>NC_089042.1:9315000-9950000 GCF_034140825.1 Oryza sativa Japonica Group | reverse complement strand
TTTAGCTTTCTTCTTGATCTTCTTCTTTGGAGCTAGGCTGAAGTATCTATAGCCGATGATCTGGTTTTCCTTTTCTTACCGGCATCGGCTGGTTCTCTGATGAGTCCTTGAAGAAGAGCTGAAGTCTTGGGGGCATCATAGCCGATGACAGGAGGAGATAGCCCACCTCCATTAGGAATTAAGCCTGGGCGTAGGTGATATCCCTACCACTGTTGCTTTGACGAGGAGGAGAGGATTCTGTTGTCTACAAATCAAAGAAAGGATTAGTTAAGATCAATCGGCTAAGCAGTTATTCAAATGAAATCAAGTAAAGTCAAAGACTTACTTGAGGGACAACATCTGGAAAGAGGTCTGTCATGTACATTGAAGCTGGTTGGTGGAATAGATACAACTTCCATTCACCGCACCATCTATCAAAGTTTTTGCTCCTGAACATTGCTAGCTCTATGTTTTCAATGCTGCCCAGAGGGGGTCCTGGAAGGTGGAGCAGCCGATCCATCATCAAGGTTGATGAAATTTCTCCTTGGCATTGGATCTTGTCAGTAAAGAATAAGCCGATTGGGAGTTGGCCCATTCCAAGCTGTCTAGCTGAACTCATTGGGTGATAGAATTCGTAAGAGGCTTGGATGTTTCTTCCTTGATGGATGCCGACTGGAAGAATGCATGGGCTGATTGCAGCTGTGAAGACTTCTCTGGATGTTTGGAATGTTTCATGATTAATGTCTTCAAATCTGAAATCTGACGGGAGCTCGAGGTCTGCTGAATCTTCATAGGGAAACCAAACTCGAGCATCTTTTTGAAAGCCTTCATAGAAACTGCAGAGCCAATCTTTGAGCAGTTCAGCTGATAACTTTGCTCTAGCATCGGCCGGTGTGGATGCGTATTCTCCATATGACATACATCGGCGATGAGTGCGTTCTTCGTCATCTTCTATGATCGGCTCTAATCTTGGAAATTCAGCTTCTGTGACGGATGGCCGATTGACGACTTTCATGACTATTAGATTCAACCAGGACTGCAGCAGCCATCATGGTCCACCTGCTCTGACTACTGAGCCGACAGCTAACTTAGCCAAAGCATTATTCAGCATTTGGTACAAGTAGCCGAGGAGGATTTTTCCTAAAGGAAATTGTTTCTTTGCTTCCAAGGTTTCGGCTACAAACTGCCAGTTGGTTGTAGGACCATAGCTTGATCCACAAAAGAGAAATTTCTCTAACCACATTAGCAAAAAGGCTACATGTTCTCGAGGGGTAACTGAACCTTGGCCCATGTATGCTGCAACATAACCTGACCAACCTCCTATACTCTTGGTCTTGAAATCGTATTGGTTCTTCGTGTTCAGGCTCATAGGGTTAGCCGATGAGGTGACATCCAGACCCGTGATCATAATGATATCTATGAGAGTGGGGTCATCGGCCCTTGGTTGAATAAGAAGGCATTGATAGTGTTGGACCAAAAGTAAGAAGCAGCTGCCATTAGAGGTTCATCTTTGGCTGAGTTTGCTATGGTTAGGTCAAGTGCTTGGCTGATTCCGATTTCGTCCCAGTGAACTCTTTTGCTAGCCGACATGCGCTTGAACCATGTAATCCAACTTTTCTCGGGTGAAGTTTTTTCTAGAGACGGCCAAGATTTAAAGGTTTTCTTCCAATGACCTAGATCTGGATTGGATAGTCTGAAAGGAATCCTATTGGTTTCACCGATGATGAACTCAGTGGGGTCAGGGTTGCCGACTGGGCCGAGAAAGTAGTGGTTTTCATGCGACAAGCTTGGAATTGCGACTAAATTGGAGAAATGCTACAAGTTCAAAGGAACCGAGAAAAAGAAAGCAGTATGAGGCGAGAGAAAACCGATCTAATGATGAAAAGGGGATCTAGCCGATGGGAACTTACCTCAGCGTATTCGGCCGATGGTGCGGCAGATGGGCTCGCAGAGGATGACATCATCGCAGGCGGAGATCTGGCCGGGGATGGAGTCGCCTAGGAATCACCTTGCGCGTCGGAGGAATCGCCGGAGAGAGAGAGAGGGTAAAGTTTCGCTTAAGCGGTGAAAACGGAAGTCACGGTGTGAGATTTCTCAGGGATAACGGTTAGTATTTAAAGCACTAGAGTAACGGTCGGGAAAACGGTAGAGTGCGAAACTTGCTCGGAGTCGATGCACGGCAAATCTGGAACATTACTAAATATCCCGGACTTGGGGGGCATGTGTTAACGACCAAATTTGGTAATATCAGCATCGGAGATGAAGATGGGATCGAAGCGGAATCGAAGATAAGGGTTGTTGCAGAAACAGAGTAAGAATCAGCTGGAGTCCGGATCGGCTACAACTTGGATCGGCTAAGTCTGAGTTAGACTGGTTAAGTAATATAGCCGATTCCGACAATACAACCCGTGCGCGACATTGGGTTCGAGTTGATATGCTTCGAGATGATTGCCACGCATGGATAGAGTCCTGGGAAGGCAATTGTATCTATTAATTAGGATATTTTATGTAAATTCCTTAGAGATAAATGTGGTAAAAGTCTGCCGCAAAGACTTATGGTATCTTAGAGTTTGTTAGAGATAAGAGTCGTGTCCAATATGGACATATCTTGTAATTCTCGGGTATAAATAGACCCCGAGCCCTATGTAATGATTAACACACACGTTCAATACAATTTCGGCGCATCGCCACCCTTTTTACTTTAGTTTTATTTCGACGAGTTCTTGCTTTCGGGTTGAGCTGCATCGATTTCGATCTTCAACAAGAGGTAAAACTTGTTATGGCGGTTTGTGTTCTCGAGATTAGTGCTTCCATCCTTATGATACTCTAATCTTATTTATGTAATCCGTCAAGTTATCATATATCTTGCATAATCCTTGACAATATCGTCATCTAACCTACAATCGGCTAACATCTGTTACCAGAAGGCAGCCGATTAGGTTAAGTAACGATGTTGGCTTAGATTATATGAGATATCCACCACTCTATGAAACATCCAGCGGCTTGATTGTCTAGATGTTGTTCTTCTTTTCATACTTAATGCTGTATCAGTTGAGTTTGATCTATTAAGTCGTGCTTAGAATTTCAATCTCTAGCCTGCCTACTGGTTGCCGATTAGGGTAGTATCGGAGTTTCAGCCGATCTTATCTGATGTAACTGCTTTTATCCTATATGATCGATTGACATGTTAGATCTGCCCTTCATGTTAAGATCTTGTTGCATTTAAGTATATTAGGCTTCTGTTTGGTATATTCTACTTGCTTTAATATCTTAATACAAAGTAGTATCGGAGGATTAGCCGATACATGCTAGATCGATCTGATCGGCTATGCTATGAATATATATATAATCTCATTATTAATATATATTTCGATCTAAGTGATTTATACTGTCTCGGCAAGGTGACCGATCTATCCCAATCACTTGATTCAAGTATATATCGATATAAGGATTATATATTATTGATATCTACAGCCGATTGAGTAGATTTAGTTCTGATTTGTTTACTTAACACTTGCCGATCGATTTACATATGACATCGGCTCAAAGATAAATGATACGTCATCGGCATTTAGCCGATCGGCTATCATTTATGAATTTAATTACGGTTTCTTTGTCTTTGTTTCTTGTTAGTTGCAGGATCAAACTGACTGGCACACTCATACATCCTAAGGCGAGTTTTGGATCTGCACTGGAGTTAAGCAGATCTCCCAGGCCTCGTGTTTTCTATCAACAGACGATTAAAAAACGTCATAGATTGTGCTGATCCGTGACGATTTCGGAGAAAACGTCAGCAGATTTAATCTGTGACACTCAATAGATGATGGTAAGTATAATCGTCATGGACAAATTCCTGTGACGAATTTTCAGTGATCCATGACGAATATTTTTCGTCATAGATTAAATAGATTCTTGTAGTGAAGAATCGTACTTTCTGTTTCATCCATATAGTGAGTGCAAACCTTGTATCCCTTGTTAGACTGCCCGGATAGGTTGCTAAGTGCAGGCCAATCATTGATGGTTACGAACAGCAGCGCTTATAGGTTAAACTCCTCCTGTTGTCCTCGACCCACACGGGGACACCTTCTTTCTTCCACAACAGTTTCAGATCTTCGACCAGTCGTCTTAGGTACACATCGATGTCATTACCAGGTTGCTTGGAGCCTTGAATAATAATCGGCATCATTATGTACTTCCTCTTTATGCATAGCCAAGAGGGGAGGTTGTAGATACACATCTTAACAGGCCAAGTGCTATGGCCGCTGCTCATCTCTCCAAAAGGATTCATGCCATCCGTACTTAAATGAAACCGTATGTTTCGTGTGTCCTTTCCAAAGTCTTTAAATGTTCTGTCGATGTTTCGCCGCTGCGAATCATCGGCGGGGTGTCTCAGCATCCCGTCCTGTTGACGTTCTTCAATGTGCCAACACATCATTCTCGCATTCCCATTGTTCCTGAACAAACGCCTTAGCCGTGGTATTATAGGGAAATACCACATCACTTTAGCAGGGATTCTCTTCTTCGTTGGCTGCCTGTCAACTTCACCTGGATCATCTCGTCTAATCTTGTATCGTAGTGCTTTACAAACAGGGCATGCTTCTAGGTTCTCGTACTCCTCACCGCGATATAGGATACAATCATTCGGACATGCATGAATCTTCTGAACTTCTAGCCCTAGAGGGCAGAATATCTTCTTAGCCTCGTACGTTGTCTCGGGCAATTTGTTTTCCCCCGGAAGAATGTTCTTGACGAGTTTCAACAAATTGCCAAATGCCTTGTCACTAACACCATTTTTTGCCTTCCATCGCAAGAACTCCAGAGTGGTATCCAACTTTTTGTGCCCCTGCTCGCAACCTGGGTACAACGACGTTCTGTGGTCCTCTAACATACGCTCCAATTTATGGGCCTCCTTTTCACTTTCACAGTCCTCCTTGGCGTCCTGCAACATCTGACCAAGATCATATGCAGCGTCGTTATCATCAGCATCCCTGTCCACCTCGCCCATTTGATTTCCTTCAAATCCAGCGTACTGAGCCTAGTCCGGAATGTTCTCGTCTTTCACTTCATCTTCTTCCATTTCAACCCCTTGCTCACCGTGGGATGTCCAACAATTATAGCTTGGCATGAACCCCGACTCAAACAAGTGGAAATGAATAGTCCTAGATGCAGAATACTACTTCTGGTTCTTACACTAGTAAACTCTTTGGACCGCCGGTCAGCGTACATCCATTGCCGATCCATCTACATGAAATGAAAAAAATCGATAAATATTCATACAATAATGACAGTCATACAATAATGAACAACTTTTCCACATCCCTATCCCAGAGCAAGCTATTAGTCAATGGCATGGGTTAACAAATCACATCGCCGTTGCTAATCCAACTGAAGAAGCTGATCAATGGAATTACATATGGTCTCCAAACATATACCAACCCAAATGACTGTATGACTTCTTTTTTTGCTCATATTCAGCCAGATATCCCCCTTACCCTTATTTGGAAAAGTAAATGCACTATGAAGATAAAGGTTTTCCTGTGGCTACTTCTGATGGATCGACTAAATACGAAAGAACACTTACAAAGAAAGCGATTTAGCACTCAAGGGGGAACCATATGCAATATCTGCAATTTGGCAACCACAGAAGACTACACCAATTTGTTTTTCTCCTGCCATTTTGCTCAGCAACGTTGGAACCATCTTGGTATAACATGGAACCTGAATATGGAATTCATGAACATGATCATGACAGCACAACGACAATTTCCACACCCCTTTTTATGGAAATTCTTGGAATTGGATGTTGGAACTTATGGGCTAGAAGAAATGATCTCATATTCAACGGAGTACCCATCAGTTTCAACAAATGGAAAATGGATTTTAAGGAGGAATTTACTCGGCATGTGCATAGAGTAAAGACTTTAATCAAACTAAGTTGGCAATCATGGATACAATCTATTAGCTAAAAATCTTTTTTCTCTTTCTGCTGTTTTCCTATTTTTATTTCCCCCTGTACTATCTCTCTCCTGTACATATTTTATTTTAATATATCACAGTAGGAGCCTCTCCTGCTGTTTAACTGTAAAAAAATATAAAATAATTAAAAACTCTTTCAACAGTCATACAATAATGACATATCATTATTCATACAATAATTATAAAATAATCTAATAAACAATTCTTATTTATTATTTTTGAAGTTTTAAACTAATATTAATGTTGTACTTCTTTTAATTTTCAATTTAGTTTGTTTTGTATTTTTTAAGATTAATTTTCATTATATTTTAAACTATGAGAATAAAACTTTTTTAAGTAAACAAACAAATTTTTCTATATATTCTTCTTCCCCACACAAATTTTCTCCCTCATCAACTTACAACAAAGTTTTGGAGACAAAAAAAATGAGTGAAATATAGCTCTAAAAGTAATATAACAACAAAACTTTCAGACACCTCCGATTTGTATATAATCACTAAAAAAATTTCACAAGAAATTTTGGCATGACCTCCCCTCTTTTTTGGAGAAATTTTGGAGCTTGCTCGGGCTAGAGGAGGAAGAAGACATATATAAAGGGGATCTTTAGTCCCTATTGGTGTTACCAACCGATACTAAAGATCATCGGGATCTTTAGTCCCGGTTAGTAACACCAACCTAGACTAAAGATCCCGGGGGGCCTGACAAGGCCTGACATCTTTAGAACCAGGACTAAAGATCATATATGCCCGCTGTAGCCACCAACCGGGACTAAAGATCATCTTTAATCCCGGTTTTTTATGGAACCGGGACTATTGTAGATTTCGGCCGACCGACCAAAGATTGTTTCTCCACCAGTGACTACCTCATTTAATTCTATCAACTTTCTTAATAACCATATCCAACTCTAAAAATGCTTATATTATGGGATGAAGGAGTATTTACGTTAGGCTTCCGTATAAATTTAGTACTAATCCTTACGAGAGTATGTTACGTATGTGTTAGGTACATGTACCAGGGACTCCAGGTTTGTTTTCTTCGTGAAAGTGTAATCCTTTGCATAATATTTATAAGTATTAATTAGGATTTGAATCTTGACGGAGTAGTCCTCTTGTACTTCCAATCTACTGAAGTATTAACTAACTGTACTTAGCTCAAATAACTTTGTTACATTTTATTTTAAACTACGTTGGAAATATGAGTAGTATACTTGTGAGGGGACAACATTTGTTTGGCAAAAAAATAAGGGAAAAAATGATGTAAGAAATGCCTAGATCCAAAACCATTAATTGACTTACATTTGGAAAATGTGGGCGGATATGGACTATAACTGTGTGAGTCCTGACTTTACAACTGATCGTTAGATAACAGATATGATCATTTTCTTGTACAGTCGTTTACAAGAATCATGAATACCGATATTTTTATGAACATAGCTCTGTTATACAGCTCTAGCATAAGTACATTAAATACGAAAATAGTGGCCATCAAGAACTAGTGACAATGCATTAATAATAGTAATATTATAGGGTTTGTTTCACGAAAGACAATAGCAGTGGGAATTTTTTGTGCAATATACATTCATAGTACAATATGTACAATTGTCGAATTGTCAGTTTGTATTGGAGACTATAAAAGGTCTAATTAAAACAACCTACAATTTGGGATGGAGGGGAGTAGATTTTGTAGTTGAACTTCGTTCATTTCCCCATCAATACAAATATAACATGATACACAGATAACGAAGGGACTAAAATTGTTTTTTAGTCTCGGTTTCTTAAGCAACCGGGACTATTACGAGTTTTGACCAACCCATGAAATATCAGTTCTCCACTATTGTGTGGCCACATATCTTTTTTCCTTTATGTTACAGACATATTTTTAGCCCTTGATTTGTAATTGTACTGATCTAGTCCTTTGCCTTTATGGTTTGGAAACTACATGTGTGCCTATTCATATACCTATCTATTCGTTACTCTTTCTACCTTTTGTTTTGGAATATAAAAATTACAATGTAATTTTTGACATTTACAATGTAACTACCACTACTACAATACCCATTTTTCCGGGCGGTTGGATAGATTATCCCGTGCGGTCGCCCGGCCCGCCTGCAGCTCCTCATCTGGGAAAATCTTTACTTTCACGTGCGGGCGGGCCAATCGCACGGGATAATCGATTATCCCGTGCGGTCGGATTATACGGACCGAACGGGATAATTGATTATCCCGTGCGGTGCAATAAGGCTGACCGTACGGTTAAATTATACTGACCGCACGGGATAATAGGTTACCCCCACGGCTAGCATGTGCTAGGGCGACTGCACGGGATAATCCGTGCCGTCGCCCTAGCACGTGCTAGCCATTTGGGATAACCTATTATCCCGTGCGGTCGGTATAATTTGATCTCACGAGACAATAGATGGAAAATTAGCCAAAAATTGAGCCAAAAATTAGCCGAAACATCAAATTAAATCAAATTACATAGAAAGTATTTATTACAAATTAGCCAAAAAGTGTTTATTACAAGTATCCCCCGCGACAAACACATGCATTTAGTCCACAGCATGTTCCCTCTCCCACTCTCTTAGGTTCTTGAATTTGGGGTCCGTAGCAAGTTTGCTATGAGGATCATAGAACTCTCCTGGATGATTGCAGATGTCGCGACGAATGAACCGGCACAAGTCCGCGCACAAGTTGATAAGTGTTTTCTGATCGAACTGGCTTCCGCTATAAGGGATGCTCGGGAGCTATGGAAAGTAAAAGACAAATGATTTGTGTTACAATCAAGTTTAATGAACTATTTGCAATATCTAAGGAGCATGATGACTTACATCTGTAAACTCAGTTTTGTATCTCCCATTGACCCTGAGCATCTCGCACATGTAATAACCGCATAGGTTCGTCAAGCTAGGTTGCTTATAACACTGCATACACAAGTGGACACATCAGAAGTAAGAAGTGACAATCGTGATGTACGTACCGAATAAATGCTGACATACTGGCCAGCGTCCCCTTATGTACAGTTTCTCTCTACTTGGATTCTTTACGTACCCGCCACGTTTCTTATAACGGCCGTGTGCTCTACAAAAATAAATTAATTAATTATGATAAATCTACTTTAATGATCTTTACGGAAAGTTGGAAACTTTACGGAAATTGTTTCGAACTTACAAGTTTAGCAAGCATAGGAACTCCATGTACGCGTCCTTGCCATAGTCTGCCGGATCAAGAACTACGATGGTTTGGTCCGTTGGATAGACGAGGAATAATATGTAGTGCTCGCTGCGAACACGGATTATGAAATTACATAAGACATATTTTCATGCGATGTTATTAATATGTGAATGGAAAGATGGCGAAGTTGCTTACCCAAAGTGGTAGGGGACCATGATGACTCATTTGTCGGAGTGTGCGAGAAATGAGGTGGCCAAGTAATTTCCTACCTCGGCCATCTTTCTCTTATGCAGACGCTCGATGTAATCTTTTTTCTCCCGATGTGTCTTATTCTTTAGTACCGCACTATCCTCCGATATTCGCATAGTGTGGGCCGTCTCGCAAACCATCGTTGGATTTACGTAACCGATTGAGGCCCCCGTTCTTTGAGCGTCTACCCATTGTGACATGAGGAAATTTGGAAGTTAGAATAACTAACATTTATATTGGCACACATTGGGTAATAACGAAGTACATGGAATGCTTACAGGCACCACGCGCCGACAAGATTGATATCCATTTTATCCATCTTAAAGAATGCGTGGAGGTCCTTGAAAGTGAAGGCGAAGTTTGCGTTAGGTCCGTCCTTGAAAGCATCTTCCGGGACATGCACAGTAATCATCCCGAGACCTAACTCACTTGCCCTCAAGTACGACTGATGCATCAACCTCATTGGCCATGGAAGTTCACACATCAAGTTGAACGGTAAGAACGGCTTGCCATATTCATACTCCTTAGGCACTTCATCGGAGCTCCAAGATTGCATTTTGTTAGCAAGACCTACAACGCTTTTCTATGCATTCGAATACTGATCAGGTCCAACTGGCTTTACTGGACCCCCTCGACCCTTGAAAGACTGCAAAACCATCCGCGTCTCATACTCTGCCATTTTCTCCTTGTTGTACGTGGAAACCATAATGGGTATGAGCTTGCGGGCTTCACAGGTATTTGGCTGCCCCTTTGATGTATCTGGCTGGGGAGGTGGCACATGTTCGTCAAGGGGTGGAGTAAGATACGACTGAGGAGTAGGAGACGGCTGCTAAGGTAGGGGAGTTGGGGAGTTAGGTGTGGCTTGTTGTGGAGGTGGAGAAGGACCTCTAAGTGGTGATATTTGTGGGAGTGGAGATCCGGGTGGGGTAGTGCAGATCGGAGGGGACGGCGGTGCAGGAGGTGCAGCCGTATTTGACACCGATGGAGGCAAACCCAACTTTTCAATGTAGGTACTAAATACTTTTATAAACATGTAAAAGATTGCATTATGTATTTGCTAAAAAAATAAGAAAACAAATAGGTGCCTACACTATTCCATTTATAAAACTGCAAGTTTCTTCGTATTCCACTGATGAAAACTGACAAAAATGGAAGCAAATGAAGGAAGAGAACAAGCTCTACACCTTTTATATGGAACCCAATCAAAGATTTGAGGTCGAAAACCTTCCCCCCTAATTTGTGGATGTTTAGGAGAGAGAAAATGCTAGGAATGCATGGCAACGGTCGAGCTGGGGGCTTATATGCCCCCCGACCATCGCAAGCGGTCGCCTACTGTGGCCGCACGGGATAATCATGCAGTTGTCCTAAGCGGACCGCACGGGATAATCGATTATCCCGTGCGGCCCACTGCCCGACCCCGGCATTCGCCTGGTTCCAGGCGGAGCCACTTATGGCCCGCCTGGAACCAAAATGAGCCGCCGTCCAGAATAATCACATCTGTACTAGTGTACCATGTAGTTTTTGAAATTGACAACACAATTACCGTGTATTTTTTTTTCAAATTTACCATGTAAAAACGATTTGATTATTATTTTCTTTTTGAAAACTATGGCACAATAAATATAACTAGTCCTTTTTTTTAACTAATAACAATGTCAGGATTTTTTAGATAAAGACAAACAACGAACAAGGACACATCTGCACCGAGAGTGGTAGCTGTATAGCGCTACGCTAAAGAGAGATACCCTTCTTTCCAAAAAAAAAAGCTACTATTACACTCAATATCTATGTATTTTTTTCTTCTTAGAGGAGTTTCTCTTAAATTACTTATCCGATTTATAATCCGATTATACCGTTGTGTTCACTGCAATTAAATCTTTACAACAAGATCTTATAGGATTATATTCTGATAAAAAAATATATGTTGTAAATTACTTTTATTATATATGTAAGTTAATTTTATTATATATGTAAGTTACTTTTATCATATACATAAATTACTTTTAGATTTAAGCTCTTTAATAACTTATATATTTTAAATCGCATATTATTTTCAAAATCTATTTGCATCACTATACTCTACATAAAATATGTGACAATGCAAGATCCATATTGGATATATTCAAATATTTTATTAATTTAAAAGTAATGTATTTAAATTGCAGAAGTAACTTAGCTATACAATATAAGTAACTTAGCTATGCAATAGAAGTAACTTTCTGTCGTAGAAGTAATTATATGCAACAGAAGTAACTTAGTTATGCAATAGAAGTATTTAACTCTCTATAGTAGAAATAATTATATTGTGAGTGAGCTGAAATAAGAAACTATGTAGAGTAAATTCACAAGTAAAGTGTATAGAAGATTTATAAAGTCCACAAAATATAGAATTAACTAAAAACAATAATAAAAATAATCAACTTATAGCATTATGAATGTATAGAAGTAATTAAGTCAAATCTAAAAGTAACTTATATATATGATAAAAGTAACTTCCATATATAATAAAAGTAATTTATAAATAAAAATATTTTTTCATTGTAATATAATCATGTAAGATCTTGTTGTAAAGATTTAATTTCAACAAACGTAATGGTGTAATCAGATTGTAGATTGGATAACTAGTTTAAGAGAAAATTCTATAAGAAGAAAACAAGATATGCACTATTGGATATACTAATAGCAACCAAAACTCCTAAAGTACTTGCACGTGGGTGTCTCTGGTTAAGACTAATTCGATCTGAACTTGTACAAACCAGGGTATAAATATATGCAAAAAGTACGAATTACCTCCCTGAATTATCGCGATCGACCGAATTACCCCCCCGAACCCGAAAACCGGACATCCTTCACCCCCAACTATGCAAACCGGACGAATTACTCCCCTCAACCTAATCCGCGGTGGGTTTGGTCTACATGGCAGTCCAGTTATCAATTCTTTTATAAAATAACTAGGTGGACCCCACCTGTCAATTTCTCTCTCTCTCATCTCTTTCCCAATCTCTCACTCTCTCTCTCTCTCTTGCATCACGAGCGACGACAGAGGCAGCAGTGAGCGCAAGGCGACGACAGTGGCAGCGGTAGTGGAGGCGGCGGCGGTGGAGGAAGCGAGGCGGCAGCGGCAGCGAGGCAGGGGGCGGGCGCGAGCGGCGGCTGGGTGGCGAGCGGCAGCGGAAGAGGCGAGCGCGACGGGGTGCGGTGGAGGAGGCGAGTGCGGTGGCCGAGGACGAGCTCCTCCTCCCCTCGCCACCGTCCCCACTCCACCGCCACCGCTTGCAGCGTTGCCGCCACCCCTTGCAGCGTTGCCGCCACCCCTCAGCCACCTCCCGCCTTTGTCCTTGACGCCCTGAGTGTCCTCCGCTACCGCCCGTTCCACGCGCGCCCATCCCACCGCTCTCCGTTCCACGCGTGCTGTCGCCTCTTCGCCATGGCCGTCGCCGTGCGTGCCAACGCTTCCGCCTCTCCGCCTCTACGTCGTCCTCAACGACACTCCTCCATCGCCATCCTCATCCATATCACCCTCATCCCCCGCCGCCGCTGCCTCCGCGTCACCCTCATCCCCCGCCGCCGCCGTTGCCTCCGCATCACCAGCCGCCGCCGCTGACGCCTACCGCGCATCCCCGCGCGCCGCTGCCCATTGCTCGTACCCGCGCTTCGACTACCCGTCCGCCCCTGCCTGTCCCCACGCGCTGCCGTCCACCACGTGTCCCCATGCGCCGCTACGCACCGCCCGTCCGCAGCCGCCTTCCCGAGCGCGTGCACGGGTTATAGAGACAGAGCGACCGGGGAGAGAGAGACCGGGGACTGATTCCCCACCCTGCCGCTCCCGCCACCGCTTGCCTAGCCTCGCCCGTCCCCTCTATCTTCTCGTCGCCGACCGATTCCCCGTCCCAGCCGCTCCCTCCGCCACTCGGCCAGCCACGCCCATCGCAGCTCGCCACCGACTGGTTCCAATCCCTGCCACGCCCGCCGCCGACCGGAGCCGCTCGCCCAGTCGCATGCGTAGCCACTCGCGTCAAGTTCCAACGCCAACAACACATATAGATAGAAATATGACTTGTGGGCCCTATATTTTATTTATTTACTTTTTTGCTGATTGGATTTCCACGTTGGCGCCATGTGCATGCCACGCAGGATCAAAACTGGTCCAGATAGAGTGGGGGGGGTAATTTGTCCGGTTTCAAACGTTTGAGGTTTAATATGTCTGGTTTTGTGGTTCGGGGGGTAATTCATATTGTCGCAATAGTTTAGGGGGGTATATGTAAATCATCATCATCAACAGTTCCATACAATAAAATTTCGGCGCATCACCAACCTTTTGACGATGGATTCTTGTTTTCGAGCGGGCTACATTGGTTAAGTTTGATCTCTGGCAAGAAATCAAGTTCGGGGCCTTCCTCACAAGTTGGGATTCATCGGTTAAGCTCAATCCCCATCAAGAAAGTAAGTTCCGTCAACTTCGCTTGTATCAACCTATGTATAACTTCCTCGGTTAGGTCCGATATTCTATCATATAGATATATTCTATCTTTAATTGCATCGCTGTTTAGAATCATATCGGCCTAGTTAAGACTTTCTATCTCTTTAACTATAGATTGATATGATATATCCATCGCGTTTGTACATATCTGTCAGCTAAATAGGTTTTTCTTATTATCTTAAACCTTATATTGTCTCGGTTAGTTCCGATCTATTAGATTATTGCTAATAAGTTTAATTCTAGTGAGCCAATATTTTGATATAACGTTCATCAGAGTTCTAGTCGATGAGAAATTATCATTATCCTGAGCTTCAATTATCAGACGTATCGGCTAGCTAGCCGATATATATCGGAATCAACTTGCATAAGATCTTTAGCCGATATATGTTTTAATCTTGCTAGCTACACGAGCAAACTAACCGGTACACCCTGAACCTCAAATTTAATACATACACTGGAGTTAAGCAGATCTTTTAGGTCTTCGTGTGTTTAGACAAATTTTGTGCTAATAGGAGGATACATAAGTGGCTTGGAAATATACGCAGATCTATAAATTAACATGCTACAATGTGAATGTTATGAGTATACTTCTCCTTTAGATCGATGGGCAATTAATCGGTGATTTAATTAAGCAGGTTAGCTTTGAATACATTTTTGTCTCCAAAGTGGCTATGATAAATCTTTAAGGAACCAAATTATTTTAAATGGAATTTAAACCCAGATGGACATTATACAATACATTCTGTGTATATACAGACTTCTGCGAAACTCATCTTTAATCCTGGTTTGCAACCCCCTTCACTCCCGGGTTACCAACCGGGACTAAAGGTTTTTTTTTTCCTCTTTTTTTCATTGGTTTTGCTGCTTGCATATTGCCCAAATCCCCACATCAAATTGGCATCACAGATAGACAAATCCCCACGTCAAATTGACATTACAGATTGAATGAACATACTCAACAACAATTTGATATCACAGATTGAATGAACATTCTCAACAACAAAATCATCCACAACTCATTGCTGTGCACAACTCTTGGTCACACTTGCAAAAACGGGACTAATTCGCAGCTACTCTTCTTCAAAGAGAAGATTAATTATGTACATGAACATTATTTAGCAACTACAGTCCTTCAGAAGAGAAGAACAAAGAAAGAAAGACGGCACAACAGCAGGACCATCACCGGCGTCAGCAGCAGCCACTCGACGCCGACTGCGTTCCAGAGAACCGCCGCTGCCACGTCCACGACGTGCCGGAGCAACAGGACCACCCCCACCGGCGGCGCCGCGTTGCGCCGCCGCATCCCATCGTGATGCCCGTGCCGACGAGGTCGCCGTCTCCCCCCTCGTGCGCCGCCGCCTCCCTCCTCGTGCGCCGCCTCCTCCCTCCTGATGCTGTCGCGCCGCCACGCCTGCCACCTTGGGCACCTCCCTCCCGTCGCCGACGCCGCCCCTCCCCGCCCGATGTTGTCGACGCCAATGGAGAGGGGAAGGGGAGGAGGGGAGAAGAATTAAAGATGCACGACGCAGATCGAGGAGATAGGACGCGGCCTTGGTATAAACAACCGGTACTAGAGTGTTGATCTTTAGTCCCGGTTGCTAACGCCAACCGGGACTAAAGATCGTTGGTGGCCTGACATCAATTTAACCGGGATCTTACCAATCGGGACTAAAGATCGTAAAGTGTCGTTGGGATTTTTAACCGATGCTAAAGATCTTTAGTCCTGGCTCCTATTCGAACTGGGACAAATGTGATTTTCTCATCCGGGCAAAGATCAATTCTCCAGCAGTGACACTTGATGCGTAGACTTGCTCCCAAATGAAGTTACATCAGGTATATGGATTCATAGCTACCGTTCCTTTGTTCAGGCTTGTAAGTTCGACTACAGAAACATTTCTGTAGTTTTTACCAATGTTCTAAATCCGCTATAGCCAGAGATAGCGGATGGGGAGGGGAATAGTTAGCATACTTCAATTTTAACGCTATGATTTATCGGCCGTTAATAGTTGCAGTTAGCCAAAGATAGCCGCTAAATTAGCCGAATATAGCGGCACTTAGCTGTGGCTAAAAAATTTAGAAAGCAAAACTGAAAAAGGGCTTTTGACATGCATGGCTGTTGTCGAAATGACAACTGCATACGTCGAAAGACGTGGTTACTCAGCAGTGGTTGGAAGGAAACGAAGTGTATTGAATCTTGAATTTCTTCCTTTTTTTTCTCATCCCCCCATTACATGGCCCTAGGGGACTATTTATAGCCCCATTACAGGTTCTTACTACTAGGGTTTAGGTTATACAGGGGAATTTACATGATTACCCTTACGAAAGGGACGTTTACAGGGGTACATAATGTTATAGGGGCTCATGGGCCCCTGATGGGCCGTCTGGCGATTGCCGGCCCTATAGCCCCTAGGCTTGACGGGCCGAAAAGGCTTCTTCGGCCCTCGCGGGGGCGAACTTGCCATGGCGAAGTCATCTTCCTTCGACAGATAGACTTCGCCTTGCACCCTTCGCTTGAGACGCCTCTGGCCTGGCAAGGCACTTGTACGACTCTTCGCCTCACGCCGTTCTTGCTCCATAGCCTTCGCCATGGGTTTCGGCAGATTTGGTCGAAGGGTCTCATGCCATCCGCCAACAAGCCCCTCACGGGCAAGGGTGAGATTGGAGCTTCGGCCGAGACCATGCAAACCATGTGGTATGGTATGCGGCGCCCCCTTTCGACCGATGCTCCTGCCGAAACCTACATTATCCCTGCGAATGAAGTTTGTTACTTGTGCGGCTATTATTATTTTGCCACACTTCGCCTCCTGCGATTGGTGGTTATTATTATTTTCTTTTCCCGGGCCGAACGGAACAGTATTGGGCTTTCCCTTCGTGGGCTTTTTACTGTGCCGCTCGGTCGGTGGGAATTTACCGTTTCGCCTACCCTTGCGACACGTGGCGCTTTATTACTGGTGGGTAGGCGAACGGTCGCCCGGGTGAGCTATATATTCCCACCGCTCTTTCCTTTTCACCACCACACTTGCCATTTTACCGCGTGCGCTCTCTTCCTCCGTCTCTTTCTTCCACAGCATCTCTCGACCGCTCAAGCGTTTCGCCCATTCTCTTTCTTCGCCACCGCAAGCGCACCGTTCGCCATGGCCCCTCGCAAGCCAAACCCTGCTTCGGCGAAAGGGCCGGATCCCGGCCGAGTCGATGACGACAGCACCGCCTTTTTGGGGTCTCTGTTGTGGACGACGTCGAGCTGGCGAAGCTGGTTAGCTCTGGGGCGTTGGTCACGGGGCAGGCTTTCGCCCCAGGGAAAGCCGAGGTGCCGAAACCTATCGACAATTGGACGGTGGTATTCGCCGTCTTTTTTGAGGCAGGGCTACGGTTTCCCTGCAACGTGTTGTTGCCAGAGATCCTTCGCCTCTTCCAGGTGGAACTTCCACAGCTGAGCCCGTCGGCGCTTGTTCGGATCGCTATCTTCGACTGGGCGTGCCGGACTTCCGGGTTTGAGCCTAACGCCGAGCTCTTCGGCGCCATATTTTTCTCCACCGTGAACTCAAAGACGGTGAGCTATTTTTCGCCCCTTTCTTCCTTCTTCATTTTCCTCTTCCCTCTTTTTTTTACGTCTCACAATTAACTTTTTGTTCTTTTCGCCCGCTCCTATCTTTCATCTAGATTCTTGCATCTCACTGCTCGACGGAGCGAACCGTGCGGGCCCGTTTTGACGGTTTCAAGAGCCGTCTTCAGGCCAAGGATGATGAAATAAGCCGCAAGAACTTGGAGGTGAAGGCCCTGGCCCACACCCTCAAGGAGGCGAAGACTGAAGTCAAACGCCTTCAGTCCGAATTCGATAAGGGGAAAGAGGCCAGGGCCGAGGTTGATCGCCTCAAGGCCGAACTGGAGAAGGAGAAGGCCCATTCGGTGGTGCTCATCGATTACTACAACCTTACTGAGCCGAAGATGGAGGCTCTTCGCCAGAAGGCTAGCAGGGCCGAAGCGAGCGCCGTGGAGGAGTCGGAGCGGTTTTCGCGGGAGATGGCGAAGACCACCGAATCCGCGAGAACGGCTTGCCAAACGCTCCGCCTCGCCCTTACCGACATGGGCGCGAAGGTGCGGGGGGTCCGTATCGAGGATGCCTCAGCCTTTGACTTCTCCGAGTGGACCCAGCAGGCTGGCGGATCGGTTTCGGACTGCGCCACCGCGTACGGCGATTGCTGTGCACGTGTATCGGCGGCCTTCACCTTAGGCCTTTTGTAGCAGTTCGGCTGCGAGCACGTTGCCGAGTTCCCTACCTATGCGAAGGGGGACTGCGAGATTAGTGCGCAGAACATTTCTCCCGCTCTTCGCGCGTGGCGAAAACAGTTCTGGCAGAAAGACGGCCGGTCCGCTGCCAAGGCGCACCTTCTGGAGCAACTGGCGAAGGCGGAGGCGGCAGATCGGTGCAAAGAAGAGGGCGCGGTGGGCGAAGAGGTTGGAGGCGATGCCCAGGATCACCCAGAGGTGTGAGGCCCTCCGCCCTTTCCTTAGATTTTTGTAGTTTTCCTCCCTTTTTTGCGTTTGCCTGGAGAGGCGAATGATGTACATTCGGCAGGCTGCCGCCAAACCTAAAAAAAGGCTTTTTTGTACATTTGGAATATATGACAATCTCAATTACTTGTTGATGATCGAAGTCTTTGGCATATTATTATTTCGCTCATCTCGCATTATACCATACCTCCCCCTTCTTCCACCTATTCTTACTATGTAAGCTGTGTTTTGCTTTTTCTGCACTGTCCATCAGGGGGTTCGCCGAAAGTCGTGCATCCGGCCCCCTTCCAGGAGCTGGCGAAGTCAAAACGAGAAATTTGTGGCAGTGATGGGTCTGCCGAAGGTGCGATGTCCATTTCGGCCTATTTATCGCGAAATGGAGATAAACGGTCGCAGCTATAAGGTTTTCAAGGTTGCCGACTAGCTGCGGGCGCACCCCGGGCGAACCTTAGAAGATTATGATCTTGTTCATTCAAGACGTTTGGACGATATGGCTCGCTTTTGGCGAAACCATCAGAAGACTAAACGTCAGGAAACGATCTTTCAGCGTCGTTACAGTTTAGTCTGTGTTTCGCCCCCTACTCCTCTTAAGGTTGTGTACGATATTAGTAGTGATGACGAACCTAGTTCGCCTGATCATTCCTTAGGGAGGGATAGTGATAATGGGGACGAAGATGTAATTTACTTGTAAGGTGAATTGTATCGTGTTGTGAAACTTCTATTCTTGGACGAGGGCCTGGAAGTAGTGCTTAAGCTTGTGCGAAGCCATCACTAGGGCGTAAGCGAGCTTTTCCATTTCAATGTACCTTGTCTTCGCTCCTTGTAGTGCTTCGGAGATGAAGTAGACCGGTTTTTGTCCGAACTCTGTTTCTTGGACGAGGGCAGCACTGACTGCCACCAGCGAAGCTGCTAAGTATAATAGCAGTTCGCTTCCTGGGGGTGGGCTTATCAGAGCTGGCGGGCTTTGCAAGTATTGCTTTAGCTCGTCGAATGCTGCTTGGCACTCTGGTGTCCAATTAAACTTTCCTGCGCCCCGGAGGGTCTTGAAGAAGGGCAAACCTCTTTCGGCTGCCTTTGAGAGGAATCGACTGAGTGCCGCAATTCGGCCTGCAAGCTTTTGTACTTCATGTACGCTTGACGGAGGCTTCATTTGCTGGATGGCATCGATTTTCTCGGGATTCGCCTCAATGCCTCTTTCGGAAACAAGGAAACCCAACAACTTGCCTGCGCGGACGCTGAAAACGCACTTCTCCGGATTCAGCCTTATGCCTGCTGTGCGCACCTGCAGGTTGATCGCATGGTCGAAAGCCTTGCGGCTTTTTCTGACGATGTCGTCGACATAAGCTTCCACATTCCACCCCAACTGCTTGCCGAGGACCTTGTACACCAGCCTGGCGAAAGTTGCTCCTGCGTTCCTTAAGCCGAAAGGCATCCTGAGGTGACAAAATGTGCCGATTGGAGTGATGAAGGATGTTTTGGGGATGTCGAGCGGGTTCATGTGGATCTGGTGGTAACCGGAATATGCATCCAGGAAACTCATGAGCTCGCATCCAGCTGTTGAATCCACGAGCTGGTCGATTCGTGGCAAGGGGAAGTCGTCTTTCGGACACGCTTTGTTCAGGTCTGTGAAATTGACACACATGCGCCATTTGCCGTTTGACTTCCGCACTAGCACTGGATTCGCCAACCACTCCAGATGGTCAATCTCTTGGATAACCCCCGCCCTGAGTAATTTTTGTACTTCGGCTTTCGCCGCTTCTTGGCGATCGGCAGACATCTTGTGCAACTTTTGTTTTCTTGGCTTAATGTCCGGCTTGACTGCTAGGTGATGCATGATGAGATCCGCCGGGACACCCCCCACCTCGTCAGGGCTCCAGGCGAAGATATCGATGTTCTTTTTGAGCACCTCTAGGATACTCTCAACTTCTTCTTCGCCCATGTCGGCCCCTAGTGATACGAGCTTTGTGGGGTCGGCATCATCAATCTGCATTTTTGTTATCTTGCCATGAGGGGTGGGCTTTGGCATGTGCTTCGGCCGTTCATGCGGTTCGGTCTCAACACTGTGCGCTGCTCTGTTGATTATGGCTAGATCGCCTTTTGAAGCGGCCGAATGCTGAAGCCCCTTGACTACTATCACCCCTGTCGGGCCGGACATCTTGAGCTTGAGATAATTGTAGTGGGAAATGGCTTCGAACTTGTTCAGGGTTGCACGGCTGATGATGGCGTTGTAGTTATATGGGATGTCGACGACGTCGAACAGTATTTGCTCTTCACGTCTGTTCTCCCCCGAGCCAAAGGCTATCAGCAAAAGTGCTTGGTCGAGAACTTGAACTGCTTCGCCGCCGAAACCGCGGAGCGATGCTGGTGCTGGGGTAAGGGCTTGGGTAGGCAACCCCATCTTGGCATATGCTTCGGCGAAGATAACATCGGCCGAACTCCCTCCGTCGACCAGGATTCGTCGGACTTCGAAACCAGCTATCTCAGCTGAGATTACCAGGGGATCTTGATGCGGGAACATAACTCCTTCTGCGTCTTTCGGCCCAAAAGAAATTAGCTGGTTCAAATACTGCGGCGCCCCTTCACCCGCCGAAGTGATGCTATGGACCATACGAATCTGCATCTTCTTGTGCCGTTTGGACAACTGGCTTGGCGGGTCAGCCCTCGTAATCACTTGGATTACCCTTCGCTGTACATCTTGGCGTTGTTTGGCTGGGGGTGTTTGCTTCCTAACTGCTTCGTGGGGTGCTTCGACAGTTGTTCCCTGCTGCGGCCTTGGGTCTTGCGCGTTACCACATTGCCTAATGTTTCGGCATTGCTCCGTGGTGTGCGAAGAGCGTTCGTGAAAGGCGCAGTAGAGGTCTTTTCGGACCTTCTTGCGGGCTGGCTGCTGATGGTTGCTCGCTTGCTGGGCATCGAACTCCTTGCGGAGGGCTTGCACTTCTTCGACCGCCATCACAGCTTTGACCGCACGGTCTGTTCTTCGGGTCAGTTTCGCCTGAATAGCGCGGGACGGGTGGGAACTTGAACTGTGGTGGGATTGGACGAGTCTTGATTCCCCCACTCAGTGGTACCCCCTTTTCGCCTCCCGCCCTGTTTGCCGCACCTTGCGGCGGGTACGGTGTGGCGAAAGGCAAAATCGCAGCTTGTGCGTCTGGTTGGGCCGTGGCATTCGACTGCCCGGTTCCAACTGGAGGTACTTGCTGAGCCGCCATGGATGGGTCAAAAATTAGCTGCGACCACGTCATGGCAGCTTGGATTGGTGCTTGGTTTGTTCCGAAGCCTGGAGTTGGAGCTTGCTGCCGAACGGTTGGCGCCTGAGCAGCGTTGATGAAGTCGAACTGCGGTCCTTGATTCCACGGCGAAACTCCCAGGCCCGGCTGAATCGGTGGCAACCAATTAGGCGCACCTTGACTTGTATTCCCCTCCGGGTGGGCCGATGGGGTTGTACTTGAAATGCAGTGGGGTTGGTTGAGTTGCTGAAGGAAAGTTTGGAGTTGCGCCTGAAGAGCCGAAGCCCCTTCCGCCACTGTTTGTGGCGCTTGGCCAGGTGGTTGATGATGTACTTGGGCAGCGACTGGTTGAGCTTGCAGTTGCACGTGAGGGGCCGGATGCACAGCTGCGGCCGATTGCTGCCCGGCGAAGTACACCGGCGCCTGTGCGGCTTGTGGCGGAAAGGGCTGGGTCGTCACTTGCGGATGGACTTGAGGTGGGACATAACCTGCCGAATACTGAAGGATTGGAGCCGACGTGGCCTTGGTCCGCCTTGCCGCCTCGTATGATTGTTGTTGTTCTTGCATTTGGCGAAGCATGTCTTGGAGCCGTGTCATGTTCTGTCGCATGGCTTCCATGTCGGTTTCGGCTTGTGCTTCGGGGTCAGGGCTGACTTGGGCCTGCACAACGGCGAGCGCAGTTGGGGCCGCTGCCGGCTGCGATGGAGCGGCTTGGGGCACCACCGGTTGGTTTGTCGAAAGGATCTCCGCCCTGGTCTGGAGTGCCCTTGCCGCCGCAACCGCCTTCGCCACGCCGGCCGCGTTCGGCACTTGCACAGAGGTTGCATGGGCCGAAGGCGGTTGTGATGGCGCTTGTCCTCCTCCATCTTCGGCCACGGGCGCCGAAGGCTCTGCTCCTTCCTCGGCGGCCATGTCCGGTCCGGCGTCGCTTTCCTTCCGCCTGGCAACCTTCTCCTTCGCGACCCTCTTCGGTGGCATTCGCTCTCAGTGGTTTCGCTCGGAGGTCCCCACGGTCGGCGCCAGCTGTTGTCGAAATGACAACTGCATATGTCGAAAGACGTGGTTACTCAACAGTGGTTGGAAGGAAACGAAGTGTATTGAATCTTGAATTTCTTCCTTTTTTTTTCTCATCCCCCTATTACATGGCCCTAGGGGACTATTTATAGCCCCATTACAGGTTCTTACTACTAGGGTTTAGGTTATACAGGGGAATTTACATGATTACCCTTACGAAAGGGACGTTTACAGGGGTACATAATGTTACAGGGGCTCATGGGCCCCTGATGGGCCGTCTGGCGATCGCCGGCCCTATAGCCCCTAGGCTTGACGGGCCGAAAAGGCTTCTTCGGCCCTCGCGGGGGCGAACTTGCCATGGCGAAGTCATCTTCCTTCGGCAGATAGACTTCGCCTTGCACCCTTCGCCTGAGACGCCTCTGGCCTGGCAAGGCACTCGTACGACTCTTCGCCTCACGCCGTTCTTGCTCCATAGCCTTCGCCACGGGTTTCGGCAGATTTGGTCGAAGGGCCTCATGCCATCCGCCAACAATGGCCTATGAAGTTCAGCCCAACAACAAACCCTAAACCTCTAGTTGGCTCCTATCCTCTCCCACTCGTGCTTTGTAACCAAAAGCGGTCGCATCTCTGACCAGGAGCAGTGGCATCTTGCGGCGGCATCGGCGGCTCCTGCGGCGGTGGTGGCGGTGGCTCCTCCTCCAAGCAGCGGCGGTGAAGCTGCTTCTCCCGACGACGGCGGCTGCTTCTCCCGGCGACGACGACTGCCTCTTCCCAGCGACGAACGGCCACCATTCCTCCCCGTCCCCTTCACCAATACTCCTCTATGTGCAATCATGTAAGTGATATGTCAATTTTTAGCCCAAATTATGTCAAAATTTTGAATATTTTCCTAATATTTTCGAAAACCGCCAAATGTCTTAGCTGCAACTATAGCCGGCTATAGCTGCTCTTAGCTGCTGCAGAGCTTGATGCTAAGAGGCTTAGCTGGAGATTTAGAAAATTGGTTTTTACGCAGCAAAAGTTGCATTATCGTATTTATATATCCTAAGGGAAGACGGCGATATGAAGACATACTTATATCTCTTTAATCAATCATTAATTAATTCACCATAGTCTAGACATGGGTTATGATAAGGTTTAATAAGATAGTAGATTCACCTCTAAAGGGATGTCTAGAAGGAAATATCCTAAGGAAACTACGATACAACTGTATTTCTAAACTTCGATATCTCTCCACCAAAAAGAGCATTTATTAAGAACAAGATGGGGGAACCTTATGATTATAAAAGGACTTCCAACTCAACCTTATGATTAATAAGCCTTTTTGTTTTGTCACACCCTAAAAATTTAAAATATATAAATTGTTGTTTAATTGGAATTTTTATAATTTATTTTAAAAGCCTAGAAGAGAAGATCTAATTTTAATTAATAAATTCCAATATAAAATTGGGCCAGATAAAATTTCATTAAATACTTTGCTTAATTCTATAATTCCTAGATTTTTCTGGGATTTATTTGAGCTAAGGAAGTATTTTTAATAAATGGAATTGCATTTCATAAATAATTTAAATTGAAAAAGGTTTTAAAAAATCTTCTTTTGGCTTTGGGCCGAAAGTCGGCCCAAAACCCTTCTCTCTCTCCTCGGCCCAGTCCGGCCCAGTCCGCCGCTGCGCGCGCGCGTCCGCCCGCTGACAGGTGGGGCCCACCTGTCAGGGTCGTCGTCAACCTCTGGCCGCCGCCGCCCGAAACCCTAGTTTCGCGCCGCCACCGTTTCCTTCCAAAATCCGGCCGCTCCTTTCCGTTTCCGGTGAAATTGATTGAGGGGAAACAATCTTTGGGATCTCCTCTACCTTTTCCCCTTTGGAAACGTCGGCTAATTCGTTTTGGAAGTTCGTGGAATCAAGTTCGATTCGGATCGGTCTCTTTCCTTCAAACCCCGATCTTTCCTTCCCGTCGCCGGCCGCCGTGGGCCTTCGCCGTCGCCTCCTAGCCCCTTTAAAAGGTTCCCCGAGCTCTCCTCTACCCGTCGCCACCTTCGCCTTCGCCTCTCGTCGTCCGTAGTGCCCTAGCGCCGTGTAGCTTCGAGCCGCCGTCGTCGCCGCCGCTCCAGCCGTGCGCCGCCATCGTTTCAGCCGTCGCCGTCGCTCGGGAAGGTCGCCGTCGTGATCGTCAAGTCGCCGCCGTCCTCGTCCGCCGCTTCACCGCCGCCGAAGACCGCCGGAGCACCGCCGTCACCGTCGACCCGATCTCCGCCGCCGTTTCAACCTCGTCGCCGTCGCCGTCCGTTGCTCTTCCGCCGCCTTTTTGGTCGCCGGTGAGTTCGCCGCGTCGCCCTCTACCCGTTGGTGCCCTCCGTTCGTGCCGTAGTGCAGCCGTTCGCCGGCGAGCACGCGCGCCTGAGCCGCCGAGCCGCCGTCGCCGGTGGTGACGTCATCGCCGACATCATCGTCGCCCTTCCCCGTGAGCCGGTCGTGGACCGTTCGATCTCGGCCGTCCGTTCGTGTGAACCGCCGCCGTGCGCCCGGTCCACCAAAACCCTAGCCCGCTGACGCAATAAATCTCTTTTTCCTTTTCAAAAATAATTCATTATTGCGTCATAATTCAATTAAAATCAATATAAGTGTTTTAATCCGATTTAATCTTCAAAAATTCATAACTAATTCATCTTAGCTCCGATTTAGTTGGTTCAAGTCTCTAAATTTTTCTAAAATTGAGATCTACATGTTAAAAATATCCACATATACTGTTCATGCTTGTTTATGTGCTGTTTTGGTGATTTTGCTCTTCCGGAGATTCCGGAGAGTCCGTTTTCGCAGGAGAAGAGTTTGAAGAGTTCCAAGGCCAGCAAGATCAGAGCCCCCTTGACCCTAGGTTATGCCAAATGGTTACCCATAGAAGCCCTCTAAAAATATTGGAAAAGTAGAACTGTTCTCCTCCCCTTCTCTTTTAATTAAACCAAACTAATGGCACATGCATTTCATAATATTTTTTTAGTGGTTTTCATTCAAAATTTATTCCAGTGTTATTAGTACTGTACATCTATTACTGTACTAATGGCTCATATACCAGCAAAAGTTTTACAATATTGTTTTATTTAATCTTGCTGCAATGAAATAAATTTAGCATGTTGATTTTATAACTTTCTTTTATTTCTTTTGAAACCTGTTGTTCAAAAGTACAAAATTTGTGACCTTATTTCCAACTGTTTCAACTTATCTTGCAAGCTTGGTTTATTTTATTTACTTACCTTTTTACTTTGATTTTCTAACTTTATTCAAATTAATCCAAAAACTTGTGCTATTAATTGGATAAATGTCTTTACTCCCTCCTTTCGCTTGTCTTTAGATGCCACGCTACAAGCCTGAGTACTTGTTTGGTGTGGAGGGTTTTGTCCAGGAGTTGCGTACGATGTCCTTTGTCATAGGATTTGGGACTGCCCCTTTTTATGCCCAGATTCCTCATGATCGTCATGAAGAGAAGTGCCGAGTCAAAGTCACCTTGAACAGTAATAGTGAAGATATCCCCTCAGTGATGTTCGAAGCTGGAGGAAGAAACTACATCCATGCATGTCAGGAGGTGGCAAGGATCGCCATAGGAGAGCTTCGCGATCGCTACAGTGATCAGTTGGCCGACACTGAGTATCCTATCATCCTCGCCAACCCCAGGGAAGTGACCGTGGCAGCTACCTTGAGACTGAGGGAATTGAGAATGATGCTACCACAAGGCATTTGGTTGAGATGCTGTGGGCTATGGATGAAACCCGTGCAGAGACTGTGTTAGCGGCTCAAGATCGTGAAGATCGGAATCGTGGTAAGATTTGCAAGCTAGAAGACAAGGTGGATCGTTTGGAGAAGGAATTAGCCGCATTAAAGGGAGAAGCACCGCCGCAGAAGGCCAGGATTCGTCTCACCGCAAGGAAGAGAGCTCTATTTGTCCCTCGCTACCAATTGGCGCCAAAGGTCCGTGTGGTGGAGAAAGAAGTTACCCCAGCCCTAGCGGATCCTCCGGTCGTCAATGTAAGTGATGATGAAGGAGAAGAATCGAAGCGCACTCATTCCAAGATTGAGTGGGGAGCAACTCAAGATGATGAAGACGAGCCGAACGAGCCTTCAATCAACTCCGATGCTCGGAAGAACTAGAATGCCATGTCTAACCGTTGTCTTAGAACGTTGTGTTAGTTTGCTTGTTTTAAGTTTGCTTGTGTGTGTCTCGCATGTGATTTACATCAGTGGTGAGATGTAAGTGCATGTGTTTGTTTGCTTTTGAGTGTTAGGAAGTTGGTGAGTTTAGTGGTGTGAGAGTCTTCTGTTTTGTAATAATGAAACTCAGTTAAGATCAATAAAAGTTAAAGTAAATCTCTGTCCTAAGTAGTTCCCCCAGTTTCTCTTCTTGTGCCCTGCCCATACCAGATGGTGAATACTCGCAGCAACGGGAATGGCCCCAACAACAACAATGGAGAGAATCCTACACTTGCCCAAGTTCTGGCTCAACAGACTCAGTTAATGAACATGATGATGCAGCAACTTCAGAACCAGCAGAACCAAGGAAATAACTATGCACCTCCTCAGAATAAGTTAGCAGAATTTCTTCGTGTAAGGCCGCCTACTTTCTCTAGCACCACTAATCCTGTTGAAGCTGGTGATTGGCTGCATGCCATAGAGAAGAAGTTGGATTTGCTTCAATGCACTGATCAGGAGAAGGTCTCATTTGCATCCCATCAGTTGCATGGCCCTGCCACTGAATGGTGGGATCACTTCCGTCTGAACAGGACTACTGCTGAACCTATCACTTGGCTTGAGTTCACCGCTGCTTTCCGGAAGACGCATATACCATCGGGAGTGGTGTCTCTCAAGAAGAAGGAATTCAGGTCGCTCACTCAGGGGTCTCGCTCTATTACGGAGTATCTGCACGAGTTCAATCGTCTGACTCGTTATGCTCCGGAAGATGTGCGCAATGATGAAGAGCGTCAGGAGAAGTTCTTGGAAGGACTTAATGATGAGCTTTCTTACCCACTCATGACTGGGGATTATCCTGATTTTCAGAAGTTAGTGGATAAGGCTATTCGTCAGGAAGACAAATACAATCGCATGGAGCAGAAGAAACGTCGGATCGCTCAATTCAAGACACAACAGGGGAATAATCAAAGGCCACGTCTTACTTTAGGACCCCAGTCCATGCCACAGGGAGGTTCTTCGTCTATTGTTCGTCCGCAGCGTCAGTTCTTCAACAACAATGCTGGCAACAACATCCGCAATCAAGCTCCACGTCCTGTTGCAGCTTCGACACAGCAACAGCCTGCCAAGAGGGAGCAAGGCAGCAAGCCCGTGGTGTGTTTCAACTGTGGAGACCCAGGACATTATGCTGACAAGTGTCCGAAGCCCCGACGCATGAAGGTTGTCCCTACCCGGAGCAACTCTACCGTACCAGCATCAAAGGCCCGTGTCAATCATGTTGCTGCTGCAGAAGCTCAAGATGCTCCAGATGTGATTTTGGGTACGTTCCTTGTTAACTTAGTTCCTGCAACAATGCTTTTCGATTCTGGTGCTACACATTCATTCTTATCTATGAGTTTTGCAGGAAATCATGGGATGGAAGTAAAAGATCTTAGACGTCCTTTGATGGTTAGTACCCCAAGTAATCAAGCACTCTCTTTGCAACGTAGCCCCTCTGTCAGAATAGAAATTCAAGGAGTACCATTTCTGGCCAATCTTATCCTGTTAGAATCCAAAGACCTTGATGTCATCCCAGGGATGGATTGGTTAGCCAGACATAAAGGTGTGATAGACTGTGCTAACAGAAAAGTAACTCTCACCAGCAATGATGGTCGAGTTGTAACTGTTCATGCATTGTCTCCTGAGTCTTTAAGGTCAAGACTGAACCAAATCACTTTGGAAGAGATTCCTGTAGTCCGGGAGTATTCCGATGTGTTCCCAGATGATTTACCTGGTATGCCGCCTAAAAGGGATATAGAGTTCAGAATAGATTTGGTACGAGGAACAACTCCGATCCATAAGAGACCTTATAGAATGGCAGCCAATGAGTTGGCAGAAGTCAAAAGGCAAGTAGATGATTTGCTTCAGAGAGGATACATCAGACCGAGTTCATCACCATGGGGAGCTCCAGTTATTTTCGTGGAAAAGAAAGATCATACCCAGAGGATGTGTGTGGACTATCGTGCACTAAATGATGTGACTATCAAGAATAAGTATCCGCTGCCCAGGATTGATGATTTGTTTGATCAGCTTAAAGGTGCCACTGTTTTCTCCAAGATAGATCTTCGATCAGGGTATCACCAGTTGAGAATCAAAGAGGAAGATATACCTAAGACAGCTTTTACCACTAGGTATGGGTTGTTCGAATGTACTGTTATGTCTTTTGGACTTACCAATGCCCCCGCTTTCTTCATGAACTTGATGAATAAGGTGTTTATGGAATACCTAGACAAGTTCGTGGTGGTCTTTATTGATGATATTCTTATCTATTCCCGAACCAAAGAAGAGCATGAAGAACATCTTCGCCTTGCATTGGAGAAGCTACGAGAACATCAGTTGTATGCTAAGTTTAGCAAGTGTGAATTTTGGTTGTCTGAAGTGAAGTTTCTTGGTCACGTCATCTCAGCCGGAGGAGTTGCCATCGATCCTAGTAATGTGGAATCCGTAACCAACTGGAAACAACCAAAGACAGTTTCAGAGATTCACAGTTTCTTAGGCCTCGCAGGATATTATCGGAGGTTTATAGAGAATTTTTCCAAGATTGCTAAGCCCATGACACGATTGCTTCAGAAAGATGTGAAGTACAAGTGGTCAGAAGAATGTGAGCAGAGTTTTCAAGAGTTGAAGAATCACTTGATATCAGCTCCTATTTTGATTTTGCCTGATCCAAAGAAGGGTTTCCAAGTATATTGCGATGCATCCAAACTTGGGTTAGGTTGTGTTCTGATGCAAGATGGGAAGGTGGTTGCCTATGCATCTCGTCAGTTACGTCCGCATGAGAAGAACTACCCTACTCATGATCTTGAGTTAGCTGCAGTAGTTCATGCGTTGAAAATTTGGCGTCATTATCTTTTCGGTACTCGTACAGAGGTATATACCGATCACAAGAGTTTAAAGTATATCTTTACTCAGCCGGATCTGAACATGAGACAAAGGAGATGGTTGGAATTAATTAAGGATTATGACATGGGAATTCATTATCACCCGGGAAAGGCTAATGTTGTAGCAGACGCTCTTAGCAGGAAAGGCTATTGCAATGCTACGGAAGGACGACAGTTGCCATTGGAATTATGCAAGGAATTTGAAAGATTAAATTTGGGAATTGTCAGTAGAGGTTTCGTGGCAGCCTTAGAAGTGAAGTCCACTCTAATTGATCATGTTAGAGAAGCCCAAATTAATGATCCTGATATTCAAGAAATCAAGAAGAATATGAGAAGAGGAAAAGCTATTGGTTTCTTGGAAGATGAGCAAGGAACTGTATGGTTGGGTGAGAGAATCTGCGTCCCCGACAACAAAGATTTAAAAGATGCAATTCTGAAAGAGGCTCATGATACTTTATACTCCATTCACCCTGGTAGTACCAAAATGTACCAGGATCTCAAGGAAAGATTTTGATGGGCAAGTATGAAGCGTGAAATCGCAGAATACGTAACAGTATGTGATGTTTGTCAGCGAGTCAAGGCAGAACACCAGAAACCCGCCGGTTTGTTGCAGCCTTTGAAGATTCCTGAATGGAAATGGGAAGAAATCGGTATGGATTTTATCACTGGTTTACCCAGAACGTCATCAGGTCATGACTCTATTTGGGTGATAGTCGACAGACTTACCAAAGTGGCTCATTTCATCCCAGTAAAGACAACCTATTCTGGAAGTCGGTTAGCGGAATTGTATATGGCCAGGATTGTGTGTTTGCATGGCGTCCCTAAGAAAATAGTGTCTGATCGAGGCAGTCAGTTTACTTCAAATTTTTGGAAGAAGCTTTAGGAAGAGATGGGTTCTAAGCTGAACTTTAGTACTGCTTATCATCCGCAGACAGACGGACAAACCGAAAGGGTAAATCAGATTTTGGAAGACATGTTGAGAGCTTGTGCTTTAGATTTCGGTGGAAGTTGGGATAAGAATCTACCTTATGCAGAATTTTCGTATAACAACAGTTATCAAGCTAGTCTTCAGATGGCTCCTTACGAAGCACTGTATGGTCGGAAGTGCCGCACTCCGCTTTTGTGGGATCAAACGGGAGAACGTCAGGTTTTCGGGACGGATATCCTAAGGGAAGCAGAAGAAAAGGTGAAAATCATTCAAGAAAGATTGCGAGTGGCTCAGTATCGACATAAGAGTTATGCCGACAATCGCCGCAGAGATTTGAGTTTTGAAGAAGGAGATTATGTGTATCTTCGTGTCACGCCTTTTCGAGGGGTTCATCGTTTTCATACCAAAGGAAAATTGGCACCACGTTTTGTGGGACCTTATAAGATTGTCAGTAGAAGAGGAGAGGTTGCTTATCAGTTGGAATTACCTCAATCTTTGGCAGGAGTCCATAATGTGTTCCATGTGTCGCAACTGAAAAAGTGTTTAAGGGTACCTACCGAAGAAGCTAATCTTGAACAGATAGAAGTCCAAGAGGATCTGACCTATGTTGAGAAACCAATCCGTATTTTGGAAATAGATGAGAGAAGAACCAGAAATCGAGTTATCCGTTTTTGCAAAGTCCAATGGAGTAATCACTCGGAAGAAGAATCAACTTGGGAACGAGAAGATGAATTGAAGTCAGCTCATCCGCATCTGTTCGCCAGTTCTTCCGAATCTCGAGGACGAGATTCTGTTTAAGGGGGGTAGGTTTGTCACACCCTAAAAATTCAAAATATATAAATTGTTGTTTAATTGGAATTTTTAGAATTTATTTTAAAAGCCTAGAAGAGAAGATCTAATTTTAATTAATAAATTCTAATATAAAATGGGGCCAGATAAAATTTCATTAAATACTTTGCTTAATTCTATAATTCCTAGATTTTTCTGGGATTTATTTGAGCTAAGGAAGTATTTTTAATAAATGGAATTGCATTTCATAAATAATTTAAATTGAAAAAGGTTTTAAAAAGTCTTCTTTTGGCTTTGGGCCGAAAGTCGGCCCAAAACCCTTCTCTCTCTCCTCGGCCCAGTCCGGCCCAGTCCGCCGCCGCGCGCGCGCGTCTGCCCGCTGACAGGTGGGGCCCACCTGTCAGGGTCGTTGTCAACCTCCGGCCGCCGCCGCCCGAAACCCTAGTTTTGCGCCGCCGCCGTTTCCTTCCAAAATCCGGCCGCTCCTTTCTGTTTCCGGTGAAATTGATTGAGGGGAAACAATCTTTGGGATCTCCTCTACCTTTTCCCCTTTGGAAACGTCGGCTAATTCGTTTTGGAAGTTCGTGGAATCAAGTTCGATTCGGATCGGTCTCTTTCCTTCAAACCCCGATCTTTCCTTCCCGTCGCCGGCCGCCGTGGGCCTTCGCCGTCGCCTCCTAGCCCCTTTAAAAGGTTCCCTGAGCTCTCCTCTACCCGTCGCCACCTTCGCCTTCGCCTCTCGTCGTCCGTAGTGCCCTAGCGCCGTGTAGCTTCGAGCCGCCGTCGTCGCCGCCGCTCCAGCCGTGCGCCGCCATCGTTTCAGCCGTCGCCGTCGCTCGGGAAGGTCGCCGTCGTGATCGTCAAGTCGCCGCCGTCCTCGTCCGCCGCTTCGCCGCCGCCGAAGACCGCTGGAGCACGGGCGTCACCGTCGACCCGATCTCCGCCGCCGTTTCAACCTCGTCGCCGTCGCCGTCCGTTGCTCTTCCGCCGCCTTTTTGGTCGCCGGTGAGTTCGCTGCGTCGCCCTCTACCCGTTGGTGCCCTCCGTTCGTGCCGTAGTGCAGCCGTTCGCCGGCGAGCATGCGTGCCCGAGCCGCCGAGCCGCCATCGCCGGTGGTGACGTCATCGCCAACGTCATCGTCGCCCTTCCCTGTGAGCCGGTCGTGGACCGTTCGATCTCGGCCGTCCGTTCGTGTGAACCGCCGCCGTGCGCCCGGTCCACCGAAACCCTAGCCCGCTGACGCAATAAATCTCTTTTTCCTTTTCAAAAATAATTCATTATTGCGTCATAATTCAATTAAAATCAATATAAGTGTTTTAATCCGATTTAATCTTCAAAAATTCATAACTAATTCATCTTAGCTCCGATTTAGTTGGTTCAAGTCTCTAAATTTTTCTAAAATTGAGATCTACATGTTAAAAATATCCACATGTACTGTTCATGCTTGTTTATGTGCTGTTTTGGTGATTTTGCTCTTCCGGAGATTCCGGAGAGTCCGTTTTCGCAGGAGAAGAGTTTGAAGAGTTCCAAGGCCAGCAAGATCAGAGCCCCCTTGACCCTAGGTTATGCCAAATGGTTACCCATAGAAGCCCTCTAAAAATATTGGAAAAGTAGAACTGTTCTCCTCCCCTTCTCTTTTAATTAAACCAAACTAATGGCACATGCATTTCATAATATTTTTTTAGTGGTTTTCATTCAAAATTTATTCCAGTGTTATTAGTACTGTACATCTATTACTGTACTAATGGCTCATATACCAGCAAAAGTTTTAATTAAACCTGTCCGGAGGTTGACGACGACCCTGACAGGTGGGCCGTTCTTGCTCCATAGCCTTCGCCACGGGTTTCGGCAGATTTGGTCGAAGGGCCTCATGCCATCCGCCAACAATGGCCTATGAAGTTCAGCCCAACAACAAACCCTAAACCTCTAGTTGGCTCCTATCCTCTCCCACTCGTGCTTTGTAACCAAAAGCGGTCGCATCTCTGACCAGGAGCAGTGGCATCTTGCGGCGGCATCGGCGGCTCCTGCGGCGGTGGTGGCGGTGGCTCCTCCTCCAAGCAGCGGCGGTGAAGCTGCTTCTCCCGACGACGGCGGCTGCTTCTCCCGGCGACGACGGCTGCCTCTTCCCAGCGACGAACGGCCACCATTCCTCCCCGTCCCCTTCACCAATACTCCTCTATGTGCAATCATGTAAGTGATATGTCAATTTTTAGCCCAAATTATGTCAAAATTTTGAATATTTTCCTAATATTTTCGAAAACCGCCAAATGTCTTAGCTGCAACTATAGCCGGCTATAGCTGCTCTTAGCTGCTGGAGAGCTTGATGCTAAGAGGCTTAGCTGGAGATTTAGAAAATTGGTTTTTACGCAGCAAAAGTTGCATTATCGTATTTATATATCCTAAGGGAAGACGGCGATATGAAGACATACTTATATCTCTTTAATCAATCATTAATTAATTCACCATAGTCTAGACATGGGTTATGATAAGGTTTAATAAGATAGTAGATTCACCTCTAAAGGGATGTCTAGAAGGAAATATCCTAAGGAAACTACGATACAACTGTATTTCTAAACTTCGATATCTCTCCACCAAAAAGAGCATTTATTAAGAACAAGATGGGGGAACCTTATGATTATAAAAGGACTTCCAACTCAACCTTATGATTAATAAGCCTTTTTGTTTTGTACGATGCAATACATAGATGCTGAGATCATACGGTAACCCATCAGTTACCTGTACCCAACAAGGATATGTCAAACGCAAGATGCTGTCACTCTCCAAGAGAATTCCAAGCATCTTGAGAACAAGACGCCTAAAGAAATAAAGGAATTATATGAAGGGCTTGCACAAAACAAAGTTGCTTACCGTGGCTGTCTATATTGGACAAGCATTCCTAATTTTTCAAGATAAAAGAGTAATAATGGCCGCATAACTTTAAGTAAGTCTGGTAGATCTCTGTATATATCTTTATTATTTGATTTGTGACTAAGTGAACCATTATTACTATGTAGCGATAATTTTACATTTGCTTCTTGCTCTACCTGAAGTACTGCACCATTACATGTCTTGACCCCCTCGATTATAATCACAAGCCATATAGACAATTCCTAACAATCTTAGAAAGTAACAGATTTTTATCCATGAATGTATACTATTTATGAAATGTCCATAATTATTAAATTTCATTCATTAATACGAATGTTAATATCCTATTATGTGTACAGTGCATATGACTACTACAAAACAAAAAGCGGGGAACAACTGGCAACTGGGAGAAGTTGCTAGTGCATATATACTGGTCGGTAATATAATTACAAAACATACTTTGATTTAAATTATTTTGCATGCATGTATAACTAATTCCTTCTATGTGTATGTCATAATGAAGTGTCACAAGCAACATAAAGACAGTGTCCTTTTTGGATATTACACTTGCGAGTTACTCAGGGTTAATAATTGGTGCTTGACCAACCCAAAATATAACTCTCTTAACTGATGGAATGTGCATCTAATTGATATTTCTATATATTCTTGTGCTTCCGTGTATGCAGTTGTCTTACAATCGAACAATTAGCTTCAACGATAAAGGCATTAAAAACATATAGCGGGACCTCTGTCATTTTATCCACTGCAAGTGCAGCCATAAAGATGGACTGTTCTTTGACCTTCGAAGGCAGCCTAGCGATGATTGAAGAATACAAGTCTCTTTGGAAGTGGAGTCACGTGCTTGTGTAATTAACAATATAATTTGTATGGTCAACACCTTTTACTAATACATACAATATATGTGTATTATATCCGTATTACATGTCTATTGTGCCACACTGTGAACTGAATTTCGCACGTGCCGTCTTAGGGGTGAGCAGCTCTCCTTTTGGCGAAACATGGGTAACAACATGGAACCCTTCATCCTTTTTATTCACGCTTCTCTCGCCCTTCCTTTTCTTCGCCTTAGCTGACCGTTCGCTTTTCTTTGAGCTGGTTGTGTTAGCTGGTACCTCGTCAATTTGTGACGGAACTTTTTTCTTCGGCTACCGTTTTGATCGCCGTGGCGCCGTTTCCTACGAGAAGGTATACATGACAGTTTCGAATTAGCTCGGGCTAATAGTTATCACGGTGAACAATTTACATATTAAGTTTACTTACCCCTTCTTTAGGGGGAATGTAGTCTTTGTCGCCTTCTTCACCGTCGCCCTTTTTCCTTCTCTTCAGCCTGGGCTTGGACAAGGATCGCTTGGCGATGAGTACTCATCGTCTTCGTGAGCTACGTCGTTGCCGGAACTATCTTCTGGTGGGACCGTTGGTTCCAGAGCAACCACAACAGCAAGGGACTGCTCTTGCTCCCCTAAACCCTTCTCTTCAGTCCCTTTAGTACTATCGGCCATAGTTTCAAACCTCTAACATAAAAGAAAAAGTTATCCTCCACATTTTAAATTACTCAAATTAGTACAAACAACTTTAAATTGCGAAATTAATTACCACTTACTATTATGCTAGAATAGATATGTTATTAATTAGTACTTATGCTATTAATTAGTACTTACTGTTATGCTAAATTAATTAGTACAAACAAAATGAAATTGCAAAATGTAATTAATTATACTTACTATTATGCTAAATTAATTAGTACAAACATATTTAAATTGCGAAATTAATTACTACTTACTATTATGCTAAATTAATTAGTACAAACAAATTTAATTAGCGAAATGTTATATATTAGTACTTACTATTATGCTAAATTAATAATGCTAAATTAGTACTTACAAATTTAAACATATCCTCCACAATTTTTTTAAAAAAATGTTAACATACCGTCCTACATGTTATTTAAAAATTTTGGCAAATTCACATATCCTGCAAAATTGAACATACCCTCCCAATTTCATTCACATATCACCCACATTCCCAAATTCACATTCACAATCACATATAACCCTTCATTCACATATCACCCACCCCTCATTTCCATTCACACCCACATGCACACACATATATACCCCCTCACACGCACATGCACACACATATAAAAAGGAACACCCACATGCACACACGTCCATGGACGACGAATGGCCGACGACGAGCTTCGGTCGTGGACGACGAAGGAAGGGCCGACGACGAGGTTCGGCCGTGGACGACGAACCGGCCGACGAAACCGTTCGGCCGAGTACGTCTTCGCCCGTGGACGACGAAAGGCCGATGACAAAGCCGCTCGTGGACGACTGCAAAAGAGAGAGAGAGAGATGACGGCGGCGACTGTGGAGTGGCCGGCGGCGGTGGAGAGGTAGGCGGCGCGGTGGAGGGGTCGGGGGGGGCAACTTGTGCGAGCTTGCGCGCGCGCGGTGGACGGCGGCGGCGGCGGCGGCGGCGGAGCGGTGGAGCGGCGGCAGAGGTGCGGTCGGTGGAGCTCGGCGGTGGAGCGGCCGGCGGCGGGAGCGGCCAGGCGGCGGTGGTGCTGGATCGACGGCCGGCGGGGCGGTGGAGCGCGAGGCCGGCGCGAGCTCGAAGGCCGGCGGCGCGCGGAGGATGACGGATGGCGGCGGAGGAGGACGACGGTCGGAGGGTGAAGGTCGCAGGCAGGCGGCAGCGGAGCACGGCGGAGGCGTGCGGCAGCGAAAAAAATTGGCAGCCTGACAGCGCCAAAATTTCTAGGGTTCCCGCTTGGACTTAGAAATTTTGGTGCCGCGGGCTTGCCCTTATATAGGGTAACGATCTTCGCAGGCGGACGGTCCGCCTGCGAAGATGTAAACCCTACTCGGCGTAATAATCTTCGCAGGCGGACCGGCCGCCTGCGAAGATTTTTGCAGGACTGACTCTTTCTATTTTAGAATTATTTTAAAATCATTTTTGTGATTTGAAAATGTCTACAGTAGTTGTAATAAAAATGGTAATTGTATATACAAATAGATAAACCTTAGTATTACTACTTTTCAAATGTAAATATTACTTAAATGTTTCAAACATTAATATTACTTATATGTGCACTTACCATTTTTTTAAAACTTTTTAAAATAAGTTTTCAAACAATTGTAAGTGAACATAACAAAATGCTACTAAATTTTTAAACCTCTTTTAGAAAAACTTTTAAAAAATAAAAAATTGTAAATGTTACCCTACAAATGGTAATTGCACATAAAATTAGTACAAACTAATATGCAAAATGTTGCATGCAATTGTTCATCAATTTGCGATATGATCACACATCACCTTACATACCACCATTACATAACTACTAACTTCTTAGATGCTTACATGCGACTCAACAATCATTACCCTTTAACATTTTTTCCCACACCGTCCGTGCGCATGTAAGGCTTCACGATCTTCTGAGTAGATGTCTCGACATTCTTAATCTTCTGTACAAACTGACTATAAAGTGGGCATACTATCGTATTGATTGTAATCTTCGACATCTTCAACCCTATCCACTCCCAACATCTTTTGTTTCCCGGGTAGCATTATATCTTTCTTCAAATTTGATGGGTCTTTCACACAAAACACTTGTGCCACACAATTGGCGAGTACCCAAGGGTCATCCTTGTGACCCACACACGCCAGGTCAACAACAGTAAGACCGAACTTATCAACATTGACCCCGTTCGGGTATTTTACCCACTGGCACTTAAATATGGAGAATTGCATTGTGTGCCCATAGTCGATTTCCCATATTTCTTCAATAAACTCGAAGTATGATTGTTTTTCCCCGGCTTCATCAATTGCCTCCACACGGACACCGCTGTTTTGCGTACAGGTCTTATTATCTCGGGCTCTTGTACTAAACGAGTATCCATTAATGTCATATACTTGCCAAGAATTTACTGTAGTTGATGGACCACAAGCCAACTGCTTCATAGTTATTCAGACCATCCATGTCTCGCCTTTAACCTCATAAGTTCAAGAACTGACTGTAGTGTTTTGAACTCACTGTCACAGCTCTTCGACTCATCGTACAAAACTTCCTTTGCTGCCTTTTGTAAAGCTTCAAAGTTATTTAAACCTCTAGCCGACCCCATCAGCACCCTGGGTTCTGCATGACGTAACATTTCCTCTAGATCGATTTTGTCCTCAACAGAACCATCGTCATGCACCATGTCTTCAACTTGTGTCGGAACTACATTTTCAGGCCCCTCCACTTGTTCTTCGCCATGACGTGTGCATATTTCGTACTTGTCCATAAATCCAAGAGTTACTATGTGCTCCTTCACTTTAAAAGCATCGTCGAAGTCCCAGGCTATTTCATTCTTACAGTCAGCACATGGACAAATTATCTTCCTCATATTGTTCTTCTCAGTGTGTGCCTTGGCAATACCAATAAATTTAGACACTTCGTTTCTATATGGAGACAAAAACCTCGGCCAATGATACATCCATTCCCGACTTTCCATATCTCTAAAAAAATACACATAAAATATTTGCACAATTAATACCAAATTTCTAGGGTTTATTGAAAAAACTTATCACTATTCAAAACTAATTAACTAAAGGTTAAGTGTAAATTAATAAAAAAATCAAAGTTTATTTCAATTTTTTTTACACAGACATGCCAAATTAGTACATTAGGAAAATATAACAAAATCATATCATCGGCATATTACAAAATACTATAACTATTTTTTGATTGCACCGAACAAATAGACATTAAAAATTTTATTCTCTCTCTATATATGACAAGATCTAGATCTAGATCTAGAACTAGGGGTGGATGTGGTAGCAAAAAAAAATTGAGAATTTATGTTACCACATTAAACAACTACAACAAGAGGCATCAAGTATTACACATACATCTAACATCAACATATCGAAAGAAATAAAATTAAAAAACATGGAGCTCTTCCTTCACAATTTTGCATGCATAAATCCATCACAAATTAAGGTCTAAAAAATTAAAAAATTGCATACCTAGTGTGGAAATGAGTAGATCTAAGCACCGTAGAAAAATCTCCCGAAGATTTGAAGTTCAAAACCTCCCCTCCTATATTTAAGTCACTTTAGGAGAGAGAAACTTCGGGGAGAATGAACAGCGCTCGGGGAGGAAGAAGACTATATAGGGGCATCGTTTCAGGCGGGCCATATAAGCGGCGCCTGCGAAGATTGATCTTTGCAGGCGGACCATATAAGCGTTGCCTGCGAAGATCGATCTTCGCAGGCGCACAACTTCTGCCGCCTGCGAAGATCGATCTTCGCAGGCGACGCTTATATGGTCCGCCTGCAAAGATCAATCTTCGCAGGCGGACCGCCCCCTCCACCCCGGGTACTTTTTTGCCAGGGGGGTTTTGGCTCCGAATTACATGCCCGCCTGGGAAAATCGATCCCCTACGATGCCGAAAATGAGTTTTCTAGTAGTGGTGGCCCGCCGGCGGCGACCCAGTGGATGAGGTTCTTGGTGGCGCTAGGTGGCCCGATGAGCTCCGCGCTACCATGGCTTGTCTACAACCTCGCCACGCACCGACGCGCCGTGTCCGCCTTGCGGGAGGAGCTCGCACCCATCGCCGCACGCAAATCCAAAGGCGACGATGGCGCCGCCGCCGTCATCTTCGAGTCTCAAGAGACCAAACACCTGGCGTACCAGCAGGCGGCGCTGCTTGAGTCCCTGAGACTGTACACCGGTTGTTCTGCAGATGAAGGATGGATTCATGGTGAAGGTGACGAAAATACATGAAATATAATCAAGCAATAATGCGACGAGTGCTATATATATTCAAATCCATAGATATATATTCTCATGCCGTAAAAATTAAAAATAATATATTAACTTCGGTCATTAATATATAACGGGATTGATAAAAATATGTCGCCATAAAATATGATGGATTTCAGTCGGTTGAAACCAACCGTCAGATGCGGATGCAAAATCACGGCATGTCACGTGTGTACGCATATCATCCCTCCGATTCACTTCTCTTCACGACATATGCTATAGTCGATTTTTCTTAGCCACTTATACACATTAGTTACACCCCACTTACATATGTAATTAGTATGTAATTTTCGAATTTACATATGTAATTTTAGGACTTACATATGTAATTTTGGACTTATATTGTAAATACACTAAAATTACATGTGTAATTTAAGAACGTACAAAAATTACATGTGTAATTTAAGAACGTACAATGTAAATACATGTCGACTAATTTTTGGTAAAAATATGGCGCCATAAATATAGCTACACCCAACTTTAGTTTATATTAATATACTGCATTATATTATATTAATGACCGAAGGGAGTGACCGTATTAAGCCAGGCTCCAAAATGAGGCTCATTTTACGTTCAGACAATCAGAGATTGTGGATGCGTAGAACTTGCATCATAGATTACATTAATTGGGAAAATGCCCCGCGTTGGGTGCCCCAGGGGTGCCCAAAAAACCGGGCGTTGCACCTCCCGCGCCTCCGTGCCGTCTCCCCCACACGTCCCACCACACACGCCATTGCAACAAATCACTCACATATTACGAAAACGCTCTATTAAGCGAATCCGTTTCATTTGTTTCCACCAACAATGTTTTAGCAAGTATACTCATGTTGTTTTACTATGTATAGATCAAACGTTGCAGTGAATTGAAACATCCTTTCGCTATTTGCTGCAATATTGTCTTTATATATGGTGAAACAGCTTCAAAAGACGTTGTTTCATACATTGTAGCAAAATGTTTCATGAGGTGATTTGGTTGTATTTCAGCTTTTTTTTTAAAGATTGAAACATTTTCGATCTACTTAGTGAAACAATTCCGATATACTTGGTGGAACAGCGTCCGATTTTTGCGCACGATTTGTAGGCACCTCCATTACCATGGCTACAATCTTGATTTGGATGAAGCTAGAATGCTCAGATTATTAATTTGGGAACTACTATGGCACGTCTGATGATTTATAAATTATCGGATGGTGTTTCATCCCACGTACAGAAATGTTTCAGATGTTATACCGCTCAATGAAAAATGTTTCAATAAAAATGTTTAAGATGTTTCAACATTCGGTAAAAGATGTTTCACCACTTTGAGAAAATTGTTTCACCTAGATGCAACATTCGAACAAACTGGTTACAACATCCAAGAATTAAAGTATGCAACATACAATCAAAATAGAGTAAAACATTCAAGTATATCGAAACACAACATGGAAAAACACACTAGAACGGGATCACTTATCTCTAACGGGCTGAAAGCCTCATCACTATCGGGTAAGGCCCCCGTCAGTGGACAAAGGTCACTGATGTGAGAAAATATCTCAATCGGGCTAAAGCCCGCCACGGATGGATGCTATCTCAATCGGACCGACAACCAAGCCCGTCACAGATGAGTACGACCAGTCAAACCACCGTAGTTAGGAGCCCGTCACGGATGACTAATCTCAATCGGGCACACCACTAAGCCCGTCACGGATGAGTAGTCATCTCCATCGGGCATTTAGCCAGAGCCCGTCACCGATAGGTTTGACCCCACGTGTTGAGTCAAACTAGTCAAGGTTCGGATGACTTATCTCTATCGGATATATTATAAAAGCCCGTCAAGGATGACTAATCTCTAACGGGCTTGACTCTATAGCCCGTCACGGATGAGTTATCTCTTTCGGGCATTAGCTAAATGGCCGTCAGGGATGAGTTTAGAACCAAAAAATAAATAAATTTTGTCTTTTTGGCTAGCCTCAGGCCTTTGCTAGCCATGCCCACTGCAAAAATGATAGAAGCATATATATACATAGTCCCATTCCCAGCAACCCCATTCCCAGCATCAATTCACATATACAATCACAGCCAATTCACAGCCAATTCATATAGACCCATTCCCAGCATCACATCAGCCAATTCACATTCATATTCCATCACAGCACAGCCAATTCACAAAATCAAACACATATACATTCACATCCACAACCCATTCACATATATATGTCATTCACATCCATTTTTCTCTCCAAACCGCCGACATGCATCAAAACCTGCAAAACTAAGCTATAAATTGAAACAATTTTATATGTAACTAGAAATGCAAGTATATACAGAGACGAGCTACCTAGGACTTTACTCTAAAGAATTTAATTGTATTACAAAGAATATTTACAAAAATCAAATGTTTGTCGCATATGCATTGCAAATGTTCTGCCATTCCGAGACGAGCTAACTAGGACTTCACTCTAAACATCCCTTTCGGTGACAAGATATCATCTAGTATGAATTGTGCTATCTCCTCTCTAATGATTTCGAAGTTGATTTCCGGAATACTTGAAATAAATTCCTGCATGTTCGGCGCCAAGTTAGTCTACATATTTGAAAATTTGTCGTCCTATGTGTGTATAAACAATTGAAATACACACCTCAGGGTCGAGCAATGTCACCTTTTCTACGAAGCTCATCATGTTATGGCAGACATGGAACCCGCACTGGTCGCCAACTTGTTGACGTATTGGGAAGTCTTTCTTGTGACCAAGTTTGGGATGCCCATCCTTATGCCTCCCGCCTCTTGCCACATATTGGTCCCATGCCTCGTTCAAGGCAGATTCGATGGCCGACCAATCGTATATTTCTGGCTTGATATTGGAGTTAAGGTAGTGTACCCGGCTCCACTTCAGCGTTATTACCAGAAGAATCCAATGTCGCCTGCGAAATTATTAAATTGCCAGTTACATACTACAGTTGTACGCGTCTAGTATTTGAGTATCAGTACGGTACACGCATACTGTTGATTGTAGGCACACATAATGAAGTCCTTGTCTTGACAGGCAAATAAGCAGTCCTTGATATAGCCCACCATGTTTGCTCGATCGTTTTTCAGCGTTGTCTCGTTGACGACAGCTGGATCGAGTTAGGCAACATGGGGTGCTTTACGATGGACATGCTTCCAGGTTAACCTACGAGCAAGACAAGATTCAGGGTAAGCTTAATTTGTGGACAGTCACTACCATATCGCGTACCAAGAAATACTTACAAGGAGTAGCACTTAAGGAGGTTGGTGTCGATCGCTCGCACCCTGTAGAGGTCCCATAGATCTTTGAAGTCTACGGCGATGAAGGCAGTAGGCCCGAGGAATGGCTGACCATCGTGCTGGCCCAACATGGAGGTCTCTCTATTCTTTCTCCTTGCATTGGACTTTTCCATGTAGTACCCATGCAACTCCTTGCATGCAGGGCCCATCTTAAATAAGGCATCGTCTCTGACCAATGGCATGCCCAATGTAAACTCGGTTGGAGGCTTTGGAGGAGCTACTGGCGCCTTGCCAAGATCAAGCTTCTTTGGGGCTAATGGCACCTTTATTTTTCCTCTCCCCGTTCCAGCAGCTTTTCTACGTGTGTCAATCTTGGGTGGAGAAGATTTCTCTCTCTTGCTCCTTTTGGCAAGAGGGGGGAGGTGCGGCCTGCTGTCAACCTCCATACCGTCGTCCCCAAAATCAGTATCATATTGTAATTGGATATCTTCATCTCTTTGTTCAACGGCAGGAGGGAGAGATATAACAGTTTGATGGGGACACGTCGGCAGCGGACGAGAACTTGGCGCTGGCCTTGGAGTTATATTGATCTCAATGCTGTGCTTGGGCCATTGAATAAAGGTCCCATGTGCAGCCCCAAGGGTCGGAATCTCGTCATTAGGTGGGTGTGGGATAGTGTAGCCAACCCAATCGGGCTTCACTAAGTCCACCTGAACTTTGGCATTGCCGGCTTGCAGCTGTGCCCCATGCACTCGGGTCTCCGGGGTAGGCTTGAATGCTTGACCCTCAGCGGCAGGAATTGCAAATCCTGGTGTCACCCTAACGACTAGGGTACACGATGTGGGTTCCTGCAATAGATTCATTAGTGTCCTTAGTATATGTTGCAATGTATTGTGGTGCTAATACAATATATGCGTTATTAAGTTGTTTTTACCGTTATGTGGTCCACCCGCGGCGGGGCCTTCAGGCTGTTCTACCGGAGCCTCAGTTGATGTGCAGCTGCTACGTCTCTGCGTGGGGCTCACTTGTACTATGGGACCGGGAGTGGCATCGGTCGACCTATCCCTGATGCGTGCCTCCATCCAAGCCTCCATACCTAACAGCTCAGCAGTGAGCTCTTCTCTAAGCTCTTCTTTAAGCTCCTCCCGAAGTTGGGCCTTAATGCATGCAGCTTTCTGCGCCTTGGAAAGCTTGTGCTTCTTGTACTGCCACGCGTATTGGGGAAACCCAAACTTCCATGGAACATTGGAGCCAATGCCCCTTGTTCGTCCATGGTGTTCTTCGTTTCCCAACGCTTTCATGAGGATGTCATCCTCGCGTTTTTGTGAGCAGACCTCTTAGGAGGCCTGTCTCTCAGCATTCAGTTCGACCTGGGGTACAGTTAGGACGCGTTAGACGAAGAATACGATACAACATAATGAAACCTATTCTATGTGTTCAACTTACGATTTTCTGGTACACCACTTGATCTGCGGGATTTGGGAACGAAAGAGTTTCGTCACTATTCTTCTTCACCCTTGCCCTTGCCCAGTTCCTTGCCCACTGGACTGGGATATCAGCAAGCACTTGCTGGGTGTTAGATTCCGCTACAGCTTCATCCTCCTTGTCCCATTCTGCCTGTTTCCCCGCGTAGCCTCCGGTGCCAAGCCGGTGCGGGTGAAGGTTCCTTGCCTGCAGATCACGGTAGGCTTGGCTTTTTGCCCGAGGCTCTTTCGTTGATTTGGCGGCATGGAACTCATCCCACACGGGTTGGGTGATGAATGGGTATTTCCCAAATGGTTCTGGCTGGGCGGGGTTGAGGACGTACTCTGTGACCAGCGTTGTCTTGAAATTTTTCCAACAATTCCCCATCTTGCGGATAGCCTGCCGCTTGAGTCCAGCCTCGGCCTCTGTAGGGTATCGGAAGCTTTCCTTGAACTGCTTCCAGGCCTCTTCTTTTTCTTCTTGAGGGACCAGATCAACGTGGTCCTTCAGAATAGTGAAGTTCCGCCTCCCTAGGACTCCGCATATCGTAGGGAACTTTTTGACAGCTTTCGTCGGAGCCATCGGATATCCAACATCGTCCACCTCTGTTATGGTGTAGACTTCCTTAGGAATCTTATTCTGGGTCCTAGGATTCCGGCTTGATGTAGTCCTATTAGTGGTCGTCGACATCGGTTCGCCTTGCTGCGACATGTCCTATGTCACTGTTGTACGGGGAGAAAGTACTTTTTAAACACAAAATTGCATCTACACACATTCTCTGTTGGTTTGATATACCTCTATCTCCTACCTGCGTACGCCTCGTCGACGGAACCATAGCATCCATGCTCAATAGGGCCGGAGCACCCGGGAACTCGACCTCGACATCAGTATTCCACTCGAACTTGCTATCAATGTCACTACCATAAGATAGTGGCAACGGTAGCAAGTTCTAGTGGGATATGGATGTCGAGGTCGAGATCCCGTCTGCTCCGGCCCTAAGGAATATGGATGCTACATATCTGCTGACGAGGCAGACGCAGATAGAACACACAGGCAACCAAAACCCTTCCTATCCAAGATCCCTAACGTTATCATCAGCAAACTCCTAGATTGCGTCCAAGATCATTTCATTATGGAACCCTTATTCCCATAGATACAGCAACCATCTTTGGATAATAAATTTATGGGAATGGGGTTCCATAAAGAAATGACCTTGAAAACAATCTAGGATATTGGTAACGATAACAGATTTCTAGAAATGTTGTATTTGAACGAAATGTTCTGTTTACCAATTTGTCTTGGTCGGTACCGTGCAGGCAGTAACCCGACCAAACCAGATTTGGCAACCGGGACACTTCATATTCTCCTAAATGCCATAATTTCAGTAACTTCATTTAATAACAGATTTCTATGCATATCCATCTCAATTCCCTCAAAATGACCCAAAACAGCCCATACTACACAAGTCACATATATATTATTTTTGTACCTAAAAAAACACAAGTCATAACATATAATAAGTTTGGCCTCAGTTTTGCTCAGAAATTATGCATCAATTACCATCATTTGCAACTGCCCCCACCCCCAAAAGAAATTAAGAACAAGTGTAGAGGGTCTGTCCTTATGCAAAAAAGAAACAACCATATAAAAACAGCCATAATAATTCAACCATCACAGCCCACATCAATTCATCCATCCCATTGGACCAAAAATATCCCAAAAATTTTGCAAAGAACCATATAAGAACAAGTCTAGAGGGTCTGTCCTTATGCAAAAAAAAAAAAACACAAGTATAAAACGATCTCATACTGCCACTCCCCTCCAAATAAAATGAACAAATGTAGATGGTCTGTTCTTATTGAAAAAACCCAAAAATCAAAAGTGTATATGGTCTGTTCTTATGCATTAAAAACCCACATGTAAACCTAAACAAGAACAAGAGTGAGGCCGGCCAAAAAATGCATCCATTTTGCAAAACATCCCATACTGCCACTCCCCCCCAAATAAAATGAACAAGTGTAGATGGTCTGTTCTTATTGAAAAAACCCAAAAAATCACAAGTGTATAGGGTCTGTTGTTCTTGAGCAATCATCATTGGCCATTCATCACAAATACATCCATCACAACCCACTGCATCCCAACATGGCATTTCCCCCAAAAATCACAAATTAATTCCATCACAGCCCACTGCATCCCAACATGGCATTTCCCCCAAAAATCATGCAAAATTCATCCACTGCATGGCAATATCTAATTCTTCCAACTATACAATGCAAAAAACATCCACTGCATCCATACATCTAATTCATCCATACACTGCATCCACAATGCATAAAGAAACGAGGGAGTGGAAGCATACCTGGGAGGAGAAGAAGCGGCGGAGAGGAGGCCGGTGGCGGCGGCGGACATGGAGAGGAGGCCGGCAGCGTCGGGGAGGGCGGACCTTGAACCGGGAGGCGGCGGCGTGGAGGAGGTCGACGCGGCGGCTAGGACGAGGTCGGTGAGGCCAAATCTTCGAGGGAGGAGGAGGCGGCAGCGTTGAGGACGAGGAGGCGGCGGCGGTCGGTGAAACGGCCACAGCGTCGGTCTTGAGGACTAGGCGGAGAGGAGGCCGGCGGTGGTGACAGTCTTGGGCGAGGAGGAGGCGCTGGCGGTCGGGGAGGCCGGATCTTGAACCGGGAGGCGGCGGCGGCGGCCGGGGAGGCCGGATCCACGACAAGGGAGGAGGCAGCTGTGGATGTTGAACCGGGAGGCGGTGGCGGCGTCGAGGAGGAGGAGGCGGCGGTGTAGGCGTGGAGGGAGGCGCCATCGATGGTGGATCTGAGAGAGTGAGAGTGTGAGAGAGTGAGAGGCGGCGTCGGCGGTGGATAAGGACCCGTGGATGAGGATTGACTAAGTAAACCCTAGTCAATCCTCATCTCTATCGGGCAAACTACTATGCCCGATGCGGATGACACTCATCCGTGACGGGCGTTAGTACTCTACCCGATACGGATGATACCTATCCGTGACGGGCATTAGAACTAAGCCCGATAGAGATGGAATAATCTCTATCGGGCATAGTACTAAAGCCCGTCACAGATGACTTATTAAAATGTTTTTAAGTTATAAAAATCATTTATAATTAACTTCTACCCGATTTAAAATTGCTATTACATTTGATTTATCACATATAATTAACAAATGTCTTATACATAGTTTAAAATTCCTATTATTTTTTTAAATTCATATAATTGACAATTGCCTTTCTCACATATAGTTTAAAATTCCTATTAATTTTTTTAAAATCATCTAATTGACAAATGCCTTTTTCACATATAGTTTAAAATTCATATTACTTTTTTAAATTCATATAATTAACAATTGGCTATCTCACATATAGTTTAAAATAACAAGTATAATTTTTTAAAACCACATAATTAACAAATCCATTTCTTCGAAGAGTTTTAACTGGAATGGCATGAAACATATGCAATTCATTCATTAAGGCTCCAATACAAATTAAATACATCATTCACAGTGATATGCCTTCCGAATGGTCTGAACGAACGTAAGCCACATTGTCTTCGGGATCATCGTCAAGGTCGATCTGAGGTCTGACATGAAGATTCTTGTTGTATTCTTCTTCATCGACGACGTTGTCCACCCCCACAATTCTTCGCTTGCCATCCCTAACGACGTGCATCTTCTTGTTTGCGGGGTCTTTTATGTAGAAAATCTGTTCGACCTGCTTTGCTAGTACGAATGGTTCGTCTGCGTATCCAACCTTGGCCAGGTCCACTAATGTGAAGCCTTCCTTGTCGACCTTGACACCTGTGCGGATATTCACCCAACTGCAACGAAACAAAGCGACTTTGAATTTTAGATAGTTTAGCTCCCATATCTGCTCTATGCGGCCGTAGTATGTGCTCGATCCAGCCTGATCCTGATATGCATCTATACAGACTCCACTGTTTTGCACTGTGCTTTTCTCATCTTGTGTGACGGTGTAAAATGTGTATCCATTGATATCGTACCCTTGCCATGTGTCAACATCCCAAGATGGACCCCTTGCCAACCTTTGTAATATCTCACTTGGGCCATCGGTCGACCGTGCTACACGATCCTTGAACCATTCGTTGAAGCAAGCACCATGTTCTCTGTTGATCCAAATATATGATCGACCAATATTGTCCTGTCGGACCTTTGATAAATGCTCCTCAAAGTATGGGGTTACTTCAGCCATATGTTGCAGCACTGCGAAATGAGCCTGCGCGTAGGAAGCTTGATCGGGAACAATTGTTTTTCTACCAGTTGTGCCGACACCTGCCAACCTTCCTTTGTGGCGAGACGTAGGAACTCCCATAGGATCAGTCTCGGCCATGTAATCGATACAAAACTCAATGGCTTCCTCGGTCGTGTAACCTTCAATGATGCTCCCCTCTGGTTTTGCTCTGTTCCGAACGTAGGACTTCAGAATTCCCATGTACCTCTCGAATGGCCACATTTCTCTCATAAAAGCTGGCCCACATATTTTTGTTTGCTTCACTAGGTGAACAGTGAGATGAACCATGATATCGAAGAAAGCCAGTGGAAAATACATATCCATGTGACACAGGGTACTGACAATATCGGCCTGCAACCCATCTAGGTCTTCTGGATCTATAATCTTCTGACCGATTGCATTGAAGAAGGCACAAAGCCGTTGGATCGTGTGACGGACTTGTGGTGGTAGAATGCCTCTTATAGCAACTGGCAAGATCTGTGTGATTAGCACGTGACAATCGTGAGACTTCATTCCAACCAGCTTAAGATCCTCCAATTTAGCATACTTACTTATTCTCGCGCAATAGCCCGAAGGAACTTTAATATCTGCCAGACATGATAGCATTGCGATCTTCTCATCCTTCGACAATGTGTGGCAAGCTGGTGGGAGGTACACTCTTCCTGTCTTCTCATCTGTAACAGGCTGAAGTTCACTGCGAATGTTCATCTCCTGTAGATCGAGACACGCATTCAACCCGTCCTTTGTCTTGCTAGGCATATTCAACAATAGCCCCAGCAAGCTATCGCACACATTCTTCTCTACGTGCATCAGATCAATGCAATGACGGACCTCAAGATCTTCCCAAAAAGGTAGCCGCCAAAATATGGATTTTTTCTTCCACATCCTCTTCTTGTCCTCCTTGCTACGTTTTCTTTTCTTCCCAAACTCATTAGTAATGTCCTTCACCATGTTGTGTACCTGATCTCCGGACAAATCCGCAGGGGAAGACCCAAGTTCTTTCTTACCATTGAAAATTTTCTTCTTTCTTCTAAAGGCGTGCCGTAGGGGGAGCCATCTCCTATGACCCATGTAAACCATCTTTCTTGATTTCTTTAGCCACCTACTGCGTGTATGTTCCATACAGTCAGAGCATGCCTTCTTTCCTTTCATAGTTTGTTCAGAAAGATTACCCAGCGCGGGATAATCATTAATGGTGCAGAACAATTGAACTCGTAGTGTGAAGTTCTCCTGACCATATGCATCCCAAGTTTCCACACCCTCCAAGAACATATCGATGTCATTGCGGGGTTGTCTCGGACCTTGGATTAATAAGCACAACATAATATATTTCCTTTTGAAGCACAACCATGGCGGGAGGTTAAAGTTCGCAATGAGAACTGGCCAAGTGCTGTGAGAACTGCTCATGTCTCCGAAAGGATTCATGCCATCCGTACACAAACATATCCTCATGTTTCTGGGGTCGGCAGCAAAGTATTTGTGCTTTCGATCGATATTACTCCATTGAATCGAATCCGCAGGGTGTCTTAGCAAACCGTCATTCCTTCTCTCTGTGACATGCCAACGTACTAACTTTGCTTCATTAGGGTTGGCAAATATTCTCTTGAAACGATCAATGATTGGTAGATACCACACAACCTTCGCTGGACCACCCCGCTTTGACTTCTTTCCATCCCCCGCGCTCTTCTTTCGCTTGTATCAAGAAGCCTTGCAGACAGGACAAGCATCTAAGTCCGCGTATTGCTTGTGGTACAATATGCAATCGTTTGGACACGCGTGAATTCTCCGAACCTCTAACCCTAGGGGACACAGAACCTGTTTTGCTTCATATGTCATCTTGGGCAATGTGTTCTCCTGAGGAAGCATGTCCTTCAGTATTCCCAAAAGTTCTGTAAAACTCTTGTCTGGCCATCCACTACTAGCCTTCAACTTCATTAGGTCTAATGCTGCTGATAATTTGGTGTGCTTTGGCTTGCATCCTGCGTATAGAGGAGTCTCCGAGTCACTGACCAACCTGCTGAACTTCATTGAATCTCTCTCGTTCATAGCTAGGTCATCAACGTCACGTAACATGTCTTGCAGCATATCAGGGTCCACATCAACCATTTCACCGCCCAATGGAGATGGGACAAACATGTCATGCTCTTCTTCATCTCCTTCTTCATGATTGTCTGCACCACTTCCGTCCGCAGCTGCACCATCAGTACCCAGATCTTGCTCTCCATGCTTCACCCAGCATGTGTATCTCTTCATGAATCCCCGGCGTATCAAGTGAGCGTGTACTTCCTTTTCATCGTCCAACCAAATCTCATTCCTGCAATCACTACATGGACAACACATGTACTTGTCGTTTCTTCTTATCCTCTCCTCCACTGCGGCTTTCATAAAACTTAATACGCCATCTCTATACTCCTTGTACTGACGCCTCAAGCCAGTCGTGTACATCCAACTTCGATCCATCGCTGAACAATGAACAAAATATTAGTTAACATCTCATAACATAAGTACTACTAAATTAATAGGAAATTATTAGTACCCTTTTACTTACTTTTATGATTTTCCTGTTTTTGTTTGCAAAAAAATTACAAAAATTCGCCCCCTTCAACCTTCCACCAAAATACTGAACAGTGGGATAACTACAGACAACGGACTGCTAGAGTATATATAGTGTGCAAAGTATATCTCAATCGGGCCAAAAAAAAGTCATCTCTAACGGGCGCACACTAATCTCTAACGGGCAGAAATAGAAGCCCGACACTGATAAGAGTCATCGGTGACGGGCATTCAGGCCATCTCAATCGGGCCTTCTTTGGAGCCCGTCACCGATGACACTCATCTGTGACGGGCTCAGTATTTGGGCCCGATTGAGATAGTGGAGGTCATCTCAATCGGGCCTAACTTCAAGCCCGTCACATATGAGTGTCATCGGTGACAGGCTATAGGAATATGCACCCCGACGAGTACATCTACAACGGCAAAAATTTAGGCCCGATTGAGATGGCTTCGTTCTGACGGCCCACGTTGCTCAGGCATGTGATGGGCCGTTATAGATGAGAGGATCTGTACTAGTGACAGTAGATTGCAACATCCTAAAAAAGGTTAAAAGAAAAAAGAGAAGGCCTACCTCTTGCATCCTTCCTCCACTCCAACCAATGGATCTACCTTCCTTGTTACAAGAGCTTTCGATTTGTTTCTGTCGTTGGAGCCCTACCGCCGACTTGCCAACTCCTTCAAATACGGTCGCATTCGCTTGCCACCATCCCATCAAACTCTCCTCCATGGAGGGGGCCAGCAGCAAGGAAGAGGAAGATGGAGGCCGGGGTCCCACAACAACGGGGTCAAAACTCTCACCGGAGATTGCAGTGGCGGCAACAAACCTTGTGCCTGAACGTCGGGCAGAAGAATATGGCGAGAGGGATAGGGGAGGGGCGAATTGAAGGGCGTGATGTGTTTGATGGAAATCGAGAGAGAGAGACGGGGGGAGGACGGTGGGCCTAGCACAAGTGCATCCGATATTTTGTTTGTGATCGAACGTTCTACGCGAACGCGAAGTGTTTTCGAGATTATTTTGGGCCATTTTATTTCCTTTAGGTCCCTTTAGGTAGTCAAATCATGGAAAAAAAATAAAGAGAAAAAAGAAGTGATCTACGATTCGATCGATGGAGTGCATTCATACTTGTTGGCTTCCCCCAATTTTCAATCAAAGGAGTTATAAAAAACTAACAACATGTATACATTTGCCACCTACCGTCTTAAAAACATATATATATTTTTCTCTCTTAAAGTCGATAAGTGGTTTCCTGTTTTGTTAGGAGAAATAGAACCACTAAACATTCATTTTAAAAATAAATGACATTAAAATTTTAATTTGCCATAAATTTGTTAGAACCATTTTCATGTTTCGCAAGTAAGGTTGCACACACAGGTGTGCCGGCCAGTTAGTTTTTTTAGGCAATTTTTGTTGTGTGACATCGCCACCTGGACACGGTAAAGTCTTAAGTCTTACGAAAAGATACACTTAAAACGTGGATATTTGTTACTTCATAACGTATTTATTAGATTTTTTGCTATAGCAGAGAGAAACAGTATAATATAAAAAGAAAATGGATCCACCTTCTTCCTCCCTTCTCTCGGTTCCTTCCAACCTGACAGGTTAACTGTTGTGCATGAGTTTTCATTTGTATGCAGAGTATCACTGATTGAGATGGTGTTTGGATATAGAGACTAGACTTAAACTTTAGTCCCTGTCGCATTAGATGTTTGAACATTAATTTGAAATATTAAACATAGACTACTTAATTACAAAACTAATTACGTAAATGAGAGCTAATTCGCGTGACAAATTTTTTAAACCTAATTAATCCATAATTAGCACAAGTTTACTGTAGCATCACATAGGCTAATTATGGATTAATTAGTCTCAATAGATTCGTCGCGCGAATTAGTCCTACAGGGTTACGGAATGGATTTTGTCAATAGTCTATGTTTATTACTTCTAATTAGTGTCCAAATATTCGATATGATAAAGACTAAAAATTTTTTTAGTCACATCCAAACAGCACCCGAATGATGGTACTCCTACCATATGCATGTCTACTTGGAGGCCAGAGAAAGAAATGTCTACTTGACACCTGCACCACGTCTCCTTCTCCTTCTCCTTCTCCTGTATCTCGGCTGCTCAAGGTACTGTTTAGAGAAGCTTCTAGCTATTATGGGCCTGTTTGGTTGCTGCCCTCGTGTTTGTGCCTGACCTGAGATGCTTGCCTGAGACATGCCTGTACTTTGTTTGGTTGGCGTCCTGGGTGTTCCTGCGGTAGCCTGACCTGACAGCTAGCCGCTTTGATTAGCCTGGCTCAGGCGACGAAATTCCAACGCCTGACTCAGGCAAATGAGAAGCTAGCAAGATTAAGGTGATGTGAAAGCTATGGGTCCCACTATTAATTACATTCTTTTTTTTTCTTGCTTTTTTCATTCTTCCCACCGATTGATCATGTTTGTTGAGTTAATATTATCTGTTAAGAGTAATTATTACAGCTTGACGATGCATTATTCTTCTCAGGCACATGGTTCAAACCAAACAACTCATCTCACAGGCTGCCTGGTCAGGCAAATATCTTCAAACTTTCAGGCTAGCTTCAGGCATGAGTTTTCATCAGGCATGTGTGTCAGGTCACCAACTAAACAGGCCCTATATCTTCTTCTAAAAGCTCTAGCTCTCCCAAACAGTCTAGATTCTCACCCCGATTCTCGGAATGTATACTATAGAATCCAGAAAAATGAATTAGAAACCCGAAGCTGAAAAATCTAGCTTCTTCGGATTGTTAGAAGTTGGCTACTAACTAACTGTTTCTCAGAATTTTAAGCTCCCCAAACACGGTCAACAGCTCTCCTCCACCGCCGCGCGCAGTCCTCCGTGATATAGCAAGCAGAATATTGTGCCACCCATCGCGTGCAGGACACAAAATCCTCCATCGCTTATTTAGAGGAGCTGTTAACAGCTGCAGCTTCTTCCAGAATCAAAAGCTCCCCCCAAACAGTTCAACTTTTTATACGTCCAGATTCTGAAAAGCTGTAGTTGTGTAGAATCCAGAAAATAAAATAGAAACCAGAAACTAAGAAACCCAGTTTTTCCAGATTCTCAGAAGCTGGCTACCAACTAGGTATTTCTCATAATCTTATGCTCCTAAACACGCCCACAATCTTTTTAAGGGAAAACACTATAGGGAAGTCCCCACAGTAAATATATTAAATTGAAAGCAAGAGTACACTACAAACAGCTTAACCAGCAGGAAAGAGTTGATCTCTCGTCTATTCTTAAACGAAAAAAATGAAGGGATAAATCATTCTCGAAGAATGTCATCCTAGAGGGGACAGAGGAGGAACATTATCAGAAATAAGTGCATTTCACTTCAGCCTTCTCTACAAAATGAGATAATCTGAATGTATTTCTTGTTTGCTACAACATATCATCAAAATTCGTGATAGTCTGGGATCTGTATTAAATTTTATCCCTTCTTTTTTTTATCCTTTTATGTCATTCGGAGCTACAAGCTAAGAGCGGTAGAAGAACAGGTGTAAAATAGTTTCTCTAGCTCCAGCAGAACATAACACACAAGTAAGATCACTTTGTTCAGGATCACAATGCTTTTTATCGAGCATATCTCGTGTATTTAATTGGGTGATCAATTAAAAGGAGCCAACCAAAAACCTTAACTTTCATACAGTGCACTTACTCTTCCAGACCCATTTTAAATAGTTAGGCACATGTATATAAATAAAATTGATGGCATATATATTCCGAGATGATAAGGAACCATTACCCCAAACATAGATCCATGAATCATTGTAATCAGAAAGTTGATTCAAATGGTCATCAGCAGACATTGAAATGAACTCTTGATAAGCTTGCTCTGTAATGGGAAGATCAAAAATTTGTGTTAAGTCCAATGTAGATGTTATGTGAACTGAATCCTTGTGATTCTTTGCATAGGAATAAGACCAAGGATAAAGAACTGATCTAAGTTTATCATTCAAAAAACCATCCCAGAAAAGGGACAAGTCATACCATCACCCACTTTACAGATGAGGTGATGGCACCATAGTCAACAAGTGGGAGTAGGAGCGGTAGCGGTTGGGTTGCAGTCGCCACTGCGTGGCCCCTGACCTCACATGCCCATGGATTGGCAAGTGCAAGGACGTGCGCGCGGTGAAGAAGGGAGAATAGAAGGAAGAAAGAAGGATATGATAGTGGGAGCTAGGGGTATTTTTGATATTCTACAATGTTTTCTCTTCTATTCAACTAAAAATAAATATTTTAATATGTGTGGTGTCTAGCGGTAAATATCTATGTTTTAAGAGTGTTTTCCTCTAAAACTTAATTTTTATCGTGCTCCATAACTAAAAACACAAATTCACGATGTCCTATAACAAAATTTGCCATTTAAAAATGGTTGGTCTGAACATATGCATGGCAATGACATCCCTGTATGCATTCGAAGCTTAATTTTTCTTCCAGGGATGGTCCAACTGGGGTGGAGGAGGAGAGGGCGGGGAGATTGGAGAGAAGGAGATGTGGGTTCCACTATAATTTTTTATTTTTACACGAACAATCATTTATATGTGCGACCCACGAATTTTTCCGATTATAAGTGCCACATCAACGCTACGTAGGTGCCACATCATCCAAAACTACTATTCAAAATGCCTTGGGATATTATTTGCACTGGTTTTGAAAGCCGTGGGATGCGTTATAATAGTTCGGGGGCGATTTTCAGACTCGACAACAAATTGAGAGACCTAAAATGAACTTATTCCCCTCCACCAAATGAACAAAGATATCATCAAAATGTTCATATGTCGGCCTGCTCACGCATAATTTTGTTTCTTGGGCTGAACGAGCCCACTGCCCACGTATAGCCACGAAGAAAGAGTTATGGTGAATTTCTAACGCTCTCTGCCTTTCTCTCTGTCAAGAAAAATATCTGAAATTTCTAACTCGACCGGCTAGTGGAGCCAGGTGTCTGTTATGTCTTCCGTAGATGTAAAGTGATGCCACGGTACTGCAAAAGTGACAATATAACAAAGCAATGTTTCGCATATTGACAATATAACAAAGAAATGTTCCGTATATTCGATCTGTTCATGATTTACTGTCTAATTTACATGTGTGAATTGCATGTGATTATGTTAGTTTACATTGCAATGTTATAATTTATTGATGAAATAAATTAAATCAATATGTGCTTATATATTCAACACAAACCACAGCTCTTTCAAATTTGGTCTTATTTTATCCTTATGACGACATTTTCCCTCCCAACCATCCTAAAGCTGCGTTCATTACTGAGGGTTAGAAAAACATAACGACGGATTAACGCATTATTAATCAAGTATTAGCTAAAACCATTAAAAATGGATTGATATGTTTTTAAAGCAACTTTTCAATAGAAAATATTAAAATAAACGCATCGTTTAAAAGTTTAGAAAGTATGCGCCTGGAAAAAGAGGAGTAGAAGTTGGGAAAGTGTTAAAAGAAGGAAAAGTACGAATTACCCCCCCCCCAACTATTGCGGTCGACCGAATTACCCCTCTGAACTTGAGAACCAGAACCAGACATCGCTCACCCTGAACTTTCAATACCGGACGAATTACCCCCTTGACCCAATTCAGACGGTTTTGTCCTACGTGGTTTATGCGTGGCACTCCAGTCAGCATTTTATTTTTTTTAATGGTAGGGCCCACCTGTCATATATACTCTCTCCCCTCTTTCTCCTCTTCCCCTTTTTCTCTCTCTCGTGCGTTCTCGCCTTCTCCGTAAGCAAGCCAGCGCGCGGCGGCGGGCGATCGGCTGGGGGCGCGGCTGGGCGACCGAAGGCGGCTGCGGCTGCGAGCAGAGGGCTGTGGGCACTGATTATGTCGGTCGTCCTCGTCCTTGGGCGGCCGAACGACGATGAGCACCTTGGCGGCGGCCTCGCCGACGCCCTCCGCCCCCAGCTTCCTCCCCTTCTCCACCACCAACCTCCCCTCACTATCCACCACGTAGATGCCATCCTCGACCACCTCCCTCCGTCCACGGTTCGCCACCACTAGCACCCGCTCCGTCTCTGCCGACCGCCACGGCAGCGTGCGCCTATCGGTCCAAGCCGAGGTCCACGTCCTCCTTGGTCCGCCTTGGCGTGTGGGCGAGCGCCACGCCACCGTCGCCCTCACGCCCCACCGGGAGCAGCAGCACGGTGTCGACCACCTCCAGCGCGCGCTCCAGCTCCGCCACGGAGTCCTCGGCGTCGATGGCCTCACCCGACTAGCGGAACCGTGCGAAAGTGAGCTCCTCACGTCGCCCAGCCGCGCCCGTCGCCGCCGCCGCCGCCGCTCGCCCGAGAGAGAGAAAGGGGGGAGAGGAGAAAGAATAGGGGAGAGAGTATATAGGTGGGCCCCACCATTAAAAAATGTTGACTGGAGTGCCACGCGTACGCCACGTAGAACAAAACCGCCCTCGATTGGGTCGAGGGGGGTAATTCGTCTGGTATTGAAAGTTTAGGGTGAGCGATGTCTGGTTTTCGGGTTTAGAGGGGTAATTTGGTCGACCGCAATAGTTCGGGAGGGGGGATAATTCGTACTTTTTACTTGAAAGAACATAGCCTAATTTAACAAGGGTCGGCACTCTTGGGCACAGTCGTATAAACAATTTGTATGACAAGATCTCGACAATCGTCGTTAAAGACTCCTTTAGAATAAAAGATTTATGGAGAAAATTTTATTGGGTTTGATTTCAATGGGAAGAATTCGTCTAGAACAAAGTAACAGTTTTGTTTAAGACTCCTTTGAAATTCTATTGGAACGTCTCAAATCATAAGAATTTTGGAGGACTTCCCACGTGAGGCCAAATCTCTTGGAAAGTTTTCTTCAAGTCTATCCCTCTACTTTGATTCATCTGTTTTTCCTACTGTCTATCCAAACTATCATTTATTTTCTAATCAATTCATAAGATTTGAGGTATCAACGAATTTGATCTTATGCTTTTTTTTATTCTTGCACTCTAAAAATTCTACTATGTTCCAAAGGACCTCTCAAATTAACCAGTGTAACGTTGACAAGGTTACGTAAGTGACGCAATTTCACATCTGGGAGAACCAAGAATATAATTGACAAGCTTATCTAATAACTAAGAATAATATAATTCACAAGCTTATCTAATACTCCCCGTTTCATATTATAAGTTGTATGTCCTTTTTTAATCATACTTTATTAAGTTTGACCAAACTCATAGAAAAAATTAGCAACATTTAAAATATCAAATTAGTTTTGTCAAAACTAAAATTTCATACATTTTGATGATATATTTGTTTTCTGCTAAAAATACTACAATGTTTTTTGTTAAACTTAAAAAAAATTGAATAGGAAAAAAAGTCAGACTTGCGATATGAAAGGGAGGGTATATATGCCCTCTTTTTTAAGCATCTATCTTTAACCAATTACACTGTACATGTGCTAAGAAGAACCAATTATGCCAAACCCCAGTAATCCCCACCACCCACTGCAATACTACTACTAGTCAATAACAAAAGAAAAGAAAAGAGGAAGAAAGGACAAGTAAGAGAAAGGGAAAAAGAGAGCACCGCGACAGCTACCCGGAACCGCGGATTTATATCGTCCCACCGACGAGTGGGCCCCACTTCCCCCACTCACTCACTCCTCCCTCCCACTCCCCACTTCACTCTCACAGCAACCGAGTACTAGTACAAAGTTCTTCGAATCCCACCGCCGCCGCCGCCGCCGCAGCATTGCGCGATGGCCGGATTCGCGACCTCGCGCCCCGCATCCCTCGCCCTCGCGGCGCTGCTCGCGTTCCTCAACCTCTTCGCCTTCCTCCTCGCCGTCGGCGCCGAGCGCCGCCGGAGCACGGTACGCGCCCCACGCGCTGTCCTCTCTCTCTCTGTCTCTCTTCCGGTGTGGTGGTGGTGGTCTCTGAATAGCGGGGCGGCGCAGGGGAAGGTGGTGCCGGACGAGTACGACCTGCGGTCCTACTGCCTCTACGACACCGACGCCTCCACCGTCTACGGCGTCGCGGCCTTCTTCGTGCTCCTCCTCGCCCAGGCGCTCGTCACCGCCGCCACCCGCTGCCTCTGCCTCGGCCCCGCGCTCTCCTCCCGCGGCTGCGCCGTCGCCTCCTTCGTCCTCTCATGGTACGCGCGCGCGCGCTAGCTAAACCCTATTTATATTTGGTGATTTTGAGCTGATTCAGTATGTCAGATTCGGTTCAATTTGAGCTTTGTTCGTTGCGATTGCGAGTGCACGCTTTGCGGATTCGAGTGTACGGAAATCTGTGCGGCTTTGAGTTGGTGAGTGAGGCGATAAACCCACCATGGATGCTTAATACTTTGTAGGAGCAAGATTTGGGGGTAAATCCGTTGGAATGATGACAAATGCATGGGGACACAAGAGTCTTGGATGCTTTCTCTAGTCCTTATTCTTGCTTCAGCAACTGACAGAACTGTTGTTTGGTATCAGATTGAGACAAAGCTCGAAACCGTTGCTGCTTTCGGTAATTTCTTGTGTCAGCACAAGCTTTTAGGGGACAGTTATTACAGCGAGTTTGTGAGGAAATAACTGCATAAATGGGCATTGATTCATTTACTTCGTTGGGCTCTTCATTTGGGACAAGTGTAGTGCAAGAGCAGTTTGCTCTTCTGCCTGGCCTCCATAAACTGAGGGAAAATTTCAGGACCACTGTCATCTGTGACTGTGATGTAGTTAAAATTAGATAATCCTGCTCTGAATCTAACAGGACTAGAGGCTTATCCATTCACACCATTTCATTCCAGGTGATATGTGAATCTATTTTATGGGAAAAATGTGAATTCCACCTGGCTAAATTTAATTGTATGAATAGATTCCCTGTTTGGACCATTACATTGACAAAGTCATCCAACATTGACCTGCACAAATCAAATTTGTTCTTTCATTCATATTGCGAAGAGCATATTGGCACGGCTTGATCTAACACGGTACAGTATTTCTGAGAAAACTTGTGCTATGACGGCGAAGTAAGGTGTCACCACCACCAAATTGATGTTTAGTCAGCTGATGGGTGTGATTCCTGCTTGGTGCTGATTAATGAGTGCCTTTGTTGAGAAGTTTTTTATTAGCATATTTTGTTACACGGACACCATTCTTCACTAACGGGTTAAAGTATTTAATTGATAGTATTTGGTGACGGTTCCAACAGCTAACCAAAATGTGGAACTGTGCAACAGTAGCTTATTGCAATGACAATCTTAGTTGCTCGAGCCATTTTGACTCGTTTGGTAGAACTTATGTTATGGGTTATTTGTGGTAGTCTTTTCAACAAAATCTTAAACCCCCCTGTTTTGTTTTAGTGCTACTGCCTGCTCCTTACAGATTAGTGATTGCTGTTCTTTATTTACTACCAGTTGGGGAATTAGACACCAAGGCAAAGAAAGAAGGGGAATGTTTCTTTGTAGTCGCTATTCTTGCTTCAGAAATACTGCATTCGGGACTAGGATTACTTGCAAATTGGCAGATCCAAAATAGCATTTGGCGATTTGTGACATTCTTTCCTGTGAATTAACCGACTTTGTAAATTGCACTCTTTCAAATTGGGTCAGAAATGGAACGATACACAAGGACTTTCTGCTTCCATATGTAGTTTCACCAGGTTTCCATCATACTAGTATAAGCTAATTCTGGTAGTACTAGGCTATAATAAGGTACTCTTACTGTCCATCACCTTGAGAATCAACAACTGCTTTCCCAAAGTGTAATTTCAGTGTTTTACTTTTATAAGTTGCTTTTAGCATATGATGTAGCAATGATTTATGTCCATTGTCTGCTACTACTGAACACAGTTGGAAAGCCTATGCTTGATCATTGTAAAGCCATTAGTAACTGATGTAAACTTGGGAGAACACTTATGTTTTTTTTTTTTAGCAAAAGAACGCTTATGTTAGATCAAACGTAGTTGTTAAATTCCATTAGGATCCGATTTAGCTGGCATTTCAAGGTTTTCATTGTGATAACCATTGGCATTTAGATCATCTGAACATCCCTTCTCATAATGTCCTGGCTTTTCTTGTTCGCAGGATAACATTTCTCACCGCAGAAGCCTGCCTTATTGGTGGATCTGTGAGGAATGCGTACCACACCAAGTATCTTGGTTACTACATGAAGCATGACTTGGTCACATGTGCCACGCTTCGCAAGGGAGTCTTTGCAGCAGCTGCTGCCTTGATGCTTATAAATCTCCTGGCATCTCTCATGTACTACTGGAGTTACTCGAGAGCTGCAACAGGTGGGTTCATCAAGCACCAGAACGAAGTTGGCATGAGCATGACGGATTACGGCCTTGACAAGGGTGGCTCTATGCCCTGAGTACTGGAGTAGCATCATGTTGCTCTTTGTTCATCTGGCGGCTATGACGAGTTACGAGATTTCTCAGCTTTCTGTGCCAGAAGGTATGTTCTTGCTGTGCACAGTGATGCAGTGGATGACACACAAATGCGGTTATGATATATAGTGGTAGTTTTATTGTATGTCTCTAAATTATTACAACGTTAAAACTCTTTAGGTCCTGGTTGTTAATTGTTATATGGCATGTGCCTGCTTGCCATTGGGCATTGGCTATCAGCACTACTTTTAGTGCAAATACAGGTTTAGATTGTTTGTGCTGGACAATTGAGGCCAGTTCTTAACAGGGGTGGTTTACATCAGGAACAACTCAAATGCACCAAAAAAAGGAAAAAAAAATAGTGGCCAACCATTTCCTTTGACAGTTTGACTGAGCCGTACGAAAGATCACTCAGCACTACACTTTAATAGTACATAGCTACAAAAATGTTTCAAATATTAACAAGGAAGCATGCATAATGCATCAGATTTTATCTGGTCATTCTGCCATGCAACCTTTTCTTTTTAAGATGAGTTTACAACGGTGACACATTTATCAGTGTACACGCTTCATTAGTCTTTTATAATTATAAATTATATTTAGATAAAAATATTTTTATTACAACTACTATTTTCAACTTCTGATATGATTTTTTTTTTACATTTGCTGACAACCTGCTTTTTGTATGTTTAACTAGACGCATTTTAAAAGCCATCTATTTGAGAACCGAGGTAGTGTTCGGGGTGTATTTTTCTTTGCCCGATTTATAACAATGGCTAATTCATATTTGAAAGTCTATGCGCGCTTATGTTGCTGGGTTGCGATGAATGAAGAATTTGTTGTTTCTTGTGCGTGATCCTTATGCATGGATTCCATATTGCGGAAAGCAAAACCATTTTGGGTCGATCAATAGAACTGAAACTTTAGAAAATTGGTTTCGTCAACTTTTCAAACATTGAGCAAATTGACTGAATTTAAACAAAATTTGCGAGGGAGAGGGGCGGGCAAAGGGATCAAAGGAACCAACGTTGCAGAAATTTTGAACCGAAATATAGAACGCTTCCATATGATCCATGTCATGGTGATCATCATCTCCGTATAAAAATGAATTTTCAACTTGTGCTTGAGATCTTCGGGACCTTTGAATCGTAGGAATGGAAAAATGAAGAAATATAAAAACGTAAGATTCTAATAGAAATACAAGTGTAAAACAGACGATTGCAAAACACATGAATGACCGTCTGATTTGATCACAAGAAAAACATAGGAATTGAACGAGAGATACTCAAAGGAAAATTTGTAAAAGATTGGAGCTCCTACTAAATTTTCTTCAAAATTCCAGAATTTTAAAGGATAGGATATGATTGTTTCAAAGGTTTTCATATGAAATTTTTCTATACGATTTTAATCCTATAAAATTTTAATGTTTTGTTTTCTCAAAATCAAATGGGCCCAATGGCTTAACGTACTGACCCAACTGATCACTAGAGAAGATTGGCCCCAGTAACTACATTTCGGTAAGTTGGTAATAATGACTATTAATGAAGCACATAAATGGTCAAGGACAAGAACATAAATTGTCATAAAGTATCAGCACCATTTTTTTTTTGAGGGAATCACCACCAAACTTTGATCCTGGTTTGTACAGCCTATGTGTGTTGTCTCCGTAGTACCGTGCGGCCATACCTGGTAGGATAGTATTAAACAACATTTTAGGCCATACATTTTAACTTCTTTCTCCAAAACGATTAATATTTAATAATTCTTGTCCTAAGTCTAAAGATGAAAAAAATGTCTACCAGTCCAAAACAATTTTTATATAGTAAATAGCAGAGAAGGATAAAAGTGTTTTTTATTTAAATTTTGAATCGATCAGAATACAAATTTGCCCCGTTGATTATTAACCCTTTTCCTTTAGGGCTCCTTTGGATGGAAGGATTTTTAAAGGAAAAAAATTGAAAGAATTCAATCTGCAGGAATAATTTTCATACGAATTATTTGGTTTATAGGAATATTTCAAAGGAACTTCATAGGATAGGATAAAAAATCCTCCACATTTTAGAGGAATTCTAACATGAGTTCTAACCTCATTTTTTTAAAAAAAAATCCTTTAAATTTCACTTCCAACTTTTCTCTCTCCCCCTGTTCTCTCTACCAAATCAACAAATAATCTTAAATTTCCTGTATTTTTCTCCGTGATGAATCCAAACACATATGTTTCAAGTAATTCCTATGTTCTCATTTCCAGGAGGAATCAACCAGCCATGACATCTCAATATTGTGTTTTCCTATTTATGTATTTTAATAATCCCGTGTTCCAAAGGAGTCCTTAACATTTGTAAACTTTTTAAAAGCGACTGATGTATGAAAACCAACTACACTCCATAGGATTAATATAATGAAACACTGGTTCAAATTAAATTGAGAAAATTGTTCTCATTTTTAGTTGTGCAACTTGTGTGTCAGACATGCTTTACCTCATGCATATAGTAGGCAGAAGTGGTTAACTGGTTATGGAGCTTTACTTGCCTTGTTTTACCGCAAGTTCATGGCTGATATATGATTTAGTCTTCCCATTCTAGCACTTTCTTGTAAATTTCCCCTGAAATGAGCATGTAAGGTCCAAAAATATACCTCCTTTAAGGATGAGAAACTCAATACCATCAGGAACATGGGCAAGTTGTTTGAGACCATCAAGTTTTAGATACTCAAGACTGATCAATGTTCCCTCATCCATGTAAATCTCTCTAACTTCTACCATGTCTTGCAAGGTCATCCCCTTCAACTTTGGGAACAAGGCTGCATGGAACCTTAGTTGATGCCCATTATATGTTCTCCGAAGATTTTTTTTTTTTGAACGACTCGCACGAGACGGTGCGAAGTTCTATTGATAGAGCAGGAAAAAAAGTATAAGATTATAACCCTGGAGAGTCGTAACCAGGAAAAGAAAAAAATACCACCACCCACACGACGACATCGCCAACACACACGCCCAGGAGAAGGCTAGTACCGGATCGGCCGCCGCTAAGCGTGGCCGACCGCCACTAGACCAACAAAGGCACGGCTGGCGCACCGATGCTCCACCACCGCACAAGCTTTGCCAACATGTGGGACCCCTGCACCGGTGTTCTCCGAAGATTTAAACTTGTTAAATTTGATAGCTTGGAGAGATATGGGATTGGGTCTTCTGTAAGATCGCACCAGCATAAACTCAGTCTGACAAGGGAATTTACATTAGCTGAGAACAATAATGGAGATTTCAGCACTCCTCCTGTCAACTTCCCTGTCAACTGAAGTGTTTGGAGTTCAGGAGGCAATTGCAAAGATTCCAGCCTGAGCAATTCATCTTGATTGCTTGCTTTCACATGTAATCTCAAGAGGTGTTGCATTTTTTATAGTGAAGAACACAATTCTGAGCAATAGTTACTCCTTACGTCCGAAATGTAAAGGCTCCTTAGTTGGGCCAAATACCCTAGCCTACTGACAAATTTTTTATTTGCCCGAATTTCATCCAAAGTAAGCAATTCCTTCAAATTCCAAAGACCTTCAATTGTTCCCATACCCAAGGAGTTACTGAAACTTGAGTGCTCATTGTACAGTAATTTCCAGACAAGTACATGCCTCAGTTTCTTCAATTTTGCAAACCCCTCTGGAAAACTTGTTACCTGAGTCCTTTCAAGACTTAAGGTCCCTAAATTGTGAAGTCTGGTGATAGTTTTTGGGAGTGACTTCAGGTTAGTATCATTGAGGCACAAATATTTAAGATTGAACAATTCCCCAATCGAATTGCTGATAGCCTCAATGGGCAAGCCTGACAAGTCCAGCACTGCAAGATATTTAGATTTGGGTGGAACAAAACAAGACCATGAACATTGAAGCATGGTTGTGTCAAAAACCAAAAAAGTGTGAAGCCTCGATGAAGCTAGGTTTGATGTGATTTCACTCTTGCATCGGATCAGCGACACACGACGAGAATCTGACACTACCTGTACAACTCCAGAAGTATCATCATGAAGTGAACTGAAACTCTCTTTTTCGGACATTTTAATGGCTAGTTCACGTACAAGATCATGCATCCGGAAACGTCGAATCCTGCCAAAACTGTTCCTCTCTACCACTTGAAGCATGCTCCGATGGACGAGTTCTATGAGATAACTTTCAGCAACCTCCTCTAAGCTGATTGATCCTCTTTGTTCAACAAATCCTTCTGCGATCCACAATCTGATCAGCTTCTTCCTCCGAAGGAGATGATCTTCCGGGAACATCGCACAGTATAAGAAACAGTTCTGCAAATGATTTGGCAGATGCCTGTAACTTAAATTCAAGATCCACTCCACATGACTTATGTCTGGATTGTTCTGCAACTCCCAAATTATTTGGCTATGGAAACATTTCCAAACTGCCTCTGTTTTATCTCTTAGTGATAGTAAGCTCCCCAATGCAACAATAGCTAATGGCAAACCTTCACATTTATTGACTATCTTTTCACCCCACTTCTGCAATTCCGGGGAGCAAGCATGATTTTCTGTTTTCCAGAATACCTTTCTGCAAAATAAAATCCATGCATCATACTTGCTTAGAGGCTCAAGGTTGATCTTGCAGGCATCTTCAGCAATTGCAGCTACTTCATCGATTCTAGTTGTAATGATTAATCTACTTCCCTTGCCACTATTAAAAAGGGTATCTCTAATTTCCAAAAGAACTGGAGCTCTCCATATATCATCTAATGCAATTATGTAACTCTTGTCCTCCAGAAATCTCTTCAACTCTTCTTTCAATACCTCAATGCCCATCCTTGATGTGTCGTAGTTTACTTCGCTGCTGTCGCCAAGTAGTTGATTCAACATATTTCTGAAGATATCATCCATTTTGCATGACTGTGATACAGAAATCCATGAAGAGCAATCAAAATGAGACCGCTCTCTCTTGAAGACATTGTAAACAAGACAACTTTTGCCCAAGCCACCCATACCACAAACAGCAACAATGCGCAGAGAACAATGTTCAGAGTACAATAGCTTTGTGAGGGTTTCTCTGTATTCATCAACACCTACAAGCTCATTGTCGTCATAATCTGGTACTTGGCTATGCCTGAATTGGTACACTCCTTGTTCATCGTCATAGTTTGGTATCTCAGCATCGGGTCTGCAAATCGTTGATTGTACCCAGCGGTCTCTCCTACTTGACAGTTCCTTGAGCTTCAGTTTTACCTTTTCAACCTCAGTAGCAACCCTATCCAATGAAAACAAAGACTCTGGTTTCTTGACAAATTTCTTTAAATTACCCCAGAATCCCTTACCCTGGTGTTCACCAACAACATATATGAACTGATCCACAATATCTTCAATGTCATATGCCAACCTCCTGACTTGGGTTATCCAAGTTTCCAAGACATTATCACGGCAATCCCGAGTTTTAACTTTCTTGAGAAATGCATTTATAATCTCAAGTTCATCCTTCACCAATTCCATGTTAGTCGGAAGTGCTACGACTAGTTCAGATTTTTTTGCAATAATGGGTCTTGACAGGCTTAACATTTCTCCTGCCACAGCTATACTTATCTTCTTTATGGCTAGAAGAATTGCAGTCTCTGCCATTCTCTTGTCACTGTTTTTCAGCAGTAGGTAGTTCAAAATCAGTTCCCTTGTAAGGGTCAATTATATACATAAACGAAGAAAGTTATAATGCAAATGGTCACATGTACATAAACAAAAAAAGAAGTTATAGATTGAATAAATGGGTGACTAAACCTCCACTGAATCTGTTGATGATATTCAAAAATCAGTAAGCAAAGCAATTTCTTTCCACTGAATCATTTCTTTTTTTAAAAAAAAATATTCTACATAATCTAAGTCTTTCACCAACACATAGTCCATCCATCGACTCCAAAAGGTAAAATTATGCTGCTATCATACATCAAACGCAAGTGCGAATAAGAAAAGAAAATACCTCTACCTCCGTTGCTTGATCAAACTGGAAATCCTGCAAACTTTGGCTGGTTGATTTGGACTTTTGGATCGTTTTTTCCAGCAAGAAGGGAAAAGAGGATCCTTGTAACTTGCCAACTGCCAAGTGCTCATATAGATATGGAATTGCTAATAAGGAATTGCTCTCATCCAGATCCTACGCCAGTTCAGTTACAGTGAAGTCAACTCATTGGGAGAATCGCACAAAAAAAATTATATATACTCAATGTTATTCAAAGACATTAAGAAAATGCAAAGGTTACACAATCCCCCCCTACCCTCTCTTTCTGAAGCAATGCTAGATTACCTACCTCAGTGACGAGATGTATTGTTAGCCTGTGAGGAATATGCTATCAATTTCTCTGGATCAAGTTCTTCGGAAAAAAAAAAGAAAGAAAAAAAAAAGAAGAAGAGAAACTCTGAAGTCTGAACCAACCTGTCCCTCTTTTGTTCCGCCTTTCTTTTATGGCCGTCGATTTGACGGTGGTAGAGCCTGGGCGGTGCGCGGCGACTATGGTTGTGCTGCAGATGCGCGCGGTGGAAGAGCTTGCATTTGGCCGGCTCCGCCCGTGGTCGCTAGGGTGTGAACTGTTCACTGTGGAGGCGGCTACGGGCTACGGCATCGTTAGTTTGGGGCAACTGCCGTGTGCCTTGGCGGACACGAGTCGCCTTGGTTAGAGGGACTGGAGGGATAAGAATTGGGTGTTTGAGTTCAGAGCATGTCTCTAACGTCTGTTTGTTCTCTATTTCTTCCTGGCCTTTATATTGGGGCTGCAACGATTTGTTGCTGTGCTGAGGGGTGAGGATCCTGAGACGAAGGCCGGAAGGGGTGAACTGATCATATATCCGTCAGTCCCGTGCCGACACGTCCTGGGCTTACGATTTTCGGAGTTCGGGTCTACAGCTCAAAATCGAATAAAAACCTATGCGCACCATCAATTTCTCTATTTGCTGACTTTTGATCTCGAGTGCTGATTGCTGAACATGTACTGGAGGCTGTATTTAGTTCACACCAAAATTGAAAGTTTGGTTGAAATTGGAACGATGTGATGGAAAAGTTGGAAGTTTGTGTGTGTAGAAAAATTTTGATGTGATGAAAAAGTTAGTAGTTTGAAGAAAAACTTTGGAACTAAACACGGCCGAAGTATTGGTGTAATTTTTAGGGTTTTCCTCGATCAAACAGGGGAGATATGAAAGAGGATACTCTGAGTCTCTGACTTACTTCCCTTTGACTTTGACGATATGTTGACTTGCTGGTAAAGGACCCACATATTAGTGACGCAAAATAGAGGGAATGAGTCAAAGTCAGAGGATCTCAATCCGGGAGATGTCCCCTCAAGAGGATAATGCTTTTTTTTAAGCAGAATTTAAGATAAAGCTAAGTGTTTGTAAATAATTGCCTCTTCTTGCATGATTGAAGTAATTCTTTATATTGCAAAAAAATTGTTTCAGTAATATAATGAAGGGTGCATAGCTAAAGTGGTCCTCCAAGTTTCATCCGAGGCTTAGTTTAGTCCTTGATGTTTCAATCAATCTATATTAGTCCTTCAAGTTTCCATATTAGTTCAAACTTATCCTTGAACCCAGTTAGAAACCACATGGCTAAACATAACCAACAACTCTCTTGATAAATGACACTTATACCCCCTCACTTATATTGTATATCGAGTAGCTCCCCTTCACATTGATTCCATAGAACATTTAATTCGTAGAATTAATTGGCATTCAAGAACTCAAGAGTATCCAAGAACAAGTCGAACACTAAGAACGTCAACACTAACACAAAGAACGGGTAGACATCAAGGAGGAAGCCGCCGCCACCGGGGTGGGAGGGGAGGGCACCACCCTTGCTACCGCCTCCCCTCCCACTGGATTTGGCGGAGGGGAGGGCGCTGCCGCCTCCCCGTGGGAGCCCGCTGCTCCTGCCACCGCCTCCCCTTCCGCTAGATCTAGCAGAGAAGAGGGCGTCGGCCCTACCTGCCGCCTCCCCTCTCGATAGATCTGACAGAGGGGAGGGTGGTACCGCTGCTGTCGGGCCACAGCAAGATCCGGCCGCCGCCGTTGGGATGAGAGAGAGATGAGCGCGCGCGGGGGAGAGAGAGGGGAGCGCGAGAGAAATTGGAGACCAGGGAGAGACCGAGCCCTCCTCCCGGCCTTATCCGCTCGAGATCAAGAATGGTTGGCTTAAGCTTGGCTTGGTTTTCACAGGTGTTAGTAATTTTAAAATAACCGATACTTGTAATATATTACAGGTGACAGTTTTAATTAACTAAGTACCTATGATAAATTAAAGATGCCGGTTTTGTAGAGGCGATTTTCAAATTGCCTCTAAAATCTGGACCTCTATAGTCGTGAGACACTTTTTAGAGGCACTTTCTAAATCGCCTAAAATACTTTTTGTCGACGTTTGATGTCGTGATTCCGGTATTTGCATAGTATGGGGATCATTGGTACTAGGATATATGCGAGATTGTAATAAAAGAGATGGGGACGAGGATTTTTATACAGGTTCGAGCCCCTGAATTGTCAGGTAATAACCCTACTCCTGTTGGCCGAAGCCGGTCGTTGTTCTTATTCACCATAATCACACCAATACAATATTTGGGGTAGCCTATCTATCTATTGTCGACTTGGCGGTCCGAATTACTGACTCGTAGTCGACAACAGGGTAGTCTTCCTCCTCGAATCCGTGTCCGGCGAGATCAAAGACAGTGCTATGTCTCTCCTATCAGTATCCGTAGACACCGTAGGGGACTAGCCATGCTTATCTCTAAAGTCGATATCCGGCGTCTTGTCTTGGCGTATGTTGGCTTGTATATTGATCTATTATTGCGTGTCCCCTCTCCTCCTAGGAGTCTTGTATTTATACCCATAGGTGTCCCCTTGTCCAAGTAGAACTAGGAAAACCAATATGGATACAATCCGAGTAGTCCTTATCGTTTCCATGTAGAACTCTATTCATCCTTCCTTATGCGGAACTCCTCCTATATCCGAATGTTGTTTCCGTATAAGACATGGTATGTGGTGGGTCCTGCCGAGATTTAGTCAACTACTATTAGGTATGTGGTATCCATAACCTTGACATTTTTACTCTAGAGACACTCTTAGCATATTTTGTTAATTTTATCTTGTAGAGACATTTTTCCAACACTTTGAAATTTGCCTCATATGTAAAGGCATTTTCTTGAGGCATTTAAGCCTATGTAGAGGCACTTTTTCGAATATTAATATATACTAATATAAGTAATAGATATAAGTAACACAAAGCATATATTTGCTAGTAATTATATGAGGTTGAGATGGTTAGCTCATTGAAGATAAAAAAACTCAAGAGGTCATGAGTTTAAGGATTGGTAAGAGATAATATTTTTTTTATCTTTTTTCACATTGATTTGCTTGAGTTGTCGCATAATTTAATTTCTCTATAAAGTGCCTCTACTTTGCATAGAGATGTTTTATAAAATGCCTAGTTTGTGGAGACAATTCACAAAAAACACTTATACCACATTCTTCAAAATGTCTATACGACACTGTAAAGGCATTTTAAATATGCCTCTACAATATTAAGAAAACAGAAAAACTAACTCTATTCATCCATCATCCTCATCCGCATGCATCCTTTTCTGCCCGACTCGATCCCCCAATCTCCTTTGTCGCTCTTCTCTTGCACCTACGCTTCGCATCCGCCACCGCTCTTCTCCTTCCTCTCATCTTCTTCCTTGCCTGGCTAGAAGCTTGAAATGGCTTGCGCTCCTTTCTCCTGCTGCACCTACCCTCCTGCTCCGTCCCCCCTCACCATCAACGAGTCAAGGAGAAGGCTGACAACACCAGATCTGGAGATACCTAGGGCCTCCCCGTCATTGGATCAGCCTAAGCCATGCAGTGATGAGGTGATGGATCGTACCGGTCCCTGTGGCCTCCACCTCGGTGTCATGCCATCGAGGAGGATGCCGATTGATGCGAATCCTCCTCCCATGCAACTGTTAGTGGTGATGGAGGGGAGACAAATGAAGGTGCTAGATTTGGAGTTTCGATTGGCAATCGATGTGGTGTTGCAGACACCGTGTTGCTCGTCGACGTTGTGCGTAGGTATGTCGTGCGTGTGGCGTATCACCATGGCTCGGCTGGTACCTACAGGTACCAGGCATGGTACCAGTGGTATCATGGTTGATACGTACAGGTTGCAGGGCTGGTACATTTGGTATCATGGTTGATACCTACGGGTACCAGATCTGGTACTAGTGGTATCATGGTTGATACCCATAAGTTTCAGGCCTAGTACCTTTGGTATCATGGTTGATACCTACAGGTTTCAGGGATGGTACTTGTGGTATCATGGTTGATACCTTCAGGTAACAGACCTGGTACTAGTGGTATCATGGTTGATACCCACAAGTTTGAGACCTGGTACCTTTGGTATCATGGTTGATATCTACAAGTTTCAGGGCTGGTACTTGTGGTATCATGGTTGATACCTTCAGGTAACAGACCTAGTACTAGTGGTATCATGGTTGATACCCACAAGTTTCAAACATGGTACCTTTGGTAGCATGGTTGATACCTACAGGTTTTAGACTTGGTATAGTTACCAACCAATATCACATAGGTACCAAGTACAAGGTATAACGTGTGTCGCTGCCGCTTGGGCAGGTGGTGAGCGGTCGACCACTAGCGTTTTGTCTCGTCTTCTCCTTTCTATTCCTTTCCATATCTCCATGCCTTTTCTTCTCAATCTGGTGTTGGTACAAGGGTCACCAGGCTGGTACAGCTTGCAGGGACCAACTTTGCCACCTAAGCCACTATTGGTGCCGTGGCTTTCTAGCGCCTCGCACGTGCTCCTCCGCCAGCTAGTGCGTGAGCGTGTAGGGCGGCGCTGAGTGGTGGACTCGTGAGTGGATAAAGTGGAGGCGGAGCTAACGTCATCAATATAAAGTATCCCGTTTGGACGGGATGCCTAGCAGCCCTCTTAAGACAAATAAAAAAACACGTACGTCACATTTTTTTTAAATATGTCTACAACACTACAAAAGCATTTTAAATATGCCTCTAAGAAAATTTCTGATGCAGCAATGGTAAGGACGGTGTAACGGTGCCGAAGCAAGCTATTGCGGACGATGGGTAATACAATGTGTAGAGCGTATGCTGCTGGAATAAAAAAATATAGAGAAGTCATCAGCAGTATACTTAGAAAATGGAAAATCATCACTACATACACACGGAGCTGCATGAAAAAAAAAACCCAATAAGTTATGCGTTCCGGTCATTTCACATTTTTACAATTGGTATTTGGTGCTAACCAACAATATAGCAGGACGACAATGAATGGTCGTGTATGAACATCGATCACCGGCGATGACTCTCGTGGACGACCAGCGGCGGTGAAGCTCGCGGACGACCACCAGCAGTAGCGAAGAAGCAAATTAAGGCCCTGTTTGTTTCAGTTTAAGATTATTGTAATCTAGATTATAGAACTAGATTACTGTAAGCTGTATTATAATAAGCCGACATAGAATAAGCTGCTAGTTGTTTGTTTCTCTGGATTATTATCTGTTTGTTAGTTGCTAGTCACCCAATAATCTAAAATAAGCACCTTTAGAGTGGCTTACCAGATTATAGTAATCTGGCTTATAGATTACAATAATCTATCATAATAAGCTGTATGTTTGTTTCAGCTTACTCATAATAATCTAAATATAATAAAGTTGAATCAAACAGGGCCTAAGAAAGAAAACACACATGCAATGTCAAATTATTTGTTGTATAAATATAGACAATTTGTAGTGTAAAAATGATTTGACTATATTTATGAAAAATATGGTGCCATAAGTTAATAGAGAGATAGTCCTATACCAACACAAAGAAAAGGACAATTATTGAAATATACTATTACTACTATTACATCTGCACTATGTTTTCTTTTAATCATGCCATCGCCACTTTGGAGAAGCGCTATCTCAATAAATGTAACTCAAGAATCGTACAATAATTTATATATAATTTATTCTTCACAGAAGTCATGGTGGAAAAATATTCCAACGCATATTATTGTAACGGATAAGGATCCACTGGTGGAGAAACCATCTTTCGTCGGTCGGCCGATTTCCACAATAGTCCCGGATGCAATAAAAACCGGGGCTAAAGATGATCTTTAGTCCCGGTTCAAAAGGGTAACGGGCATATTTGATCTTTAGTCCCGGTTTGTGTTACCAACCGGGACTAAAGATCATCTTTAGTCCCGGTTCGAATGCTGTCAGGGCCTGTCAGGCCCCCCCGGGATCTTTAGTCCCGGTTGGTAACACCAACCGGGACTAAAGATCGTAACTTTAGTCCCGGTTGGTAATACCAACCGGGACTAAAGATCCCGGTGATCTTTAGCCCCGGTTGGTGCTACCAACCGGGACTAAAGTCCCACCCCTATATATATGTCTTCTTCCTCCTCCAGCTGCCCGAGCAAGCTTCAAAATTTCTTCAAAAAAGAGGGGAGGTCATGCCAAAATTTCTATTGAATTTATTTTGGTGATTACATACAAATCGGAGGTGCCTAAAAGGTTTGCAACTTCATCCTCCAATGTTTTTTTTGTCATACTACATTTGCACCTATGTTTTGCACACTTTTTTTGTCTCCAAAATTTAGTTGTAAGTTGATGAGAGAGAAAATGTGTGTGGGGAAGAAAGAATATATAGAAATTTAGTTCATTTGCTAAACAAGGTTTTATAAAATAGTTGAGAAGGAAAACTCTAGTGAAAGTTAATCTTAAATAATAGAAAACAAACTAAAATGAAAATTAAAAGAAGTAAAACACATTAAAAATAGTTTAAAACTTTACAAATAGTTTTTAAGAATTATTTGGTGTAATATTTTATGATTTTTGTATGAATAAAGATATCTTATAATTATTGTATGACTGTCATTATTGTAAGAATAATTATTTGTGTACGGTTTTTTTGACTCATGTAGATGGATCGGCAATGGATGTACGCTGACCGGCGGTCCAAAGAGTTTATTGACGGCGTGCACTATTTTTTGAGAGTGGCCGAAGCTAACAGGCAAAGGGGTTTTATTTGTTGTCCATGCAATAAGTGTAAGAATCAGAAGGAGTATTCTGCATCCAGGACTATTCATTTCCACTTGTTTGAGTCGGGGTTCATGCCAAGCTATAATTGTTGGACATCCCACGGAGAGCAAGGTGTTGAAATGGAAGAAGATGAAGTGGAAGACGACAATATTCCGGACTTTGCTCAGTATGTTGGATTTGAAGGAAATCAAACGGGCGAGGAGGAAATAGCTGCTGATGGTAACGACGTTGCGGATGATCTTGGTCAGATGTTGCAGGACGCCAGGGAGGACTGCGAAAGTGAAAAGGAGGCCCATAAATTGGACAAGATGTTGGAGGACCACAGAACTTCGTTGTACCCAGGTTGCGAGCAGGGGCACAAAAAGTTGGATACCACTCTGGAGTTGTTGCAATGGAAGGCAAAAAATGGGGTTAGTGACAAGGCATTTGGCGATTTATTGAAACTCGTCAAGAACATTCTTCCGGGGGGAAACAAATTGCCCGAGACAACGTACGAGGCTAAGAAGATAGTCTGCCCGTTAGGACTGGAAGTTCATAAGATTCACGCATGTCCGAACGATTGTATCCTATATCGCGGTATGGAGTATGAGAACCTAGAAGCATGCCCTGTTTGCAAAGCACTACGATACAAGATTAGACGGGACGATCCAGGAGAAGTTGACGGGCAGCTAACAAAGAAGAGAATTCCTGCTAAGGTGATGTGGTATTTCCCTATAATACCACGGCTAAGGCGTTTGTTCAGGAACAAGGGGAATGCTAGAATGTTGCGATGGCACGCTGAAGAGCGTCAACAGGACGGGATGCTGAGACACCCCGCCGATGGTTCGCAATGGCGAAACATCGACAGAAAATTTAAAGAATTTGGAAAGGACGCACGAAACATACGGTTTGGTTTGAGTACGGATGGCATGAATCCTTTTGGAGAGATGAGCAGCGGCCATAGCACTTGGCCCGTTACGATGTGTATCTACAACCTCCCCCCCTGGCTATGCATGAAGAGGAAGTACATAATGATGCCGATTATTATTCAAGGCCCCAAGCAACCTGGTAACGACATCGACATGTACCTAAGACCACTGGTAGAAGATCTTAAACAGTTGTGGAAGAAGGAAGGTGTCCCCGTGTGGGACGAGGACAAACAGGAGGAGTTTAACCTACGAGCGCTGCTGTTCGTAACCATCATCGATTGGCCTGCACTTAGCAACCTATCCGGACAGTCCAACAAGGGGTACAAGGCTTGCACTCACTGTATGGATGAAACAGAAAGTACGTATCTTAAGCACTGTAGGAAGGTTGTATACATGGGTCATCGTCGATTCCTTGCAGCAAACCACCCGGTACGGAAGAAAGGCAAGCACTTCGAACATAAGGCCGACCACCGTACGAAGCCTAAACATCGCAGCGGGAAAACAGTGTTTGCTATGGTTAAAGATCTTAAAGTAGTGTTCGGAAAGGGGCCTGGAAGCCAGCATATAGAGAGCGAAGATGGTCACGCGGCGATGTGGAAAAAGAACTCTATATTTTGGGAGTTACCATATTGGGAATTCTTGGACGTACGCCACGCAATCGACGTGATGCACCTCACTAAGAACCTTTGCATAAACCTTCTTGGCTTCCTAGGTGTATACGGAAAGTCGAAAGATACCCTGGAAGCACGTAATGATCTGAAGCATATGGAACAACGCGGCGACCTTCACCTGGAACCAAAGGAGAAAGGAAGCCATTACTTGAGTCCAGCCAGCTACACTCTTAGCAAGGCAGAGAAGGAAAGTATGTTTGAATGCTTGGAGAGCATAAAGGTACCGTCTGGATACTCCACGAATATCAAGCGAATAATAAGCACGAAGGAGAAGAAGTTCACAAACCTAAAGTCTCATGACTGTCACGTGTTGATGACACAACTGCTACCAGTTGTAATAAGGGGTATCCTTCCAGACAATGTCCGGGCAACAATAACAAAGCTATGTGCATTCATGAACGCAATTTCGCAGAAGGTCATCGATCCGGATAGATTAGAAGCCCTTCAGAATGAAGTGGTGCAATGTCTCGTCAGTTTTGAGTTGATATTTCCACCTTCATTTTTCAATATAATGACGCATCTGCTTTGTCACCTTGTGAAAGAGATCCGTATTCTCGGGCCTATGTACCTACACAACATGTTTCCTTTCGAGAGGTACATGGGCGTTCTGAAGAAGTATGTTCGTAACCGTGCTCGTCCAGAGGCAAGCATCGCCAAGGGTTATTGAACAGAGGAGGTCATCGAATTTTGCGTAGAATTTATCGAAGACCTTCGCCCAATCGGGGTACCTGAATCACGCCATGAAGGGAGACTACGGGGAAAGGGAACTCTCGGAAGGAAAGCAATAATGACGGTAGACAACAATTTATTCCGTAAAGCCCATTTCACGGTTCTGCAACAATCTTCATTGGTAGCTCCTTACATCGAGGAGCACTTGGCTCTAGTTCGCGCCAGGAACATCGGTAAGTCCGATGCATGGATTACACGGCATCACATTGATACTTTCCCCGCGTGGCTACGACAACATCTCATGGGTAACGAGTCGATCAACCAACAACTTGCCTTCCTGGCGAGGGGACCGTCTGGGTCGATCACGACATTCCAGGGATATGAGATCAATGGGTACACATTCTACACGAGAGCCCAAGACATGAAGAGCACGAACCAAAACAGCGCTGTTCGTGTCGATGCCATGGGACACGATGGAACAACTGCCACGTATTACGGTGCCATCGAGGACATATGGGAACTTGACTATGGTCCTCTCAAGGTTCCTCTGTTCCGGTGCCAATGGGTTAGGTTGACTGGTGGAGGCGTAATGATTGATGACAGTGGGATGACAACTGTTGACCTTAACAAGGTTGGATACTCGGACGAACCTTTTGTCCTTGCCAATGATGTAACGCAAGTCTTTTTCGTGAAGGACATGTCTAGCAAAGGAAAGAAGGGCAGAGGGCCTGATGAGCCTAAGCGTCAAGTGGTTCTCCCAGGCAAAAGAAAAATCGTCGGAGTTGAGGACAAGACTGACGAGGATTACGATCAGTTGGATGGGCAACCCCCTTTCACGGTGACGATTGACCCTAGCATCCTCCTATCAAATGAAGACACCCCTTACTCACGCAGCGATCACAAGGAGGGAACAATAGTGAGGAGAAAGTACGTGCGGTCAACCGTCACTGCCGATGTAATGCCGTAATTATTGTGTACACGATGTAAACTATTTTGGATGTATTGATTATCCATATAAATCAATTGATGTATGGCATATGTTAATTACGCACGATTATTAGAGGTTTCAACAAGTTTAAATCATCTATATGCTAGTTATATGTGATACTTACAATTTTTAAAAGTTTTAAATCACACAAGTGGCAATTTCATATGTATGTTAATTAGAGTTTTTAACATTTAATTTACTAGCATTCATATGCTAATTATAATTGACTAGAGGATTTTTAAAAGTTTTAAATCACGCAAGTGGCAATTTCATATGTTAATTAGAGTTTTTTAACATTTAATTTACTATCATTCATATGCTAATTATAATTGACTGGAGAATTTTTAAAAGTATTAAATTTAATATATTTTTAAAACTATCATTCATATATTAGAGTTTTTCACAATTTAATTTACTATCTTTCATATGCTACTTATATATATGACTATTCGAATTTTTAAAAGGTTTAAATCATGCATATGTGGCATTTACATATGTTAATTAGAGTTTTTAGCATTTTATTTAATATAATTCCTACGCTAAGTATATATGATGATTACAATTTTTATTAATTTTAAATCATGCAGTATGTACATACATATCTTAATTAGAGTTTTTACCAATATAATAATATCATTCATATATATGCTAAGTATATATATATATTGGAATTTTTATTAATTATAAGTCATATATTTGCTTATTACGATTTATCCACTTAATTTATTACAGACAAAAATAATTTATCGAAGTAATTGTCATTAATGTTTGTACTTTAAATAATGTTAATGCATTAACTTCTATTTTATAAACACATATGTAAGCGAAAATCATATGCAGTGCTATAATCTTTAGTCCCGGTTCTTAACCCTAACCGGGTTTAAAAAGAATTTCGAAATAGCGGGAAAAGATATTTACTCCCGGTTGTTGAGAACAACCGGGACTAAAGATATATTTAGTCCCGGTTGTTCTCAACAACCGGGAGTAAAGATCTTTTCTTTACTCCCGGTTGTTCTCAACAACCGGGACTAATGATATCTTTAGTCCCGGTTGTTGATAACAACCGGGAGTAAAGATCCGGGGGTATATATATTTCCGGTGCGCCCTCGTCTTCTTCACCAACACTTAGACGTTTTCGGCCGATCGATCTCTCTCGGCCTCTCTCCTTCGCCGCCACTGCCTAGGGCAAATCCCCGCGCCGACGCCGCCGTATCTCGCCGTCGTCTAGAGCTCATCGTCCTCGCCACCGCCTCCGCCTCCTCCGCTGCCGCCGCATCTCTGGGGTGAGAGCCGCCGCCGCCAGATCTCCCTTCATCTCGATCTCTCCGATCTCGATCTCTCTCCGTCGCGCCGCCCGCCACGAGACACCGCCCGCCACGAGACGCTCAATTTCATCATCAATATCACAGCCCAATCACAGAAATTCAAAGAAGCTCATATACATCTCAAGTTGTTGAAATACATCACAGAAGTTTCAATGTTACAAATTACAAGCACTCATGGTTCAATTGACAAGTTAAACCAAATACAATTCACAAGAAAAATTGAACCATTCATTACATTCCTTTCAAATACCACAATCCATCGGCAATCCAGTCCCGAAATTGGTTCATGACACGCGAGTCCAATTCGTTTGTTGGTTCGCTAGATGGAGAAGAGGTTCCACCCAATGGATCATATTTTTCATCATGGTCACAATTGTCGAACTCTGTATCAGCCATTTGACTGTCTCTAATGAAATTATGAAGTGCTATGCATGCATGGATAATTCTGCTTTGCTTTTCCTGCGAGTAGCTTGGTAAACTAAACAAAATCCTCCACTTGTTCTTCAAGACCCCAAATGACCTCTCAATGACATTCCGACACGAAGAATGGCAGTAATTAAAGTGCTCCCTTCTTCCCCTTGGCAATGTGCTTTCGTTGTACTCTTGGAAATGATATGTTATACCCTTGTATGGTGCTAGATAACCCGGCCTATTTGGGTATCCCGAGTCTACGAGATAAAACTTTCCTGGAGGTGGCTTTGGAAACTTGGAACTAAATCTAGTTTGTGCATCATTGAATACCCTCATGTCATGAACCGAACCAGGCCACCCAGCAAGCACGAAAGTAAATCTCATATCGAAGTCACAGACACACATAACATTCTGACTCTTCTCCTCATGTCTATTCCTATGTTGAACAGCAGCTGAATTTGGCACCACAACTTGGATGTGAGTACCATCTATTGCTCCAATGCAATTATCCAAATATGGTGTGTACTGAGGAGAAAGCAATTTCTTATGGACTGTTGTGAATAAGGGATCTTTTGGCCTAATGATATCTTGTGCAAGTTTCAGTAGAGCGGTCAAAACTGCTTTGAACTTACTATGTACTGTTTTAAGAGACCTAACAAATCTGTCTTGGGTTTGCCTAACTGATTGGGGAGCACCTACTATCCATAAGAAAAGACCCAAACACTCCATGGAATCCATGTTGTTTGTGGACTTCAACTCATATGATTCCACAAGCACAGAATGTAACCTCTCAAAAACTGGCCTGTGCATCCTAAACATGTTGTAACAAGCGGTTCTATTAGCTAATGTTCTCATAACCCAATCATGTCCAGACTCAGGTGCTACCCTTCTTGGAGCCTTATTAGAGTAAAGTTCCAAGTAATACGTACCAATCATGGCGGCAAGCATACATGCTCTTCTCCTGTCCATTTCTCTTTTCTTCAAAATATAAATGATAAGATCAATCTCATCATCACTGCTATCTTCATCAGAGATATCTTCATCACCACTGCCTTCACCATCCTGCAGGAGTGACATATGCATAGAAAGAAAGCACATCATAAATATAATATGAACAAACTTCAAGAAGAAAAGAAGGGAAGGTTTAAATAGGTCCACACATCACATGTTCATTACGTCACATCACATCAAACAAGTTGATAGTTCAACACAAAAGTAGATCATAACTAATGCAGCTAGGACACAACTAATGCAGACCAGACCCATGATATGCAGCTAAAGAAAGGGATCATCTAATACAAATTCTTCTGCTGGCACCATCTCCTCAGCCACATAAATCTTGCTTCTTTAGTGCTAATGTTCTTAAACATAACTCTGTTATGATTGGAAGCAAACAACTGTGTGGCACAAAAGTATTCCACACTGTCTTCTGCTGCACCACACTCTACTGCCAACCTCTGACAGTTTGTCAATGACTCAGCAATTTCTTCTTTCTTCTGCTCCTTTAACTTCTTGCTGTTAACAAGTTCAGTAATTAGGGTATTTGACTTATCACAATCAGAGTTGAAAGAATTGAGCAGCCCCTTCATGAGCTTCACCACTGGGCTCTTGCTTTTTTTCCCAGGACTAGAAGCTGTGGACACATCACAGCTGCTACTCCCTCTCTTCCTGCTGTTAGTGCTCATGGGGCTGTTCTCATAACCATCCCCTACAGCTCTTTCCCCTCTAGCTGCCTCCCCTGCATCCCCTGCTTCTTCTTCTCCTTCCTCTTCATCTTCATCTTCAAAACCAGGGATGTATGCTGTGGAACCATCAACTGCAACTCCTTGAAATATCTCTATAAGAAAATCTAAGTACTCAGGGTTGCCATGGCGAAATTTCTTGGCGTCCCCCTTCTCCTGTATTGACACTAAATCAATATCACAGAAAACTCTAAAATCATGTAAAGTAGCTAAATTTTTGACAACTGCATACCTTAATTTTTTTTCCCACCAAGCATTTGATGCAATTATTTCTCCACTAGCACTTCTACCAGCTCCAGTTTGTTGGTTCAGCCACACCCAAGCAATGTAATAATTCTTTAGATGGGTGAATCTATTCTTTATCTGTTTGGTTGAATGCCTTAGGTTAGCCCTTTGGAAATATTTGGCCTTCAAATTCTGGTACCCTCTAGTTGTCCATGCTCCATTAGGACAATGCCCATCCCTTATTTCCTCACATGCTATTTCACACAATGTGTAAGTTTTTTCTTCTGTCCAATTTGCCTTGTCATACGTATTCTAGGAAAGAAAAACATGATTTAACCCTAAATTAACCAATGAACAACATATACTGTAATACAAATGCTTAGATCACGGCATGCATAGCAGTATCAATATCATGAGCAACAATTGGCATATTTCGCAATAGCACAAATCAAACATAACAGAAAGTAACCATGGGGGGTTTACCATGTGCTGACCATCAGGACCAAAGTCCTCTTCGTCTTCTTCGTTGCCGTCGTCCTCGGACACATTTGTCCCTTGGGACGACGAGGCACCGGCTCGCCGTCCTCCTCCGAAGACTCCAAAGTTGAAGGCGGGTGGCCCGCTGTGCGACATGGATGCCCCATGACCTCGGACGCCTCCTTGGCCAGACGATAAGCCAGGAGGAACAAATCCTCGCATTCCCCTGCCAGATCCAGCGCCATTGGTCAACGACCTGCCACGGCCTCGTCCTCCTCCTCTCCCTCCACGACTTCTGCCACGTCCCCCTCCCGCCGCTGGAGGAGGACGTGACGGGGGGACTGTGGATCTGCTCCCTGCCCGAATCGGAGGTAACACAAGGCTACCCGGTTCAAGGATCTGTTGGTAGGAGGCGAAATCGGGGAAGGCGTCGGCCTGGGAGTTCAGATCGAGGCCCCCCGATCCCCCTCCCCCAAAATGGATGCCGGTGCCAGATCCACCATATCCTGAAGACCCCTGCGAGAAGCCGTAGTCGGAGCCGTCCATGTGGCCCGTTGGAGCTTCATTGAACGACTGGGAGAAGAAATCGTGAGGATTTCCACCCGCCATTGCTGATGCGCGATTCGTGAGGCTTGCGCGAGCGGCGTCGGCTTGCACGACACCGGCGAACCAAGCGGCGGGCAGAGGACTAGCTAGCGCGTAGCTGCGGTGGGGGCTAACGCAGGACGGCGGCGAGGGCGCGGGGTTGTGAGGAGCGAGAGAGAGACGACGCGAGGAAGAGATGAGGCGAGGAAATGGATAGGGATGGCTGGCGTGAAGGGGCAGTGGCTGGAATAGAGCCACTTTTTCCCAATAGAGCCACTTTAGTCCCGGTTCTTAACCATAACCGGGTTCAAAAAGAATTTTGAAATAGCGGGAAAAGATCTTTACTCCCGGTTGTTGAGAACAACCGGGACTAAAGATATCTTTAGTCCCGGTTGTTCTCAACAACCGGGACTAAAGTCTTTAGTCCCGGTTATTGAGAACAACCGGGAGTAAAGATCCGGGGGTATATATATTCCCGGTGCGCCCTCGTCTTCTTCACCAACACTTAGACGTTTTCGGCCGATCGATCTCTCTCGGCCTCTCTCCTTCGCCGCCACTGCCTAGGGCAAATCCCCGCGCCGACGCCGCCGTATCTCGCCGTCGTCTCGAGCTCGTCGTCCTCGCCGCCGCCTCCGCCTCCTCCGCTGCCGCCGCATCTCTGGGGTGAGAGCCGCCGCCGCCAGATCTCCCTTCATGCATCTCGATCTCTCCGATATCGATCTCTCTCCGTCGCGCCGCCCGCCACGAGACGCCGCGCCACGACGACGACGCGCCACGACGACGACGCGCCACGCCGCCGCCTTCGCCGCCGCCGCATGCCAACGCCACGCCGCCGCCGCCGTCGCCACGCCGCCGCTGCCTTCGCCGCCGCGCGCGCAATGCCGCCGCCGCCACGCCACGCCGCCGCCGCCACGCCACGCCACGCCGCCGCCGCCACGCCACCCCGCCGCCGCCACGGCCCCGCAACGCCACGCCGCCGCCGCCGTCGCCACGCCGCCACCGCCGCGCGCGCAATGCCGCCGCCGCCGCCACGCCAGGCCACGCCGCCGCCGCCACGCCACGCCGCCGCCGCCACGGCCCGCAACGCCACGCCGCCGCCGCCGTCGCCACGCCGCCACCGCCGCCGCCACGCCGCCGCGCCAACCGCCGCCCCGATGCCGCCACACCGCCGTTAACGAACGAGAACGAGAACGATCGAACGAACGAGAGCGAGAACGAACACGTCAACGTACGTTGCCGCGAGAACGTGAACGAGAACGAGAACGATCGAACGAACGAGAGCGAGAACGAGAACGATCGATCGAAGACAAGCGAGAACGAGGGAACGAACGTGAATGAGAACAAGCGAACGAACGTGAATGAGAATGAGCGAACGAACGTGAACGAGCTAGGGAACGTGAACGAGCGAACGAACGAGGACGAACGTTAACGTGAAATGCAATATATATATATATATACATGTATATAGATATATATATATATATATATATATATATATATATATATATATATATATATATATATATATATATATATATATATATATATATATATATATATATATATATATATATATATATATATATATATATATATATATATATATATATATATATATATATATATATATATATATATATATCTATATATATATGTTACTTCGCATTTATCCTAATACATCTTTTTGTATCTTGCAGAAAAGACGTGTTGTCGGAGTCGTCCGTCAAGCCAGAGTGGAAGAGCTAGCCCTAGAAGGAATTGGAGCAGGCAAGTGACGTAATAATATAAATGATTGTTATATTTGTAATACAATTAATTAAGATTATTAGACCTGTAATTGGACTTATCATATAAGATTGTGTAGTGTTCTAATATTATTTGAGTTTTAATATAAGATTACTTTATTTGTAATTAGACTTAGTATGTATAATTATTGACAACGGAATTGGTGCGACAAGTAGCAATTGACTATTGTAGTCTTAATTAGACTTAGCATATACGCATGAAACACTTAGCATAGATGACTATTTTAGTCTTAGCATGTAATATTATTTGAGTTTTAATATAAGATTACTTTATTTGTAATTAGACTTAGTATGTAATTATTGACTACGGAATTGGTGCGACAAGTAGCAATTGACTATTGTAGTCTTAATTAGACTTAGCATATACGCACGAAACACTTAGCATATACATGACTATTTTAGTCTTAGCATGTAATATTATTTGAGTTTTAATATAAGATTATTTTATTTGTAATTAGACTTAGTATATAATTATTTACTAGCTAGGGTTGTATAATATACGTCACCTAGACTTAGCTTATATCACAATTTGTAATTAGACTTAGCACGTAAGGTTGTGTAGGGTTCTAATGTACGACATTTACACTTAGTATACATGACTTAGATTGTTAAAACATAAATGTCTCGTGACTTAGCAGATGTTTCTTGTATCAACAGATGGCTGACCGCGATGAGGAACAGATATTGTACGATACAATCGCGGAGGGAAGCAGCCAGTACTGGAATGAAGAAGAGGGGAACGAGGATCCAAACCAGTACTTGAACGAGGAAGGAAACATGGAGAGGGATGCGGAGGGGAACCAGCAGGGGCACGTGGAAAGGGATGTGGAGGGGAACCAGGAGGAGGAGGCTAGTGGTAGTCAACCCTCCGTTGGACAGAAGAGGGCACGCGGGCAACGAGGTGCAGCGAAGAAGCTTGAGGGTCGGCACATCATAACGGAAGTGCAAGAAGATGGACGTCCTAGTGCCCCGGCCGAAGCCGCCAAGAACTATGTACGTCACAGCGGTTGGGTTGTGCGGGATAACGTGCCTGTCAGTACGGTGTACTGGCGAAGAACAAGGGCACGCGGAGATCATGAGAGCTTTGTCCCAGATTCGGAGAAAGAGATGTTGTGGACCACAATGCTCGAGACATTCACCCTTCCTGCGGGTACAGAGGACAAAGTGAAAAGGTGGACTCTGAAGAAAATGGCAGAACAGTTTCAGAGCTTCAAGGGAGATCTGTACCAGAAGTATATACTGAAGGGGCAGACACCGAACTTCGACACATTCCCAAAGCTAAGGGATCACTGGGACGAGTTCGTTGCTTATAAGACAGGTGAACAAGGGCAGGCGATGATGGAAAGAAACAAAGAAAATGCCGCCAAGAAGAAGTACCATCACCACTTGGGGTCAGGAGGCTATAGCGTCGCGATGCCGAAGTGGGAGCAGATGGAGGCTAGCTTGATTGAGAGGGGTATCGAACCAGCAACAGCCAATTGGCCGGAACGATCGAAGTTCTGGTACTATGCTCACGGTGGAACGCTCAACCCAGCTGATGGCTCACTGGTCTTCGGCGATCAGATACGAGAGGCTGCGCGACGACTAACAGATGCAGTGGAAGCCTCCTCTCAGGGCACGTTCCGACCAGACAGAGATAGGGACGAGCTGACACTCGCCCTGCAGACTCCAGAGCATCCAGGACGAACACGAGGGAAAGGGGTGATTCCTTGGAAGATTGGTTTCAAGGAGGACATCCACACGTACAGGAGTCGGATGAGGAGCAAGAGAGATACCGAGGCGAAGATTGCAGACCTAGAGTTCCGGGTATCGAGCTACGAACTCAACATGCAAGAGGAGGTGGCAAGGAAGGTTGATGAACGCATGGCCGCACATCGGTCCCATGATCCCCAGCCGACCATTCCTCCTGCAATGGTGAGCCCGTCAGGAAACCGTAGCAGCTGCGCCTCAACGGGGCAGGTAGGATCACAGAGCATGGACGCCATGCAAACACAGGACGAATCGACCTGTCCCGTTGATGACATCACTCAGCGGACACCATGTGAGCTGCATATTCCTTTCAAGAACTTATCAATAAAGGTAAGATTTAGCCATTCCGCTAGTTGCTGCTTATATATGTTGATTACTAATAAATAATCTCTCACAACATGAAGGTGGCGTCGGGCATGGCCATCCCAACGGACCCTTCAGGTACTTACCACTGCAGGCCGATTCCAGCAGGATACTCGAAGGTCGAAGTTGAGTTGGTCGAAGGCGCGTACGAGGACCTCGAGCTGGATTACCCTGGAGGAGACGGTGAGACGCATATACGAGACACAAGCCATGCCATTATTCTATGGCGCAGGCGGTACATCATCCTCCCTGGGCGACAAGCGGCGTCTCGTGCACCATCTCCTCCGGCTCCGCCATCTCCTCCTCAGGATCCTGCACCGTCTCCTCCTCATGCTCCGCCAGCACCGTCTCCATCTCAGGCTCCAGCATCGACTCCTCCTCAGGATCCTGCACCGACTCCTCCTCGTGCTCCTACACCTACTCCCCCGCAAGCTCCTCTTCCGGCACCTTCAAAGTCAAGGGCCCCCCCAGCTGCACCGCCTGCCCACACAAGGGCAACGAAGAAGGCGAAAGTTGACGCCGCCAAGAACAAGGACCCGGGGTACGATTGCACGCAAGAGGAGCTTGACGCTTACGTTGCATCAGAAGTCAAGAGACAATTCAAGCCTCGAAGTCCAGAAAAGAAGATTCCTATAGACCCCAGTGTCAGGAACTTCTTCAGGGGTATGTCTGCATCTGTCAAGGAGGCCATCAAGCTATCTGACTATGAGCGAACGCTGAAGAAAGCATCTTCTGGAAAGTCCAAACCAGTCCCTCAGCTTGGAAAGCAACCAAACCAGGAGATCGAGCCGTTGGTGACCGGTAAAGAAATGACGATAGAACAATTTATTACTGACACCGGTCTAACTACGGATCAATTGCTAGGAGTCGCACCAATCGAAAAGGCGGAAGTGAAATACATGTACGAACTCGGTAAACCGCTTGTCAAGCCTGAGCTGCTGCAGTCCCTACCCACACAAATGTACAAGTTCCATCAGCTGTACATGGAGATGAGCGCCACCGGTAGAGAGATGATCGGAGCGAGGATCAGGGACACGAACTTCTTGCAAGGAGATGACATTCTCTGGATCAATTTCAGGGGAATCTACGAACTATACCAGCTGGACGCCCTCGACGTCTCTATTATGAATTGCTGGATTTTGTAAGTATATCGTTCAGTTAGATTTCTTACTATACGTCTCCTTTAAGTAATTAGGTCCTTGTATATAAGTAGACTATAGAAAATAATATACTCCCTTTTATCGTTGTAGAATGGAGATTCAAAGGGCCCGACGGCGGAGGGTTTTCGATACTGGATTCATCGACCCTCGGAAAGTAAATGTCGCAATGCTCGACCAATATCCACAAGAAACAGAGGACAATCTCGTCCATCTCCTGAAGGCGCAGCATTACAAGACGTTCATACTGTTGCCATACAACACAGAGTTAGTTTAATTTTACTGTCTTCCTACATACCAAATTTCATTCCCGTACGAACTTGCTAAGTGTTTCATATGTAATGCATCCCACGCACATTGCAGATTCCACTGGGTGCTTTTACTCTTCGACCTGGAGGCCTGCACCGTCAACGTATATGACTCAATGGATAAAAAAGAGTCTACGTTTGACAAGGTTTTCGAACTTATAGACAGGTACCGTCATAAATTCCTTTGTTAATTAAGAAAATCTTGTTATGTTAATTGCTACTACGAATCATAGCTTTAAACTCCATGTAGGGCTTGGTATCGGTTCCGTCAATTGGTCCGCGGCAAATGGAGAGAAAGACTTAGGCGGAAGTTCAAATTTCCTGTGAGTACACATGCTCTACATTTATATTTCTCCGATTCAAATACATACAAGTGTATATTAATTAGATCTCTCGTTGTTTGTCATTTATTTGTAGTGCGCAAAGCAAAAGCAGGGAACTAACTTGTGCGGATATTACGTGTGCGAGTATTGCCACTGCCTTGCAAACCAAATCATCACCACAAGAGAGCTCGATGTACGTACAAATAAATTCAAAATTTCATTACGTAGCGATTTCTTGTTTAATTACTAATCAATTTCATACATTCATATAGTTTATTCTCATGAGGGATAACCTGACCACACACAAGGAATTTATCACGGCGGTTCAAGAACAACTCATGGGATTCATCAACGAAGAAATCCTTGATCCCAAGGGTGAATTCTACTACGACGGAAACACAATTCACCGGTCCTTAGCTTCTGAGCTAGCAGCGAGTACTACTACGTCGAAATCGTAGCTAGCTAGGACATATAATGGATTGTAATTAATACATGACTACATATGTTTCTATATGCATGTGTACACATTTTCTATAATGTAAATATATTTTGGTCATATATATATCTATATACATATGCATTTGCATAACATATATATGTATAAATACATATATATTATGCATGTATATACATATAATATAATATAATATAATATATATATATATATATATACATATATATATGTATGCATATATATGTATTGAAACATATATATGCATGGTTTATATATATATATATATATATATATATATATATATATATATATATATATATATATATATATATATATAAACCATGCAGCAACAGGGCCATGAAAAAAAAAAAGGTCAGCTCGATATTTAGTCCCGGTTGGTAACACCAACCGGGACTAAAGATGGCTCAGCCGGCCACGTGACTGAGCCATCTTTAGTCCCGGTTGGTGTTACCAACCGGGACTAAAGATCGATCTTTACTCCCGGTTATTTCACCCGGGACTAAAGATAGCGATCTTTAGTCCCGGATTGGTACTCCCGGTTTGGAAACCGGGACTAAAGGGGGGTTACGAACCGGGACTACAAAGGGTTTCTCCACCAGTGATCAGTACCATTTTTTCTTATGAAGATGGCAGTGGGATGAACGGGATACATATCTATATATACTTAATAGAAAAAATCTATAAGGCTTCTTGTTTTTTTTATCCATTTGTTTTTTTTTCGTCGTTAGTTTGTTTTGTTGTGCAAGCCTTTTTGTAAGCTTCCCGTTTTTCTTTCCATCGCCGTTTTTTCACGCCGCGGTTCGATTTTGTTATCTGCCCCTTTTTTTCCTGGCCATTTTTCCGCCAGGCCAGACCCTAGCGCCACGACTACGTCGATCTGCCTTCCCATGAGTTTTCTCCTTCAATTAATTAAAATAATTGATTCATCAATCCTCCCTCATCATTTTTATAATGATTTCCCTTTTCCACTTTGGTCTAATTGGACATATTTAGTCCCCATTTAACATTCCCCGATAATGGCAAGCATCCCGGCCATTTTATCACGAGTCTCGTGGATGTGCTCCGATTTTGGGGAAAACGGATAGAGGAGATCAAGTTAATAAAATATCTTAATCAATTTTGCGAGATCGAGAAAAATTCGGCTGTATTTGATCAGGAGGATCGGCTCCAGCATCGTAAGGACATAGGACCAATTTTGCGGAGGTTGAAGACCATTGTGCGAGGTGATCCATTTGTGGGCTGGGACGAGAAGAGGCAAGACGAGCGGAGAGAGGTAGCGAATTGTGCTGGAACTGGAAAAAAAAAGAGAGAAAGAAATGGGTGTTCGATCCAAAATATATAGTGATAAAAACATATTACCCGTTGTAAACTTGTAATACACGGACTTTTTTTTCTATGTACTAACCATAAACAAGACGAACACATGGAAAACTGTCGACGACGACGACTTCCGTCTTGTGTGGCCCAGACGCTGAGACGCCCAGTCCGCCTATGCAAATACGTTGCCCGTCCGTGCCCAAACCTAGCTACTCGCAAGTGTCCCCGCCCGCTGGCCTGTGTCCTTCGCCACCGCTCCCGCAGGCAGGAAGAAATGTGCGTGCCGTCCTTGAAGACTAGAGCGCGCGGCCTCCACTACCTCTCTGTCAATGCCGTCGGTGGCATCGTGCAACCTCGTCGCACGCTGCCTCCACTGCCTCTCCTCCACGCGTGCGCGTGGCCACGACGACCTACAAACAAAGCCAAGCCGATGATGCGACGACCTACTCCGGTCCCATACGTGTGCTGTGCGGCGTCGTCGCTTCACAGGGATCGGTTACGTCACGCTCCCTCGCACGTCGAAAGAATGACGAAATCCCGGTTGCCCACCTATAAAAAAAACGGCCTACTCGCCCAGCTGGACACGCCGCCGAGACGACGAGAAATCGTAACCAGAGAGGGCTCGCGTTTCGTTTCCGATCTGCTCGATCTGGCCTGATACGTTTACTTCCTAGCTTCCTCTCCCGCTCTCCCCCACCTCTTCTCCTGGCTGCCATCCGTGGTCTCGTCGCCTCTGCCACCTGCATACCCGAGAGCAGTTATTGTCGTCACCCTGTCAAGCCCATAGCCCGTTCCGTCGTGTCGTCAACCGATCGACCACCACCCCTCTACGGTGAGTTCCTGTTCTATTCCTTTCCTGATTGACCTTTTCCATGCCACTTTGGTCCTTCTCCAACATTCAATTTGAGGGTGTCTTTAGTTCACGCTAAAATTGAAAATTTGGTTGAAATTGAAACGATGTGATGGAAAAGTTGAAAGTTTATGTGTGTAGGAAAGTTTTGATGTGATAAAAAAGTTAAAAGTTTGAAGAAAAAATTTGGAACCAAACAAGCCGAGCGCTGCCGGCGCCACCTCTGCTCGCTGTTGCCTGCAGGTCGCAAGCCCCAGACCACCACCGTCCGTTCTAAGTTCTAACATAACCGACGAGGTTGTCTCTGTCCCTGAGTTCTGCTTCTCTCATCCCGAGCCGGCAAGCCCCAACATGTCTGGCAGTTGGTGAGTCCCCCTTCTGTCCCAATGCTCTGTGCTAAACGAGATGAACAAGTCTTTGAATACGACCCCCTCTATCTCTTTCTTCCTCTCTGTCAATTATCCTGACAGGTGACAGCTCTACGTACCCGGTAATCTGTAATCAGTTAGGTACTCCCTGTTTCATATCATGATATGTCTACCCTTTTCTAAATTAAACATTTTATAATATGAAACGAAGTGAGTAAGTAACGTTTTATATTTTAAGTCGATTCTACTATTTTTCAAACTTTTAAAGTTCAATCAAGTTCATATAAAAATAAAACAATATTTGTAACACAAAATAAACGTATTATTAAAATATATTCAACGTTACGTTTAATGAAACTAATTTGATTTGGTAGATGTTGCTCAAAAAAATTTCATAAACTTGGTCAAGCAAAAAAAAAATGATTAAAGGAGTAACGACTTAAAATATAACCGGAGGGAGCACTAATGATTCACTCAATAAAATAGTAACATCAGAGCTAACAACAACCCAAAACAGATAATTGTTTTTTTACTTTCTTTAAGAAAAAACTGGATCCAATAGTTGCGCAGAGAAGATACCAAATATTGGTGTTATGTATACAGGATACCAAAATTTGGAATTTCCGGAGCCGGACTTCTCGCTACAGGAAGGAAATATTGGGTTATAAGTTAATTATAAACTTACGAGAAATAGAGATAAAGAAAAGTAAAGAATGTTGGCTTCATGCAAAAGCTAAGAGCTAGTTATACACGTGTTTCAAAATGTTTACATTAAATTTACATAATAAGAGACCTCAAAAAAATAAATTTACATAATAAGAAAAAGCGGTACTTGCTACGTTCTAATAAATACAAAGTAGGAGTATGTTACACAGTTTCCGATATTATATTTTAATCATTATATTTTAAAATATATTATTAACAACTACGAAGTTAAGATAACATTTTACGAGGTTTATATTTTTTTTACACGGTCTTCAGTAACATATTTTGATTATTCATTTATTTTATACTATGTTAAACAACAATAAAATTAGTATCACATGAAAGTATTTTTAAAATACGAATCTAGTGATACACCGTACATAATACTTGGTGTAGATATTATTTAGTGTAACTATTAGTCAAAAGTTATTGAGTTTGATTTTCTTAAAAATAATGATGCCCTATAATTTAGGATAGAGAGAGTACCATATAGGATTAGATGTCCATGTGGAAGAAATAAATCAAGAGAGAAATAATTAGTGGGTTACTAAATAGTAGCTAACTGCACGCGAGCTCTAAGAAAATGAGGCCCACCACTGATCCATACTCCCTCTATCCGAAAGTGGTAGACTCATATTTTTGGTATTTCCATATAAGTTGGTTATATTTGTAGTTTCCATATATCTAAGACTTAAATTAAAAGATAAATTAAAATTGGTTGACCGGAATCTAAGTAGTCATCTTAATATTCGTTGGTTGTATGCATATACTTTTGATATTAATTTGTTACATGCAGCATGAGTTAATGTCTTCTTAGGGCAGTCCCAATCCATAACACTAGACATGGTTTCCATAAACTTCACGTCATCAAGAAACTAGTACTAGACACTACTCTTCCAATACAAACACCACTATTCCATACTTCAATTTAATGCTACTTACCTTACATGATGTCTTGGATGCTGTGTAGAAACCATGTCTCATGCAAGACATGGTTTCCTTCTCTTTCCTCATTTATTCACTTGTCACATCATTTTTTTTGTCCTATATGACAACTTATTTAATGCTATGGACACCATCCTAGTCATTGAGTTGGGAATGTCCTTAGTCTTGATGATGAAAATGATGTGTCTACTCTCTTGAATGGAGGGAGTAACAATGAATGTGATAGGGCAGTGGGTGTGAAAGAGAGATTTGGTTGAAAATCTATTGGTAAAACATGTTTCTTTATTGTGTCAACATGCAACAATTGTATGTCCTATCTATACGTGTGTTTTTAAATGGCAAATAATACTTCTAGCTAGCTATACGATGGAAATAGTCACGAGAGCACCAACTATTACATAAAAAAAAAGAAAATTAAATATTTTTGGTCAACCCAAGAAACAATAATTGGATAGAGAAAGCACAAACAGGGTCAACCTGACCGCAGATTTGTACCTTATCCCCGTGTTTTAAAATTTCTAGTCGGCTATTAACCAAAATTATCCTAGTCGGCTAAGCCGCCAATCCTAGCCCAACAACATTGTAGCATCACCCGCTCCTAGTTGAAGGTCAAACCTTGTAGGCTAATTAGGTAAGAGGAGTATAGCCATATATAGGAGTATATCTAAAGGTGATCCCACCCCAAAAATACCTAGTCAAAACGCTTATGCATTTGAAAAGATGAAAAAAAAACTCTTGAGAAAGAAAAATGAGAAAAAAAAACTTCATTATTGATATAACATGGTGTACAATTAAGCAATTGTATATTCCTTATATATTATACATTGTATTGTTATATTTGCATTATTAAAAAGTATATAATAAGTTACACCACTCATATCTAAATTTTTTTGATGCGCCAGTCTAGCTGGTATAAGCCATGACATTGGCCCTGATTTGATCGTTTATAAAATCAAAAGGTTAAGCGTAGAAAAAAAACCCAAATTACTTCTAAAATTAAGGTCTACTTATCAAAATTGTATGTGGTTCGTAAGTGCAACTCTAACAAACAGGCATTACACCTTACGATCTAATTGGCACGGACACGCCAATTAAATTGTAGGAAAATTAATTAAATTAAGTGATCGGCCAACCAGTGACGGCCGCACTGTTCACCGACAGAAAACACTATTCATAGTACTTTCAATAAACACTTACCTTTATAATTGTTCATCACATGATTCTACAAATACAAATCATAGTAGACCCACATATCAGTCTCTCAGACAAAAAAAGAGTCAATTTCACAAAATTACATATACTTTGGCCAAATTATTATAATATTACAGATTTAAGTCGATGTATCACAAAACTATAGATTTAGAAACACATTTATCACATAACTACAAATTTAAGATGAAGTATTACAAAACTACATATTCAGAAAACTACAAGTTTTGCACTAGGTATAAAACTACTACATTTATAACTTGAACATAACAATAATTAACCGGGGGCATCCCACTTACTTATCACATGGAATTAATATTTCAGGTTTCACCGTAAAATAGATTGAGAAGGTTGTGCCGCCAAGGCTAAGTAATTTGCTGCTAAAGAATGTTCTGGGCATAAATGGCTGAGGCCGTGATTCTTTTTGCTGTGAGGAAGATCGGTGTTGCATTGGGAAATGAAGCAACCAGCCAGGCTGTTTCGTATTTCAGGAAGTTTGTCACGCAGCTAACAGAGCTTCAAGGCAGCATGGGCCGCATCAGGAGGGAGCTCCGGTTGATGCATGAGTTTCTCTGTCGAATGGATGTACGCAACCGTAATAACCAGACATATGAAATCTGGGTGGAGGAGGGACGAGTACTTGTACATGGGATCGAAGACATTGTGGACGAATATTTGCATCTTATCGGTCAGAAGCTTGACACTGGATGGAGCACCTATCTGAAGAAAGGAATCAAGGGACCCAATGTCGTGGTATCCCTGAACAGGATAGCTTCATTGGTTAAAGAAGCCGAGGTCAATCTGGTGCACCTGTTTCAGGCCAAGGACCGATGGGTTTTGCTTCCAAGTGACAGTAACGACAACTCAAGCTACATTGTCGAGAGATCTCAGCATTTGGCAGCCACTTCATGTTCCATCAGTGATGAAGATCTTGTGGGGATTGATGATTACAGGAGGGATTTGGAAAAGTGGCTTGAAGATGATGAACCTGCACACCTTGTGATAGCCCTGCTTGGGATGGGAGGGCTTGGCAAAACAGCCCTTGCTGCAAATATCTACAGGAGGGCGAAGGAAAAGTTTGAATGCCATGCCTGGGTATCCATCTCTCAAACATATTCAAGACAAGGTGTTTTGAGAAATTTAATTGGGAAGCTTTTCAAAGATATAGAGGACGTACCAACTGACATTGCCACGATGGACATCACATCCCTTGAAGAGAAACTGCATCTTTTTCTAGTGGAGAAGAAATACTTGATCGTACTAGATGATGTTTGGAGTACAGAAGCATTCACTGACTTGTCTAATGCACTTGTTCATAACGGCACTGGAAGCAGGCTTGTAATTACAACACGAGACAGTGAAGTAGCCGGCCTTGCTTCTAAGAATTATGTCGTTGAACTGAAAACTTTACCAAGTGACAAGGCAATGGAGTTGTTCTGTAAAAAGGCCTTCCGGAGTGATACAGATGACAAATGTCTTGCAAAGCTAAATGATATTTCCGTGGAAATCGTCAGCAAGTGCAAAGGCTTGCCTCTTGCTATTGTCTCTGTTGGTAGTCTCTTGTTTGTGCGTGAGAAAACCACGGAAGAATGGAAACGGATTAATGATCAGCTCAGCTGGGAGATAATCAACAATCCAAGGCTAGATCATGTCAGGAATGTATTACTCTTGAGCTTCATATACCTTCCTTCTTACCTGAAAAGTTGTTTCCTATACTGCAGTTTGTTTCCAGAGGACTATCCTCTTAAAAGAAAGGAACTTGTACGGCTATGGTGGCAGAAAGGTTCATTGTGGAAAAGGGTGAAAGCACACTAGAGGAAGTGGCAGAAGGCTACCTAAAAGAGTTGGTTCACAGGAACATGCTGCAACTGGTCCAAAAGAACTCATTTGGTAGGATAAGAAGATTCAAAATGCACGATATCGTGCGTGAGCTCGCGGTTGACTTGTGTCGGAGAGAATGTTTTGGCATTACATATGAGGATGGTCATCATGGGAGATCCCTTGAGGAAAATGATGAACGTCGACTGGTAATACAAAAATTCCACGAGGACGTTGGTCAGTCGGTTTTAGGTGTGTACCGGCTCCGCTCTATCATTGTCCTGGATAAGAGCACTCCATCATCCATTATTTTATCCTCTGTGTTGGACAACTCCAGGTACATGTCCGTGCTTGAGCTAAGTGGAGTACCCATCAAGACAGTTCCCAATGCTATTGGTAATCTTTTCAATCTGCACCATTTGGGTCTGCGAGGCTCAAAGGTGAAGTTCCTCCCATAGTCCATCGAGAAGTTGTCCAATCTGCTGACGCTGGACCTTTCTGGATCAGACATACGGTGTCTGCCAAGAAGGATCGTCAAGCTGAAGAAGCTTAGGCACTTATTTGCCGAGAAACTGCACGATGCAACCTGGAGAAATTTCCGTTGCTGCACTGGTGTGCGCTTCCACAAGGGTCTCGGTAACCTGACGAGCCTTCGGACGCTACATGGGCTGGAGGCACAGGAGGAGTCCATCAGGCATCTCGGAGAGCTGAGGCAGCTACGAAGCCTCAGAGTATGGAACGTGAAAGGAGCCTACAGTGGACGCCTTTGCACATCTCTTGTTAAGCTACAATTCCTGTCCAACCTGTACATTGTGGCGAGCAACGAAAACGAGGCTCTCCAGCTGGAAGAGATGAACCCGCCGCCTCCCAACCTTCAGAGGCTGTTCTTGCGAGGGCGGCTAGCAGATGATATACTGCAGGAGGAGTCTCCCCTCTTCCATCACGCAGCAAGGCGAAACCTGTATGAGCTACGGCTGTATTGGTCCCAATTGGAACAAGACCCTCTGCCATCCCTCTCCCTGCTGTTGAATCTGACAGACCTGAGGCTAACCAACACATACATTGGAGAGAGGCTGGTGTTTCTTTCTGAGTGGTTTCCCAACCTTAGGATACTCTTCTTAAGAGACATGCGTAATCTGAAATGGCTGGTGGTTCAAAAAGACGCCATGAAGAAACTGCAACGGCTAACACTGGTTAACCTCAAAAACATGAGGGACGTCCCGTTGGGCATTCAGTTCCTCATGCCCCTGAAATATCTAGGCTTTCTGGAAATCACCAAGGAATTCCTTGAGTTATTGCAGTCCTCTTCGATTAAAGATTTTCGGTGGCAGCATTCTCTTCGAGACTCTGAGACCAGTGTTGATATCTAGCTATCTGCTGGTCCGACACTCTTACTAGACAGTGTAAGTTCAACTTGCAGCTACATACTGGTATTCAAGTAGTAACTCCTACCCCATCTTAATCAGCAAACCTTTTGCATCATGTCCTATTGGCAGGAAAATGTTTTCGACAAGGACGGGATATATGGATTATTGGAGCATCATCGATCCTTTTGCACCAAACAATGCTCAATTGAGGCTTGCCGTTTTGGTGTCCGTTTCATGAATAAATGAATGTCAAGTGGTCCTCGTAACCTATTTGTGCTGTCAACATTTTATCTGCTTGTTTCCATTCCTGTTTCAGTACTGACTACGGAGTACTAGGCTTTTGTCTACTATACTATTAAGGAGTTCTTTATATTGTTTGGGACAGGGAGTCCTATGTTTATGAGATGTTTTCCCAGGTTTTATTAGTTCTATATATCCCACGAAAATTCTATTTGTTGTTCTGTTTTCAAATAGTCCTATTGGTTTGCAAAAAATTATATGGTTATATAATTGTTAGCCATTTATTTTTAAAGCTTCATAATATCTTAAACTTTTATTGTGGCTTCATATCTGCATTGATAGTTACATCTCTATTTAAGGTGAACTATTCGTTTAAGTTTAGGTTCGAAATTACAGCTAATATCTACAATGGTGAACAAAACATTATACTATTTTCTTTAATCAATGATTAAGTTTCTGGGATGTTAAAGTCCCTTAAAAACTTGATGTGCATAAAAGGCAACAAGGTGTATTTGTAGGTTGCATCAAGACCATAACTGGTCGCGCTTGCAAAAATCAGACTGCATTTTTGCATATGGCTCCTTGAAAGATCCATATGAAAAAAAAATCAATTTTCGCAAGCGAACCTCTTAGGAGGCCAGCATGCGAAAAATAAGCCTATTTTTTTAGGCAGGACTCTTAAGTGCCTGCATGTAAAAATTGATTTTCACAAAAGGACCTCTCAAAGGCCCACCTACTAGTTTAACCGTCTGCTTTCCCTCTCACCATCTTGAAAAAAAATTACAAGCCATCCTTATCTTCTCACTTTCTCTTCTCCTGTTTCGCTCTCTCCCTCATCTCCCCCTTTCGAGCAGCGGGCAGGAGCGGCCGGCAGTGGAAGGCAATGACGCCAACACGCGTGTGATGAGGGCTAGCGGCGAGGACGGGCCGGCGACAAGGGCCACGAATCCAGCGGCGCAACCCTCAGGAGTGTTTATGGTGACGACGACGGTGGGCAGCGGATCAGGCGGTGCCGCCCTAGGCAACGGTTGCAGCGACAACGATGGCGGGCGGCAGATCTGGCGCCACCACCCTCGGGAGGGGTGGATCTGCCGCCCTAGGGAGTGGCTACGGCAACAACAACGGTGGCTGGTGAGGGCGGTGGATTCAGCCGGCGGGGAGCAGATCTGGCGCCGTCCTTAGGAGGGCCGGATCTGCCGCCCTAGGGAGCGGCTGCAGCGATGACTATGACAAATAACGGATCCAGTGGCGACATCCTTGGGAGGGCTGTATCCGCCGCCCAGGAAGCTGTTGCGGCAACGATGACGGTGGGCGGCAATGATGGCGGGCAGCGAGGGCAGCAGATCCTGCGGTGCCACCCTTGGGAGCGGTTGCGGCGACGGCGATGACAGGCGGTGATCTGGCAGTGCCGCCCTTGGGAGTGGCTTCGGCAACGATGGCGGCGGCAGCGAACTCCGGCGACCTTATGTTTCGGTCGGCCACTAGCTTGGGTTTTGGAGTTTTGGTGGTTTTGAATTTTTATTTTTTTCACTGAACTGACTTTTGTATGCGATTGGTATAGGTGACCGCATGCGACAATGAGATTTTTGCATGTGGTTGCATTGGCCGCATGCAAAATTCTGATTTTCGCAGAACTTTGGGCGCAGGTAGGCCACTCGTCCGCATGAAAAAATGACTTTTGGCCGCATGGAAAAGCGATATTTTAGTAGTGAGAAGTCACCTCATATGTCGACACTACGGAGTGTAAGAATCCAGTGTTGTGGATAATGAAATGGAAAAAGTCTGAATTATCCCCTGAACTTTCGAGAAAGCACGAATTACCCTTAATAAAAAAAACCGAACATTCTTCACCCTCAACTTTTTGTCCCCCTGACAGACTCCAGAGCGCTTTTGGTCCGACATGGCAGTCTCGTCAGCATAAAAAAATATAAAAAGGTAGGGCCCACATGTGGTGACCGAGAAAATAGGCAGAACTAGCCAGTGTGCCCCACCATTTTTAATTTTTTTAATGCTGACTAGATTGCCACGTGTGTGCCACATAGGACCAAAACCACTCCGGAGTCAGTCGGGGGGTAATTCGTTTGATATGAAAAGTTAAGGGTGAAGAATGTTTGTTCTCAAACTGAGGGGAGTAATTTGTACTATCTCAATAGTTTAGGGGATAATTCAGAGTTTTTCCTAACGAAATACGAATATCATACGGGCGTATGATTACTTGGAATTTGTTGGAAATTTAACATTTTTCAAAGATACGTTAGTTGATAATAGTTTAAAGTCTTTTAGAGAGATAAATATATTTAAATGTATTCCTACTATCCTTGTCTTATAGTCGTCATCAGAAGCAAAGAACCCATGTTTAGAGGAAGTCAGTTGCTTCATTCCTTGTTCCTTTTCGTGGCAAAATTTACTATAGGACACCCAAAAACCATGTAACTAGCTATGAGACATCGCAAAAACGCGATTCGGCTATAAAACACTCTAAAAAATGTGTAATTTGCTACAAGACATTGAAGCCATTATTTTATTATTTTTAGTCAAATGGTGAGAGAAATAATGTGGAAAAGACGAGTATGCCCCTCAAAACACTTCTTGGGCACCGAATCGTGCCTCACCTCCGGAGGAGCAGCCGGGCCTCAACTCACCTCTTCGAGCCGTGGACCGTGGACAACGCCAAGTCGCTGAGACTCGAGATGAATAATCGATCCCAATTCCCTATTCGGCAATTCTTCTTGCATGCATGGGGACGAGTCGACGATGGCACGATGCGACTATGCAGTCCACAACCAGCGCCAACGCTGCAGCCCGCAGGCCACATTCGCACGGCCACGCTGCTGCAGTGGCTAGCACCGACCACATACCAAGAGCCGAGGCAGAGCCATATTGGCAGGGCAAGACGGCTGCCTCCTCTCCTCGTTGGCTTGTCCTCGATTTCTCGTCTTGTCTCCTCAAAGGCTCGACCTAAGTCCTAATAAACTAGACGGTGAGTTCTAATGAAGCTACCAAGTCTCCGATGAATCTACTCGCGTCACGATGTGTTCCTGAGCCTACTTGACTGAAAGCCCCAAGAATTGGAGCTTGGCTACCAGTGAGTTAAGAGATCAATGTTCCCTAGTTCTCCGCGTCCACTTGTGCTTCATCGCCGCGTTCAGCCATTTACACTCCACCTTCATCAAGGAGTTCCCATAAAATAAGTTTCCCATTGCCGGGAACAAGTTTGACGCGCTCACTTAGCTGAGATTCCCACCGGAGACCACCGGTCCTCTTCCTCTTTCCTCATGGACTGACACAATGGTGCTCGTGTTCCAGCCAATCTAATAATCCTCGGTGCCGGCTGTAGCCACCTGCGAAAGCACTATGATGTGGGCTGCCGCTGCTGTCAAAGTTTGGCTGCAGCACCGACCCCCTGAACCCATCCCTTTGCTGCTCGGTATGGAGCTGAGCAGGAAGACATCCAAGAGGAAGAACAGATCCCAGGGGCACATTCGTACTTTCCACAGTTTTCTTCTCTTCATTTGCAGAATATATAATAAAATAATAGGTCCGGTGTCTAGTAGCTAATTACTTAATTTTTATGATGTCCTACAACATATATCATTTCTTACGGTGTCCTCTAACAAAGAGCATAAAATTTGAGTTCCCGTAACAAAATTTTGCCTACTTTCATTGTGCTGCGCCGTGAAAATTTTGGAAGAGCAAACGTCTAGCCAATAGCAGTAAAGAGCACAGCTAATGGGCTGGAATGCTGGATTATTGTGGGTTGGGCTTTTGTCATCGCACAATTATATGGTTGCACTGCTGGAAAAAGGCTCTTTACTCCCGGTTTACAACCCTTTTAATCCTGGGTCGTAAGGCGGGACATCCAATGATCCCATTTAAAATAACCGGGACCGTTTATAACATCAACCGGGACTACAATATTTAGTCACGTTGGAGTTACAAACTGGGACTAAAGTTTTTTTTCCCATTTTTTCCATTGCTAGCTTTTTTTCTTTTTCTTATTTTTTTTTGCCATCACCCTAAATCCCCATAGATCATGCACAACAAAATCACCCACAATACAGGCTCATCCATAATCCACAAATCTAAAAAAATTTACAACAACATCTACAAATCATCATTCACAAAATAAAAAAAAAATCCACAGATCCGCTGGCTATGCGCGGCCTACCGGCCTCCCGACTTCCACCAGGCCACCGCGCAGCCGCCGCCCGGCTGCCACCGCGGCCGCTTCCGCCGGCCCGCAGCGGCTGCACAGGTGCGGCTGCGGCCTCGTGCGCTGCCCGCCTGCGTTGGAGGGGAGGGGGAGGGAGCCGCCACCCGCAAGTGAGGGGAAGGCGGGAAGGGGAGGAGATGGGAGGGGGAGGAGAGAAAATGGGAGAGGAAGGGGATCGGAGGAATGGGGAGCATAGGAGAGGGGATGAGATAAGATCGAGACTTGGAGAGGAGGAGGCGCGCAGCAGGGAGAGAATAAGATCGAGGCTGAGATAGGAGGCGGCGCACGGCTCGGGGTAGCCACGATTTTTTTATTCTTGGTCCCGGTTGTTATAACCAACCGGGACTAAATATGGATCTTTAGTTACCAACTAGGACTAAAGATCATCTAAGTCCCGTGGTAGTTTTAAACTGGGACAAAAAAAATATGTTTAGTCCCAGTTAGAATAGGAACCAGGACTAATGTGGTTTTTGACCAACCCAGCGAAGATCAGTTCTCCAGTAGTGTTGGTTAGACGGAGATGGACGATTATTGGTAACTAAGTAATATGCGCTAAACACTACGGTGTAATTTTATTTGTCTTTAATGACATTTAAAATTTTATGCTAGCAAAAGTTATTTTTCTATAATCTATGCAGTTGAGTTTTAATTCAATTAATGTCGTACATCAAATATACTTCACGCAAAATAGAATAATATGACATAGTGTAGGCACAATAACCTCTTTTGATTTCCACCCTAAAAAAGTTTTGGGACAGTAATTTCCACCCGTTTTGGCCCAATTACTGTGCTTCCAAGCAGGCGAATGGTCGGAAGTAATAAAAAAATCAAACCCTAAAATTTATTAAAACTACCAAGCATCATATCTGCGAATTAAGTAAATTATTGTTCTCATAATCAATTCACAGAGGGAAGGAAACATTGAAAAAAGTGCGGACTAAAAATCAAAATCAAATTAGGAATAAATTCCAACCAAGCACAAACAATTGAATGCGAGCATGGTATGGAAGCAGTATGGTGCGGCGGAGAGTCGGAGAAGCACTGGCGGTAGTGGCGGCACAGGGACAGCGATTACGGCATCACCATCGCTGTTGGCACCGCACTGTGGAGAGTCGAGTTGCGGTGGTGGCAGGTAGGCACTGCGAGTCCCCCTGATGGTATGGCGGGTTTAATCACACAATATTTCATCTTAATGATGTTGTACAAAACAAGAGAACATTGGTGAGTAACATTCCGATGAGTATTTTCCTATCTTCTAGATTATGTTTTCAAATTAATTTTGATCTTACGAACCTACATTTGCTCACCAGTCAAGAACGTCTTTATACATGATATTCCTATTGCTCTTCCCTGTGGGTATACTTCTTTCTTTGGCTTGGCAAAAATCGTTGTTGTTTTCCTTGACACACCTCTTGACAATGCAACAGCTAACCATGTGAAAAAATGGACCCTGGAAGATAGATCCCAACATTTGGGATGGTTTGTACTTGTGATTTATTAATGGTCATTACCAAACTAAGACGTGTTGGAAATTGTTTCCTCTTAAATTTGAAAGGAAGAGATATATCGTCTGAGAGAGATAAAGGGATTCGTGGGATGAACACCCTTTTGCTAGCATGTTGTCCACCAACAAACTCAGCATCAATTGAATTATCTTGAAATGCTCTTACCATTAGTCTAGTTCCATTGCACAACCCATAATTAGGATCAAGATTGCAAAGAAGAATCACAGGACAATTGATTTTACTTTGAGCTCGTGTGGTGGGAGACCATTTGGAGTATAGCTGTTGTGGAGGTCATCATCAACAGAGTTAAAGTTGTGATAAACATTAGCTTGCCTCGGAAATCTGTCGATTATATTTTTAGTGGATAGAATCATATAAGCTGCAAAGTTTGCATTATTTTCATCATAAAGCGAGGGAAACACATGATTAATTTATTTATTAAATCATCGCAATCCCCATAAGCAATCACAATTTCATCAAGCGCGCGCACGTAATCATCTCTGATAGTGTTTTCAGGGCCATTTCCAATCCTAAGGAGATAATCCGAAAACCATGGATCAGATTGAGCCCTCATGTTACGCGACAACCATATCTTTCTAATATTTTCCCATAAATACGATATCCGCAATGTAACAACAGTTATCTGGGCCCTTGTCCCACGTGTCACCACGGGAAAAACCTGTCTGAAATCACCGCCAGACAATAACATTTCCTCCAAATGGCAATGAAAAACCATAATGTCTTGAAGAAACCTATCAAGTTTCTCAAGAGCTTGACGCTTTGTCCTTACAGCTATCCCAAATAATTAAGGATGCCATGTGAAGCAATTCCGCGGTGCCACTTTGCTTCGTGAAGTTGCACATGCTGTTGTGAGCAATCTTAATAGGAATTTTGAATCTCATGCGTGTAATACATCCTCCGAGCAATATCGATGCTGCTATACCAGACATCATAGTTGCAATGGCTATTAATCTCTCATATTGCATTCTAGTAAGAAACGCCTCGGAATCTTCATCGGAAAGGTCAGTTTATAACCCATTCTATGTATTTAGAAAAAAATGTTATATAGAGAGGAAGAAGGCTTTATGGAAATCAAAGATGCCCCTCAAAATAATGATATTTCTATGGTCCTTGTTTAAAGGGGTAGTTTTAATCAAGATAATTTAGTGTGAAGTAAATTGAAATGGAAGTAAAAAGGGTTATCTTTGAACGCATGATGAAAGTATCTAACATTTATATTTTTTAGACTCGCTTTGCTACATTTCTTTTGGAGATCTGTTTATATTTCCTTGAGCTAAATCCACCGATGAATATTTCAGATTTGTCTGGGAATTGTCTTGATGGGATTCATTTAAAAAAATATATATTAGTTGGAGGATCTACTTTATACTAGGCTCTATGTCATACTAGGAATGGTGTGGTTTTTATAATGCTCTAATAATTTATATATGCTGGTATTGTTCGAGGCAACCTACTAGCTTCGATTTTTAAGTCCAACTATAACGGTGTGACGAGGACAATGAGCTTATACATCAACCATGCAAGAAATTTAGAGACAATGATCATACAAACACTGCTAGAAAATAGATCTTTGCAAACGGACAAAATAGATTTTTTCCAGTCGGCCATCCAGCCCGCCTGCACATGAAGGCCTGCGAAAATGCATGATTTTTACAGGCGGCCATCGGCTCTGCCTGTGAAATCATTTTCTAGGTAGCCTCTACATCTTTGCAGGCGGTGCAACCACCCGCCTGTGAAAATATACTCCATGAAAAAAAAAAGAATCCCCCGTCTGGCGGCTCGTCCTCGAAGCCATCGCCACCACCCGCTCCTTCTTGTCGGAGCCGCAGCCAACACCGCTCCACCTCCTCGGAGCCGCCGCTCATCGAAGCCGCCTCCGCCGCTGCTGGCGCCCGAGCTCCCTCCTCCACTGGATCTGGAGGGAGGGATGGAGGGGGAGAGGAGGGGGCACCGCCTCCGTCGCTGCCGGCGCCCAAGCTCCCTCCTCAGCCAGATCTGGAGGGACTGAGGGGGAGGAGAGGGGGCGCTGCTGGCGCCCAAGCTCCTTCCGTCGAATCTGGAGAGGGGGAGGGGGAGGGGAGGATGCGCAGCCTCCACCACTACCGTCGCCCGAGCTCTCTCCCCCGCCGGATCTGGAGGGAGGGAGCACGGGAGTGGGAGGGGAGGCGCCGACTCGGCCGCTACCGGTGCCCAAGCCCCTCTAGCCGCGCCGCCGCCGACGCCCCTCCCCCTCCACCGGATCTGAGAGGGAGAGGAAGGGGAGGGGAGGGAGCCTCCTCTGCCATCGCCGGTTGTGGCTAGCGCCGCCGCCGTTGTCGCTCCTCATCCCCGTCACCGAACTGTTGCCGCAACTCTGCCTCGCGCCTGTGAAAGACGGAGAGGGAGAGAGGGTGGGAAGAGGATAAGGAATGGGTGGTGGTGGAGGAGAGTGCTAGATTTATATGGGAGTACTAGCTCAGATGCTTATTTTTCAGGCGTATCACTTAAGTCATCCGTTCGTAGGCGAGCAACAATGTGACCATGTCCTACGAAAACGTCATATACGGATAAAAAATATATTTTCATAGATGGACAACTTAGAAAAAATAAGTCAAATGACTTATAATATGAAATGGAGGTAGTACCTGTGAAGTAGTGGACGTTGTGGGGGAGAGAGGTTGGAAGGAGGACTCTGTTTTTAAGGACGTGAAGGATGATCTATAGTTGGGCCGAGAGAATTGGTTTGGGCTCAGCTACGAAATATTGACAGCCCAAAAGGATAATCTCCCCAGCCCATGCCCATGTGACCATGTCCACGCCCACACGCCACACGTGTGAAACCGCAACGTGGTGGGTTGCTTTGCTGCCCAGTTCAACCATTTCCCGCTATAACTACCCCACTCCACCTTCTGTTCTGCACGCACCCACCAATGGCGCCGCGGTGCAGCAACGCCGTCTTCGCGGCCATCAACGTCGTCACGCTCCTCCTGGGCGCCGCCGTCCTCGCCGCGGGGATCTACTACGGCGCCCCGCACCGCGGCGGCGGCGGCGTCACCGAGTGCGAGCGGTTCCTCCGCGCGCCGGCGCTCGCCCTCGGCGGCGCCATCGTGGCCGTGTCCCTGGCGGGGCTCGCCGGCGCGTGCTGCCGCGCGACGCCGCTGCTGTGGGCCTACCTCCTCCTGACGGGCCTCCTCATCCTCGCCGCCGCCTGCTTCGGCGTGTTCGCGCTCGTCGTCACCAACGCCGGCGCCGGGCGGGCCGTGTCCGGGAGAGGGTTCAGGGAGTACCACCTCGGCGACTACTCGACGTGGCTCCGCCGGAGCGTGGAGGACGGCGGCCACTGGGCGAGGATCAGGAGCTGCCTCGTCGACACCGGCGTGTGCCGGAGCTTGAAGAGCAACCAGACGCTCGACGAATTCGTCAACTCCAACCTCTCGCCGCTGCAGGTACCAATACCATTCGAGCTGTTACATATTTCCCCAAATTTACTAAATTTCATTGGCAATATATTATCAAACTTTACTTAGATAACTAATTTGATTATTATTGGTAGCTGAAAGTACTTGATGCTAATTTGTGCACACAATTAATTCTGTATATATTTGCACAAATATTTCTGTAATTAATTAATTCTGAGCTGCATGCATAATAGTTTTTTTTTAGATAATGACATAGATGTTGTTAGTTGTTACAGAAGACAAATTATAAAAAAAATGAATTTAGATAACAAATTAAACTAAATTAGTTTTTGAGGCAAAGCTAATGCACACTTCTTTGCCTTATGATATCTAATCCTGTCATCCTCTATGTAGCTTCCATTTGGTAAACTGGAGTACTTCTTTGCAAAAAGTCAATAATATGACCTCTTCACTTGCATTGCTCTCAGATATTTATGACAACTTTGCTTTGTTGACCCCTTCAAGAGATTCATTCATTGGATAATACTCAATTCATTGATTTTAATATATGTGTCTTTTACACGATTATATCAGGTAGAAAACAACTAGGTGGATCATCACAAATATCAGAGCTGATACCACCGCTGCAATGTATTTTTGCACGGTCCTGATGATCTCACACATCTAAACTAGTGTTGTACTTCTTTTATCCCTGATGCAAAGAAGTTCAGAGTTTTGTACTCTATCTCGTCAGTACCTTTTCAGTTTCTGACCTCACACTACCTAATTAGGTTTGAATTTTGCTCATGGCATTTGCTCCATTTCCTAAGAGTAAATTTAGTCCTGCGTTTCTTTAAAGTCGATAGGACATAGGTTTTGCTGTCCCTTCATCACAAGTTCAGAGAGTCTGATAATACTTGAACTTAGCAAATTATATGCAGTTACGCACCTTTAGATTTGCTTCTTAATAGATCTTCACATATGTACGACAAAATGAAAAGTAAAGATCATATCAATACTTCTATGCACGATAATTACAACAATGAATTCTAAGTATACACATTTTTCTATTGCGTCATGTAATCTGACGTTTAGTAACTATCAGGACTTCATCAAAGTCATGTGCACACAACTAGAATTAATTAATTAATTAAAACAAAGAAACGCAACGATCTCTTGCGTATTCATTAAAGGGCAAGAATTAATAGTCCAGGGCACGCTACCGATCGACGTCATAGCAGTTGATCAACATCAGCAACTCATCTAAAACTATTCAAGTTGAAGTTAACTGGGATAGTGAAGGTAAGAATGAATCGACTGCTCATGCACACCCATTGATTTGGTCTTACAAGTTCACTTTGCAAGTTGCAAGACCTTCTATCCTTGCATGTTTCTTCAGATAACGACGGCGCAGAATGCAATTTGCAACTGATTTAAGAATACACACACTTTGTCACTTTTATTCAGTCTAATGAAGTAATTACCTACTTTGATCTTGAAAGACATCACATCAGCTGTTGTAAAATTTTTAAAGAAGCAATCTTCTTGAAGATATCAAAAGAGTTTTAAGATCACTTCAAAAGTATAAATCTGTTCATCTTGTGTCTGCAGTCTGGATGCTGCAAGCCACCAACAGCATGCAACTTCACATACCAGAACGAGACATACTGGATCAAGCCTCCTACACCCAGCAACTACTCAGACCCTGACTGCAACTCTTGGTCGAATGACCAGTCTGAGCTCTGCTACGGCTGCCAGTCCTGCAAGGCCGGTGTTCTTGGCAACCTGAGGAGCAGCTGGAAGAAGATCGCCTTCGTCAACGCCGCCTTCGTCGCCCTCCTCCTCGTCGTCTACTCCCTCGGCTGCTGCGCGCTCCGGAACAACCGGCGGCACAAGTACTCGCTGGTTGGGAAATGATGAGGGTTTTTGGTTTTTGCTCAGATGAAGGTTTTGTGGCGTGTGTGTTTGTGTTGTGTTGCTTGCTGGTTGGCTACATGAACAACTGTAGTATTTCAGGAAAAAGATTTATGCTTCAGTAAATATGCGCTTCCATGTTATGAATGATCGCTAGTTTAGTAAATATGTGTTGGTTGAGTTCTTGATTGAGATTTGAGAATCTCTCAGGAAAATATGGCTGGACCTTTTAATAGTTACTTTTGGGTTTGGAACAGTCACAGAATGAGCCGGTCCAGAGTTGAAGCCTCTGCTTTGTCAGCGTGTATAATGCAAAGTATTTCTGAATTCAGATGATTTATGTTCTGAATCTCAAATTTTCACAGTAATTTGATAGTACTGATTGTACATTACACATTAATCAGACATATTGCTTTAATCAGATAGCATAAATGAGATCAAACCATTTCTCACTTGATCCCTAATCACTAGGAAGCTCAAGGCAAATATGATTGTCCGCTTGAGTCTAAGCAGCTGGGTTAACATTGATAAGAAGTTGTGCCAAATTTCCACCACGCGTGCGCCGGCGTCGGACGGTGGCTGAGGCACTGACAGGTCGCCAATGGATCAAAGACATCCGAGGAACACTTGGGATCCAACCTATTCTAGAATATTTAAAGCTTTGGTCGCCTGTCCAAATGGTGGATCTTGATCCTACTACTCCTGATTCAATCATCTGGAAATGGGAGAGTTCGGGCCAATACAGCTCAAAATCTGCCTATAAGGCCTTGTTTTTTTGGTCGTCTCACCTTCCTTTCCACCCCAATTTGGAAGTCACTCGCTCCGCCTCGATGCTGCTTCTTTTTGTGGTTGGTCGCAATGAACAGATGCTGGACCGCTGACCGTCTGCGCAGTCGAGGGTTGCCACACCCGGATCGCTGTGTTCTTTGCGATCAGCAGGAGGAAAGCATTGATCACATCTTGGCAGCATGCCCTGAATCGAGACAATTATGGTGGTGGACGCTTTAGGTGATAAGGAGTCCGAACTGCTTACCTGTCAACGAGCCATCCTTCCACAATTGGCTCTGTGAGAGCCGAATGAAGATTGGGGAGCGGCATCGTCGAGGCTTCGACACTGTCGTGACACTGGTGGCTTGGACAATTTGAAAGAAACGGAACAACCGAATCTTAAATCAACAACAAAGGTCTTGGACCGAAGTGGCGAAAGCAATGGCGGAGGAGGCCATGCTTTGGAAGTCGGCTAATCACGGGATCCCCGCTGTTTGGCCTTTACGAGGTCGCGGTAGCCAAATTTAGCGCGAGATATTCCTATAGTTTTCCATAGCGTCCTGTATCGGTCCCCTGCTTGTTTTCCTTTTATCCTTGTAAATAACTTTTATTTCTCTTAATGGAAAAAATGTGCTCCTTGCGTATTCCCGAAAAAGAAGTTGTGCCAAATTATAACTGCAGACATTTGCTTGCTCACTGCTCATGCTTCTCTGAAGACTCCATAGGTGAGAGAGATACTGCTGCCCTTATTTCTAGGATGCAATTGTTTTAATATTTTCTCCATTCCCTGATTAACAGGAAACAGAATATCAACCTTGTAGATATTTCCTGCAGATGATTCAGTAAAATAACACTCTGTTCCAAAAAGAATAAGCATCTGACTACGAATCTAGACGAATGAAAAATAAAAAGACAAAGGGAGTAGATTTGTAAAACCATAAAAGCTCCAACTTTTACACTAGTAAAAAGCATCTACAAGTTGTACCACACCATGTATGTACTGGCATTATTGTAGCTACTACAAGACTATGCATCCCCACTGCAAAGAAGGTTGGGAGTGCTAGGGAACGAACTACTCAAGTTGGGGATTTGCAAGTGAATATTCGTCAGATTGAATCATTGCCACAGCAAACTCGGTACAATTGCAGCTTGCAATAGTGCAGGGGAATCCTAGGTCGTCTCTCGCAGCAACAGTAGCTAGTAAGCTACAACAATTGATGCAGATGTAAAGACTAGAGAGGGGCCAATCTTTTGGTTATTTGGTACACCAAATTTATAGTGCTGATACTGATTATTTTCCTCACTCTTTTTTTTTTTGGTCTTTCTTACTGATAAGAGTTTGGTACAGGATTATGTTGACAGTTTTATTCTTCATAATTTTGACCTGAACCTGAAAATAAGTAGTATGATAATGGGCTTGTGGAGGATGCCTCCTCTTTCTGTGCTTAGCAAGAATCTCACATGTCTCAGTTTTCATGTAAAGTTGTTCTCATAAAACAAAGGGAACAAGGACAAAGGTACAGATGTAGCACCTTAAATAGCTCATTTTTAATGGGAAAAAATTGCATGGTAACACGAAAACAGGCCGTTTATAGGAAAATTTTGTTTTCATTTTTAAAAACAGATATACATTGATGGTCAATTTTTATGAAGAAGAAAGTCATTGTTTTGTCCCAAAGTTCCCTTACATACGGACATGTTTTTATTCATCACGGCCAGTTTGGCCAGAAAAATACAAGCCTGTAATTTTCTGCACATGCCAGACCCACTGAAACTGAACCATCAGAAGATTTCCATTTCATTGAGATTTGGAGACTAAACATACATGCATATGGCTTGATCTGATCTCCCTCCCCAATTAAGAACAAACACTAGGTAGTTAATCGACATCAAAACTTCTTTTTCATCAAATGGATTATGGCTTTCTTCATCCTAGCCACTAGGAGGAGATACACCTAAAACCAAGATCCATCTTTGCACTGACATGTACTTGCACAGTAGTTACAGTGGTACTACTAGTGGTACTAACTAACTATAGTAAGCTGGCTCCTTGAGCCTTTTGAGCTCTGTTCTCTGCCTATCTCCCATTCATCCAGTGGCCTCTTGATTTCTGTGCATAAGTGTGTTAATTAGAGGTTTCCATTAACTCCTCTCACACATCTCATGCAGGTATGCAGTCTGGCAGCTGCTGTGCCTGTCAAGTGTCAAGAACAGAGAATGTTAACTGCCAGAAGGATATGTAGCTGAATTATCTGTTGAGAGACAATTTTTTTTGCCAAATGCAAAGTAAGAAAGGGAGAACAATCTCTGGAAAAAAATTAAGGAAAGTTCAGAAAGACAAATTGCCGAGGAAGCAATGAGAAAATGAAGGTGTTGTGGCCTTGTGGGATAAAAAGTTCTATTTTTTCAGGGAACAGTATTGCATACTAAGAAGCAAGGACCTCAGCTTGAACTGAACTGAAAAGAAATAGCTAGCACCAAAAATGAAGGAATGGTAAAAGAGAAACCATATTCAATCCTCATAAAAAACTATCCATATTTCAAATGTGACGAAATTTTCAATGAACTCAAATCAGGACGCAATTTTAATTGTTAAACAAAAATCCAAGAAAAATTAAAAAGAACACAAAAATGAAATTAATGAAATCTTGAATTACGAAAAAAAATTAATCATGTACCGGAAGGGAAACAAAAAGGAGATCTCTAACAGTCTGGAGTGAAGTAATTGAACAATGACTCATGAGACGTACCATATGCATAAGCCAGATCATTAACATTGGTGCAAAAGAGAGTGATGTACTAATGTCTCAGTCACTGAGAAAGTAGTACCATCATTACTGAGTAGTACCACTCTCAGTTTTTAACACTGAATTTCACAAGACAAAAAAACTCTCAAACCATAATAATCCTAACTAGATCATGCATGTTCCACAGAAGAATGAAGTTATCAACTACCAATACCAAAGTGAAACAAGAAAAAAAAAAGTTACAGCACAAACATCTACAAACTTTGGCGTGTACATCCGTGTTGAATATAGAGACCGAGTTTTAATCTATTCTCTTAAAGGAAAACATTTTTACATACATACCAGGATCATATATCAGCATTTGATTTTTCATCCCAGCTGCAGATGCAGCTTCTGCTGGGATCCTTTGCAGAGGCTGTGCATGAGCTCGACCTGCGTCTTGAGGCACACGACGTAGTCGAGCGTCTCGCTTAGCAGCGAGAAGCCGCGCAGCGCCTCGCCGCCGGGGACGAGCCGCCGGAGCAGCCGGAGCCGGCCCTTCACCATCCTCCTCGCCGCCAATGCGCCGCCGCCGCCGCTCGCCGCGGCCATTGCCAGGCTCCGCCGCTTCCTCCTCGAGCTGCACGCCACCCTCTGCGACCTCCTCACGATCCTCCTGCTCCTCGCCACGGCGGCGCCGGCGGAGGAGACCGCGCGCTCGTAGACGTCGCCGCCCATGATGCGGCGTAGGAGCGGCTCGTTGCGGCGCTCGGCGGCGTGGCGCGCCACGAGGGCGCGCGCCCAGGGCGCCGCGCGGCCGCGCGCCGACGCCATGGCGACGTCGGAGGACAGCCTGACGGCATCGCGGCGCTCCCGGAGGCCCATGGACTTGGACGTCAGCCCGGCCACCTGCAGGCTCAGCAGCAGCCGCTCCATGAACGCCTTCTTGAACTTTCTTGGAGCATGCATTGCTGCTTCTCACAACCAATTAATCTCACTTACACCTCACTTTCTTGGGTTTTTTGGAAGGAGAAGGAGAAGAAGAGGAGGAGAAAGGTGATGGGTTTGTGTAGTTGTAGGAGGAGATGGATGATGGGTTTAAGTAGATATATAAAGAAGAAGAAGGAGAAGGAGAAGAAGAAGCAAGGGAAGAAAGATGCATGTGGCATTGGGTTTTGCATGTGGCCATCTTACACAGCTGCTATTCATTGCTGTGTGTGCAGGGACTATTGTCTCTGTTTCAACCATCCATTTGGGTTTTTTTTTTCTGGGGGAGTGGGGCCCTGTTGATGACAAAAAAAAATTGGAATTTTTTATGCTTGTTTAGTCTCTAGTAAAAAAGGAGAGAGTATGTTTTGGTGTTTCCTAAATATTCATATGGAATATAGTATATCACTTTGTTTTGGATAAGGATAATAAAGTTTGGGGAGTTGTTCATGGGTTTTAAGCCAGCTATAAACATATTTTAAAGAGATAAAGGAAGAGAGAAAAGCAGCGGGTACAGATCTGTAGCCAGCTGCAGCACGGACTCCAAGACGTAATGTGTGTATGACAGGTAGGACCATGTATTAATAGTATAGTACTCCCTCCATTTCAAAATGTTTGACGCTGTTGACTTTTTATCACATGTTTGACCGTTCGTCTTATTCAAAAAATTTAAGTAATTATTAATTCTTTTTCTATCATTTGATTCATTGTTAAATATATTTTTATGTAGGCATATAATTTTACATGTCTCACAAAAGTTTTTGAATAAGACGAACGGTCAAACATGTGCTAAAAAGTCAACGGTGTCAAATATTTCGAAACGGATGGAATAAGTACATTGGCTATAGATGATTTGGAGCTAGTAGTGGGCTATACTATTAAACTTGCTCTATGTGGTTACAAGTATACACAGCTTATTTAATTGATGTGAAGTAGTATGAGTTAATTAATGGTGCTTTGGTCCACCATGAGGTTAATTTGTGTTGTATATATATGTTTGTTTTCTTTCTGAGAAAAGTATGAGAGACTTTTGAAAATATTTAATGTTATGCAGTAGTGTTCCCTTGTTTTGGACAAGTAATATATGTTGACTCGATTTTGAGCGTCAATGATGATTGTTATTTTTAATTCAAATGTGGGTAAAAATGGGTGTACTGCAGAAAGGGAAGAGGAGAAATATCTATTACACAAAGAGGGACCCAGTTTCAAATGCCTTTTTCACTGTGAAAGTAGTTATATAACTTCCAACTGATGGGTTTTATATAGATTATCTATTTATTTTTAAATAAGCTTAGGGGGTAAGAAATGGAAAGTTCTGAAGTATGCAAGATGATTGGGAAAAAAAAAAGAAAGGTTGGGAAAAAAGAATGCACTTTTTTGGGGACATGTTATAAGAGGTTGGGAAGAGAGAATGGGATGGAAGGCAGACCATGCACATGCTAGCACATGGTGGACTAGCCCCCACTTGGACCCTAATAACACCTAAATAGTCCTCATTAATGCCAAATATTGTTACAGGAGAAAAAGCTGACATTTCCATTTTCCAAAGAGGACTCCTTAATCAGGTCCTTGATTGCTTATTTTCTGGCTTGATTACAACATCAAGTCTTGAAAAAAGGTAAGGCCAATGGATTCTTTTTATGTTTGATATTGTCAATGAGTTTATCCTGCAACTGATGGAAAGTTGATTATTCTTCCACCCAAAACAAGATTGTGTATTTTACCTACAGATATTATTGTTATCTGTTACCTCCTACTATTGTGATAAATGGCTGAACTTACTCTAAACATTCATAAGAAAAGGTCACTTGAGAATCATGTGTTCCAATTGTAGTGTGGTGTGGAGTCTGACATTCTGAGTTCAGAAAGTCTGTTCTTTAAAAATATCAGTTGTCTGGTCATTAGTTTTTTATTCCCTCATATATCCATGGCCTTTGTTCTTTGAAATCCCTACTTTTGAATTTGAAGCATGAAAATAGTACGACATTATGGTTGATCCAACAACTCTTCTTTTTCTTACATAAACAATTCAGTTCCATGCATTCAGCAAACATGTATCATGAGAGAGACTTTTTCCATAAGATATAACTGAATCTATTCTGCACTTCAATGTCTATAGTAGAAACCATCACATCAGGCTAAACAAAGCTTCAGATAATCAGGTAACACCATTGATTAGTCAAAACTTTGTCCATGTGTCTAAGCAATGCACATGCCTAATCAATGTTTCAAGCATGACTACATGTGGCAATTAGATGGTACAATAAGGCCACACACACACAGCATATAGTGTTGAGAAATAAGCCAGGAGGAGGACTGGATGGAGGAGCATGCTGCATGCCCTGCATGATTCTTGCACAGGCAGGCAGCTTTGCATGCATGTGTCATGTGTATCCCCATTAGCAAGAGGGGTTTCCTTGACTTTGCATGGTACTTGGTGGCCAGAGAGAGAGAGAGAGATAGAGAGCATTTGAGTGCAGTGGCAGTGAGGCAGTAACATGGAAGCATGATATTCTGTAGCTGTGGGGGCAATGCTTGTATGCATGCATCCATGCCCACTAGCTTTCTCTTCCACACACCATTCTCCTCTCTTTGCGCCAAAACTGAAAAAATAGCCAGTCACATGGCATCCACATGGGGATTACTAATTTCATTTTCAAAGTTACATATCATGCAATCAATTTATCTATCTAACCTTATTTATCAGCTTATTTTTACTTTTTATTATGATAACCGAAGAGCGTAAAATAGTACTATAAGGATACGCACAACCAACACAACATACATTTTAAATTTACGGAACACAATATGAGCTAATCTATTTCATATATTTAATCTGCCCTAGGTGCTACGAGCTCGAGAATTTTCGATCGTCAAGTATTTTGGATAAATTTGTAACTGATTTGATGAAAACTGTACAGGGAAAAACTCTAGCTATTGCCAGAGAGTGCAGCTAAACTAGGTTCAGACCAGAACGTACCTACACAAGATGTGCACTCTAGCTAGCTTCTAATGCACAGTAGTAGCAGCTCAAGTGACAACTATGTGCACTGTTCAACTGTGTTCTAGTTGCAGTTGATCGGACTAAATCCTTTCTTGACACAGTCAACGTGTTGCGGCCAACACTACATTTATATTTGGCTCATTTATTTTGTTATTAAAATAAATAATGTGCTTAATTATTGGCCCGCACATACCTATGGCAGACGAAATTTTTAGCCCCTGTTAAGGCATAGTGTCAAACAAGGCACAATATAATGCTCAATTTAAACACAGTTGTTTTATTCTTTTAGAAACAAATTTTACAAAATAAAATGAAATACTAGAATAGAATTATGGCAAGTAAAATACTAGAATAGAATTATGGCAAGGGATAGTGTGATCTGTCTGTCAATTGATAGGAATATGTTGCTACATGTTGTTAAACAGTATCCCACATTTCTGACTACAGTCAAATGATGTGTCCTCCTTCTTCCAAAATAATCCGTTTCATATTATAAGATGTTTTAACTTTTTTTAAGTTAAAACTTCTTTAAGAAAAATCGTAGCAATTTTTTTGACACCAAACGAACATAGTTAGATTTAATAAAACTAATTTAGTATTGTAAGAGTAACTATATTTTTCTATAAGTTTGGTCGAACTTATGAAAATTTGACTTAAAAAATATGGTCTTATAATATTAAACTGAGGGACTAAAACAACTTCTTCAATAAATAGTGATGTATTCATTTTGCATTTCTAGAACATTGTGGAATTCCTGTAGAGCCTGCAAGACCATGCAGCTTGAATCATACATCAACAAGAATGTATTAGAAACCACCAAGATATGTTCAGAAACTGCACAAAAGGTCATCTGCCAACTTTATATGCTTTAGTGGTAATCATACGAATGTTAAGAAATAGTAAGCTGGACATCATATATATCACACTGAGCAATACATATTTGTAATTTAGCTGAAATTTGGACGGCATATCAATACAGAAAAGAAGAAACAATATGAAAGATTCAGTAATTAAATACCTTGTGGTTTGCCTACTTTCTGATGAGCCTAGGAGCATGAAAAATTGCAAGGGTTAGTAGTGTGTTCCTTTGCCTTTCAACAAGATATGATTTGATTTCTAGGTCCATTATTTTACCAAAGCAAGTTAACATGCATACTCATGCCAAATCATCATCATTAAATACTTAAGTGTTGTAATTGGCTCCAAAGCTCTAGCTAGTAACATGGTAGAGAGAGAACCATCGATGAATTGTCGATTTCTTCATATTAGCATCAAATCCAACTGCCAACATATGAGGGGATGGCCCCATAATTTCTGAATGGCACACAAGGCAATGCAGCGATAGCTACACACTATGTCACTGGTAGTCAATAGGTTGCTGGGCAAGGACTGGTGTCCTTTGCTTGGTGAGGCTGTCCCCCTGGAACCACATGTTGCTATTCAGGTGCCTTTGGCCATGCAGACACATGGATACACATGGATGGGCTCCTCCTGTCCAGCCAAAGCAATGCATCTCTCCTTTCAAGAATTATTATTAGAGAGATCTGAAGAGGGCTAGAGCAGCACCCCCTCTACCAGGTGGGACCCACACCTTCTGGCCTCACCTTTCCTGCCCAAAATTTAGGATGCAACTTGGGGTGATTTGGTCAAACTAATCAGATACTTTTGAGATTTTTGGTTCTTGGGCTACTACTGCTGCTTACTAGGATTGCATGTAGTGTGTGATGCATGCTTTGCTCCTAGTTAATCTCCACATGCCATTTGTTCCAAAAGGCTAAGATTGCTTTCCTTTCTCTGTAAAGGCTGATCACAACATTGATTAGGACAAAAGGCACAGTTTTTATTTGGAGAATGAGGTACCTAATCAGATGTTCATATTGGCATAGGGCTAGAGAATCATGTGAGGAATTGATGGTTTTTGGTTCCTATATTTATATCAGGATGAGTTAAGAGGTGCTTTTTGAAGAGATTTGACCCGATATCAAAGAAAAAAAAAGGAGAGATTTGACCCGATCTGTTTACGGCGATTTTTGAGAAGAACATGTGACCCCCCATATGCCACATGATAGAGATGTAAAGGGCTCTAGAGGCTGCCCTACTATGTTCTATCCTTGCCCTTACTTTGGGTGAAATAGAAAAAAGATTTGTCACACTAATCAGATATGTCCACTTGGATTCTTGGGTAGTGGAAACTGCATCCATGCTTTCATTTCATCAGTAAACCTGCACATGCTTCTGATTAGGAAAAAAAGGGAAAAAGGTAAGCTTGGTTTTATCCAAGGTAGCAACTAGCAAGGGGCAATTAAATTGCTTTGTTTAGTGTTCCCATCCCCTAATGCTTGCTCCCCTTGAAACATGGAGATGGGCTTGTCACCTCTGTCTTCTTGCTGTTGTTCTTATCCTGCTACAGATGGTGCTTAGTGGCAAACAAGGATTTGGTGATTAAAAATTTTGATGGCTATGCCAAAAGGTGATGAGTCATCACCTATGTATGTTATGAATAATAGCATGACACTAAATCCAACTTATTCCCTATTATCCCACGCGTGCATCTTTTGATCAGCTGGCAAGGTATGTATGACAAAATATGTCAGTACGACAAAAAGAAAGTACTTAAAAGAAACATAGTTCTACGGTCTGTCGAACAAGGGAAAAGTACGTTTTACCCCCCCCCCCTCCCCCGAACTATTGTGACAGTATGAATACCCCCCTCCCGAACTACAAAACCAGACATATTACACCTCAAACTATTGATACCGGATGAATTACCTCCCCCCCCCCCCTGACTCAATCCCGAGCGGTTTTTCTCCTACGTGGCATACACGTAGCGTCGACGTGGAAACCCAATCAGCAAAAAAGAAAAAGGAAAATATAGGGCCCACCTGTCATTACCTCTCTTCAGTCTTCCCCTCCCCCTTCTCTCTCAGCCTCTCAGGTGCGCGTCGATGGCAGTGGGCGGCGGCAGCGGCGCGCGGACGGGCGGCGAGCGCGGCGGCGAGTGGCGAGTGCGGCGGGGGCGCAGCGGGGCGTGGTTGGGCCGGGGCAGGTGGCGGGTGTGGCGGGGGCATGGCGGGTGTGGTGAAGAGGCGGCCAGTGGCCGGCGGGCGTGACGGCGCTCCATGCCCCCCCTGTCGCGGCAGAGGGCGGCGAAGTGGAGGGTGGAGGCGGCCGCCCTTCCGCTTCGAGCCCCCGGCGGCCGCCGCCATCACCGCCACCGCGCCCGAGTTCGTCGTCGTCGTCGTCGTCTTCAACCTGGGGCCGTCGATCTCTCTCTCTCACCCCTCTCTCTCGGGCCGTCGGGAGGTCGACGCGCGGGTCAACATGGCCGTGGCCGCCGCCATTGCCGCCACCGCGCCCAACCTCGCCGTCGTCATCTTCAGTGACCTCGGCGCCGGCCGCCCGTCTCGCCCTTCCCACCGCGCCCGCCGAAGCTCGGGGATTACGACGGCGATGACGGCGGAGGAGGCGAGGTCAGCCGCGGAGGAGGCGAGGCGGCGGCGAGGCAGGCAGAAAGGCGGCGGCGGCGACGAGGCGAGCGCGAGGCAGGGCGGAGGGGCGGCGGCGAGGCGAGCGCGGCGGCGGAGGAGGCGAGGCGGCAGCGAATGACCTGGAGCCTGCCCCGGCCCTACCACGCCCCGCCACGCTCGACACCCGCCGCGCCCGCCGCCGCGCTCGCCGCCCGTCCACGGGCCGCTGCCGCCGCCCACTACCGTCGACGCGCACCTGAGAGGCTGGGAGAGAGAAGAGGGGAGGGGAAGACTGAAGAGAGGTAATGACAGGTGGGCACTATATTTTCCTCTTTTTTTTTTGCTAATTGGGTTTCCATGTCGACGCCACGTGTATACCACGTAGGAGAAAAACCGCTCAGGATTGAGTCGGGGGGGTAATTCATCCGGTATCAATAGTTTGAAGTGTAATATGTCTGGTTTTGTGGTTCCGGGGGGGGGGGGGTAATTCATACTGTCGCAATAGTTCGGGGGGGGGGGGTAAAATGTACTTTTTCCGTCGAACAACGATATTATGAAGCAAACAACCATGAAAAAATTTCAAAATTCTTTTGAACTTTGATAATGGTGCCATCTATGGCGGCTCTAACAAATTTTACCTTAATATACAAATTGTATAAAGAATAACAAAAAGAGAAATGTCATTAAGGGTAAAGTGAACCATTTCTAAAGTTTAGGGGGGTAAAATGAGCCCAAAAATAGTTCAAGGGGTTAGGTGCTCCATCAAATTAGTTCAGGGGAGTAAAGTGGATTTTTTTTCTGCAAGAAACATAGTGTAGTTCTATGGTCTATCAATCAACGAAATTATGAAGACCTGGAAACCAAATTAAACAAAAGGTTAGAGAGTAAATTTCTTACACAAAGTTCAGAACTTTAGCTTCTTGCACAAAGTTGCAATACGAAAGCTTCTTTTGAAAAACAAATTTGACCACATTTTTCTCCCAACACCTATGAATGTTGATTGATTCCTCAAAATCCAGACGGCTCTGATGCTGTGCAGCATCAGCAAACATATCCTGCCAGATCAGCCTTAGTGCTCCATTTGTCCGCACCCTTTATGTCACTCACACTTACAGTCATCTGCAGTAGAATTGGTGAGTCACCTTCTTCTTGTTCTTTCCTGTGTTTGTCACACTCCCTGTAGAGAGATAACGGCTTCGCAGAGTACACAAGAATGTCCTATTCCATTCCTTGCATCCACTGTGAATGTGATGCGACTAGGGCTAGCTTTTCTGTGAATTTCTCAGCAGAGAGAAAAAAAAATAATTTTAGCAGAGATAGATGAGAAAAGATCGATGGCCATTGGCCACTGCAGAGGCATCCGAGGAACAAATGCATCTTCATTTTCCCTGTGTTCTGTTTGTCGTTCTTGGCGAGGTGGTGTTTATGATCAGAGATGCCAGCATTTGCTTCGTACTGATCTCTGAGCATCATTGGAAGGTACTGTATAATTCACCAGGGGAAAACACACTGTTGCAAGTACAGCGACAATAGGGTTCCCATCTCGCAACGGTAATCGTCCGATTTACCGGTCTTGGATCCAGGATTTGGTACAGAATTACTGTTGGTGTTGTGTCTGAATGGCACCGGTTTGGAAGCAGGAATTTTGCCTGAAACATGTAGGAAAGAGAGGGGAAAAAAAAGAAGAGAGATTCACAAAAACAGTTGATTGCACCGGTCACATCTTCATCTGCCAAGGCGAGATATAAGCTCTAGATCCAGATTCCAGCATGATCTCTCTCTCTCGTCTTGTTGTTTTCACCACCTTTGTACATGTTCCCTGCGTTGAATTTCAGGCACACCGACCATTTCAAGTACCAAAACATTGCAGCTCTCAATCAGCACATGGATTTCATCTATTGACCATGCAGATCTCAACTTGAAAGTTCCCTTCACCCTTCCAAAAAAAAAATCCTTAAAACGAAAACAGATCCTCTGCAGTACTGCCCTCACGTCTCGCACGCGGTGTGATAATTAATCCTGCTTAAAATCTGGAGAACCTGTATCTAATTCTGAGCTCCTGAGATATATTTCACCAGATTCTTCTGCTCTGAAGCTGTGGTACACCATTGCCTCTCTGAAAACAATGGCTGTGGTATCTCGTCATGTGTCCATCTGACGCCCCTGCTGAGAAAACGATCATGGAGGGGGGGGGGGGGGGGGCCTGCCATGGACCATTTGCATGAACACGACGTGCCATCATTCCCTCGGAGTCCGTGCCGCGCATGCGAGTCGTCGTCATCGTCGTCTCCTTCTTCTTCTTCTTCTTCTTCGTCCTCCTCCTCCTCTCCTGTACCCATCATCCATCCATCGATGGTGAGAGCCAGCAGCTGGCGAGTGACAGGTTCACCTGTAGTCTGTAGATGGACGTCGACGACGACGGCGGTCCAGCCTTGTCGTCTCTGGCTGTGTGGTAGCAGCCTTCCTTTCCTCATGTTCGGTGTGCGTCAGAAATTTCGTGGCTTGTTTCTGATCAAGCATCTGCAAATTTTTCAGCATGTACACAGTACAGTGCAGCAAAACCTGGTGTTAGTGACTTTGTGCAGTTGAACAGTGCAAGATTATATAGATGCATGTGAGATTATCATATATGTATATATATATTCAGAAACAGCCTTTCTGATGGCTGATGGCTGGTGCTGTTTGGTGGTCACCAAGATGATCAACCATGGTCAACAGGATCTGTTCTGCATTTTTCTTTTCCTTTTTTTTTTGGGGATTATTTTGGTGCCCAGGCCTTATTTTGGTGCATGTCAGTACTGGAAGCAATCCTGGCCGACATATACTGCATAGGAGTAATGGTTGAATAGGGATGTTCTATGAAAATACCTGCGTATTTAGTGTGTATTTAGTTACTTATTTATTACACAAAGAGAGAGAGAGAAAAGGAAAACATTTATGCCGGTTGGTCTGTGGAGGTATATCTGTTCTTTTTTTGTAAATGCAAGTGGTTATAGCCATGTACTCTAACTGGTTTTAACAATATCAGGTATAAATAGATAGTTTAGATTAAAAACACAGAAAATGCTTAGTTTTCTGTAAACTTCATGTGAAACAGTACCCTACATGGAACCTTTATCCAAAGATGAGCATGCACAATAGATTCTACAGAGATGATGAATGGATAAAGTACCAAGAGGATTATTTCAAGTTTCTGAGTTCAATTTATATACTTAAAACGAGGCAAAGATAAACAAATACAGAGGGCAATAAATAAAAAGGTACTGTACTTACATAAACAAATAATAAACATCAAGATCATTAGAAGCGTACAATATCTAGGGCACATGCGAACATGCGTGCATGTGCCATCACTGTGCACTCAAAAAAAATTCAGGTACGGTACCTTGTACTGCACTCTCTTTACTTTCTTGTTGGATGAGCAGCATCTTCCTTCGTGAAAAACTATGCTCCTGATGGTGATTTTTCAGCTTGGTGGTTTTCCGTTACATCCGTCACTTCACACACAAACTGAACATTACCAATACTTCAGAGAACTATTGATGAAAACAGATTATATAACCAAGCTAGCAACATCCTCTAAACAAGATCTATCCTCTACACAGTGGACAAATACATGCTACTATACGACTGGAGCTTTTATAACTCTCTTTGGTTAGCTAGTGTTGCAAAAGTTTATCCAAAACTTTCTGCTCATGTGCATGCCAAGGCTTGTTCCTAAAATTCTCTTTTGAACCTATGGCATTTTATTTACAAAACAAACACACTATCGAAGATAGACTCTCGAACGAGGAAAAGGAATCCTTCAAAAGAAGAGACTGAAGATCTGGATAAATAAAAACCGCCGGTAAGTTATAAGATTATAGCCCCTAAAATCTTCTACCGAATGGACCCTTCCATCCATGATAGCCATAAATTCTGATTCAACTGGGGGAGGGGTTGGGTTAAAAGGGTTTTTGTGGATATTACTAGCTGACAGTGGGTACAGGGTACAGATGGGCCCCCACTGTCCCAATGATCTGCAGAGAATGGCCCACCCAACAAATTTTACAGTCGAGGAACCCCATCGATCAGGGCATCCATGGATCAATCCTTCCTTCTAGCTCTGCAGTTTCTAACTCTAGTGGTAGTACAACCCTACAGAATATCCACAGAACACGGCTTTTTCCACCCAGATGTCCCAGAAAGCATGACAAACAGGTAGGTGAAGGCCTGAAGGCTACACCAGTTTCTCTTGGTTTCATCATTAAGAAAACCGAGGAGTAAAATGAGGAATGGAAGGAAGACCTACCTCAGTTTAAAAAGGTCCAGGTGAACTGAAGCTGAACCACTCTTCTCCAGTAACTGGGCTCCAGATTGGATTAAAGAATTGGGAGCATTTTTCTTTCAGGAAGAGAAAAAAAAAAGCATCCAGTGTCTCTGCATTTTTTTTCTTTGCTATGAAACTTTTATGGGATACATGTGCACAATTTGAGTCTTTAATGGGTCTGGTTCATGTTCAGTAGGATTTACCTGCATAATTTTAGCCACAAGGACATTGAGAGGTCAATAACAGAAGAGGAGGGGTGAATGGGAAATAGAACCTATTTTGAACAGAAAAAGAATCTACTGTTAGATATGAGATGTGTGGACCTGTCATACATTTGGAACGGACCTGTATCTGCAATGAAACTAAAACGCCTGCATTGGCTGCATCTGGAGCTTTTCCTTCTCACTCTCCTCATAAAACAGGATCTCTTGATGCTTTCTGGCCTTAGAGAAGGAAATTAATCTCTGTACATTCTTCAAATTCTTAATATACTACGGACGGCGTTCTTTGCCGACCCGGCGAAAAAAAGAAGGAAATTAATACATTGTCATCTGTAACCTCTTGCATCTTGACACCTATGGCCGCTTACTCATTGCTCTCTGCAGTCTGCACTGAGATTGTCAATAATGATATTGTTGTAAGCTGGGGCTAGACAATTACTGGAACTCTGGAAGTCTTTGCCTAGAAAATAACTTCAATGGGCTCAGCATGCAGTAAATTGAATAAGCAATCAGTCTTGACAGAAGTAAAAAGGCACAAGTGCAACTAGCAGAAATATTCTATAAAGAGCTAGCATATTCCAGATAAAATTTTAATCTGAAGTTCTAAACATGAAGTAGTACCAGTGAGCATGTCGCATGCACCCATAGCTGGTAGCATGTAGTGGACAATCAAATTTCTCTCACATGTACATACACTAGCTGAAGTATAAACTATCACCTAAGAGGAAATACTATGAAATAAATCAAACTAGAAGAACAGTAAAAATTCTTTACAACGCTTTAAGCACATCAACTGAGCTCTCTAACAAATAAAATATTAGGCAATAATGCCAACAGCAACATTCAACTAGAGCAATTTTCATGTGAAATTACAATCCCTGTCAGACTGAAACTTGGACAAATGCAAATTTATTGGTGACCAGTGAGGCTTTATTGATCCCACATGCTCATTCGATCATTTGATATTGATATGAAAAGTGTGTGAGGTTGGGCATAAACCTTGAACTTCATTAATGTATAACAACAAAATGTGATTTGCGCATATGCCCTGAGCTCACCTAATGATGAGAGTCCCCATATCACTTCAGAGTCTTGGTCAATAAGATGGACCAAATTATATCTGCTCTCCAAATAATAAGGCAAACCTGAAATGGCACTGTTATACATGACGCAGTTCATTATGGAGATTGTTTGGACCATGGACCATCTACTTGAGAGCGTTTTTCAAGTAGATGTCTATATAGCACTGTTCAATGATTAGCAAGTGCAGGGCACTGGGTTTTTGTCAATTGCCCTCCTCCTTTTACAAAGGCTTGTCCAGAAGATCTGCACAATAGGCACAGTTAGTGCATAGCTCGGTTATTTACTATAGGTTTTCAACCACCTGCCCTCAGAAGGTACAGAATAAAGTATAGAATAAAGTATACTGTAATATGTAATATAATTATGAATAAGGTACTCAGAGTAACTCAAATCGACCCAAAATGGATCAACACATAAGAGAAAGCAAGCCTGCACCTCAGAAAACTTACCAGGAAGAAAAATCCATCAGCCTAAATTGTGCACATACATGTCAGGCATTCTGGCATCTTAGAGACAGATCACATGAATAAGGTATCGATGCTTGATGAATGCTACAGTGGAGTTGTTTACAACGCACAAGAAGAACCTGAATCCATGAGGACACATTCAGAAAGAAAAGACAATCACAGTATGGGAAGAAAAACATATAATTGTTAGTTAAACTAGGAAGGTAGCCCGCGCATACGCGCGGGCATGCACCGTACGTAGGATAAATTTGAGAAACTTATAAAGGCGGTATACCAGCGAATTAATATCTGCAATGTTTTAAAATTATGTTTTTTTCCCATGAATTTTCTTCGTTAGAATTGCATGACGAATTTAATTGTTATTTATAAAATTATCTATTGGAGATTAGGATTGGTATCTTACGGTATAAAAAATGGTACCTAAGACATATGACTCTTGAGGTTCCACAGGGAAAGAGAGAAAACTTAAGTTATAAAAGACATTACATATACAACCATATATAATTAATGGCTCTACCCATTTTTTAGAAAAAAATGATAATTAATTTATTATTTGACGGCAAACATTGATTGGTCATAGCTATAGATAATTCCTCATAGGAAATTGTGATTCCATAGTGAAAGAGAAAAAACTTAAGTTATAAAAGACATTACATACACAAACCATATATAATTAATGGCTCTACTGATTTATATAGAAAAATTGGTAATTAATTTATTAAACATAATATATGACCCTCGAGTTTAGACCATTATTTGTAACCATTGGATATGTAGAAGATCTAACATATTGTGTAGAGTCCAACTAAGCAAATTATTCGTCTTCCCTCACCATGGATGGTAGACATGTTAATTCGTGTCTCCGGCAGCATGCTCACATCATCATACTTAGAAGAAAAAAAAGTGCCCTTCATGTATATACATGTAACTACCTCATGCCCCTCTTTTCATTAAAGAAAAAAAGTTCTATACCCATGCATGCACATCGGGATGCACCGTTTAGCCCTCCAATTTGTTCACTCCATGGACGGTATGTTCCTTTGTTCTAGTGATTAGATAATTTAATAAGTACAAATAAGTATTTGAAATCAATTTTTATTAGTAAAATATCCATAAGGACTGATCTGTAGACACCCTCTGTTCTTCTTCTTTTCTTGGTGTATTAGTTGGATTTAAGCAACGTGATATAGGTATTTTGGGATATAAGTTAATGTCCAACTTCCAAAGGATTAAGGTTTCCCAACCCTCAGCACCGAACACAGCATAAGATCGTACATTTATCCTTAAAAGAAGATCATATATTTTATCAGGGCATTGGAATTAAGTAAATAGCATCCACATATATGTCGAGAGATATAATTAAGTTGGTTGTGAGTCAATAGGTCCATTGATGCTATAATTAAGGTTAAGGTTAGCGGTTTATAAGTTATTTTGATTTTATTAAAAAACTAAGTTGGATATTTTGATTTGTAATGAGAACTTTTAGGATTTTTTGCGTATGGATGTGGGTCCAAAATATAATAATTTTATTAGCAATTAAATATGGTTGGTATAGATATTAAACTATTGATTTAATTAAAAAAACACAATGGAATTAAATATGGTTGGTATAGATATTAAACTATTGATTTAATTAAAAAAACACAATGGTTCAAACAGATCATAAATTGAATATATAATTTAAAATTTACAGCTATTGAAGATTCTTTATTTATTTATAAAACATACCAAGATCAATATGTATGAGATATATTATCTATACCTATATTTGCAAGTGTATGCAATCTTTGAAAGTATGATAAAATTAACTTACTAATATAGAAGATATTATATACCCTTAAGCCTTAACTTAATTACCATCGAAAAAAGGGAGGCGAGCAAGGAAAAAATCACACAGACTCTTATCATGCGTATGGATGGAAGCATGTATATGTGTTGGGCGGACTCGTACCGCCAGATTGATCTTAAGTTTTTTACTAAAGATAAATCTAATGGTATCTGATGGTAAAAAAAATATTAGGTCCATCAGATTAAATAAAACCAATGGTTAGATGTTCTCCTTTTTCCATAGATTTTCTAGGAATTAATTAGAGCGTTAGGTGTCATCTTTGCACTGTTTCTTGGAATCTCACGTGGCAGTTTAGGAGCTTTTTAGGATGTTTAATGGACTTTTATATAATAGATAGATATATCTACGTGGGTTTGTGAAATTTACTCCATAATATATATTTCCATTTTTAATATTTTGTTTTTATTTGGTTGCATTGCAAAGAAAAATAGTATATATTCAAAGTTAGGAAAGCGTTTTTCTTATATATAGATTTGATAGGTTCACCGGTTTAAACTATCTATATACCTAAATCTAATGGTTTTAATGTTTGTTTATATTTGCTTTTCATGCAAAGCACAATGTTCTATGGTAAAATTTAGGGAAGTGTTTCTTTTATATATAGATTAATGGGTTCACCGGTTTAAATAATCGTTAAAATATTTTTTTAGGGACAATGGTTAAAATAGTTGGTTCACCGATCGATTTAAGTGAAAAGCAAAGGTTAGATGTTTTATAATAATATTTTTTCATGTTAAAATTTTCATCTAGAAATAGGAAGAGAAGGATTGGAAGAGGGGAGAAAGCATGGCATTGTATTACGTACATACATACGTACTGAGGAGAGAAGGGGTGGGTTGTGGGATATTTTTTTTTATAAAGATAAATATAATAGTTGAAAATAGTGAGTCTAGCAATTTATTAAACAAATAGCGGATCCACCGATTTATTAGAACGCCACGTAGCGGTTTAGAAACGTTTTGTAGGATGCCACATGGTAATTTAGGAGCGTTCGTAGGAAGTTTAATGAACTTTTAGTATATAATAGAAGATTTTTCTTTCTAACTAATAAAGCGTAAAAAATATGAGAAGGAAGAGTTAATCTAGGAAGAGGGTGGTGTAATAATAATAATAATACATGAGGTATATTATTATTATTTTCATATATAGTAGGTAGTTGTATATGAGATATAAGTACGTACGCTGGGTGGGGTTAGGTTTGGGTGGTTAACTTTTTCTATAAGATAAATTTAATGGTTGTAAATAATGGGTCCATCAAATATAATGAAATCAACGGTTATATATTGGAGTGGCATGTGGCGGCTTAAGAGCGTTTCTAGGATGCCACGTGGCGACTTAGGAGTGTTCATAGAAAGTTTTATGGACTTTTAGTTAATATACAGATCTAATAACGACGTAAAATAATGTGTCCATCGATTCTGGTGAAAACCAATGGTTGGACGTTTCTCTAATTTAAGAGTGGCACACAACGGTTAGAAACATTTATATGATATTTAATGGATTTTAACGCGTTTGATGTCTATTTGTGGGGGTATTCTTTTCTATAAAGATAGGTTCAATTTTAATTAGGATTGGAAAAAGAAAAGAAAGGAACAAACGAAAAAAAAAGTACTAAACAGATGGAGCAGTACGTGCGTACTGCACATAGGTGGTGGGGCCGGTGGGAGGTTTTTGGTTTTTAAAATAGATCTAACGATGTAAAATAATGGGTCCACCGATTTAAATGAAAATCGATGGTCAGATTTCTCTATTATATTAGAGTGCCACGTGGCAATATGAGAGCGTTTTGAGGGAGCCACGTGGCAGCTTGAGAGCGTTTATAGGGAGTTTAATAGACTTTTAGTATATAATAGATAGAAGATAGATAGATAGATAGATAGATAGATAGATAGATAGATAGATAGATAGATAGATAGATAATAGATAGATAGAAGATAGATGGGTAGCAGATATGTTGGGCCTCTTCTGACGTACATCAAGTGCAGCTAGGCTATTCAAATTAAAACTATTGCTTTGCTAAGAACAAAGACGTAAAGAACGTCTGAAATATCATCCACTAGCATCTGATTGTGCATTAACTCTATTTGAGGAAGTTCATTCTCAAACTACATCCAGTGCTAAAAGTTTTACACTCACTAGTTGAGAATTCAAATGGCACACCACATAAATATTCTCAAATCGAACTGCTGCTAATCTAAATAAAACTTGAACTATCCCTCGATTCGATAGAAAACGAAGGGTCGGTATTGATCTATGAGCCACCGTAAGGAGTTAATCAGCTAAAGAATTGGAAACCTCATGTAATCTTCGACCATGAGGAACACAGTGGTGTGAGGTATCCTATATTGCACTATGGTGTTAGTTAATACAAAACTCACTGATAGTCTGATACTAGTTCACAACAGCCAGCAGCTGTGAAAGATACCCTTACTCTATTGATTCGTGCACATCCGGTGGATTTTCACTAGAGGAACGAGTAAAAACATCAGATTTCTATCGCAACTTCAAATTCCACAGGCATGGTTGCCTTTGCCCATTCTGTCGAACAACTTGAGGGCGCTCGAAGAGATCGCCTTGCTGCGACGGCGCAACACGCAACACACCCCGTCGCCGTGCGACACGAGCGGCCGCCCGGCCGGGCCCGCTCCCTGCCGTCGGAGACCTCCGCTCCCTCGCCTGGGGTGGGTGGGGGCTGGTGCGATCGCGGAAGGAGACGCCATGACAGACGAGGGAAATGGCAGCGGTAACCTTAAACCTTTTCGCTTTTAAGTTTTAACTGCGCGTCGTGTTCTTTTAACGTAAATTTCATAAAACCTTAGCTCTTGTATGTATCCCAAAATAAACCAATGAACGAATTGTTCCATCCAATTCTAAATTGATTTATTTTAGAACTGAGAGAGTATCTATTATGGTCCATGTTGGACACAACCATGATGATTTTGACATATGAATAATAACTCTAGATATGATGGTTCAAGTTTTACAAAAACCACACTGTTAACTATTTTTATATACTGATATGTCAAAAAAAATTTAAAAAAACTTTAGCATTTATATGATAGATGAAAACATTCATAAATTTAAGAGGTGAATGTGGTAATTAAAATAGGTAGATCAAAGTAAAAAAAACTAATAAGATGGTTTTGTGAAACTTTGTATCCATACCTGAAGTTAAGTACCACGTGATAAAACTCATATGGTTTTATATAACTTAGACTACAAAATTAGGGTAAGTACAATTTACTCTTTTTTGGAAAATTAGTCAAAATAGATAATTCTTTTTGAGAAAAACATCAATTTATTGGGTTATTTTAGAAAAAATATACTCAATACAGATCAATTTTTAGGATTAAACGGGTAGAGTAGGGGTTTTGGGAAATTTTGAGGTGATTTGAAATTTTCAAATTTGGAACGAAAGATTCAAAAGAATCTGAAAACTTCTCCTATGAAGTACTCCCTCCGTCCCCATTTTAAGTGTAGCCATGAGATTCCGTGTCCAACTCTGATAGTCCGTCATACTTTAATTTTTTGATGATTAGTATTTTTATTGTTATTAGATGATGAAACGTGAATAGTACTTTATGCATCACTTATGTTTTTTAATTTTTCCAAAAAAATTTCAAATCAGACAGACAATCAAAGTTGACATGAAAACTCATGGTTACGTTTAAAATGGGATAGAGGGAGTATGATATTTGTAGTACTAACTGGTCTGAAAATTTTCCTACAAAACATCTATTTATGTGCATTTTGCACCTGAAAAGAATAAAATGCTGCAAGGGCCCAAGTCCATTAATTTTCAGGCCATTGAGCCCATTTCATATGGAAATAACTCATCTCCTCTCTGCTCATACTAGTACTACATAAATAATTTTTTTATGAGAACCCCTTAAGGTTGCAGGCGGACCATAATTGGTCGCACCTACAAAAACATGTATGCATTTTCGCATACCGCTCCTTAAAAGACCCACATGTGAAAAGTCCAGTCGACCTTCCTCCACCTTAAAAATCTACCCGCTCATTTTTTATCCACTCCTACCTCATTCTCTCTCCTTATCCTCTCCTCTATCTCCCTCATCTACCCGACATTCTTTTCCTGAGTAGCATCGGCGGGCTCAGAGCAGTGGCTATGGGCTTGACGGCTGGAGGTCGCGACGGTGGATCCGTTAGCCGTAGATTCGGCCACGGTGGATCCACCAGTGGCGAGCGACAAGCTCGGGTGGCGACGGGTCCAGCCTCCGACCGCGCGGATCTTGCCACCTCTCCTCCATCCCTACCTCGTCTTCTTTGATACTAGCGGCCGGAGGGAATGGGGAGCATTGGCGGCGAGCTCGAAAGGTCAGTGGACGTGGGATCCCCCGCCGCTGGCGAAGGAGTGGGGGACAATGGGGCTAGGGTTTCGGGTTTCGATTTTTGGAATTTTTATTTTTTTGAGGTGGAACCAGCAAACGGTTGGCTCAACTGCATGGGAAAATAATATTAGACCATATGCAAAATTGCTTTTTTAAGTAGTGTCAATCCTCAATAGAAGTATTTATATGGCCAAAAGATCATCACTGTTAGATATTTTAAACAAAAAAAATAGTGTATTCGAAGTGATGTAATGTTGTGGACTTTAAATTGTTGTGTTCATTCTTTACTTGGAATGATAAGATTAGGCAACATTTAATTGCAAGATGCCATTTGGTGGAAGTGGAACTATTGATACCCTCAGTAAGTTGGATAAGACATGTCTATACATCATTTAAGACAAGACATGTTGTAACTTGTAAGTTGTATAAGACAAGTACATAATTCATGGCTTGGAAAATAGCAGTAAATCATGGGTTTCATCATACTAGATTTAGTAAAACTATTAATGCTTGCAAATTATCTTACCTTGGTTCTTTCTTCAGAGCCGTATTCTGATTGCTCAAAGGAAAAAAACATATTGTGTTCTGAAATCTGAACAAACTGGATAGCATGTGCAGAACAAGCAAACAATACGGAGGAAAGCGAGACAGATCACTATATTTAAAAACTTTTGGCATCAGGCAGTGAGAGAAATACATTAATTAATATCCTATAGGAAGAACGTAACTATAAACAAAGGCATTTACACGTATAATCACAAAGCGTCTTTCTTCAGATCGAGCCAAAGAAGCAGCCTTCGAGGCCGGCCAAGAAATCTAGCCTTCCATGCAGGCTCCTCACTCTCATAGACAAATCCACATTTGTTGTACAGCTTCTGTGCTGCCTCATTGTTGATGGCAACATGGACATACAGATCAGTTATACCTGTCACAATTTTGCGCAACATGAGCATTGGTGAACAAAAAGGGCGTTAATCAGGGAAAAGAAGGGAAATAATAGGTCTGCTAATCAGGTCATGGACTGTTTAAGCTCATCAGAAGTTAGCAGGACTTCATAAAAAAAATAATAACTATCAGTTTGTAGAAGGTATTGTTGTGCTGGACATTCTCACAAGTCACAGGTCTGATTTCCATGCATTTACCGAGTCACAATTTCATGTATGTTGATGATCATAAGTATATGATCATCATGAAAGCAAATGAGTTAAGAAAGCAAACAGAAATCGACTCACCCCATTCACGAGCCAGTTTCTTAGACTTGTCAACCAGGGCATAACCCAATCCATTTCTTTGAAGCTCCTTAGCAACACAAACATTGCTCAGATAAGCCCTTGTATGGCTGGACTCATTTACCTATTCATATATATGATGAAACATAACTATAATTCTTTGATGAAGTAAGAAAATGATTTTTTTAATTAAAACAAATCAGTATTTTGGATCATATCTTCACCTACACTTCCAAATGCAACTCATGTTTATTTGACAACAAAATGAGAAAATATGTAGTAAGTTAAATGTATGTGTCGTCAGAAAGCAAGCATTGCAGATATTAAGTTAAGTATAATCAGTTAACTCTGTTTGAAACTATAGAAAATGACAACCGATGAAATAAAAGCAACTAATCTAAGTTATGACTTTAATCAAGCTTCATCCTTAATTACATGAAATTTCTAATAGAATACAATTCAAAAGAACTCAATAACCTTACCCCAGGCCTCTTTCCGGTCAGTTCATCTGGTAGCCAAAGACACTGATTAAGGTCTAAACTACCAACTACAACTCTCTCTTCTCCATCTTCAACAAACTGAAAGTGCACAAAAAAAATAAGACATCAGATTCAGTGGACAAACTCTAGTATTTCATGGATTAATCCTGTTAGAGATGAATACCAGATATAGTGTAAAGCTCTAAGAATAACATGCGGGCCAAGAGAGGTGAATATGTAAAACTTATGATGAATAGTGCAATTTTGATCTAATAGAACATACAACTACCACCAGACTCATCTGGAAAACAAAAAAGATAACTACTGCCAAACTTCATACCGTAATTTGGAACTTTTTTTCTATGCACTCTGCTTGTGATAAAAATGAAACACAGTGAGCCTAGAAATGCCCTTCTCCAAATTTCTTGCTGTTGTAAACTTTAAGCCCTGTGGACCTCGAGCTTTGTACACATGCAGTAATTGTTAATGCGAATAGGACCAACAATATGCCCATGACTTATATTCCTTACTTAAAGATAAAGTTGATGTTAGGTTGCTTATCTATTTTGGGCATATGTTTCTAAACAGTCAATTCATCCTATTTATATGTATAATGATGAGGTCGTCCACTGCTCCACTAAACCTCTTCTCATTAAGAATGAAAAAAGTTCCTAGTCTCTTCTCTTCTTAACCTAGCCTCAGAGCCAGGTCGAACCATTTCAACACCTAGATCAAGGCGGCAAGCCCTTCATGTGTAAGTATTATATGCAAATGGAATACATAAAAATTCTTGGGGCAATGAATTTAACTTTTTGTCATTCAGAATTAAATATTTTAGTCACATGAAATGGATTTGCACAAAAAGAAACATTCATTTGATGGCATGATATCTATATAGCATTATACCTTACATGTAGAACAAAGCTCCTCTGCTGACACCAAAGAAGGCAACAGTGGGACTGTTCCATTTATACATGAAACTCTTTGAAAATTGATCATCTTCCCAGAAATTCGATCCTGTAATGCGTCATACTCCCGGTCCGCCAGAGATTTTCTGAGATCCTAATAGAACTTTAAATAAGTAAAACTAAAATTATTATTTAACCGTTTTGATGGTTCGCAGGCAGACCCAGGTAAAACAGAAAAAGATAGGCATGCACTGGGAGTATAGTCGATATAGAATGAAGATTTATTAAAAAGGTTAAAGAAAACATTATGATTCGTACAATGTGGCATCATTTTGCAACTAAAAGAAGTCCTTTATGCTAACTGTTTAAGACTTGACCAGAAGGATAATTTCAGCACACAGAAAACTAAATTTATATTTGTATTTAGAAATATATTTGTAACAATCATCGCTACATTTGCATCTTTGCAAAAGATAAGTTTTGAATGGCCTACCAGATAAGAAAAGTGGCTCCATTACCTAATAAATTCATCACTGGGAACCTCAAATTTAGAACTTATTCGCAACAGGCAAGAAATTCCTTGCTACGGAATTTAGTTAATTAGCAAACTAAAACTCAAAGAAAGTCTGAACGATTGCAAACATGCATTTCGTCAATCAGACAATCACAAACTAATCCACACCCAATGTTACGCAGGGGATTGAAGGTTGAAAAGTTTTAGCACAAATTCGTGGTCGTGTCGGCCATCACATTCCCCACCTAGCAGATGATCGCGCAGGAAAGGGGATCAAATCAAATCAATCACCTCGGCCCCGTAGGAGTCGGTGGCGTACTCGTAGAAAGTGCGGATGCGGAGTCGCACGGCAGCGCGGAGCTCGTCGAGCGTCACGAACTCCCGCACAGCCACCGCGCCCGCGCCGCTCCCCTCCAGCACCAGCGCGCCGCCACCCCCGCCTCCGCCGGTGGTGGTGGTGGTGGTGGCTGCGGCCCCCGCGGCGGCGCGGCACCGGAGGCGCGGCGGGTTGATCGGGCGGCGGGAGCGCGGGGCGGCGAGGGCGGGGTGGCGGTGGCGGGCAGGAGGGGATGCGGCGGAGTGGGGAGGTGGCGTGGGCGGCAGCAGCCGCGACGCCGACGCCATGGGGATGGGGGTCGAGGCGGTCGGCGGCGGCGGCTGCGGCGGCGGGTGGTGGTGGTTGGTTGGTTTGGTTTCAACGGGTGCGGATGCGTCTCCGCCACAACTGCCGCTGTTGCTGCCGGCTAAAATACTTAACGAACTCTAGAGTCTAGAGTAGTTGGTGAGAATTGAGCTGGAGAGGTGAGCTGCCCTGGGTTAATATATACTGATTGACCACTTGTCTTATTAAAAAAAATTATGTAAATATAAAAAACGAAAAGTTTTGTATACTCACTCCGTCCAATATAGAACCAACTTAGAATAAGGGTTTCTCTTTTTGAAAGAAAAAGAAAACCAAAAAAATAAAAAAACTGACTGATATTTCGAATTATTTTATTTTTGAAATTTTAACACATTTTTACTGAATTTGAATAAATTATAACCAAATTCACAAATATTTAAAAAAATCAAAAGTTTCGCTTGAAATATTTGCTTGCTAGAGGTGGGGACGAAATTCCCGAAATTTCCACCCCTGCCTAGAGTACGATGTGATGTTTTATAGCATAATGAATATGGGATATGGCACATTTCTTCTTAGATTCGTTTATTTTGGAATGAAAAAAGTAATGATCTTTGACTAGCTCGAATATGATCTTGTAAGGCTCTGTTCGACAAATAATGTTGGAAACTAAACCCACGTAAAATGAAGCAACGTATTAACGTATCATTAATTAACTATTAGCTTAAAAATTAAAAATGAATTAGTATGATTTTTTAAACCAACTTTCGTATAAAAAAGTTATGTAAGAAATACAAGTACAAAAAACATGCACGCAAAAAATGAAAAAAATAGAAGTTGGGCAGCCTAAGTTACTCAATCCGTTTTAAAATATAAACAATTATAGTATTTAAAATTTATATAGGAATACTCGTGAAGTACTTATGCCATCAGCCACTCATTGTTCAAATTTATTCTTATTTGTCTCTAACTACACTCAACACCTAAGTATTTTCTTCTCAACCTTGTATACACTAAGGGTGAGTTTGAGGAGGAGGAGATTGGAAAGATTAGGAAGATACCCAAAAAGAGGTGAGACATTAGCGTATGATTAATTGAGTATTAACTATTTTAAATTTCAAAAATAGATTAATATGATTTTTTAAAAAAACTTTTCTATAGAAATTTTTTGCAAAATACACACCGTTTAATAGTTTGGGAAGCGTGCGCACGAAAAACGAGGTGTTTTCTCACTCTAACTCACTTGAACGAACGCAGCCTAACGACACAAGGATACTACTACCTACACCCAAGATTCATATCTAAAATTACTTATATTTTAGAATGGAGGTAGTATTATTTTACAATGGAGGGAACAAAATATTTTCGAAGGCATCGGATAACCATTGAGCATGGCCACATTCTTGTCCATTGAACACGTGCGTGTGTTTTTAAAATTGATAGACAACAAGAAACACCAAAAATTAGAATTTGAACCCTGTTAAGGCTGGATTCATAAATCATAACCACACCGCTTAACCATTTATCATAGCCAGCCTCAAGTATTATGCTACTTATCCAAAGAAATGATCAAATATTAACCTCTCAAAATGCCGCGGGATCCTTGAAAATCTACAGTGCCATGTCAGCAATTTTTTTTCAAAAAGAACCCTGGGTTTTTGTTAATTACATACTGGTTCCCACCAACATCGTCCGTTCGATCTCATGGTAGGGCCGATCTAACCGTCTATGTTCCCACTGTGGCGGCCCTTTCTTAGCCGTGGGATCGTCGAATCGGGAACGAACGGCGTAGATTTCGTCCATCAGCACCAAACCCTAGCCCCCTCGCCCGTCTCACCCACAGCCTTGCGGGCAGCCACGTCGCCGCCTCGCCCTTCTCCCTTTGCGCGCGCCGCCGCATCCTCGCCCTCCGGATGAGTCTCCTCTGACGTAAAGTCAGAGGGACTTTGTCACTGACATGTGGGACCCACAAAGGTTGGGCCCACACGTCTGTGACCCACGTCCCTCTGACTTTACGTCAGAGGAGCGCGATCCTCGCCCTCCCCCAGCCATCATCGCCGCGCCGCCGCCACCAACAGGGAGGCCGTGACATCAGCTAGGATGGCCCCACGTCCGTCACCTGTGGCGAGACACGCTTTCCTCCCCGGCCAGTGCGGCGCCAAATCCGCCTCGAGGCCATCGGCTGGCGATACGCGCTGATGTATCCGGTGTAAGCCCTCTTCTTCTTCTCTCCCTCTTCGCCCAATTGATGTGGTTCTTGCTCAGGGGCCACCACCAGATCCAGTAGAAGGAGGTCGTAGGAGCAATGGGAGTTGCTTAGTGATTGCTAGGAGATCAGGGAGGAGAAGGAAGGATAAGGGCGCAGCTCAGTTATGGCTGCCACGACGATGGCTGTGGGTTGGCGGCAACTAAGGCAAGGCCATCGCCCAGTGCCACATGTGGCGCTGTACATAGCACCGCGACTGTTAACAACCGAATTTGGTAAGTATTCGTATCAGGAAAGGGGATTTGGTCAAGAAGAGTTGGAGGCGGAGATCGAGTTCTGGAACAGAGCAAGAATCGGCTGGAGTCTGGATCGGCTACGGTTAGGATCGGCTATGGCTAGGATCGGCTAATGTCGGGTTAAGCTAAATAAGCCGATATAGCCGATTCTGACAAAAGAACTTGTGCGCGACGTCCGGCTCAGGTTGATGTGCTTCAAGATGATTGCCACGCATGGATAGAGTCTTGGGAAGGCAATTGTATCTATTAATTAGGATTATTTATGTAAATTCCTTATAGATAAGTGTGGGCAAGAGTCTGCCGCAAAGACTTGTAATATTTTAGAGTTTGTTAGAGATAATAGTCGTGTCCGGTATGGGCATATCTTGTAATCCTCGGGTATAAATAGACCCCGAGCCCTATGTAATTCAGATATACACATTCAATACAATTCCGGCGCATCGCCACCTTTTGCTTTAGTTTTATTTCGACGAGTTCTTGCTTTCGGGTTGAGCTGCATCGGTTTCGATCTTCAACAAGAGGTAAAACTCGTTATGACGAATTATGTTCTTAGGGATTAGTGCTTCCATCTTCATGACACTCTAATCTCGTTTATATAATTCATCAAGTTATCATATATCTTACATAATCTATAGCAATATCATTGTCTAATATATCTTCGGCCGATATTTGTACGCAAAAGACAGCCGATTAGGTTAGATCTCGACATTGATTTAGATTATATAAGATATCTACCATTCTATGAATCTTCTAGCGGCTTGATTGTCTAGATATTGTTCTTCTTTTCATACTTAATGCTGCATCAATTGAATTTGATCTATTAAGTCGTGCTTAGAATATTAATCTCTAGCCTGCCATCTAGTTGTTGAGTAGAATAGCATCGGAGTTTCAGCCGATCGTATCTGATTCAATTATACTTGCTCTATTTGCTTCGCTGATATGATGAATCCGTCCTTTATACTGAGATAGTGCTATATTCAAATGTGTTAAACTGTTGTTTAATATGTTTTTACTGTTTTAACGTCTCCCAGGCCTCGTGTTTTCTGTCAACACGCTTTTGGCACGCCCAGTGGGACCTGATTAGAAGTCAGACGTCAGCTCCTCCTCATGGCCGAGAAACAAGCACCACTACCATCAAGCCTAGGCTCCGTTAAAGGCAAAGCACCAAAGCCGGGGTTGACTGACATCATTGATGACAATGTCCTGCCGATCGATCTTGAGAAGTTCACACCTGACCAGAAGCAGGAGTTTGAAGCAATGATGCAGCAGGCACGGGATCAGTATCTAAGCTCGTTCATGCAAACCCGCAAGGGAACTCTGGTTCAGAAGTACAAGATGAAACTAGTTGCTGATACCCCTGGAACCGGTTCTTCTAATAATGGAGAGGTAAAACAAGCTCCAGATGGCTCGGCTCAGCCAAGCAACAAAGGTGCTACCAGTGGTTCTGTAGGAAATCAAGACGATAACCCTCAAGAAGTGCACGGAGCTCCAGGTGATATTGCTCAAGGGCCGCAAGGAGGAAATCTTAGTCAGAATATCGAGCTAGCACAAGATTTTTTCAACAACTTTCAAGATCGGGTTGATTATGCGGTGCATCATGCTTTGATCAATCAGTCCGGGATCTTAGTCAATACATTGTCAAACATGATTAAGACGATAGCCGATGGCTCAATAGCTGAGCATCAGGCCACAGGCCCGGTCTACTTGCAAGGAGGCGTTTTCCAAATTATCGAACTTTGGTCACCGATGCTCAGCCAGTCGTGCAGGCAGCTCCATCTATCGCACCTGCGACTCAACCAACAGCGCCAGCATCAACGCCTTTACTTGCTGCATCGGCCACGGCGACGTCAGCTCAGCCGATGGATCCTCGATTGCTAATGAGGGAGTACCCACAGCCTGCTGGACAGACCTCGAATTAGCCGACTCAAGATCAGGTTGCTGCAATGTTTCTCCCACCACCACCAATTGTTGATCCAGTGCAGCAGCAGCCGATCCAGCAGGCACCACCAATTCAGCCGGTGGTGCAGCCGGTCCAACAGCAGGTCGTACAGCCAGCACAGCAGACACCACCAATTCAGCCGGTGGTGCAGCCGGTCCAACAGCAGGTCGTGCAGCCAGCGCAGCAGTCACTACCAATTCAGCCGGTAGTGCAGCCGATCCAGCAACAGGTTGAGCAGCCAGCTCAGCAAGCACCATCAACACAGCAGCATCTCCAACCGATCCAGCAAACACCGCCGAGGCAACGGCTTCAGCCGATCCAACAGACTCCGGTACGGCAGCAGGTCGCTCAGCCGATTCAGCACTCGGGGTCGGCTAATGCATCGGTTGGGTTTGCAGCACCTGGGGGGCAACCTGCGCAGCAGTTTGTGAATCAAGTTGTCCCAGAACATTTGGTTCATCATGCGCAACCAGATGGCACTGTGATATCTCAGATGGTTCCTGAACATTTGGTACGTAATATTCAGCCGAATTTGCATAACTACCAAGGGGGCAACTTAGGCTATCAGTATCAGCCTCCATCCCCGCAAGCCCAATATCAGCCAGGGGGATCGGCCCAGCAACAGTTCGCTCCCCAGTTTGGTCAGTTTGAGTCCATGCAGCAGCAACCGCAAGGAGCAGCTCAGCAACGACCGTGGGCTGATGTGATTGCCGATGTAATGAGGGAGCAATTTAGTCTTAGACCAAAAGAGACCGGGAGTTTGTATCGGCAGCCTTATCCCGAGTGGTTTGAAAGGGTTCCTCTACCCAATCGGTTTAAAATTCCGGATTTCTCCAAGTTTTCAGGACAAGAGGGCGTATCGACTTATGAGCACATCAGCCGATACCTTGCTCAGTGTGGTGAAGCATCGGCTGTGGACGCTTTGAGAGTTAGGATGTTCCGATTATCTTTGTCCGGGTCAGCTTTTACTTGGTTTTCATCTTTGTCGTATGGGTCGGTCAATAGTTGGGCCGATTTAGAGAAGCAATTTCACAGCTATTTCTACAGTGGGGTCCACGAGATGAAGTTGTCTGACTTGACAGCGATCAAACAGCGGTATGATGAACCCGCACATGAGTACATTCAGAGGTTCAGAGAGATGAGGAACAAGTGCTTCAGCTTAAGTTTGACCGATGCCCAGTTAGCCGATTTGGCCTTCCAGGGTATGATTCCTCCGATCAGGGAGAAGTTCTCGTCTGAAGACTTCGATAGCTTATCACATCTGATACAAAAGGTAACCTTGCATGAGCATAGGTTGGCTGATGTCAGGAGAAGCTCTAAGAAGGTTAATCATGTTTGTCCGTATATGTACAGATCAGACGACGAAGATGACGATTCTGAAATAGCTGCAGCCGAATGGGTGAGGAGCAAAAAGGTTATACCGTGTCAATGGGTGAAAAGTCCTGGAAAGGAACAGAAATATGATTTTGATATCACTAAAGCCGATAAGATCTTCGATTTGCTGCTCCGAGAAAAGCAGATTCAACTCCCTGCCGGTCATACAATCCCATCGGCTGAGGAGCTAGGCAAGAAGAGATATTGTAAGTGGCATAATTCTGGATCTCATTCTACTAACGATTGCAAGGTCTTTAGACAGCAGATCCAGGTGGCCATCGAAGGGGGAAAGATTAAGTTTGACGATTCCAAGAAGCCAATGAAGGTTGATGGGAATCCTTTTCCCGTCAATATGGTGCATACAGCAAGTCAAGCAGCCGATGGAGCTCGTACGAAGGGTTTCCAAGTGCATTCGGCTAAGATTATTAATAAGTATCAAAGGAGATATGATAAGCAGCAGGGGAGACGTTATGAAGAGAATGACAATGGTTTTGATCCTCATTGGGATTGCGAGTTCTTTAGATTCTGCTGGAATGAAGGAATGAGGTTGCCATCTATTGAAAACTGTCCTGGGTGTAGTGACGTCATTGAGAACTCAAGCCGACCACATAATAGGGGTGATCGGCCAAGACAGACAAGACTCCCTGTTCATCAAAGATTGGGTCCGATGGGTCAAGACCATGGTCAAGAAGACGAGCTGACTAGGAAGAATCAATGGTGTCCCTCTGGTATTTTCACAAAGAACCAGAAGAGGAGGGTCCAGAGATTGAGGAGCAGGGAACGTTTTCAGGAGGTCGAAGAGGAAATCAATCATCGGCTGAAGAAACCAAAACCGAGGCAGGTGTGGCGCGTTAAGAATCAAGCTCCCGCAGCCGATAATGCTACAGCCGATGAAGCGAAGAGGTTGGCAAAAGGAAAGAGCGTTGTTACAGCACCAACCAACATGGTCTTTACGCTGCCAGCCGAATTCGGAATCAACCAGGCCGATGTTGATGAAGTAGAGGAAGAATCGGCCAAGTTGGTCCTATCATCGGAGCAGGCGGTATTTGAGAAGCCTGAGGGAACGGAAAATCGGCATCTTAAACCATTGTATGTAAATGGCTACGTCAATGGGAAGCCGATGTCTAAAATGATGGTCGATGGTGGGGCTGCGGTGAATTTGATGCCTTACGCTACATTCAGGAAGCTGGGTAGGAATGCTGAGGATCTCATCAAGACAAATATGGTGCTCAAAGATTTTGGCGGTAATCCATCAGAGACCAAAGGTGTTTTAAATGTGGAGCTAACAGTTGGCAGCAAGACTATTCCTACTACGTTTTTTGTCATCGATGGGAAGGGTTCGTACAGTTTGCTTCTTGGAAGAGATTGGATTCATGCCAATTGTTGCACCCCTTCAACTATGCATCAGTGCTTGATTCAGTGGCAAGGTGACAAGATAGAGGTTGTGCCAGCTGACAGGTCAGTTAATGTTGCCAATGCCGATTTAGCTCTTTGGGAGATGGATGGCCTTGATTGTTTATCTGGAAAAGTCTGGGATGGAGATTTTCTAAAAGCGTCCGATTCTGATATACAGCCAATTGAAGATGGAGAACCCAAGCTATTACTTTGAGGGCGTTGTGGAGGGTTCGGATATCTGCGCTAAGGATACAGTAGATGATCTCTATGATAAGCATGGTCAAGGTTTTATGTTGGCTGATGATTTGGAAGAAATTGATATAGGTCCAGGTGATCGGCCAAGGCCGACATTCATTAGCAAAGGTTTGTCTTTAGAGTTTATAACCAAGTTGATAGAGCTCCTAAAAGAGTTTAGAGATTGCTTCGCTTGGGACTATTATGAAATGCCCGGACTCAGCCGATCGATCGTCGAACATCGGCTACCTATCAAACCAGGGGTTAGACCGCGTCAACAACCTCCGAGGAGATGTAAAGCCGATATGCTCGAACCTGTTAAGGCTGAGATTAAACGATTGTATGATGCTGGTTTTATTCGTCCTTGCCGATATGCAGAGTGGGTTTCTAGCATAGTTCCAGTTATTAAAAAGAATGGCAAGGTCAGGGTGTGTATTGATTTTCGAGATTTGAATAAAGCGACACCGAAGGACGAATATCCAATGCCAGTAGCCGATCAGCTGGTCGATGCCGCGTCAGGGAACAAGATTTTGAGTTTTATGGATGGGAACGCAGGTTACAATCAGATCTTTATGGCTGAGGAAGATATACATAAAACGGCCTTTAGATGTCCTGGTGCAATCGGCTTATTTGAATGGGTTGTTATGACTTTCGGCCTAAAGAGTGCTGGAGCAACATATCAAAGGGCCATGAACTATATATATCATGATTTGATCGGCTCGTTGGTCGAAGTTTATATTGACGATGTGGTTGTTAAATCCAAAGAAGTTGCTGATCATATAGCCGATTTAAGAAAAGTCTTCGAGAGAACCAGGAAGTATGGCTTGAAGATGAATCTGACAAAATGTGCTTTCGGCGTATCGGCTGGCCAGTTTTTGGGATTTCTTGTTCATGAAAGAGGGATTGAGGTAACTCAGAGGAGCATTAATGCAAACCGGAAAATTAAACCTCCGGAAGATAAAACCGAGTTACAAGAGATGATCGGCAAGATAAATTTTGTTAGAAGGCTTATCTCTAATTTATCCGGAAGATTGGAACCTTTTACACCTTTATTGAGGTTAAGGGCTGATCAACAATTTACTTGGGGGGCAGAGCAACAAAAAACTTTGGATAATATCAAGGAATATCTCAGTTCTCCTCCTGTTTTGATTCCTCCATAGAACGGAATACCATTCAGATTGTATTTATCGGCTGGTGAGAAGTCAATCGGCTCAGTTCTGATTCAAGAATTGGAAGGGAAGGAGCGAGTTGTGTTTTATCTTAGTCGACGGCTCTTGGATGCTGAGACTCGGTATTTTTCATGTGCTTGTGCCTTTATTTTTCATGTACGAGGTTGAGGCATTATCTATTATCTAATGAGTGCACTGTTATATGCAAAGCCGATGTAGTCAGATATATGCTGTCGGCTCCGATATTAATGGGATGAGTTGGAAAATGGATATTTTCTTTAACTGAGTTTGATCTTCGGTATGAATCACCAAAGGCGATTAAGGGACAAGCTATAGCCGATTTCATTGTGGAACATCGTGATGACTCAATCGGCTCGGTTGAAATAGTGCCATGGACTTTATTCTTTGATGGATCGGTCTGCACTCATGGTTGTGGCATCGGCTTGGTTATAATTTCCCCTAGGGGGCATGTTTTGAGTTTGCCTATACTATTAAACCGTATGCGACTAATAATCAAGCTGAATATGAGGCAGTGCTTAAAGGGTTGCAATTACTCAAGGAAGTTGAAGCCGATACTGTTGAAATCATGGGGGATTCTTTGCTAGTAATCAGCCAGTTAGCAGGCGAATATGAATGCAAGAATGATACATTGATGGTTTATAATGAGAAGTGCTTGGAACTAATGAAAGAGTTTCGACTGGTTACTTTGAAGCATGTATCTCGAGAACAAAATCTTGAAGCTAACCATTTGGCTCAAGGGGCATCGGGGTATAAGTCGATGATCAAAGATGTTAAGGTTGAGATTGCAGCAATGACAGCCGATGATTGGAGGTACGATGTGCATCAGTACTTGAGCAATCCATCTCAATCGGCTTCCAGAAAATTACGATATAAGGCATTGAAGTATACGTTGCTAGATGATGAGCTCTATTATCGGACGATTGATGGGGTATTACTTAAGTGTTTGAGTGCCGATCAAGCTAAGGTTGCAATCGGTGAAGTTCAAGAGGGGATTTGTGGTACTCATCAATCGGCTCACAAGATGAAGTGGTTGCTTCGGCGTACAGGATACTTTTGGCCGACGATGTTGGAGGATTGTTTCAGATATTATAAGGGTTGTCAAGATTTTCAGAAGTTTGGAGCAATTCAACGAGCATCAGCGTCGGCTATGAATCCTATAATTAAACCATGGCCATTCAGAGGTTGGGGAATTGATATGATCGGCATGATAAACCCACCATCAAGCAAGGGGCATAAATTTATATTGGTGGCGACCGATTATTTCACCAAATGGGTAGAGGCAATTCCTTTGAAGAAAGTTGATTCGGGGGATGCCATTCAGTTTGTTCAAGAGCATATCATCTATCGATTTGGTCTTCCTCAAACTATTACTACGGATCAGGGTTCAATATTCGTGTCCGATGAGTTTGTTCAGTTTGCTGATAGCGTGGGTGTCAAGTTGTTGAATTCTTCACCTTATTATGCACAAGCTAATGGGCAAGCCGAGGCGTCTAATAAGAGTTTGATTAAGTTGATCAAGCGAAAGATTTCTGATTATCTTCGGCAGTGGCATACTCGATTGGCCAAAGCATTATGGTCTTATAGTATGGCTTGTCATGGGTCGATCCAAGTTCCTCCTTACAAACTTGTCTATGGACATGAAGCTGTTTTGCCATGGGAAGTTAGAATCGGCTCTCGACGAACGGAGTTGCAAAATGATTTGACAGCCGATGTGTATTACAATCTTATGGCCGATGAGAGGGAGGATTTGGTTCAGTCACGATTGCGAGCCCTTGCGAAGGTTACTAAGGATAAGGAACGTGTTGCTCGGCATTATAATAAGAAAGTGGTGCCTAAGGATTTTTCAGAGGGCGAACTTGTATGGAAGTTGATTTTGCCGATTGGTACTCGTGATAGTAAATTCGGCAAGTGGTCGCCGAATTGGGAAGGTGTAGCACCCGTATTTTTATTTTCATTTATTTAAAATCTTGTCATTTAAAAATTTGGAGTTAATTTGGTTCTTAATTGTTTTTGTGCCAAATAGATCTCAAATCCTCTCTTAGAATTGCCTTTAAGATCCCATGAAACCCTAGGTTAAACTCAAATTCAAATCCCTCCCAAAATTCTCCCCAAAATTCAAACTCTACAAATCTCCGGAAAATTGTGAAAGCTCACTGTTTGAATTGGGCCTCCTTCTCTCTTCTCTCTCCCAGGCCCAACTCCCCTCCATCCCTCCTCTCTTCAGCTCCCCGAGCAGGCCGGCCCAACTCGGCCCACTACTGTTTATCTCCTTCCTCAGGCCAGCCAGCTCACGCACGGAAGGTGTTCGACGAAATGTCTCACCGACTCGCCACACCGTTCCACCATCGTGACCGAGCCGCTTTGCACCGAGCCACTCTCCCGTGCGCTGCGCGTCGTGCCAACATCCGCGCCGCACCTCCCCCGCACCAAACCGACGCCCGCGCCGCGCCAAAGCCGCGTCGTGCCAAGCCCGACCGCGCTCCGGTTTCTCTCCAGGAGACACGGAGCCACGCCGCCGCATGCGTCATCCCCTGTCCCGTCGCCGTCCATCCGATGTCGCGGGCATCACCTCGCCGTCCCGTCGCCCGTCGCGTCGACGCCACCCCTCGTCATCCCCGTTCCATCGCCATGTCGCGTCGCCACCACCGCTGACGCAGCGCCGTCCCATCCCGAGCTCTCGCGGACGCGCGTCCCTTCGCCGTCGCCTCGTCGTCTTGTCGCCGTCTCCTCCCGGGAAGCCGCCGAGCCGCGTCTCTCCCTCTCTCTCGCGTCAAGTCGCCACCGTCGCTCGCGTCAACCCTCTCTAGCCCTACCGCCCCAAATCCCGATCGTAGCCGCTGTCGGCCGCGCGTCACCCATGTTCCGCCGCCGTTCCCGCTCTCTGCACGTCCCTTCGTGTCGTTTCGCTGTCGAGTCGCCACCGGTGCATGACGCCATGTCGTCGCATCGCCGACCCCTCCTCCCAGGAATCCGGCCGAGCAGCTAGCCGCCTACCTTCCGATTCCCCGCGTCTAGACCGCCAGCTCGCCACTGCGTTGCTCGCCTATAAAAGGAGCCCGAGCTCTCCCAAATTCCCCACACCATTCCCATCTCTCTCTCCTCTTTCTCTCCCTCGTTTTGCTCTCTGTACCGCCACCTATAGCCGTTGTGCCGCGCCTTCTAGCGCCGCCGTCACCGGCGGTGCCTCGCTGGAGCACCGCCCGAGGTCGCCACCGCCTCTCCTGGCCGCCGGCCGCGGAGCCGCGCCCCGCTGCCGCGGCACCTTGCCGCCTCAAGCCGAGCAAAGCGAGAGCAGGAAGACGAAGCCGAGCCTCGCCTCCCGGCGCCGCCGTCGCCGCCGGAGCCCCACCGGAGTCCGCCGCCACCTCCCTCGGCCGCTGGTCGCCTCGCCGCGCCCCATCGCCGCGGTGCGTCGCCATCCCAGGGCCGAGCCGTGCAAGCAAGCGACAGGAGGAGGAAGAAGACCTCCTGAGCTGCTGCCAAGCCGGCCCCACCTCCCTTTCCTCTCTCAAGCCACTGACAAGCCGGGCCCGCGCCTTCTTTCCTCCATTGGCCGCTGACAGGTGGGCCCCCCTCTTTGCTGTTACTCTAGCGGAATATTCCAACGGAATATTCCCTTGCCGCCCAATAAATGAAATTCCAGAAAAATCCCTTTACCTTTGAAAATTCATAGAAAATCAACCGTAACTCCGATTGACCCCGTTCAAGTTCCTAAATTTTTCTAAAATTGAGATCTACACAGTGGCACTATTGTTTCTCTGGTTTGAGCTTGTTTTATTGCCTTTTGTTTTTTTGAGCTTTGTTTTCGCGTTAAGAGCCCGAGTTCGAAGAAGCCCCGGACGCCGCTTTCGAAGGAGAAGACCCCAACCCTGTGCAAGGCAAGCCTCTTTGATCACATTGCCCTATATTTGCAAAGATATGTTGTTTGAAAAGTGCATTGCTTAGTTCACACGATTAACATGTTAGGCCTCGGATTGTTTATACGTCCGACGGACCAACCTAGTAGTCGCACTTATATTACATAGGTTGATGTTTCCATACCTTTGATAGCTCCACAAATGTTTGCGCCGGTATCGTTACACGATTACCGAGGTAGTTTCGCTTAGCCATGCTTACGTTGTTGCCGTGTGGGAAACTTGGGTTATTCCAAATACATGTTTAAAAATCCGGTACGTTGTACCGAGGAGTTGTGAAATAAAATGTGTTGTGAAAGTGGTGATGATGCGGAGTCATGCCTTTGTGGTTTGGCTACGTATTATCGTTAAGGACCGATTACTTTGGGAAATCCATCCGAACACGTTACAGTGCGACCACACGGGTATTATGGGATGCCTCTGGCTAAGTAAATTGTTATCACATGGGAGTTGGTGTGCCAATGGTTGTGGAATGCCGAGGATGAGGAGACGAAGTGTTACACATTTATTGCCCATCATGGGTGTCTTTTTGCCTCTATTGTGGCGTGGTACCAGTAGGAGTAGGAGGCATCCTCGGTATTTCCTGAGTGGATGACGGCTGTTATTGCCTGATACTCGGCTATGGATCTTAGCCCAACTAGGTGGCATGCGATTTTCATGGGTTAGCTTTGGAAAGGCCTTATCACGAACTTCCGGTACCGGCCAGTACCGGTGTAAGTTTCGTGTCGTGTGGGTAAAGCGTGCAACCTCTGCAGAGATTAATGAACTGTTCGAACAGCCGTGCCCACGGTCAAGGGCGAGTGTAAAGTGTTTCTCATAGCGTAGATTTGTTTGACAAAGGTTTGTGGAAAAGTGGTTACTGAAAAAGGAGCGTTACCAGAGTCCGCCTGTGTGGCAGACGGCTAACCTGGGTGGTTAGGAACGGGTCTGTGTGACCTGGGGTGTCGTCCGACACTGAGGTGTTGTTAGGGCCATGATGATGGCGATGTTGTGCTGGGATAACCAGGTGTTTTGTGTGGATTAGTGTTGTTGTGGAAAGTGAGAAGGAACCAAGAGGAAACAAAATATTTGTTGTTCGTTAACCGTGACAAGTTGTTGCAAAACAACTTGTGGAATGGGTCGAGGCGTGAGCCTCCTCCCGACAACTAAAACTTGACTCACTCACTAGGAGTTTTGTGAAATAAATCATTTTGCCAGAAAGGCAGCTTTCGCAAATAAAACCGTAGCCTCCTTGTTAAACCGACATGTCATCCTTTTCCCCGGCTTGCTGAGTACGTTAAAGTACTCACCCTTGCCCTTATAATAATATATAGAGTTTGAAGATGAAGATGTCGACCCGACCGCCGAGGAGTATCTCCAGGAGCAAGCCGAGTATGAAGACTTCTAGAAGTTTCGTGCCTAGCCCCAAGCCTCGCCTGTGGGATAAGTTAGATGCCTAGGTTCTTCCCTAGTGCATGGTTGCTTAGTCGCTTAGTGCTCCGCGCTGTTCGCTTCTGCGCCGTCGCTTTTATGGTTTTCTGTAATGTTGTGTTGCTCATCTATGGGCCTGTCCATGATAGCAACTTATGTAAGGACTACTACCCAGTGATGTAATAAAGCAGTTTACTTTGATTCCACATTTATTCTGTGTGTACCAGCTAGTATATCCTGGGACTGGTACTATATCACAGGTAATGCATAACACCCCGGTGTGATTTAGCTGTGTTAATGGCTAATGAATGTCGGGGCGTTACAGAAGGACCGTTCCAGATTCATAAGGTTGTTTCTAAGGGAGCATATATGTTGCAAGGGCTTGATGGTGAAGTTTATGGACGAACGCTTAATGGTAAATACTTGAAGAAATATTATCCGAGTATTTGGATTAATTCATGATCGGCTCCTAATGTCGATACATGATAGCCGATGTGTGTATATCGCCTTGAGATGGCCGATATTGTTATATCGCCCTTAGTTGTTTTATAATGTAATCGGTGAAGGTTTGCCGATTTGCAATGGCCGATATTGCTATATCGCCCTTAGTTGTTTTATAATGTAATCGGTGAAGGTTTGCCGATTTGCAATGGCCGATATTGCTATATCGCCCTTAGTTGTTTTATAGTTTTATCAATGCTATTGACATTGTAAAACTAGGGGGGCATATACTTGTTAAAATGCAGTACATATAGTGCAAAATTTTTGAGCAAATCTCACAGTCCTATTAATCGGCACAGAAGGATGTTAAGTGATGAAGTATCAGAATGTTTAGCCGATTACAAAAGTTATAAGTCCTATTACATTAAGATTACTGCGATAAGTATTGCTGGATAGCCGATATAGCTTTCTGCCTAATCTGCTCTACTTCTTCTATGGCTTGGGCATCTTGAGCATCGGTTCCAGGAATAACTTTTAGGGACTTGGTCAGTTCAGCCACATGCTTAATAGCCGATTTGAGTCGTGCTTTTTGTTCTTCAATAGACTTAGGGAGATCGGCTAGCTTCTTGCGTTCCATATCCAGCTCGGCGTTACATTCTTCAAGTTGTGCTAAGAGATTAATCTTGCGAGCTTCAAGCCGATCAATGTTAGATTTGATTGGGCCTTCGGATAATTGATCAAGATTGGATTTTTCTTCATGCACAAGTTGTCGGTTGGCTTGGATAGTGGCCTCAATGTCCTTGTGTTCTCGCCGTTCGGCTAGTATTAACTTCGCTTTCTCCAATTTGAATTGGTGTTGCTCAAGGTAAACAGCTGGAGTATGGATGTCGGCTAATTCGTCTGGGATTAAAGCTTGAATTTCATGCAGCCGAGCTCTGATTGGGCCACAGTCAACTACCAAGCAGTCTAGCGATGATGCTTCTAGCCGATCCAAGATACTTTTTAGAGTTTGCTTGACATCATCAGATAAGGGAGCCAATGCTTTGCTTGTAGTATCTTCTTCTCCTTCATCAAGATAATCTCTGATATCAAAAGAGAAAAGATCGGCTAGGACCTGCGGTGATAATATGAAAGCAGTTAGAAATTAAACGATTATAGCCGATTTGGATGTTTATTAGAAGAAACTTACTGGGATAGCAGGAGCGGCTGGTTGTTCTTATTCCTCGACATGATGACTTCCCACAGCCGAAGGGGTCTGGTCACTTGATGATTGTTGAGCTGAGGGAGAAGGAAGAGGCGAAGGCTGAAAAGAGAGCAAGTGTTAAGTAGAGTTGGCTAGAAGTTGATTGATGAAAGTTTAAATTAACTTACTGGTGGAGCTGGTTTAGATGTTGTTGCAGCCGATTTCTTCTTCACTGCAGTCTTCTTTTTCTGCAATTATAAGACTTGGGAATGATCGGCTATAAGGCAAAAGGGTTTTGAAAGGAATTAGTGGGGAACACTTACCCTTGAAAAGTGGACTGGAGCAGATGGAGTTGGAAGGGTTTGCCTAGGCGATGCTGATGGTGTTCTTTCGGTATCACTCACTTCGGCTGCAGCTTGATCGACTTCGTCTCCGATTGCCTCTTCATCTAAGGCTTGTTCAATAGATGGATCCAAGTCGGGCAGATCATCGGCTGGCTTGTCAGTTGGTTTGGTTCTCCTGACCTTGGTCTTTTTCTTCGGAGCCAAGATTGATGTGCTCATGGCTGAAACTCTGGTTTTCCTTTTTTGGCCCACGTCGGCTGGTTCTCTGGTGAGGCCGTGGAGAAGAGTTGAAGTCTTGGGGGCATGGTAGCCGATGACAGGGGGAGATAATCCACCTCCATTTGGAATTAAGCCTGCAGCATATTCGATGTCTTTGCCACTATTACTTTGGTGAGGAGGGGAAGATTCTGTTGTCTGCAAAGTGAGGAAAAGGAATTGGTTAAGTAATAAATTGATCAATTGATTATGCAACTTGATAATGATAATATTTACCTGAGGTATGACGTCAGGGAAAAGATCTGTCATATACATCGTAGCCGATTGGTGAAACAGATGTAGCTTCCATTCACCCCACCATCTGTCGAAGTTCTTGCTCCTGAAACCGGCTAACTCAATATTCTCAATGCTGCCCAGAGGAGGTCCTGGTAGATTGAGTAGCCGATCCATCATTAGAACAGATGTAATTTGGCCTCGGCATTGAATCTTATCGGCAAAGAATAAGCCGATTGGAAGTTGGCCTAATCCAAGTTGCCTGGCTGAGCTCATTGGATGATAAAATTCATAGGATATTTGGATATTTCTTCCTTGGTGGATGCCGACTGGAAGGATGCAAGGGCTGATTGCGGCTATAAGGACTTCTCTGGATTTCTGGAATTTCTCATGATTTATGTCTTCGAATCTGAAATCTGATGGAAGTTCAAGGTCTGTTGAATCTTCATACGGGAACCAGATCCGAGCGTCTTTCTTGAAGCCTTCATAGAAGCTACAGAACCAATCCTTAAGCAGTTCAGCCGATAGCTTTGCTCCAGCATCGGTTGGTGTGGATGCATATTCCCCGTATGATGTGCATCTGCGATGGGTACGTTCTTCTCCGTCGTCACCCATAATCGGCTCTGGTAGTGGGAATTCAGCTTCTGTCACAGGAGGCCGATTGACAACTTTCATAACCATCAGGTTTAACCAAGTTTGCAGTAACCACTAGGGTCCACCTGCTCCAACTGCCGAGCCGACGGCGATTCTAGCCGATGCGTTGCTTAACATCTGGTACAGGTAGCCGAGAAGAATTTTCCCCAAAGGGAATTCTTTCTTTGACTCCAGGGCTTCGGCTAGAAACTGCCAATTGGTTGTAGGGCCACAACTGGATCCACAGAAAAGGAACTTTTCCAGCCACATGAGCAAAAAGGCTACATGCTCTCGGGGGGTGACAGATCCTTGACCCATGTATGCTGCTACATAGCGGGACCAACCACCTATGCTCTTGGTCTTGAAATCAAATTGGTTCCAGGTGTTCATGCTCATGGGGTTGGCCGATGAAGTTACATCTAATCCAGTGATCATGGTGATATCGATTAGAGTTGGAGTCATCGGTCCCTGATTGAACATGAAAGCATTGATGGTGTTTGACCAAAAATAAGTGGCGGCAGCCATTAGAGGTTCGTCTTTGGCAGAATTGGCTATGGTTAAGGCGAGTGCTTGGCCAATTCCGATCTCATCCCAATGAACTTTCTTGCTAGCCGATACACGCTGATACCAAGTGGACCAACTCCTATCAGGTGAAAGTTTTTCTAGGGATGGCCAGGATTTAAAGGTGTTCTTCCAATGACCTAGGTTAGGGTTAGCTAGCCTGAAAGGAATCCGGTTGGTTTCACCAGTAATAAAATCGGTGGGGTCGAGATTGCCGATTGGACCGAGGAAATAGTGGTTTTGATGCGAAAGACTTAGAATTGCGACTTGATGAGAGAGGTGCTATGAATCCAGAAGCAATGGAAAAGAGAGAAGCGGTATAAGACGGAGGAAAATCAATCTATTGCTGAGGAAAGAAGGATTTAGCCGATTAGAACTTACCTCGGCGTACTCAGCTGTTGGCGCACCCGATGGGCTGGCGGAAGAAGACATGGCCGCGGGCGGAGATCTCGTCGAGAGGGGAATCGCCGGGGAGTCGCTTTTGCGTCGGAGAGATCGCCGGAGAGGAAAGGGAATTGAATTTGCTTGAGCAGTGAAAATGGAAGTCACGGTGTGAGGTTTCTCGGAGGTGACGGTTAATATTTAAAGCACGGCGGTAACGGTCGGAAAACGGTAAAGTGCGAAACTTGCTCGGAGTCGGCTTACAGCAAACCCGGAACATTATCGAATATCCCGGACTTGGGGGGCATGTGTTAACAACCGAATTTGGTAAGTATTCGTATCAGGAAAGGGGATTTGGTCAAGAAGAGTTGGAGACGGAGATCGAGTTCTGGAACAGAGCAAGAATCGGCTGGAGTCTGGATCGGCTACGGTTAGGATCGGCTATGGCTAGGATCGGCTAATGTCGGGTAAAGCTAAATAAGCCGATATAGCCGATTCTAACAAAAGAACTTGTGCGCGACGTCCGGCTCAGGTTGATGTGCTTCAAGATGATTGCCACGCATGGATAGAGTCCTGGGAAGGCAATTGTATCTATTAATTAGGATTATTTATGTAAATTCCTTATAGATAAGTGTGGGCAAGAGTCTGCCGCAAAGACTTGTGATATTTTAGAGTTTGTTAGAGATAATAGTCGTGTCCGGTATGGGCATATCTTGTAATCCTCGGGTATAAATAGACCCCGAGCCCTATGTAATTCAGATATACACATTCAATACAATTCCGGCGCATCGCCACCTTTTGCTTTAGTTTTATTTCGACGAGTTCTTGCTTTCGGGTTGAGCTGCATCGGTTTCGATCTTCAACAAGAGGTAAAACTCGTTATGAAGAATTATGTTCTTAGGGATTAGTGCTTCCATCTTCATGACACTCTAATCTCGTTTATATAATTCGTCAAGTTATCATATATCTGACATAATCTATAGCAATATCATTGTCTAATCTATCTTCGGCCGATATTTGTACGCAAAAGACAGCCGATTAGGTTAGATCTCGACGTTGATTTAGATTATATAAGATATCTACCATTCTATGAATCTTCTAGCGGCTTGATCGTCTAGATATTGTTCTTCTTTTCATACTTAATGCTGCATCAATTGAATTTGATCTATTAAGTCGTGCTTAGAATATTAATCTCTAGCCTGCCATCTAGTTGTTGAGTAGAATAGCATCGGAGTTTCAGCCGATCGTATCTGATTCAATTATACTTGCTTTATTTGCTTCGCTGATATGATGAATCCGTCCTTTATACTGAGATAGTGCTATATTCAAATGTGTTAAACTGTTGTTTAATATGTTTTTACTGTTTTAACATCTTAATATAAAGTAGTATCGGAGTATTAACCGATACATGCCAGATCCATCTAATCGGCTATGCTATAAACATATATAGTCTTGTTATGGATGTATATTTCGATCTAAGTGATTTATACTGTCTCGGTGTAATAACCGATCTATCCAATCACTTGATTTAAGTAAACATCAATATAAGGATTATATATTATTAATATCTACAGCCGATCAAGTAAATTTAATTCTTTCTAATTTATTCACGATTGCCGATCGATACACAGATGACATCGGCTCGAATATAAATGGTATGTCATCCGCATCTGGCCGATCGGCTATCATTTATAGATTTAACCGCGGTTCCTTTGTCTTTATCTCTTGTTGATTACAGGATCAAATCAACTGGCACGCTCACACATCCGAAGGCGAGTTTTGGACCTGCACTGGAGCTAAGCAGATCTCCCAGGCCTCGTGTTTTCTGTCAACAGCGACGCCCTCGCTTGATCCATTGAATCTCCTCATCCCCTCTCCGTCCTCTTCAGGTGAGTTTGGGAGCCACTTTTTGCAGGCTTGCAGCCATGCTTCTCCTCCTGCCTGTGCTCATGGGTCATGGCTGCTGTTACTGATGGTACTGCAGTTGTACTGTTGTTGTATTTCACGGATATTTGATTTGGCATAGTTACTATTGATTACAATCACACTGGTGCACATTTAAAGTAAATCATGTACTCATCCATTCCATTGAAAAATAGAACTTGCGCTGAGTTGGTGATCTTTAGATATTACCAATCATACAAACGCCTTTTCATTTGTTGCAGTGTGTGTTTTTGGAATAAAGATCTTTTGAACTTGCTTGAACTAACATGACATCTTGCCAGAGCAACTGCTGATTTTTGCCTCATCATGAACCTATTCATGATTTCTAACCCTATGAATGGATGAGTGACAGTTTTGACAATGAGGTATGTACATGATCCTGTCATTCAGTATATTTCTTAAGAAAAGCAGTTTTGACAATGAGGTATGTACATGATCCTGTCATTCAGTATATTTCTTAAGAAAAGCGGGGTCTACCCCTATGTACTTTTTCCTACAGTTTTGCCTACATTATGCATGAATCTAAAAGGTCCACCTATATAATTTATCAAGCTTACAGGTGCTCTCCTACTATATCTCACAAAGGTTTAGGTATACTCTTATTTCTGCTAGACCCGAAATCTCATGAACGAGTATGTACCTGTGTTCTCTATTAACTATGAGCGATTCATTGAAGCTAGATGCTTAAGATACGATAATTTGAATCAAGGTCACTAATTGTGTTTCAATATCAAATGGCAATGCTGGTGGCCTTGCTATAGTTGTCGAATTAACCATGAACCTATCTCAGCAGCTGCCAAATTCATGAATAATTTCCCCCCTTTTTCCTATGTTCATATTTCTATCATTTACATTCCTTTTGCTGAAATTCATATATCCTACAAAAGGCAGAACAACATAGTAGGATGATATATTTGGGTACAGAACTTCAAGGTTCACTTAGATTTGATTAAAAAATGATAATTATTTATCACATCCTACCTTCACAGCTGTTTATTTTTTTTTCTGATGTAGGAGTATGTAGTACTCCAGATAATCAAAGAGTCCAGGATTATTAGGTATGCACATCTTGTGCTTACATGGCGAGAAAGACTGCATGACCAAAAATCTTTGCTTAATTCATGCACCACACACATGAATAAGTCTGAGTCTTTCCATTGGTCATTTCTTTTGCTCACGGCCAATTCGAAGAGCTATGAGCTATTCGTATTTCTTGCCTCACACCAATCTTAATCCTAATATTTGAAAAAAAAAGGTCCAGTCTATATCTTTACTTGATGCAAAAAAAAAAAACACATTGCTCCTTTGTATTTTGCATTTCAGAATTCAGTTTTGCCTTGGAATTGCTTTTTATCGTAGAATTAACTAATCGAACAACAAATCAACTAATCTCTCTAAAAATCAATATCTGGTGCAATTGTTTCTTACCATTCGTGCTCTGTACTTGCGCGTGATGATACCATGCCTTCATAGCATATAACTAAGTGTGCATTATACCCTCTTATCTGTCTGTTGTGTGGATTGGCTAAGCAAATATATTGGAGTGCTATTCTTTGTATAGACATGTAAATGAGCTTATATTTTTCTGGTTGTAGGTAATTTTTACATAAATGAGTTGTTCTGAACTAATAATCCAATGCTAAGTTCAGGCTTTCCCCATTCCTTTCTATTAAAGTGAACTATTGTATCAGCTCATTGAAGTATTGCTAATTTTCCTTTCATGTGCATCTATTGAATATTTTGGCATGGTCCAGTGGAATCTATTCATGTATTGTGGCCTGAAAAATTAATCAAGTATTGCTCTTTACCGATGAAGATAACATATGGAAATATGCCAAGCTTGTAAAGTTGATTTGATTGATAAGAAATCCACGTCCCATTATCAATGCGTTCAAGAGTCAAGAATCTCTGCTGGTAATGGTTGCTACATGAACGACGTCTTTGCAACTACAGGTTTCAAGCATTTGCTCCCTTTCTGTTCTATGCACTTTTCATATTTATCAAGGCAAGCTCATGGATCATGGATGGCATGTACTAATGTACATATTTGCCAAACTATCACCTTTCTAAATATGAAACTTTTTTGTTTCAGAATTTAGATAGGATTTAGGGTTGCCACTTATATTTAGCGATTAGTACAATTTCAAAGGTTCGTCGTTTTCCCTTGGTGCATCATAGGTCAATTGAGATTTATTCTTGCCAAGCTTTCATTAAATTTCTGACAACTTGTGTTTTGCACCTATCTGTTTTTCTATCTTTACTTACAAGCATGAATATTGGTAGAAAAGAATAGTACTATAGTTTGCTCAAATAAGTAAACCAGGATATGAGATGATTTGGTGTGGCCTAAGACAAAGCTGAATTAATCAGCAAGTTGATAATTAATTATTCTTGCTAATGACTTTTTGAGAAGTTGTTTTCAGTTTTGCAAAAACAATAGTAATAACAACAAGAAGAAAAGTTGTTTAAAGTTATTTAAGTAAACTTGTGAGCTACTATATGTGATAGTGCATCAAATATTTGTAAGATAATGTGGCCAGTTACTCTCAAAAGTAAAGTTGAATGAATCAATGCCCATCTTTCGTTTTTTGTGGTCTTTATACCTTTTAGTGCACATAATCCTTTATGTTATCCGTTGCACAATATAAAATAATTGAACTTCACCAATCCCCTGCAGGTGAAAACATTACAAGGTACATACATTATAAGGTACATACATTATAGTTCATCATTCTATCATTGACAGCTAATAAGAGTTTTAGAGATCCTTCAATTGCTCAGGCCTCCGTGCAGCTGTGCCAATTGGATTAGCAATGAAGATTTCCAGGCATGCCCACACATATGCATGGGAAAACTCATATGTGGCTCCAAAACTAATGCTGTATCATATATCTGTTATGTAAATTAAGTTAACTGTATACTGAGCTTGATGTTACATATGCATTATCTTGAACGATTTGTCTATTGCGGTTTTGCTATGTATGAAATGCTTCTTGAATGCATCAGAAGTCTCTCTGTATTTTTTTCCCCATGCATTGTTAGTCTACGGGCAGCGCGCGGCGTAGCGCACGTTTATTGCTAGTACATTTGAAATTGCAAATGGTATCACATGAATTTGAAAGGGAGTGGTATTTCACGATATGTACGCATATAGGGTTTGAATTTGGTGGTCAAATCAGAGCGAATATGAGGTTTTGTGGATGAGAATATGGAATTGAGATCCTTTAACTTACTTCCCTCTAACTTGTGCCACTGACATGTGGACCCTCTACTTGATAGGCCCACATGTCAGTGACTCAAAGTCAAAGGGAAGTAAGTCAGAGGATCCTCTTTCGAGAATATGATATTAGGGTTCTGGACAGAGAAAAGAGGGGAAAGAGACAATATATCTTACTCATGAAAAATCGTTTGTCATTTCTAATCAAGATATATTCAAAGGCTGGTTTATACTTCCTCCGTTTCACAATGTAAGTCATTCTAGGATTTCCCACATTCATATTGATGTTAATGAATCTAAACATATATATCTATCTAGATTCATTAACATTAATATTAATGTGGGAAATGTTATAATGACTTACATTGTGAAACGGATGAAGTATTTTTTTTATTTAGCTAGGGGAAAACATAAATTAAGGTTTTCATAGAATTTTTTTTTTGTGTATAACTCAAAACCACATTTGGTGTCACGGTGAAATTGTACATGCATAACTTCATCCAGGGGTTTATGCTTTAAAGTTTTAAATTATGTACCTTCAAATTACTTGGGCAGTGAGGCAAGTATCTATTGTGGATGCCAGGTCTTTTGCTTTTACGAAAGTAGGATGCATCATGCATTGGCATGTGCAAATGAACTTTGCTTGCTTGAAGGGAAGGGAACGCATAATATACAAGGGTTCGACAAAGTGAATATGGAAATTTTTCAGAAGAATTGGAGTAGGATGAAGGCAGATGGTTGTTCCTGATTAGTTTGTTATAGCTTTTCAGGATCTGTGTCGAGCTGTGTTAGTTTACTGATTAGTATGTAATGGTCAGACTAAATGCTTCTTTTGTAAGCTATCAGATAGGGACCTGGTCTTCCTATCGGTAGTTATCTTCCTATCTTTTCTTTTTTTTCAAGACTTGTTTGTAGCTACTGTTCATTTCTATTAATGGAAATACGGTGATTGCACCCTGGTTAAAAAAAAATAAACATCTAATTAATTTTCTAGTGCTAATTAACTAGATTAGATTGGATTAATTTCTAATCACAGATTAATATTGTCCTCTTTTTTCTATTTGCATGCACTACCGGCTGCCGAGGTGCTTCATTGCGAGATTGCTAGTTCGCGCATACGCACGAGATGTTTTACTAGCGTGTACGCACATGTGTCTCATGGAGAGAACAAGAGAACAGCCATACGGCGGTGTCGTTAGAAACGGAATGCGTGATTAGTGCGTAATTAGGTGTAGATTAACATCATTAGTTAAAAAATGATTAACACATAATTAGCCGCAATTAAAATTATTAGGTTGTTTTTTACTTTTCAAATATAATTTAAGCCTTTCAATAAAAAATGAAAAAATATCTAAAATTTAAAACTTTCAACTCAAATTCAAAATTTGAAAATTTTTAAATCAATTTCAAAACTTTCAATTCAAATTTTGAAAACTTCCAACTTAAGTTTTGAAAACTTTCATCACAAGTTTTGAAAACTTTCAACTCAAAATTGAAAACTTTCAACTCAAATTTTGAAAACTTTCAAGTCTAAAATTTTGAAATTTTTAAATCAATTTCAACACTTTCAATTCAAATTTTGAAAACTTCCATCTCAAGTTTTGAAAACTTTCAATTCAAAATTAAAAACTTTCAAATTAAAAACTTTCAATTTAAAATTTTAAAACTTTCATCACAAATTTGAAAACTTTCAACTATATTTTAAAAACTATTGACTACATAATATATAATAAAATATGATAATTACCATAATCACCGCTAATCTTCTACCCTATAATTCACCAACTGATGTTTACATCCTCATTCTTCATTGATCGGTCAGGATTCTCTCGCTCGAATCCAACGTCCCAAATCGCTCCCACCATCTCCTCACACAGTCACACCGCTTCGTCACCGCTCCCAGTCTCCCGTCATTCACGCCCCCAAATCACGCCCCTCGATCGAAATCGCTGCTTCCCATCCGTTTCCTCACGCACAATCTGCGCTCCCTCTCTCCCGGAGCACAGCCGTCGTCTCAACTCGCCGCTGGGGTCATCGCCTTCGCATCGCCTCCTCCAATCTCCTCACCACCGAAACCCTCTTGCGCCGCAACCGGCGCCCTCTCCACAGCACCGCCAGTCAAGTCGGCTTCGATCCCTCGCGCGCTGCCACCGGCGCCCTCTCCACCGTGCCGCCATCAGTTCGTCGATCCCTCGCGCGCCGCCACCGGATTCCACCCCACCGCGTCGCAAGTCAGGTAGTCATCAATCCTTGTCGTCCACTCTCAGTCGCGCCACCCCTAGGACTCCTCGCCATCGCAAGTCATCGAACCCGCCGGCTAACAAGGTAATTAGGTAACCATCGCGATTTTGCATTTTACTGTAGAAATGCAAAATCGTTATATCAGTGGATGTGATTAATAATGCAACTTTCATGTTTCTTATGTGTGTATGCATATCCCACTACTAAACTATCAATGATGATTTCATGGTTTAATCAACTTCATTAGCATCTGCATATTTTTATATAATGCAAATGGTTTAACTTGATTATGATCTGCATTGTGAAATTATTTACTTCTCTCATGATTGGGATGTTTATATCTGAAAATTCAGAGAAAGCGCTTAAATTAGCAGCGTTGGAATGCTGCAACAAATGAATTCTGATCGAACTCATAAAATGCTTTTTTTTTTACTTCATTGTTTGGTCAGCAACATAGCCCAGAAAACCAATTAAATTGATAGACATGTTGTGTGCTCTTTTAAGAGAACACCATCCTAATTGACATCCAAGTTAAAAGAAGACATTTAATTATCTGAAACATGATGCCAATATTCAGAGCTTCTTTTACTTTTAGTTGTATACATTATTCTGTGATGTGTACCGAAGGTTATATACAGAATGAGAATTTACCTCAACGCTGGAATTGTGCAGTGATAACTTCCTTCAAAAAAATGTTAGATTTGTACAGTGTTATTTTTTTCCTTTAAAATGTCAAATGTGGTTTACATTTTTATTCATGACACCTGAATATGTACATATCGTGCATTAGTAATGTGTAAGCACTTATCGATGTATTGCCTAAAGGAACACTTTTCAGTTAATTAGCGAACTTATGAAAAAAAAATCAGATGTTTAATATCTGAATAAATTCATATTCTCTTCTCTGCTTCATGCCTTCATCAGGACGAGGTAGTTAGTGTTGTACTGTAGTTGACAAAGTGATTAGAGTTTGTTGCATTGATCTAGGACTATATTTGCATAATTGTCTCACATATATACAGGGGAAAATGTGTGTCATTTCAAGCTCTTAATTCCTGTGGACTGAATATCCTGTTTCAAGTCTCTTGTTGCTCACTGATAGCCCGTGATATGCCTTCTTCTCAGACAATCTCCCCCAAAAGTCAAGCTCAGGGTACACATCCTCCTCCAATTTGAAGAAATATATTTTATATTTTACTCAGAAAAATAATAAAAAAAAGAGATGACATAACAGAAGATGGGCCACTTTGTTCCTTGAGCCAACTAAGCAAGCTAGCTACCGTGCATACATCAGCAGCTCAGCTGTCCTTGGGCCTAGCCCATGGCGACTGAGCAGTGCCGAGCGGCAGCAGCAGTTGCAAGTTTAGTCCCACCTCGCCTAGCTAGCTTGAGGAGCACCAGCATATAAGGATGTACTGGCTGAGATTGACTTGGGTTTATTTTTTCTTGTGTGAAGCGAGGATAGTGTAGATGTAGTGCAACTGAATGGGTTGGATCGAAAACGATGGGCCCTAGGTTGATTGATCGATTGAAAATCTGGCTATTTTTTTTGGTGAGATGATCTTGTTCGCTGTTAGGTGAGATGGTTATGATCTTGTTCGCTGTTGGTGAGATGGTTTGATTTGTTGGTTTCTTAGGAATTTGTAGCACAGTAGCGGTTTCATGGAGTTCATCTATGGGTGGGTGGTGGACAGTAATGTGTGTGGTGCGTCAGTCTTAAGTTATGCTAATTTTTTTTTTAACCTGTGGTTTTTCTTTCTGACATGCTCTTTCATTGCAAATGGCTTCAGTAATTAACCATTCTCTGTTCACAAACTGTATCTTTTGTTAAGGTGTTCGCAAACAGTTATGCTTGTAAAATCTCTTGCCCTTTTCCCCTATGAATTAATGTTAAATTTAATAATGTTATGCTCCGGCCTTTTAGGATTTTCCCTTGCCAATAGCATTGGTGGAGATAAGTGGAAGGTGCAAAACTAATGACCATGGGGAGAAGGTCTGACTATCTCATTATCTTCTTTGACCTGTATTTCGGTATGCATTGAGGATGCCATAGAACTGTTTGAGCTTCTTGGTACTAAATCTGGGAGGTACTTGTATGAGCTAGATTCGCATTTGGATATCCGTACTTGTATGTGCAGATGAGCGCACGTACGGGTTGGTGTGGGTCCTCGAGACCGGGGGCGTAGCTGAGAGACTGATGATGAACGTGGTGTTTTTCATGGGCGATGGTGATCTGGTGGTGCTGGTGTTTGACACAGAATTTTTAGATAAATAGAGTAGCAAATTTTTTATAGACAGACAATTCTCTGAGTATTTGGTTTATAGGATTGCACTTGAAAAAATTCAGGATATATGGTATTTGTTGGAATATCTGTATAGCCCATACATCTGCAGTTTAAATTTACAGCATTTTCTATAAACTAATTCATATGGTCAAACAGACTAACAAGTCCAAACTATAAAGGACAAATTTCAATTTTTATGATGCAGAGTGGGGAAATTTGCTCTTGTACTCTCTAACATGCTTTGTGAAGACATGAAGGCTGGTCCAGATAGGGTTCTTGTTGTTTATGGTCAGACGAGTTAGACAATGACTTGTGAGTCTTTAGAAAATAAACTCTGCATAATTGTAACTTTCTATCCAGCTCAAATTTGTCTCCTGTGATTAATATAGTTTATAAAATAATAAAAATGCTTTTGCTTGTAATATGAAGTTTGGTTTGTATTACTTCTATGCAATATGTTTAGTTTGTATTCCTAAGCGCATAAGGAATTAGATTGTTTTCAAACATGCAAAAAAAAGTTGTAATTTGAGTTTTCTCGTTGGTATCTAATTAGCAACAGTATAATAATTCTTTTTCATATTGCCTTAGTATATGTTTATTTTCAATACAAAATATAACCGTAGCGTTAGTACGGGCATATTACTAGTTACCGTAATTAGAGGCTAGGACGGCGTGGACGTGGCCGTGCCGCGTGCGCGCTACTTATTAAGCTAGCGCGTAAGTGCGCACTAGGAAGCTCCGCTTCATTGGGCACTAGGAAGCTGCTGCCATGTATGACGAGGTACTCCGCCCAGTGCAAATCCGGCCGAGTTCCACGCAGTGCGAGTCCGGGTCCACGTCCACGCCGGGAACCACTCGGCGACCACATGACATGCTGGAGCTCATCGTCCTGGATCGGTTGCTGGCTTGCTGCTACCCTGCAACTCGGTACACATGAGATTTGGCCATGCTGCATGCTGAGCGAGAAAACACGTGCGTGTCACCTAGCGACTGTTCTCGCCGGAATTCATGCGGCATACTGGGCTGAGTTCATGGATTGACGCCGGTCATGGACTCGCGGCGTCACTATGCGGTTAATTGGCCACGAGCCTGATCCACTGTCGTCGTCGCTAAATGGGCGTCCTCATCTTTACCGACCGGCCGCCTCGTTGCCGCCGACTGGTTTTCCTCACCTTGACGGTTGGATGGTCACACCACCGTTGTCGGGCATCTACATCTTCACGGACCGGCCTGCCTTCGTCGCCGTCGACTGGTGTCTCCGCCTATATGGTTGGTTGGTCACACCACCGTTGTTGGGCATCTACATCTTCATCGCCGGCTTGCGTCTTCGTCGTCACCGACTGGTGTCTCCGCCTATACGGTTGGTTGGTCACACCACCGTTGTAGGGCGTCTACATCTTCACCGACTGGCCTGCCTTCGTCGCCGCGTCTACATCTTCACTATTGGCCTGCCTTCGTCGTCGCCGACTGGTGTCTCCGCCTATACGGTTGGTTAGTCACACCACCGTTACAGGGCGTTTACTTCTTCACCGCCGGCCTGCCTTCGTCGCCGCCTACTGGTGTCTACACCTAAACGGTTGGTTGGTCACACCACCGTTGTTGGGCGTCTACATCCTCACTACTGGCTGCCGTCAGATGGTGTTTTCATTGGTATTGATGCATGACTTTCTCCCCACATCGGCTAACTCTACCATTACCGAGGGGAATACTTAAAAAGTTAAGTCATTATTTATTTATAGCTTACAAAAGAAGCATTCAGTCTGACCATTACATACTAATCAGTAAACTAACACAGCTCGACACAGATCCTGAAAAGCTATAACAAACTAATCAGGGACAACCATCTGCCTTCATCCTACTCCAATTCTTCTGGTGCCGCCCATCCATCCATGTCTTGAATTAAAAACATCATTTGCCACCTGTTTTAGAAGTCTGGTTCCCAACTGCAAATTTCTTCGACTTGCCTCCTGCTTCGGCAAAATCGCCTAAGAATCCACCCAGTTACACGCCGTATAAACTAACTCAATAGGATCGTTTGGAAGTTTTCTTTCGAAACAGGCTTTGTTCCTGTATTTCCATATAGACCATAAAACAACTGTTTCCAACAATCACAAGATTTTTTGTAAATTTGTCCATACTCTGAAGCCAGGATCCAAACAGATCCTGTCTACTCAACACAGGTCTCACATTCAAAGCACATGCAAATAGGCTAAGAGTTCTCGCCCTCAATTCATGGCCATGCAAATAGACGATGATATATAGCAGAGGAGATTCTATGTCCATGGCCATGCAAATAGGCTAGGAGTTCTCGCCCTCAATTCATGATGAGTGTGCTATTAGGATAGTCCTTTTCTTTTTATGTTCGTAGTTCTAGATTGTTCACCTTGACCTGTGTTCTACTCCCCCTTTTCCTCTTCTTCCGTTGAGGTAAGTGCACCAGGCTAGCTGCTCATGTTGAATTCATTATCAACTGTGCTAGTTGGTTTTGGAAGATAATGCTCTTCTAGTGAACACTATCCTGAATGTTACGCAATTCTCTTATCGACTAGTTAGGCATACTTCTTTGTATGTACACTAGTGATGTTTGCGTGCGACTTTCATCGCGTTCGGGTAGAACATCAAGAGTTTCTGCAGTATTCGGTGCAAATTCGGTGCACCCTATTACCGTACTCTCTGGGTCATTTACTCAGTGAACTATAATCGAAAAATACCCACTCTTGCTCATAGTACTTGCTCTACGAGAGATAGGGTCCATAATCTTCTAACGCGCTCATTCGCACTCATTCATGAGAGTAGCTTGAAGGCACTGGTGAGAGATTGAAATGCTAGATCAAACTCATTGAGTCAATGCACATAGCGTGATTGGATTAATGGTACCGTAGAGCTTCTTACTCTATCGTAATTTCGACATTGAATAAATATGTCAGAAATATTCTAGATTTAGCGAATTTCTAATTTGCAATGCCAATCATCTTTCGTTATTCAAAATATGCGCAAATTAAATGCCGATAAAATGCACAAGTGTTGCAATATAATGGTACACAAAATTCCGGCAAATAATTCCAATATATTATATGCTATTCTATACATTTTATCGCAACGATATTAATTAAAAGTAATAAAAGTATCACAGATAATCAATAATCGTAAATGCGATAAATAAATTTCATAATCATAAACATCAGCAATAAAGGTACCTGAAATGCAAAGTCGGGGTCGAAATTCAATGTCCCGTGGCTCTTTTATGAGAGAATATGATTTTTCAGTGGATTTTGCAAATTCCGAATGCCATTCAAACAAATATCCCAAATGCAAAGGGTTATTTGTAAGTTTTCTGAAAAATTAAGGGTTTAAAGGCAAGATTTCCTATGCAGAGAAAAGTGCACCTAGTTTCCCAAAACTCCAGGGTCTTATTGCAGAATCAGAAGATTCTTTCCTTTTTTTTCCCTTTCTTTCCTCCTCCTCTTTCCTTTTCTTTCTCCTCTTCCTCCCCCCGATGGCGGCCTGCCATATACGGCGTTCGGGGAGGTGCGGCGCCAGCGGCCCGTCGGCCGGGGCAGGCGCGGCCGGCTCGCGGCGGCCCGGGCAGGTGCGGGCGGAGCGGTGGTCCGGCTGCCGGAGCAGTCGCGGACGACGCGCGGCGGCTCGGCGGCCGAAGCAGACGCAGACGGCGCGCGGCTGCTCAGCGGCCGGAGCAGGCGCGGCCGGCGCAGCGGCCCGGCTGCCGGAGCAGGCGCGGACGATGAGGCGGCGGCGCTCCCGTGCGGTGGGGCGCGGCCGAGGTCGGCGCGTGCATCGCGGGCGACGGGCGTTCTCGGCGTTACGTCATGGAGCCGCCGTACGGCGGCGGCGGGACGGCACGGCATGCGAGCTGCCAGGGGTCGGCACGGCACGACGGTTGGGACGGCGACCGCGACGCGACAGTCGCGGCGCGGCAGCCGATAGCGGTGCGGCCATGCGGCGGCGGCGCGACGGCCGACGGCGGGTCGGCGGCCAGGCGGTGCAGCACGCGGTACTTGTACAAGAGCGGGACGCGACTGTGCAGCGGAGGAGCTCGGCAGGGTGGCGGCACCGAGCGCAGGCGGGCGACGGCGAGGCCGTGTTGCGTTTGGCGCACGGTGGCGGCTCGAAAAACCCGGCTTGACACATCGTCGCCATCGGTGCCCTCCTCCTTTCTTTCCCCCGCTTTTTTCTTGTTCTTCTTCCTTTATTCTCTCCCCCGATGCCGGTTGCCATGAGTACTGTCGGCGCGGCATGGCAGCCGATGGCAATGCCGAGGGGCAGCCGAGGCAGGCGCGGTGCGGCATGACGGATCGGGTGCCGACGTAGTCGGCGGCGGGGCGCGGCTGCGCATGGTGCGGCCAGGCCACCGGCTGTCGGGGAGCGGCCGTGCTGCTGGTACGGCGGCGAGGCTGCCGGCACTGCGAGCACGGCCGCGTGGCTACCGGTTCTCCCTTTTCTTGTTCTTTCTTTTCTCCCGTGAATGGCGCGTTCGAGTGGCGGCCATGGGCGCCGGCCGTCGTGCACGGGTAGGCTCGCGGGCACGGCTTGGCCGGCGTAGTGCGGCGGCTATGCGGAGCGCTGCGCGCTAGGTGCGGTGCTCAGCCGGCGCCGTGCATAGTGCAGCCGGCTGCCGGTGGTGGAACTCCGTCAATCGGCGTCCGCCGGCGACTCCAAGTCGGCGATGATGGAATCCATCGAAAACCGCAAAAATGGAATGAGGAGGATGCAAGGAATTCGATTTTGCAATTCAATCTACAAGATGCAAAGTGGATTCTCGAATTTCGTACCCTTCTTTTTTTTCTCGGTCTCCGGTAGAATGTCGTGCTGATAACGTATTACGCAACCCTCCTGCTACACGATGTAGTCCAAAAGGGTCCTGTAATTCTACAAAAGTGGAGACACAAGATAAGGGGTGAGACTCTCTTCTCATTCATTCTCTTCTCTTCTCCTCAAGCACAAGCGTATATGGTAGGTCTAGGTGTGGGCCCAATTAGTGTATACATGACAACTTTCTATATTTCGTATATGGAAGGTTTCCTAACAAACAGATCAACATGCACGATTTACCATTGCAGATCTTAACAGGAAGGGGATAGATTGCATGAAATTTAGGAGGGACTTACATGGTGATAAGCTCAGAGATTGGAGAAAAGTTGTAAATAACTGGGAAGGGTTAAATTTAGTAGAGTACTGTAAAGACAAACTCTGGTGGACTTTATCTAAAGATGGAAGTTCACTGTGAGATCGTTTTATAAAGCTCTCAAGCTACAGCAGACTAGTTTCCCTAATAAGAAAATTTGGAAATTCAGAGTTCCTTTGAAAATTAGAATCTTCATTTGGCTTTTTACTAAAAACAAAATTCTCACAAAGGATAATCTTCTAAAGAGAGGTTGGAGGAAGGGAGATAATAAATGTCAATTTTGTGACAAAGTGGAAACTGTTGGCATCTCTTTTTTTATTGTCCTTTGGCTAGGCTTATCTGGAATATTACTGCATGTGCTTTGAATGTGAGACCTGTGTTGAGTAGACAGGATCTGTTTGGATCCTGGCTTCAGAGCATGGACAAATTTACAAAAAATCTTGTGATTGTTGGAAACAGCTATTTTATGGTCTATATGGAAATACAGGAACAAAGCCTGTTTCGAAAGAAAACTTTCAAACGATCCTATTGAGTTAGTTTATACGGCGTGTAACTGGGTGGATTCTTGGGCGATTTTGCAGAAGCAGGAGGCAAGTCGAAGAAATTTGCAGCTGGGAACCAGACTTCTAAAACAGGTGGCAAATGATGTTTTTAATTCTAGACATGGATGGATGGGCGGCACCAGAAGAATTGGAGTAGGATGAAGGCAGATGGTTGTCCCTGATTAGTTTATTATAGCTTTTCAGGATCTGTGTCGAGCTGTGTTAGTTTACTGATTAGTATGTAATTGTCAGACTGAATGCTTCTTTTGTAAGCTATAAATAAATAATGACTTAACTTTTTAGTATTCCCCTCGGTAATGGTAGAGTTAGCCGATGTGGGGAGAAAGTCATGCATCAATACCAACAAACCCTTAATTTTTCAGAAAACTTACAAATAACCCTTTGCATTTGGGCTATTTGTTTGAATGGCATTCGGAATTTGCAAAATCCACTGAAAAATCATATTCTCGCATAAAAGAGCCACAGGACCTTGAATTTCGACCCCGACTTTGCATTTCAGGCACCTTTATTGCTGATGTTTATGATTATGAAATTTATTTATCGCATTTACGATTATTGATTATCTGTGATACTTTTATTACTTTTAATTAATATCGTTGCGATAAAATGTATAGAATAGCATATAATATATTGGAATTATTTGCCGGAATTTTGTGTACCATTATATTGCAACACTTGTGCATTTTATCGGCATTTAATTTGCGCATATTTTGAATAACAAAAGATGACTGGCATTGCAAATTAGAAATTCGCTAAATCTAGAATATTTCTGACATATTTATTCAATGTCGAAATTACGATAGAGCAAGAAGCTCTACGGTACCATTAATCCAATCACGCTATGTGCATTGACTCGATGAATTTGATCTAGCATTTCAATCTCTCACCAGTGCCTTCAAGCTACTCTCATGAATGAGTGCGAATGAGCGCGTTAGAAGATTATGGACCCTATCTCTCGTAGAGCAAGTACTATGAGTAAGAGTGGGTATTTTTCGATTATAGTTGACTGAGTAAATGACCCAGAGAGTACGGTAATAGGGTGCACCGAATTTGCACCGAATACTGTAGAAACTCTTGATGTTCTACCCGAACGCGATGAAAGTCGCACGCAAACATCACTAGTGTACATACAAAGAAGTATGCCTAACTAGTCAATAAGAGAATTGCGTAACATTCAGGATAGTGTTCACTAGAAGAGCATTATCTTCTAAAACCAACTAGCACAGTTGATAATGAATTCAACATGAGCAGCTAGCCTGGTGCACTTACCTCAACCGAAGAAGAGGTAAAGGGGGAGTAGAACACAGGTCAAGGTGAACAATCTAGAACTACGAACATAAAAAGAAAAGGACTATCCTAATAGCACACTCATCATGAATTGAGGGCGAGAACTCCTAGCCTATTTGCATGGCCATGGACGTAGAATCTCCTCTGCTATATCGGATCGGCCCTAAAATTTATGTCGGAATAGTAAATCATTGCCATAGCTGTTGAGCAAGAAGCTCGCTATGAAGTTAATTGAATCCGATGTACCGGAATACTTTGTTGAATCAATATACTTCGTCATCAATTGTTGCAATTTTTGAATAGAGCATTGCATCGAAGAAATGGTTCTTGCCCAAGTACAGCACACATTTTCCCTGCAATAGAGAATTATTTCCAGTATAAAATAGTATATTTAAGGCATTTACTATTTTGTTGCTCCTTTATAGCACATAGTTATAATGCTTTAAATTTTATGTAGCGTCCAAACATAAAAAAATGAATTGTGGTCTGCATAACCACAAATAACACTTTAAGAGAAAGAGGTATTTCCAGACACATAGAACTGGAAATATTATGACTGTTGCTAGCAGCAACAACTGAATTTGTCGACCTATAATGCGCCACAGTCATATTACCTATAGAACAATTGTGCACTTTAAAGAAGCATCTATTGTCCGTCAACCCCGTTGAACTCTAAAAAGTGTGATGTTTTGGGCTACACCCTTTTAGCAATGGATTTTCAGCCATTTTCGGTCTTAGAATTATAAGAATATAAATATTACAACTCGTATGGTCATAGCACGTAAATTTTCCTAAATCATGAAGATTTGTGTGCCAATATGCACCGATAGGAGATCAATGCATAAACTGCATATAGTTCTAGCATCCCTGAACTGGATTGCGAAGAATATATGTGGCTCCCATTTGGTATTGTATGGATAAATGCGCTTCCGAAGCAACAAACATCCAGTGTCTCTTAGACACCATGTCTTTGCCAAGATTGATCCAGTAAGATCACGTGAACACCAATTGAACTCACTAAATCATCTTTAGAAGTCCGCGAGGACAATGCTAGCATTGCATTTGATGATTGGTGAATTGACAGCACAAAGTACCAAATATCCGCATGAACAGATCAAGTGTAAGCTATGAATTGCAATATATGCTATATCATTGTTGTAATACCCGCAGTAGAAAAGGACATGTAGTCCTCAAAGCTGCGGACTCTGAAAGAAAATTCAAACCATCGGCATGAACATCCATCCTGTAACTAGTGCTATTGCATCTGTTTGGTTTATGTGCATATCCTACTATCATAATGCGTTGCAAAAGGCTCTCTCCGAAGGTCGGAAACCTTTTACGGAGATAGTTATGAAGCCTAAATTCCTTGACAAATAAGAATTATTTCCAGTCATTTAGGGGGAGAGAATGAACCCCTAGATAGGACATGTCAGGAAATATGATAGTAGAAAAGGACTAATGCATGTTACACCACACTAGTGAATGCAGTTTGTATAAAGAATTAAAACTGCCAAATCACTTTGTAAATACTTTTGTGATTTCGAAGAGTTTGACTAAGTTGCATGAATGCACCGGAGGAGGGTGATACCGAAGAAAGTAAAGGTACCCCTCATCTTGTCTAGAGGCCTCGAACAAAAAGAATTGGACAAGAAACTTTGGCTCCTCACACCCCTAAAGTAACCGGAGACGTCTAGTGAAAACATGGCAAGAGGGACTATCATACTCAAAGTCACAAAAGGTACCCCACCAAATAGAAGGGGAGTCAGTTGAGATCTGGCAAATGGTATGGAACCTCTGAATAGGCATACCGCACCTTCCCATCAAGGAAGAAAACTAGCTGTTGGAGTGTACACTAACGCTGGTACATGCCCACATCAAGAAGTATTAAGCAATAAGAAGAAGAAAAAGAAGCATATGAAAATGCATCTCCTCGTATATCCATGGATACTCACGTAGAGTCTCATGCAACCAACAGAAGTTGGAAATGAGATCTATTATGGGCATTGTCTCTTTTAGACAACAAAACTCATTGGCAGTCAACCAAGAGTTAAATAGAATTAATGAATTAGAAATTGAAAAGAAGAAATCAACCTGAATATTGATAAGCATTGAAAATAGAATTAATGAATGCATTTCAGGGATTTAGATCGAACACTTGCATACTAGCAAAGAATTGAAGAAACAAACTCATTCGTTTTGAATTTGAGTTTAAATTGAATTATTTGGCTGAATCCAAATCATGCTTACGCTTGCAGCTAAAAGGCATGCGACAGATGGAAGTCTAGTACATCAGTCCAACTGCACTTAGAAATGTTCACGGTGCATAGCTTTGGAATAGTCGATTACCGCCAAAATGGGATGGAAATCCTAAACACAAGTGTGTCATAGAAGCATACGAATACTTGGCTAATTGAACTAAACCAAACTAAGCATCACTGAACAATTTAGAGCCTCGACATGGTTTTGAGAGATGGTTACCCGCGACAGCAATCGCGATTTGAGAACTATCTCAACCCCCACGATTTATGAAATTAAAGCAGCATATGTCGCACATATGCAAATGAGTTACGTGAGAAGCAAACTCGCTAAGCACATGAACCCAGAGCTCTTCTATGTACATGAATTACATAGGAGCAACGAACTAAGTCATGTGGAAGTCTTGCAGATTCATCTACTAACTCATTATTTACATCTTCTCTTGAATAGGTGTGCCCGAGAAATCAGAATAATGAGACTTAGATAAATGCAAAATTCAGGGGGAGAATTTCGCTAACTCATTCCAGAATCTTGATATAGAAAATCAAGTACCCAAAATCAATCGAGAAAGATTGAACGGATATTTGGGTGAATTGTACTCCTTTTTCCCTTGGATAAGTTTTCCCAGGAGTTTCTTATCAAGGTTTTTAACGAGGCAATTCGTGCGACATTGCAAGCGTATGCTATGTACTCTTTCTCCAATTTTTTCCCACTGGGTTTTTCTGGAGTTTTGATGAGGCATAGACATCACGCAGTGAGTGCCCAAGGGGGAGTGTTAGGAAACCTTCCATATACGAAATATGGAAAGTTGCCATGTATACACTAATTGGGCCCACACCTAAACCTACCATATATGCAATGTGGCTATATAAAGAGGAGGGGGGCTGCTTATTTGTGTACGCTTGTGCTTGAGGAGAAGAGAAGAGAATGAATGAGAAGAGAGTCTCATCCCATATCTTGTGTCTCCACTTTTGTAGAATCACGTGACCCTTTTGGACTACTTCGTGTAGCAGGAGGGTTGCGTAATACTGTTAATCAACTCATGCATGCATGAAATTTCTCCTGGTAAGATATAGGCGGCTGCACCCATGCATGTGCGTGTGGTGGCCACGAGACATCTATCGGCGCTGCTCCTGGCAATTGGATCACGCATGAATAAAACCTCTGTACAAGGGCGCCGTCAACAGCTCCGTTTTGATCTCAGCCGACCAGCACATGAAAAGAAGGGAACACCAGAAGAGCAAATCGCAATTAGAAATTAATCTGATAGAAGTTAGATTGGAACGACCAACCCGATTGAAGATTTGAGCCATTGAAATCGGTAAGATTGATCTCAGCGTTTCTTCTCGAAGTTGAATTCATCGCACTTCTTGATAGAAAACTCGACGCACCCCTACCTGGGGCGCCAACTGCCGAAACAAGATTTTGGTAATATAAAGGGGTAGCGCACGAGATCTAAAAGTGGATGGATGTGGAGACAAAGATTTAGATAGGTTCAGGCCCTCTCAATGGGAGGTAATACCCTACTCATGTTTGGGGATTTGAATCCGCCGGGTGTAGTATTGATCTGACGATCAGGTTATGAATCATGCCCCCTAGAGGGTCTCCTGCCCACCTTATATACGATTGGGGGGGGGGCAGGATTACAAGATAGAAACCTTAACCAATACGGTATCGGTTTCCTAAATCTATTTTACAATATTATCAAACCAGGATTTTAGGCCGTTTTCTATAATATACAAGAAAACGTAATACCCAAGTCATGATCCGTTACATATTTCATAGATATAAGTTATTTCCTATTACCAGTCGGGTAACCATACTGTGTGGGCACGGGATACCCATAATCTCCACACATTTATAGCCAAATTTACGACAAATTGAGATCCAGGCTCACTGGTTGGAAAGGAAGGCTTATGGCACACATCGGTATTAAGGCTGTGTTCTATCTGATTTTTCTTGCACACGCTTTCTAAACTACTAAATGATGCATTTTTTAAAAAAAGTTTTTTTAATAGAAAAAGTTGCTTTAAAAAAATTATACATAAATAAACCATTTTTTATTATTTTAACTAATACTTAAATAATTATACATAAATAAACCATCACATTTTTCGTGCAGGGAACCTTCCCAACACAGCCTAATCCCTTGAAGAAATAGATTAAGTGCAGAACCGATCTACTTCCTCACAGCCCTAAAACCTGTTGAGATTATGGGCATATAATGATTTAATTTATTCCATAAATAAATCATGACATTACAGATGAAAACTAGCATGAACGCATCATTAGATCTACACATGTAAACTACGCAGAATAACATGAATAGATCAAATATGCGCAACATATTGAACACGTACCGAGGTGACGAAAAGACCGGCTGTTTGGTCGAAACTTTTCGCAGGTGTCTACGAAGGCACGAAACACGCGAGCGAAGAGGAAGGCGAACCGTCGCGAACGAACAGGGAGCAGTCGCGCGAAGCGCTTCCCAAAAACCTTATTGCCGCCTTCTCCCGGTGCAGGACGTCAAAGGCAGAGGTTCCGGAGACCTGCTCTCCCGATCGCTGGTGCACGCCGGCGAGCGGGATGGAGTAGTCTACGAGCGACGGCGCAGTACAGAGTAGGAGGCAAACCCTAGATTGATTTTCGCATATATTGCGTGAAGACGGCGGGTCGGTTTATATAGAGAAGGGTCGCTTGATCAGGGCGCCTGCACGATCTCTACTGCGCGTAACCGAACCGGATAAGTCGCGCGTAACTTATCCGGACTCCACGCCGTTTGCACGCACCGGATTTTTCGGAACGTTTCCAAAACAAAACGAATCCGAATTTGCAGCAAAACAAAACTGCAAAAGGAGGCTGCATCTGCGCAAGGGTGAGGAGCCAATTTTTCGGACCATTCGACGCGTACGTCGTGCACACGCGCCGCCTGCCCTGCCAGGCGAGGCGAGGCGAGGCGAGCGCGCGCGTGTTTCCCCTCTTCTCTCCACCACACATGCTTCAAGTGGCTAGGAGGGCATCCTCCCTTTTAAGGAGGTCCCCCTCTCCTAGAATAAGCAAGGTGGTACTAAACTCCACATGCATGCCATCCCATGAGGTGGGCTTTTGTGATTTTCCAAAGAATTAATCTTCGAGTGGGCTAAGGCCCATTCATTAATTCCAACAAAACCTCCCCAGCAAATCCCTTGAAGAAATAGATAAAATTAGAAGGAAATTTCAATGGGCCGGTAGCTGGTTATCAAGAGCTATGCGCGGAAAAATGCAAAGTGAATTAGACTACCTAAGAAGCTTGGGGGTCTGAGTATACTGCATTTGAATTCACACGAGCGCTTTGACTGCACTGGTTATCCCCCATGGTTTGAGTGGGTTTACCCCCGACAAACCTTGGAGGCACGCCGCCAACTTTTAATAAAAAAAAAATCACGTGCATACACTTTTAATAAAAAAATTACATGTTAATTTTGCTATCAGGTACGTACGCATCTAGGAAATTAATCTTATTAGATTTAGAAAAATACGTTATACTGCCAAAAAAAATTGATAAAAAAGTGAATACCAAAATTGCCCCAATCATTGACCTCGGAAAGTACCAATATACCCTTATAAATTGATAAATCATCGTACCAAGCCCAGTTCGCTGCTAGAATCAACTCGGTCTCATCGCAGGTGATTTGGAAAGTATGGGCTCCCTCTAAATGCAAAGTTTTTGCTTGGCTACTCCTACGGAATAGAATTTTGATGACTGATAGACTCCAAATCAGACAATGGCCAAACAAACTACTTTTGCCAGCTATGGTACAGGAAACTTGAAACATCCTAACATCCGTTCCAGGAATGCAAAATCACAAGAGAAATTTGGGAGGCAGTGCACCAAGAATAGGATGCACCAGAATAATGGATGATTACAACCCGGACATCTTATTGCTTGATTGGTGGCTGAATGGAGTGAATCAAGACTCCAGAGGAGAAGAAAACATGGGGCATGAAATCAATCTTCATGTTAATCACCTGGGAGGATGGTGGCAAATCTCAGAGATGAAATCAACCTATGGAAGATATGCAGAGCTAAAGATATTGCAAGAATATCCGCTTAGCTCTTGGCGTCACGTCTGTTAGAGTGCGCAGCCTGACTTATATATCAACCATGGATCACACAAGTCATATTGGGCCTGCTCCACACTAGGTTCACCCATAATTACAACTTTTGATCCTAAACCTACACAACTAAAAAACTAGTCATATGGGTGGGGACTGTTCCTACCTTTTAAGTTGTGCTTCCCCATCATCAATTACCGATGTGGGATTAAATCTAACAATCTTTCCTGTCACACGTTGGGTCCAACAATCCGTCCCATCATATCAACCCATGTGACCATGAAAACTTGTTATTAGGACTTCCCAATTATGTAACTGTCACGCCCTGATTTTTCTTCGGGATTAAAAATCATCAAATAATTCATTTTTAGAAATTATATTAAAAACTAAAGTATTTTAACCAAGCAAATTAATGAGGAAATTAAAACTTTCCTTTAAAAATCATGGCCGGAAATACTTTTGTAAAATTCTCCGTGCTATAAATATTCTCTGAAATTTTCGGTGAATTTTTCGGAGCTCAATATCTAATTTTAATACCACAAAGTTCATTTAACCAATTAAAATAAATGAAAAAAAATTGAAAACTCCTTCCTTATACTTGGGCTGCTTTTGGCCCAAGTCTTTTTCCCATCCTCCTTTCCCTCATGCCTCCTCGGGCTGGCCTCCTCTTTCCCTCCTCCCTCCTCGGGCCGTCGGCCCAGCTCGCTCTCTCCTTCGAAGTCTGTTTTGCCTCCCCATTGCTATAGTATCATCTTCAACCTCCAGCCGCCTCCCGTGTAGGCCCGTCGATAGCCATGTGCCAAATAGGCACCGCATAGGCCCCCCTTTTTTGGGCCCCATATAAACATGAATGCCCATTTCAGCTATTGCAATGCAACACAATATCAGGTAATAGGCAATAGCCCAATGGGTAGATCAACAATGCTAGGCCTGGCCCAAATTCAAGAGGATGTTGTGCGCTCATTGATTTCGTCCTGCTGTTGGTTGCTGAGAGATCTAATTCCCCGTGGCGCCGATTTCAGAGACCGAGACGATGAGATGTCGATCCCAATTCCATGCGCCGCGATCGAGGCGGTGGCGATGCGATACAACTTGCTGCTTGCGATTCCAACACTCCGAGCAGCAGCGGCGATGGCTCTGCCCTACTACTTTGTCTCGTTTCCTAGCTCCTGGCTTCCTCCTCGTACGCTCGTCATTGTCGACTTGACCCTCAACAGCTCGACCTCGGAGGCTCAGATAAGTAAGATTAGACAGTGATTGAGTAGATGATAGATCGTAAATTCATAATATTAGAACACATATTGCATCTATCTAATTGAGTGAAAATATGTTTTATTTATATTAGACATGATTTTTTTAAATTATAGGGCCCTACTATGCATTTCACCCCAGGGCCCCAAATTTCTGGAGACGGCCCTGGTCCCGTGTCCATGTGCAGCGCCGCTGCCTCCACCAAATCCGGCCGCTCCATTGCTCCCCTTCCAAAATTGATCGCAAAAACGGGTTCCCCACAATATCCTCTACCTCAGAGCATCTCCAACGGTCTCTCTAAATTCAACTCTCCAAATGTCTGTTTGGCCAACTCTCCATTTTATTTGTTAAGTCAATTTTTTTTTACCAGAAAACAGTGGGGGAAGCCCCCACGGTTGAATTTCATTTATAAAAGAGAAAACTGTACAAAAGCAACATTACAGAGCATCAATCCATGATTGCAAAATAGGTCTATCAGCTAACTTAAGCCTAGGTAAATCTAGGCCTAACTCTTCTCTTAAATTCAGCTTCCAACACGGGACAGATGTTCGAATGCTATTAAAGATGAAATCATTTCTTTACTTCCAAAGCAACCAGGCGGCCACCAAAAAAATTTCCATGAAACAGGCATTACCGAAGCCATTTCTCTGAGAATGAATCATCTGATGAAATTCTAAAGAGGTATCCCAAGAGAATCCAATAGAGTTCCAACATGCAGTAGCAAAAGGGCATTGGAAGAACAGATGTTCTCTTGTCTCACGAGTTCCCAAGGAACAGAGATCACAGGAAAGAGGGACATTGGGGGGCTTACTGTGCTCTCTCTAGATTGTTAAGTCAAATTGATTGTTTACTCCAACAGCCTCTCCATCCATCCTCTCTATTTTGAGTCAATGACAGCGGGACACATGCGTCAGCCTCTATACCATACTTCCTCATCTTTCTCCCCCTCTTTCTCTCCCTCTACCTCTTCCCGTTAGCACTCCCGACGGCACGGACGGCGGCGGCGGGCGCGGCTGGGGACGGCGCTGACAACGACGGCGGTGGGCGAGGCTGGGGACGGCGCGGAGAAGGCGGCGGCGGGCGCGGCTGGCTACGATGACGACGCAGAGGACGGCGGCGGTCGCGACTTGCTCTGGCACATCTCTCCTCCCTACCGTTGCTGTCGTGCAGTTCTGCTGCGGTGCTGCCTTCTTGCCGGGGGAGAGAGATATGGGGTGGGAGAGGGAGTGGTGGGGCCCACAAATAGCCAGGCAGAGTGACTCTCCAAGTTTGGCTAGTGAGGGGTGAGATTTGGCCATCTGGATGGCTTAGCTAACAGGATGGAGAGGCTGTTGGAGGGCATTTTTTCTCCATACTTGCTAAAATTTAACTTGGCCAACCATTTGGCCATTCTATTGGACTTGCTCTTATCCCCAAGAAACCCACTTGAATCCTGAATCAAATCGCGTGGAATCGATGCAGTTTTGAGCTCCTATTTTCCAGTGAACACTAGCTAATCCGCCTCCGATTCCTCTCAAGTCCAATCACTAGTACATATCTTATCATCTGTGAAGGGCTCAATTATGCCTGTACTACATGGGCCGTCAGAACGAAGTCATCTCAATCGGGCTTAAATTTGCACCGTTGTAGATGTAGTCACTCTAGGCCCAAGTACATATAGCCCATCACCAATAACACTCATCTGTGACGGGCAAAGATTTAAGCCCGATTGAGATGACCTCGCATATCTCAATCGGGCCTAGACATCGAGCCCGTCAGAGATGAGGGTCATCGGTGACGGGCTTCAAATATGGCCTGATTGAGATGACTTTAAAGCCCGTCACCGATGACTCATATCGGTGTCGGGCTTTTGTTGATGCCCGTTAGAGATAACTTTTACTTAGGTCATTTTTCTATATAACTTTTTTTGAACAGTTTGAGTTTGAATTTGAAAATATGACAACTTCAAACAATTTTTTAAATACTAAATTATTTCAAATGAAAAAATTATCAACAACAAAGTTGTATAACATACCAATATTTACAACTTTTATTTTTGTTTTGGTTATTTTTCTATATAACATTTTTTTGAACAGTTTGAATTTGAATTTGAAAATATGACAACTTCAAAACAATATTTTCAAATACTAAATGATTTGAACTAAAAAAGTCATCAACAACAAAGTTGTATAACTCATCAAGATCTATAACTTTTATTTTGGTCATTTTTCTATATAACGTTTTTTAACAATTTGAATTTGAATTTGAAAATATGACAACTTCAAACAACATTTTCATATACTAAATGATTTCAACTAAAAAAGTCATCGACAACAAAGTTGCATAATTCATCAAGATCTATAAGTTTTATTTTTGTCATTTTTCTATATAACATTTTCTTGAACATTTTGAATTTGAATTTGAAAATATGACAACTTCAAACAATATTTTCATATACTAAATGATTTCAAATAAAAAAGTCATCAACAACAATGTATAACTCGCCAAGATCTATAACTTTTATGTTTGTCATTTCTTCATCCGACAAAGTGCTAGTAACATTGTTCACAAAATTTACATATTTGTGTTATAGTTTATAAAACTAGATGAGAGATATGTGAATTTTGTGAACAATGTTACTATCACTTTGTCGGATGAAGAAATAACCAAAATAAAAGTTATAGATCTTGACGAGTTATACGACTTTGTTGTTGATGACTTTTTCAGTTGAAATCATTTAGTATTTGAAAATGTTGTTTGAAGTTGTCATATTTTCAAATTCAAATTCAAATTGTTCAAAAAAATGTTGTATAGATAAATGAACAAAATAAAAGTTATAAATATTGATGAGTTATACAACATTGTTGTTGATGACTTTTTCACTTGAAATCATTTAGTATTTGAAAATGTTGCTTGAAGTTGTCATATTTTTAAATTCAAATTCAAACGGTTCAAAAAATATTATATAGAAAAAAGTCCAAAGTAAAAGTTATAGATCTTGATGAGTTATACAACTTTGTTGTCGATGATTTTTCCATTTGAAATCATTTACTACCCGAAAAAATATTTAAATTTCTTATATTTTAAAGTACAAATTTTATATAGTTCAATCAAACCCGGATGGAGAAATGACCAAAATAAAAATGGTAGATCTCAATGAGTTCTACAACTTTGTTTTTGATAGCTTTTTCATATGAGTTCATTTAATATCATAAAATTCAATTCAAATTTTACTTTTTCCGAGAAGTCTGATTTGGCTCCTACTCATGATAATACTTGCTAAATATATATTTGATCCAATTAACTCGGATTTACTGGTGAAATATATGATCAAAATAGATGTTATGTGAATGTGGTTGTGTTATGTGAATTAATGTATATGAATAGGGGATGCTAGGGTATGACATAATGGCCTAGGGCTTAATAGGATTAATAGAATATTCATACCAACAAATTACAATTTCTCTCTTGGAAGCCAATCTCCAAAGAACTATGAGGTTAAGCATGCTTGGCCTAGAATGGGTGACCTACCAGGAAGGCACACAAGTGAGGGCAAAGGCCTGAGGCTAACAAAAAAATACAAAATTTATTTTTTTATGGATTATACTCATCTGTGACGGGCTATAATCTAGGCCCGTTAGAGATGAGAGTCATCCGTGACGGGCTATTATTAGGCCCGTTAGAGATGAGAGTCATTCGTGACGGGCTTTTGTGTTGGCCTGATTGAGATGTGTCATCCATGACAGTCGGATGCCCGATTGAGATATTTTCTTACATCACTGACCTTTGCTTAGTGACGGGGGCCCTGCCCGAAAGAGATGATGCTTTAAGCCTGTTAGAGATGACCAGTCCCGTTTTAGTGAATCTATCTCATCACTCTGTGCATATAGAAATCCATCCTCATGCTCTCCTCCACCTTTTTCCCCTTTTACCCGATCCTCCTGTGCCCTACCCGCCTCTCCCCATGCTTGGCTTCTCTCTCCATTGCCGGCCGCCGCTCCAGCCACTGTTATCCGCTGCTTCGGCCGACGCCCCTCTGTACCGTCGCCTTCCACGGCACTACAGCCATTGTGCGAATCTCGGCCACCAGTTCCCTTGCACGAAATCCCACCGAAACCACGCCTCCACCGCAAACCCGTGCCACTGCCACCACCGTGACACCAGCCGCGCGCCACCACCGTCCTAGTCGTCGCCGCGCCTCGCAACCACCATGACCGGCTTCGCCGTGCCGTGCCGCACCAAGGCAGCCACCGCACTTCCTCAAAACACCACCGAAGCAACCTCTTCCACCATCAACCTGAGGCCGTTGCCATATTCGCCACCTCAGGCCACCATTCGTCATCGCTAGGTGCCTCCCCTCGCTACGCCGTCACCACCACTGCGTTCCGCAGGGCTCGGATAGCCTCGGCCGCCACTCCTCCATCGCCTGGAGCCACCAAAATCAGCCCCGGCACTCCCCGGTGAGCTCCTCCGCTAGCTCCTTCTCCGGCCGGTGTTTCCCATCGCACTGTACCGCCTTTATCTCTCTAACCCCTTCTCCATCATCCTAAGGTCAAGGCAGAGCCTGTTCACTTCTCCGTCTTCCCATGCCGCCATCGGACTACTGACCACGCCGTTTCCCCAAGGAGCGCCGCCGCTATCTGCTCGCCGCTGGTCGCCTTCCTTCGCCTATTGCACTCGGTGAGCATTCTCCTCTCTCCTCCCCACTTCCCTTCTGCCGCTTCTCGCGCTGCTGTTGCTCGCCGCTGACGTTCTTTGGGTCGGGCGCCGCCGCCGCCGCCCGTCGGTCGCCCGCTATCGTGTGTGCCCGCCTTGCTGCGTCGCCCGGCCACTCCCAGTCGCCCGATCGGTTCCGACCGATCTGTGCCATCCATGTGTTTGTCCGTGTGGTCGTCCCACGTTGGCGCCACGTTGGCGTCACCTCACCCTACCCAGCTGTCATGGCCGCCACGTGCAGCGCCCACATCCCAGCCGCGATGGACCGAGTTCACCATGGCTGCCTCCTTGTGCCTCTGACCCGTGGGGCTCGCGTGTCCCGCCAGCCCCTTTGATGACATCACTGTCATCCTTTTCCTTTGAGAAAATAATTAATAATTGTGTTATAATTCGGTTTAATTCCTGTAAATGATTCAAAACTTCTAAAATTCACAACTAATTCATACGAACTCTAAATTGAGCCGTTCAACTAGCGAAATTCATCTAAAATTGAGCTCTACATGCTTGTTTACTTTTTATGTACTGTTTATTTGTTTTTTATTAGATTTTTTCCTTGTTTTGCATGCCAGCGTGTAGAATCCACCGTTTCGGAAGATCGCGTTCACGAGGATAAGAGTTCGAAATATTGTCAAGTATTTTGAAGATCTTTAAAGATAGTCAGTTTAATTCATAATCGGTTGTCTTATCGATGTTATTTATGTCGCCTTTAGACAGCCGATATGAATTAGAGCCCTTAGAACAATTTTGTAACATGATTCCTCATATCACAAAATTTGGGGCATATATAATAGAGAGATGAAAAGTATGGATTTCAAAAACTTGTGTCACAACCGATGTAAAGTTACATTGCCATGAGAGGGCCAATATAGTCATATCGTCCTTAGATCAAAATTCATTGCAAATATACATAAGTATGAGAGTCGCTTTTTTGGTTACTGTTCACTCGAAAATTTTTCTTTAAATTTTTAGGATCTTTGCAGGGTGGCGAATCCAAAAACAGCCGGCGTTTGATTTAGAAATTTTGAAGTCCTACTCGGTACTAGCCGTATGCCTCACTTATCTGCCTATTTAAGCAACCATCTTCAGGTATCCCTAGTCATATTTGAACTAGCTAAGCGTTTACCGTCTCCCCAGGCAGTTCCACCCGAGGGGAACACTTCTCTACGGATACTGGTTCTCCAGACGCCTATGCAAGATGCAGGCTAAAAACGAGAACAACCGAGAGGTTTCTCCTATAGGGTCCTTAGCATAAACGCTTGTCTAGAGCAAACAGACAGGGAAACTTAAAGAAAATTACTTCATATTAAGCAAATAGGCTTACATACGGTTTTCCCTTTCGGGAACCCCGAAGGTAGATACAAACAAGTTTTTCTCACCTTACAAACCTTTATATTACAACTCCTTGCTTCAATATATATTATGCAAGGTAGGCTAGAGGAACTACTACTAAGAAAGATGGAATGGAGGGTGAGAGCGCGCTTGGAAGCTTTTCTCTGAATGGTGTCTTCGTGGTTCTGTCTCCCCGGAGTGAAGGCCAACGTCTCCTTTTATAGAGGCCAGGGGTGGCGTCGCCTGTGCCTCCTGCTTATCTCTTCGCTACTGTATCTTCACGGGAGCTAGCTAAAGTCGAGGCTTTTCCACCGAAAGTTTTATTCTTCACAGGGATATGTCATTCACCGCACCCTATATTGTCCCCTTATACTTTATAGGGTGTCCTTCAGGATGTCCTTCTGGATTTCTTCTATATATATATATATATATATATATATACATATACATATATATATATGTGTGTGTGTATATGTATGTATATATGTGTATATATGTATATTACGCAACCCACGTGCGGTATAGTATGTCTATATATATATATATCTATATATATATATATATATATATATATATATATATATATATATATGTATATATATATGTATGTATATATGTATGTGTATATATGTATATCTATATATATGTATATGTATATATGTATATCTATATATATGTATATTTATATATATATATGTATATATGTATATATATATGTGTATATATATATATGTATATATGTATATATATATGTGTGTATATATATATATGTATATATATATATATGTATATGTGTATATATATATGTATATATATATTTATATGTATATATATATATATATATATATATATATATATATATATATATATATATATATATATATATATATATATATATATATATATATATATATATATATATATATATATATGTATATATATATATAGTTTATATTACAAGACTAAGTGCTTTGAAGCCAAGTATGATCAAGTCTATCTATTACATCAGCCCTGGAAACTATGGACTGCCTCTATTGCACGGAGATGAAGACTATCAATCTCTTCTATTATCTTTTTGTCTTCGGCATCAGTTCCTGTGATTGGCTTCAGGGTTTTGGTTACTCCTGCAAGATGTTTGGCCAATGCCTTTAATTTGGCCATTTGTTCTTCTATTGCTCTTGGGAGATCGGCTAGTTTTTGTTCTTCTGATGATATGTCTTGCCTGGTCTTCTCCAATTGTGCCAAGAGATCAGCTTCCTGTTTTGCAAGCTCTTTAAGTCTTTGCTGAGTTGAGTCAGGGCCAGCAGCCAATGCATCAAGCTTGATTTTATCTTCAATGATTTGCTGTCGGCTAGCCTCAACTGTTGTCACCATGGCTTGTCTCTCCAACCAATCAGCAAGTCTTTGCATGGCTCGTTGGTATTTGAACTCATGTTGCTCCAAGTTGACTGCTGGAGTAATCATATTAGCTAATTCATCTAGAGTAGAGCTTGGATATCGTGGAATCTAGACCTTATTGATCCGCAATCGGCCACCAGTGCATCAAGTGAAGCATTCAGCCGATCAGCCATATCCAGAAGTATAGCTCTTGTTTCGTCCGAGATTGGCTGCATGATTTCACTGGTGACCTCAGCATCGTCATCTTCATCCAGGAATTCCTTAATTAATGTCAAAGGGAAACATATCGGCTAGTTTCTGAAAAAGGAAGATTGAAGATTTGAAGTTAATACAATGGATTAGGCCGATATGAAATTTGTTCAAGTTATCGGATTTTATCTTGACTTGGGGGGGCAGCTTCTGTTTCAGCTTCTGTTTTAGCAGGCTAATGAGATTTGGGATATAAGATAATATTATCGGCTTAACATAATAATCCAAGAATTTTAAGCAAAAGACTTACCGATGCTGTTGAAGAAGATGACGGTAAAGGAGTTCTCAGCTTTGATGGTATCGGCTTATCTGGTTTCTGAGCAACCACTTGTGGAGAAACCATCTTTTGTCGGTCGGCCGAATTCCACAATAGTCCCGGATACAATAAAAACCGGGGCTGATGATCTTTAGTCCCGGTTCAAAAGGGTAACAGGCATATTTGATCTTTAGTCCCGGTTGGTAACGATCTTTAGTCCCGGTTCAAATGCTGTCAAGGCCTGTCAGGCCCCCCCCCCCCCCCGGGATCTAAAGATCGTAACTTTAGATCTCGGGGATCTTTAGCCCCGGTTGGTAACACCAACCGGGACTAAAGTCCCACCCCTATATATATATATGTCTTCTTCCTCCTCCAATTGCCCGAGCAAGCTTCAAAATTTCTTCAAAAAAGAGGGGAGGTCATGCCAAAATTTCTAGTGAATTTATTTTGGTGATTACATATAAATCGGAGGTGCCTAAAAGGTTTGCAACTTCATCCTCCAATGTTTTTTTTTGTCATATTACATTTGCAGCTATGTTTTACACACTTTTTTGTCTCCAAAATTTAGTTGTAAGTTGATGAGAGAGAAAATTTGTGTGGGGAAGAAAGAATATATAGAAACTTAGTTGATTTGCTAAAGAAGGTTTTATAAAATAGTTGAGAAGGAAAACTATAGTGAAAGTTAATCTTAAAAAATAGAAAACAAACTAAAATGAAAATTAAAAGAAGTAAAACACATTAAAATTAGTTTAAAACTTTAGAAATAGTAAATAAGAATTATTTGGTGTAATATTTTATGATTTTTGTATGAATAAAGATATGTCATTATTGTATGACTGTTGAAACAGTTTGTAATTATCTTATAATTATTGTATGACTGTCATTATTGTAAAAATAATTATTTGTGTATGATTTTTTTCGACTCATGTAGATGGATCGGCAATGGATGTACGCTGACCGGCGGTCCAAAGAGTTTTTTAACGGCGTGCACTATTTTTTGAGAGTGGCCGAAGCTAACAGGCAAAGGGGTTTTATTTGTTGTCCATGCAATAAGTGTAAGAATCAGAAGGAGTATTCTGCATCCAGGACTATTCATTTCCACTTGTTTGAGTCGGGGTTCATGCCAAGCTATAATTGTTGGATATCCCATGGAGAGCAAGTGTTGAAATGGAAGATGATGAAGTGGAAGATGACAATATTCCAGATTTTGCTCAGTACGTTGGATTTGAAGGAAATCAAACGGGCGAGGAGGAAAGGGATGCTGATGGTAACGACGTTGCGGATGATCTTGGTCAGATGTTGCAGGACGCCAAGGAGGACTGCGAAAGTGAAAAGGGGGCCCATAAATTGGACAAGATGTTAGAGGATCACAGAACTTCGTTGTACCCAGGTTGCGAGCAGGGGCACAAAAAGTTGGATACCACTCTGGAGTTCTTGCAATGGAAGGCAAAAAATGGGGTTAGTGACAAGACATTTGGCGATTTATTGAAACTCGTCAAGAACATTCTTCCGGAGGGAAACAAATTACCCGAGACAACGTACGAGGCTAAGAAGATAGTCTGCCCGCTAGGACTGGAAGTTCAGAATATTCACGCATGTCCGAATGATTGTATCCTATATATCGGTGAGGAGTATGAGAACCTAGAAGCATGCCCTGTTTGCAAAGCACTACGATACAAGATTAGACGAGACGATCCAGGAGAAGTTGACGGGCAGCTAACAAAGAAGAGAATTCCTGCTAAGGTGATGTGGTATTTCCCTATAATACCACGGCTAAGGCGTTTGTTCAGTAACAAGGGGAATGCTAGAATGATGCGATGGCACGCTGAAGAGCGTCAACAGGACGGGATGCTGAGACACCCCGCCGATGGTTCGCAGTGGCGAAACATCGACAGAAAATTTAAAGAATTTGGAAAGGACGCACGAAACATACGGTTTGGTTTGAGTACGGATGGCATGAATCCTTTTGGAGAGATGAGCAGCGGCCATAGCACTTGGCCCGTTATGATGTGTATCTATAACCTCCCCCCTGGCTATGCATGAAGAGGAAGTACATAATGATGCCGATTATTATTCAAGGCCTCAAGCAACCTGGTAACGACATCGATGTGTACCTAAGACCACTGGTCGAAGATCTTAAACTGTTGTGGAAGAAGGAAGGTGTCCCCGTGTGGGACGAGGACAAACAGGAGGAGTTTAACCTACAAGCGCTGCTGTTCGTAACCATCAACGATTGGCCTGCACTTAGCAACCTATCCGGACAGTCCAACAAGGGGTACAAGGCTTGCACTCACTGTATGGATGAAACAGAAAGTACGTATCTTAAGCACTGTAGGAAGGTTGTATACATGGGTCATCATCGATTCCTTGCAGCAAACCACCCGGTATGGAAGAAAGACAAGCACTTCGAACATAAGGCTGACCACCGTACGAAGCCTAAACATCGCAGCGGGAAAACAGTGTTTGCTATGGTTAAAGATCTTAAAGTAGTGTTCGGAAAGGGGCCTGGAAGCCAGCCTATAGAGAGCGAAGATGGTCACGCGGCGATGTGGAAAAAGAACTCGATATTTTGGGAGTTACCCTATTGAGAATTCTTGGACGTACGCCACGCAATCGACGTGATGCACCTCACTAAGAACCTTTGCGTAAACCTTCTTGGCTTCCTAGGTGTATACGGAAAGTCGAAAGATACACTGGAAGCACGTAATGATCTGAAGCATATGGAAGCACGTAATGATCTAAAGTATATGTGTTGAAACATATATATAAACCATGCAGCAATAGGGCCATGCAAAAAAAAAAGGTCAGCTCGATCTTTAGTCCCGATTATTTCACCCGGGACTAAAGATAGCGATCTTTAGTCCCGGTTTGGAAACTGGGACTAAAGGGGGATTACGAACCGGGACTACAAAGGGTTTCTCCACCAGTGAACCGATTTGGTTCGGGGCAAGGGAGTAAAGTTGGAACTAAAGGAAAGGAGAGTTGAAGTTATCCGTGCCTTGCAGATGGCATGGCGAGCTTAATTTTCTAGGAGAGTTGGTCTGGTGTCATTGGACCTTGACCGAACATTAAGACATTTAATGTATCAGACCAGAAAGTAAGTTGCAGCTGATAGCATGGACTCACTCTTGGGCATATCGGCTAGAGACAGCAGCAAACATTGAAATATGTCCATCTTTTTCCATGTGGATTGCTTGGAGGCCGATATCCATACAAACCAGTCTCTCCATTCATCAAGTTTGGAAAGTCATGATCTGAAGACTGTGAGCCAATGGGATAATTCTGGTTTTGTTTCCCTAAAAGGGATCCTGTTGGTTTCTGAGTTGATGAAGTACGTTGGATCTGGATTACCCATTGGACTGAGAAGATAATGAGTGGGATCATGAAGGATGGGAATTGCAACTCGCTCTCTCAGATGCTGAAATAAGGTTTAAGAAGTGCAAGTTATAAGACAAGATGGGACTAAAACTTTTAAGTCCCTATCACATCGGATGTTTGGATATTAATTATAAATATTAAACGTAGACTATTAATAAAACCCATCCATAATCTTGGACTAATTTGCGAGACGAATCTATTGAGCCTAATTAATCCATGATTAGCCTATGTGATGCTACAGTAAACATTATCTAATTATGGATTAATTAGGCTTAAAAAATTTGTCTCGCGAATTAGCTTTCATTTATGTAATTAGTTTTGTAAGTAGTCTATATTTAATACTCTAAATTAGTGTCTGAAGACAGGGACTAAAGTTAAGTCCCTGGATCCAAACACCACCTAAGTGCCGAGCTAGAAGCAAGAGAAATCTTAAGAGCAAACGATGAAATGAAAAACTTACCTCAGGGACATCAGAGGTTGTCGCCATTGCTCCAGGCTTAAGAAAAAGCAGGAGAGCTTGCCGCCGAAAGATTGGATCGCCGAAGATGTAGGTTTTTTTTTTTTTTTTGCAAGAAGGCTCGTGAAGGACTTAGCCGGAGAAAAGGGATTTTGAAGGAGTGGGCTTCTGCTTATAAGCTTAACAGTCAAGACAGAAAACCCTAGTTTTTCGCGAGTTCGACCAGAGCACAGCGGAATTGGGGGGCATGTGATAACAATGGAATTTTGCATCAGATTCGGAGAAGAAGAAGAAAGATCAAAGAGGATTTGATGTGGAATCGAGTTAATCTCCAAGTCGTACTGCACATCGGCTAAGTATCGTATAGGCTAAAAACCGGACAGAAACTTGAATTGGCCGATATGGCAAGTAGCCGATACGGTACGACTTGGGCTCGGCATGAGCCTGAATCGAGATAACCGTCATTGCCAATTAGAGATAGAGCTCGATTAAGACAATTGTATCTATTAATTAGGATATTTGAGTCGGTTTGTTTGACATTTGGTAAGAGACCACCGTATATGGTCTTGTTTGTATTTTATCTTTAGAAAGGTTTGAGTTGTATCCATAATAGACTAAGTCTGTACTCGGGTTATAAATATGACACCCTTAGCATTGTAATACGGGAGACAATCCAATACAACTTCGGCGCATCGCCACCCTTTTTTTTCTTACTTTCCGACGAGTTCGCTTCGCAAGAGGTAACCCGTCTTGATGGCTTGTGCTATCGGGCTATTATGTCGTTTTAGATATCTTAGTCCTTATATCATGACCATTGCTATCATATGTCTCTGTTAATCTAGTCTTAGCATATCGATTTAGCTCTATCGGCCGCTTCTCGCTTTAGGGTTTCTACCAGTATCGGCTAAATCGTCTTGCTAGATTAGATTAGCTTAGACATCCACCACCCTAAAAATTCAGTCAATGGCTTGACTGTCTAGATATCACATTTCTTTTCATACTTAGTGCTGCATCAGTACATTCGGCCTACTAAGTCGTGTTTAGAACCATGATCTCTAGCCTGCTTCTTGATTGCCAATATGGGTAGTATCGGGGTTTCAACCGATCTTACCTAATATACATGTTTCTTTACATGTTTCATGTACATTTTCCATCTATATAGACAGATCACCTAATAGTAATATATCAATTCTAGGTCATATCGGCTGAGCTATCAATATTGATTATTGACCTCTATTTGGAATATTACTATAGAATGATTTTCCTATATATATCTGGACTAGAGTATTAGCTAGTACATTATCTTTCTCGCTATAAATACTGTTGCATCGACTATTTTAATAATATTGTCTTAAGCTTCTTTATCAATCTTGATAGCCAGTGTTACAGCCGATGAGGCATATTTAGGGTTTAATATTCTTTGATATATCCATACCATAGCCGATTTGGTCTAACTCTATCGGCTGAGACCACCAACGATACGCTATCGGCCTATCAACCGATCGGCTATCTGCTGACTAACTCTGCTTTTGTCTTTCTAGGTGATTGCATGATCAAATCAGCTGGCACGCCCTTGACACACTCGAGGCTAGCCTTGAACTTGCACTGGAGTTAAGCAGATCTCCTAGGCCGCCTTGTTTTCACAACAACAATATGATAAATAGGTAGACAAACAAAGCAACCAAACCAGAACAATCCAAGAGTCGAGAACGATGCAGCCTTGGACAACACCAATGTAGCCGATACGATTGTCAGGGCCGGCAGAACGTAGGACTTACCCCTTTACCGGAAATAAAAAGCCGATGCAGCCCCGCGTCAGGTACCAAGTCCGCCAGTGATCAGTAAAAAGCTCGATAAAGAGGGTGGTGATGCGCTGAAAGTAGTTGTATTAATCGTTGAGATAGTTTACAATGACTCCAGGTGTACATATTTATACCCATGGGTAGATACTAGTATTTGTTGGACAAGAAAGAAACTTTTCTAAAGATAAAAGGAAATTAACAGATAAACTTCCATGCCGCATCCTCCTTGAGCTCGGTCTCTTCTAAATAATCTTACTTTAATTGATTAATCTCGTTAACTGAACCATCAAGAATCCGATTATTGGTGACTGATAGTGCCCATTGGCTGATTCTAGGACTCTGAAGCCGATATTGACTCTAGGCCGATCATAACTTCGGGGCTTACTAATTTTCACCGTTAACATAACTAGATCGCCATATGTGTGCTAGATGAAACCAAAATCACACATCGGGCTTCGAGGGTATTATTTCACCATGTTTAGAAAGATTAGAGGCTAGAATGTCTAATATTATTCATAGTTTACTGGAAAAAAGCTGAACTTTTGGAATAGTTCATGGGTAATTTGGTCTTTACCTAGAAAATTTCTACCCCATCCATACCATGGGTCTCCTGTTACTATCTCTTCCCTTCCGAAGAGAAAATGACCTTATTGTCCCTAAACCATTGTTACTGGAGTATAATTTTTGGCTTCCCTTAAAAACACTTTTGACTTCCGAACAACCTAAGCATATGTAGAACTATATATTTCTGGACACAAGAATTTGACACCTGGTAAATGGAGTCATGCACCCATGACTAACTTATATAAAAAAGAGCACTTGTATTTTAGCTGTTAAAATAGTTTCCCACTGTCAAATGCAAAGCCAAGCGCAATCTGTCTGTGCATGCTTTGCTTTCTTGCATATAGGAGCAGGTCAACTCCTGCACCTTGCTCTCATCGCATTCCGCTGCAGTGTTTGCCCAAATAGGCATAACCTCGACCGGTAAAATCTAAACTGAGAGGCCTCTCTGTTTAGTCTAAACGGGAGACAGCATAGAAAGCTTAGACAGCAGAGAAAGCCTACACATCTGTACGGAAGACAACAGAGAAAGCGTACACATATATATATAGACATGCATTTCTTTTTTCCCTTCTTACAAAATTTTCTCCAAAATTGCTTATCTGATCTACAATCCGATTACACCATTGTGTTCGTTACAATTAAATCTTTACAACAAGATCTTACATGATTATATTACGACGAAAAAATATTTATGTTTGTAAATTACTTTTATTATATACGTAAGTTATTTTCATCGTATATATAAATTATTTTTAGATTTTACTAAGTTACTTCTTATACATTCATAATGATTTAAATTAATTATTTGTATTATTGTTTTTAGTCAATTCTATAATTTGTGGACTTTAAATTTAATTTTTCGATAGACCATATTTTCTTCCCTACAACGAATTTACTTCTAATGTTGTAACAATTTACTCCCATTTTATGCTAAGTTACTGAATTTACTTTCATAAATGCATTTACTTAAAAATCTTCTCTTACACTTTGCTTGTGAATTTACTCTACATAGTTTATTATTTAAACTCAAAAATAATGTAATTACTTCTAATGCTATACAGAGTTACTTCTACTGCATAGCTAAGTTACTTCTGCAATTTAAATAAATTACTTTTAAATTAATAAAATGTTTTAATATATTCAACATGGATCTTGTTTTGTCACATATTTTATGTAGAGTACAATGATGCAAATATATCTTAAAAATAAGGAAAAAGTATGAATTACCCCCTCCCCCCGAACTATCACGGTCGTCCGAATTACCCCCCTAAACCACAAAACCGGACATTCCTCACCCCCAACTATGCAAACCGAACGAATTACCCCCCTCGACCCAATCTGCGGTGGTTTTGGTCTACGTGGCGTACGCGTGGCAGTCTAGTTAGGATTCTATTTATAAAAAAAAACATATATTATTGCACTTTTTAAGTTGAAAGGAGATACTAGATAGAGTACAAACCAGCTATCACTAACTGTATAGTCACGTCCAATAAAAAAGGTATGCATTAAAGTTACTTTTTTTATATGTTACTTCTATAATATATGTAATATAATATATGTAAATTACTTTTAGGCATTATTGAATTTACTTTTTTATGTCTAAGAAGTAATTTAGTGAAATCTAAAAGTAATTTAGATATATTATAAAAGTAATTTATATTTTTTTATCAAAATATAATCATGTGAGATCTTGTTGTAAAGATCTAATTGTTACGAACACAACAATGCAATCGGATCGTAGATCGGATGAGTAGTTTAAGAGAAAATTTTATTTAAAGTATAGGTGGATAGGATCTCTCATAGATAGAGTGGTAGCTACCACTAGCTGTATAGTCACGTTCAACCTTGACCGGACATTTCATTGTTGGAAGAAGCGCACGTCTCCCATAAAGGGGTGCGGGAGGAAGGAAGATATCTAGGATTAATTGTACAGAAAATCACATCTATACCACTGTTATTGTGTGGCACCAAATAAAATGCAAGCAAGGATAGGCAAGAGGAGGCTCGATTCTCTGCCTCCACCATCTCCATTCACAAGGAGATATTCTCGCCTCTCCTCTCCTATCGTTGGTTCTAGCCTTCTAAGGGCAAGTTTTATAGTAGGGTAGTTGCCACATCTAATTTTATCCATGTAATCTCTACTATTATAAAAATTTAAAACATTTTTGCCAGTACTTTGGTACGTCATCCGTGTATGAGTTAGTTTTTAAGTTCGTTTGATTTTGGAAATACAGATCCGTATATGATTAAGGTTTTAAGTTCGTTCGCTTTTGATAATACGGAAGGAGTCGTATAAGATATTTCTTTAAAAAGCTCACATGAAGATCATTGGACTCCTAATTGTAGCTCATGATTTTCTAGAAATATATATATCCAAGCGAATTCCCACAATGAATTTCACATTAACTAAACCGTATAACAATAAGAAAATTATTCAAATAACCTTCATCCGTTGCAACGCACGGGTATTTTTTCTAGTATAAGAAATAATATATATAATACACCACATCTACACTATCTCTAGCATACTAACCCAAATGTTTTTATTTTATTTGTTTGTCCAATCCCCTCTTTCAATTCTTTCATCTCCTTTTTCTTGGAGTTTGTGTGGAGGTTGCCCCTTGCATGAGAGATGGCTTATCTTCTCTTTTCTTATTTATTTCTTTCACCTCATCATTCAATTATATGTGGCATTTTTTGGGGCAAAACATCAAACAATATAGTAATTACCCTAAGGCCTCTCCCACGACCCTCTCTCGAGCCCAACCACCCTTGTGCTCCAATCGACAGCCCGCAGGTTCTTGGGAACATCATAGCAAGTAGCAACACAAGAGGTGGGGCGGGGGAAGGATTTTTTTACATGTGTATTTCGTCTTGTTTAGAAAGATTGTGGGTGTACAATGTCTAATACTATTCATAGTTTACAAGAAAAATTGAACTTTTTTGAATAGGTCATGAGTAATTTGGACTTTGCCTAGTAAATTTCGACATCCCATCTATACCATGGGTAAGTCTTCTGTTACCATTCTCCGCCGCCCCCCCCCCCCACCCCAAAAAAAAAAAAAGACGCACACATTGCTCCCACCATTATGGCATTATTTGCTGAAGTTTTGGTTTGGTGACTTGGTGTGGCTCCCAAGTCCCAGTTTTTTTTTTGACAAATTGGCCCTTTTGAAAAATTATTGTGAAACTAGCCCGTGCAAAAAACTTCAACCAAAAATAGGCCGTCGGCCCAGCGCGAAGCATCCTAGTGCTGAGGTTGGCCAGGCCAACGCCAACCGCCTTGGCGCTGAGCCTTGCCAGCGTGGCGGCCCAGCTTTTCCCCCACACCGGCATGGCACGGACCTCAGCGCCAACTGACAGGGCGTTGAGATGGCCAACCTGAGCGCCATTTGTCTTGGCGCTGAGCTAGCCGCCCGCGCAGCGCTGGCTCAAGCAGCACCTCGGGGTGGCCGGGTCGGGGATCTCAGCGCCAGCTATAATGGCGCTGAGGATTACCTGGCGCTGAGCTTCGGCACTTAGCCGCCCGCGCCGGGCTCGCCCAAGCAGCCCCTCGGTGTGGCCGGGTCGGGGATCTCAGCGCCAGCTGTAATGGCGCTGAGTCTTTTAACTTCAGCGCCAAGACCCCTGGCGTTGAGCTTCGGCACTTAGCCGCCCGCGCCGGGCTCGCCCAAGTAGCCCCTCTGTGTGGCAGGGTCGGGGATCTCAGTGCCAGATATAATGGTGCTGAGTCCTTTAACGTCAGCGCTAGGTACGACCTAGCGCTGAGGTGGTTCCCCAGCACAGCCACAGCCACTGCCACTGCCACAGCATATACATCCATTCATCCATCCATTCATCCATCCATTCACAAACATCACACACATATGCATCCATCCATTCACACACATATACATCCATCAACACAAATACATCCATCCATTCACAGACATATACTTCCATCTATCCATAAACATAACCATTCATCCATCCAAAATCCATACACATCCAGCTCCATCACAACCACATCCATCCACAGACTTAAGCCTAAACACAACCATAGTTGTGGGTTCATCAAAATATAGGATTGCAAGTCATAGTATAGTTGTGAGTTTCATAAAGTACACAAGTTACCGAACTAAACCACCAAAAAAAACTTACTTCTTCCTACCCCTTGGAGCACGAGGCTGATTGGGAGTGTACCTCCAGTCGGAAATAGGAGCTCTCTTGCGCTGTGGTCGAGATGGCCCCTATGATGACTGTGGAGCATCCTGTAGCTAGGAGGGACCGAGCTCCACTTGCTCCTCCTCTTCCTCCTCCTCTCCCTCCTCCTCCTCCTCTCCTTCTTCCTCCTCCTCCTCCTCCTCTCCCTCTTCCTCCTCCTCTCCCTCTTGTTCACCCTCTTGAGCCACTCCTCGACTTGTCCCCTGCTCGGCCCGTCGAGGTGGTTCGACGGCATCGTCGGCCCTGCATCCCAGCCGTGCCGCCAACTTCTTGCAACGCTGTCGTAGAGTCTAGTACCAACATAAGGAAGGAGTTAGTTCCAATTATGTGTATGGTGCATGAATTTTACAAATCTACCTGTAAGGCATTCTGAAGAACACTGCTCTCTTGTTGCGAGCTAGGGGGCGTGCCAAGTGCCACGCCCAAATCATTCACTGCCCTGACTAGCTCTTGTGCCTGTAGGAGAAGTTATAAGCATGAAGTACGGAAATTGGAAAACGAGTAAATAGAACCCATACGCACCACTCTATCTCGAACCGGACCCGTCTCGACCGTGCTACCTCTACGAGTACTTGTATCGTACTCGTTCTACTCCTCCACCTCAGTCAGGTTGTCCGCTATGTCGGCTAGCGTCCAAGCCGGACGTAGGGCGAGGCGGTAGTTCCTCGCGAGCCAGGCTAAGTATGCGTTGAACTCTTGCCTATTGTGCATTGCGTTATCCGGCATGCGGTTGGCTTTGAACTGGTCCCATCGATCGATGTGTGTCTGATGATAAGCAGTCCAATCGGTGGTCTTCTTGTTTTTCCTTCTGTCCACCCTACACGCAATACAGTAATATAAATTAATGGACAGTGGTTTAATGGACAGTTCATCAACAGCTCAACATATGGTCGTAGGCAAATTGACTTACTTATGGAGATCGATGCTTGTAGAGAATCTTTGCGGGATTGTTTGCCGCCTCCCGAACTGCCTTATCACCCGGTTGCAAAGCTGGTACACATGTCACGCCCAGAAATTCACTAGTAATTTCCGAACTAATTTGTGTATTAAAATCCTCGTCCAGGAATCAACCGAGGTACACAAACTGACAATTTAATATACAGATTCATCAATAATACAATGTTACATACTTACAAATAAAAAGAGAAAATAGCAGCGGAATTACGGTCTAGCGAAGATCCAGCTCCACTCCCACAGGCAGCTCAACTGGGGTATAACCCAAACGTCTTCTCCTTTGCAACTTTTCTTCAACTGAGGTTTGATTGATTATTGCAAGGTGAGCATATGACATACTCAACAAGCCACACAGCAAATATGTAAGTGCACAAGGATACAAAAGGATGGCATAATATAGGGCTCATTTGCAAAAGCAGTATTTAGCAAACAGTTAAGAATTGTAAAATAGTAGAGTAATTAATCATCAATATTAATCAACACTAAACAGCATACCCATGCTGTATAGGCCCAACCATCCTGAACAACCATACCTGGCTGTACAGATCTATCTCCAAACCAGGAATGTACCATTCCAAACCAGGAGCTAATCAAATTATTACCAGTTATATCATCATCTATTATGGTGAGAAGTGTGAGACTAATCATGAAAGACATTGTTAGACCCGCCCATAACCGCGGGCACGGCTATTCGAATAGTTTTACTCTGGCCAGAGGTGTACCACTGTACCCATAAGACACAACTCCACAATATGTCACCATATCATCATGTGCCCATGCTGAACATGTCACCATTTGTGTAGTTGTGACAAGACCCCTCGCATAGCTCAACTCAAAGCAGCGCACCTTTCCTGCATCGTAGTCACCCCCTCAAAAAAAACCAGAGGCATGGACTCCCCAGCGACCCCCGTGGGCTTATCTCCACCACTTCTCAGTCTGGCACACCACAATAAGCCTTGCTATACAAAGTGTCTAGCCGTTGCCCACTCTGGCTTGTGGTTGGCACGGTTAATGTTTCGCAACCGAAGCTCGTGAACCGGTCCTTAATTATCATGAGCACGACCATCAAAACCATGTGCTCACAACCTATCATTATCAAGTTTTAGTTGGCACACTAATTAATTAACCAATCACGATTGACCATCGTGAGCTACCTTTACCATGTACATCATTAAGTAATAGTGAAACATTAGTTATCCCAATAGTGTGCTAATGTTTCTAAATATGGCTAAGCAATTATATCTAATATATCTAGTTGAACCAATATATAAATCCAACTAGTCAAATTATAACCCGAGGTAATCAAGAAATAGGGTGATCAATGCAAATTGGCCATAACAAAGGAACAGGTTCACACCACCCGGTGACATTCGAAAATAAATGCATAGTTGAAATAAATAGAAAATTTAAATATAGGATCAACATGCTCAAAGGTATTCTGTTTGGGATCTGTGTGACTTGCCTTGCAATAAAGGGTCTTCAATTAATCTTCTTGGATACTTACAACGCACTCACGAACCTTCGAAACAACGGAAACGACAAGCTAACACGCAAAACGAGGAAAAAGACTAAGAAACTCCAAATAAACAAAACATATAAAGTAAACAAACATGTAGATCATGATTTTAGATGACTTTAGAGACTTGAACGGCCTCATTCGATTTCATATAAACTAATTATGAATTTTACAAGATTAATTCCAATTAAACCTATTAAAGAAAAGAATATTCCAAATTAATTAAACCATTTACAAATGATTTATAACTAAGATAAAAACAACCTCCGGAAATAGATTAGATTATATTTGGTAGATGACATATATTAAAAAGAAATAATATGCCATTGAAAAGAGGGAACGGATTTATATCGATTTTAGACGACTAAGATTAATCTTGACATAGAGTTGACCAAGATTCAACGGATTAGATTGATCTGGCAAGCGAGCCTCACGAGATACCAACTCAACGAGTCAATTCTACGTGACACGGGATCACCCAAATGATCAACCGAAACCGTCGAACGGAACCGGCGGCTCTGAACGGCTCTAAACTAAAGGACGGCTCCACACGGACGAACGAACGAAGCACGGGGACACCTCGTTCGAACAAACGAGCGAACGACTCAACAACGGCTGCGGCTAAACCGGTGGGCTAGAAACGATTCACAGTAAAACCCCGGTACGGCAAACGATAGGCCGGTACGAATTTAGGGATGCACCTACGGCTAGACAACTTGACTACCGAGCAACGGCTAAAGCGGCACACAGCTGCGACACGGCGGCACTAGGGCGACTTGGCTCGGCTAGGCGGCGGCGACTCGGCGGAGGCACGTGGCTAGGGTTAGGGCGACGGCACAGCAACGACGACACAAACATCTACCCAAGGAATCGGAGAGGAGGCCTCACCAGGAAACGGCGGCGACCGGAGAAGAAGCCAGCGATGGTCCGACGACACCACACAGAGACGATGACGACGCTAGAGCCAAACAAGATTAGATTAGATGAAATTAAGACCCTACGGATAAACTACACCGGTAAATGACATGGGAGAGAGGAAAGCTCACCGAGGGGTGGCGCGACGATGGATGAGACAGCAGACGGCCGGCAGTGAGCTTGGAAAGGCGGCGAGGTACTGGTCAAAGACGGCGACGGCGTTCCGGTAATATTTGGCGAAGAAGAGGTGGTGGACGGTCTTCTGCTTGCAGCTGCGAATCCAATGAAGACGACGGCGACCGAAGGCGACGACGGACGACGACGAACGGCGCGGCTGGAGGCACAGCGACGACGGCGGCGCTCCGGTTCACGACGACGGGCTACCTCCGGTGGGATTTGGCGCAAAATAACAAGCGGCCGGGGTAGAGATCGACTTTTCGGAGCCGAGGGAGGTGGCGGCGCTACCGGCGACGGCCGAGGCGACGGCGAGATGCGGCTGGAGCGGCGCCGGCGCTTGGAGAGAGAAGGAGAGCCCGGGGAGAGCGATTCCGGCGACGGCGGAAGACGGGACTTGAGGGGTTAGGTAGAGGACGACGAGGGGATGCTTTATATAGGCACGGGAGCTCGGGTCCGGGCCCAAATCGACGGAAGAAACTCCGGGAAAGTTTAGGATCCTTGCCGGCAAAAGGAAATATTGATCCGCGAAATTGGAAAGGATTTCCTATAGAAACTTTTGGGGATTTCTTGGGGAAAAGGAAGAGGAGATTGATAGGATTCCATTCCCGCAACTAATTTGGAAAGAGGAGCAACGGGGAGGCCAGATTTGGAAGGAGGAGGCGGCGGCAACTGTGCACGGGCTGGAGAGCTCGGCTCTGTCCAGAGGTAGAAGAAGGAGCACTGTAGTGAGGGGGACACAAAACAGACTTTTCTGCGGGCTGAGAGGAAGGGAGAGAATGGGCTGAATTCGGCCCAAGACTAGGAAGGAAGATTTTATTGCTTTTCCAAATAAATTAACCAATGAGATGATCTTTCAATTGTTAAAAATACTTCCAATGCTCAAATAATTCCAAGAAAATTCTTGAACATACTTGGGCACTGTAAGTATTTAACAAAATTGAAAGCAGCTCATTTAATGATTAATTTAGTATGTGAATAATTACTGAAATATTCTTTGTATTATTAAAATTAGGAATTGAGCTCCGAAAAATCCGAGAAAATTTCAGAGAGTATAATTAATCATGAAGAATTTAATAAAAATTAAATCCAGCCATGCTTTATATTTAGGAAATTTTATTTCCCACATTTAACTTAACTTGCAAATTAATGAACATTTAAATATAATTTCTGTTAACAATTTATTAAATAATTTATAAATCCTGAAACGAAAATCAGGCTGTGACAACTCAACTGCGTAGAAGCATATGAGAGGGCACCGTAGTGTATTCATCTCCCAGTCTATGTTGCACATGGCGTTAATTCCAAGTTTAGCTATCTCCTGTGACTCGTAGGGCATCCATTCCACCTATGTTGTGAAACAAATTTTGAGTTAGTACAGCTAGCAAATCCCAAATGCTTGTTGATGAAATATTTGAGTACTCACATGCTTGGGCTGGAGATAGTCCATCTCGTTGGTGTAATTGTAATAGGCCAAGTTTCTGCGGCCTACTACAGGTGACGGCTTTCCCATAGAAAGCAACTGTGGGACGTCGATCCTCATCCTGGAATGGGCATGCCGGATGTTGCCTCCATGTAGGACGACCAACCGGTAAGCGAATCCACATCCAGACCTGCAAGATGTTGTAACTTGTTAGATTTTATAGCTTAAAGACCAACAAATGAAACACATGGTACAAACTGTCTCCTACCTGTAGCAGCCACACACACCCTGCCAAGTTGGCATCTGCACTAGACCTCCGGCAAGCATCACATAGCTGCCTGTACAACCACGCAAGGGCTGCAGAACCCCAACTGTATGTACCCGCCTCATCCCAATCCTCTAGCAATGGCAGCCACATCCAGGAAGCCATGTCTCCACCAGAGTCAGGAAAAATGATACTACCAAATATGTACAGCACATATGCCCTACAGTATCGCTGAACCGTCGGCTAGTCAGCGTCAGGAGGGCACTGTGAGAAGTTGGCACGCAGCCAACTAAGCGGAACTCTAGAGGTCTTCGTCAACCTCTGTCCGTCAGGAGCCTCTGGAGGCTCAATACCAAGGTACTGAACCACGCCTGCCCTCTAGTTACCGGAAGCAGTGTCACTGGTAACTGCCTGGCCCCATATTGGAAGAGCCAGGATCATGGCAACATCCTCCAGTGTCACCGTTAGCTCTCCACTGTGAAGGTGGAAAGTATGGGTCTCTGGGCGCCATCGGTCCACAAGAGCGGTCAGTACCGCATCGTTGTACAGAGGCACGGGCCACTGCGCCATGGTGGCGAACGCCAACAGTTTCGCCTGACGTAGGTACGGAATGTACCGGTCGTCGAACGGGATGTGCACTGTGTGAACTCTGACTTAGGGTCTTGAGGCACTGCATCAATAGACAAAAAAAAATATGCAAGTGTTAGTAAATCAGTGCAATATACAAAATATGTCATACAAATAAAAGGGTATTGCATCTCGAGGATAACCTCTCCGCTCGCTATCTTGGGAGCCCGATGCCTCTCCTCGTACCCCCAATGGAAGTGATTTGAAACTGACGTTTCTTTAGAATTCGATTAAGAATAAGAACATAGACCGGCTTCTAGAAAAAGAGACGTGCCCTCTTCTCTATCTGTAGATTCAGGAGCGGCTCTAGACCCGAAAACTGCGCCATCCTGCAATTAAACATTAAGTCATTAGTAAAGGATACAATTGTAATATAAAAAATGAGAAAGCATGTAAAAGAAATAGTTATAATAAATATTTTAATTAAAACATGTAAAAATGTACAAGACAAATTACCTGTTTTCTAGACCTAACACCTCCCCCCGTCCTGCGGCGTTTCTTTGGCCTATCCTTTGATTTGTCTCGATTCGGACACCGGGTTTTCTTATGGCCTGGTTGATGGCATATGGAACATCTATTTTGATTGGATGGCTCGGAAGTATTGTTTGCCTTTACTAACCGTCATTTGCCTGCACCTTTATACCCTTTATCCATGTCGTTTTTTAATCTCTTTGTCCTTCGTCTTCCTCGAATGTCGTTCTTCAACGACAAGTCGGGAATGAATAATTCACCATCGTAACTTGGCCACTGAGATGGATCTAGGTAAGGCTCAAACCTCGGGGAGTATGTGTGTTTCACAGCCTCATTGGAAGTTTCGTAACACATCCGTGGGGGCACCTCTATATCCAAACCTCGGAGCCTACAAACGGTTATCATGTGTGAGCATGGCATGTGGTGGAGTTGAGGAAATTGGCAAGTACATGTGTTATCTCTTGCAACCACGACATAGTGACGTCCACCCCATTGAACACCGGCCGCCGTGACTCCGCCTTGATCGGTGACCTCGTACTACATGGATGGAAAATCGAATTGTGTGGTCCGCTGTCCCAAAGTTCGCTTTTTCTGCTCTTCAAGGATATCCTTAATTTTTTCTGGTCACTTCTTTCCACTCAGGACTTCTACAGTTGCCTCTTTGTGTCTATCGATGAACCAACAATTGCACTTTGAGAATGTGTACGCCACAATAGCTGTCATGGGCAGTTTTCGAATGCTACTCAAGACATTGTTGAAACTCTCGGCCATATTACTAGTCATAAAGCTGTAACGACGCCCATCGGTATCAAATGATTTGGTCCATTTAGCCTTGAATGTCATATTGTTCGTTAGCCATTTCTTAGGACCTTCCCCAAGCAAACCCATGAGACGCTTGATCTCGCTTATGAATAGAACTTTCTCGTTGATTTGACATATGCGCTCGAGGTCCTTCATTTGATCCTGAGTAGCTCCAGCGGTATAAAAGTTAGCACAAAAATGCCTCATGCACCATCTGTGGTGAATAGGTCGGTGGCCTGGAATCTCATTCTTGATGGAGTTCAATATACCAGCGTGCCTACCAGATATTATACATACTTCTCTATTCGGTCCAATCAAACGTCGTCTCACTATGTCAATGAACCACTCCCAGTTGGACGTGTTCTCCCTCTCTACCAGGGCAAACGCCAAAGGAACAAGGTGTAACCCTGCGTCAATCCCAATTGCTATGAGCAATACACCTCTGAATTTACCGGTTAAGAAGGTCCCATCAATTGCTAACACTGGCCTCAAATGCTTGAATGCCTCCACTGATTGCCCAAATATCCATGAAGCACGACCAAAAACACGCCTATGGACTCCATCCACCGTTCTTGATTTCTCCCCTTGAGGCTCAACAAGGAAATGCTTGCTTGGGTTCGTACTTTTGATGGCATTCAGTAGTATAGGCAAGTGAAGGTATGCCTCGTCCCAATCTCCCCATATGACTTTCATAGCAACTTACTTAGCATGCCAAGCTTTACCATACGTAGGCCGATAGTGCCATATGTGCTCAACTGCCTCTACAATAGCTGCAGGAGACAATGTTGGTTCCGCTCTAACAAATGCCTGCAATCTGTTACCTATAAACCTCGAAGTTAGCTGCAAGTGCTTGCCAGTTGCTTCCAGACTAGAGCATGTGTGGTCTTTGCCAACACTACTTATCCTCCACGTATCACCCGCACTCTTTCTTGCACGAATCTGCCATTGCAGTAATGATCAAGGCAAGCCACGGTGTACTTCATAGATGCATTGGACTCCTTAACATGGAATGGGCGGTGCACCCAGATAGAGTAGCTCTGCAACCATATTTTCAACTCATCCATGGATCGAAACTCTAACCCCTTCCTCGGTTCCTCCCCCATCGCATCGAAGGCTCCATCATATTGTGGATCAACATCTGCAACAGCAAGCCTGCCATTGCTAAGGTCCTCGAATTGAGCTCTTTCCGGATTTTGACCAATGATTTTCTCAAACACAGTCCTCTCCTCCTTCGACAACTTGCCCACTGGACGATCATTATCAGAGTCAGATGCAGACTCATCTACTTCATTGTCCAAATCAGCATACAACAAATTTGGGTTTAATCCATTAAATATTATAGATTCCTCACACTCCTCGCAAGTGTAAATTTCATCAGCAAGCAAGTCTCTAATGAATAAAATCAACCGCCTCTTGTCAAGTTCATCCATATTCTCATTATCTGCTTGATTCGCATCCATACCACCATCTGACATTTCCTTCTCTACCTCCCCATCTTCCACATCTGCTTGATTCACATCCATACCACCATCTGAAATTTCCTTCTCTATCTCCCCATCTTCCACATCCCAGTGCCTATCCTCACCTATATCCACATCCTTCTCAACCTGTTTTTCCTCCCCTACCTGCATATCTTCCTCAATTAATTCTTCCTTCCGATCCACCACAAACACATCGTTCTTCGGTTCATGACAATACTTGGGGATTCTATGTGTGGACTTTCATTGAGATCAAACAATTCTTTCTTCCATTCCCTACGCTCTTTCTTCCAAGCAAACACCTCAAGCGATTTGAACTGTGAACCCAAGACTATATTTTCCCATTCCACCTCTCTATTCAAATCTAACATGTACTTATGCGACATTGCACCGGCACCTACATCGTATCTCCCTTGCATACCAACAGACTCATCGCTCCAATCCAATTCATCCTTCATGCGTGAAATTAACTCCTCAAATGTGGGTTTGGCACAAAACACTAACTGCCTGACAGACATCCCCTCAAATTGGCTACTAGCGGTACTTTCATCTACCACATTGCCACCAAAATGGAGTCGTACCAATCTATCCATCTACATCAAATTACCGATGAAAAAGGTGTATTATTCTATTATAATACGTCGCTATAAAAATAGAAATATGATATGGGTACCCCAGACCTAAATAAAAGATTTTTGAAATTCTATCGATTAATCTCCTGTTACAATGTTCCTACGATCTATGCCATTCAATATCAATATTAATCAATATGAATCCCAAAATATTGACAATACAACGGCTCTCCACATCCATCTCAACTTCACCCTTAGCAAAATAGTGCATAATTTACAAAAATGATATGAATCCACTATACTAACATCAATATACAACTATAACGTCGCATCCTTACCCACATTCCCTAATCCACACCACAACCCGAGCAACATTTAACAACCCACGATTTCAACCAAAATACTCTACAAAAATAAGAGAAATATTGGGGAAATTAGGGTTTTTGGACGGGATTTACCTTGCAAACCAATATCCAAAGCAATGCCCACTAATTAGCCTTCGATTTGAGGTGGATTTGAGGGGATTTCTGGAGGGGAGGAGAGAGGGCAACGCGGGGGCAACGAACCCTAGCCTCTCTGTGAGGAAAAGAAGCAGGGTCAGGTTGGGGCGGCGCGGCGGCGGCATATATGCCGCTACCTCAGCACCAACGGGCCTGGCGCTGAGGTTGAAAACATACTGGTTGGCGCTGAGGTCCGTGCCACGTTGGCTTGGGGGATAAGCTAGGCCGCCACGCTGAAGCATCTAGGCCCCCGTTGTTAATTTTGGTAATTAATGACAAGCACTAATTGTGGACTAACCGTTGTCTTTGAGCTATATGTATTTTGAGTTAGATTCGCATTATGTGTGTGCGCAAGGATGACTATCGATTGATTAAAATTTGATGGCGCGAAGCGAAGAAAAGAAGATGGTAAAACTAGTGCTTTAGTTCTAAATTGATCGAGGTGTAGGGCGATCAAATTTGCTAGTTTATTTTTTAGCTTCACCATACTATTAAGAGGGGTAATGACCTAGCAAAGAGATGATTTAAATTGCCACATTAGGTCATTTGCATTTAGACTCAATTTTCACATCACTTTCTTAGAGTTGCAAATTCACTGGGGTCAGCCTGACCAAGGCCGGTCTGACCGCGGCATGTACGCCGGTCTGACCAGTGGGTAGTGGCCGGTCTGACCGACGGCCCAATGCCGGTTTGACTGGCCCCCTGGTGGCCGGGAGGAGAGCTCCCGGGGTGGCTGATACAGAGCCGCCGGAGCCGAGGTTGGTCAGACTGAGCTGGTGGCGGTCTGACCGGCCACCCCATGTTGGTCTGACCGTCCAGGGCTATGGGGCCCAATGACAACCCTACAACGGCTAGAAAACTAGCCGTTGTAGAGTAGCACGGTCTGACCTGTCACACACCTCCGGTCTGACCGGCCACACACCTCCGGTCTGACCGGCAGAGCACTGAGTTGGTTGATTTCTCCCCCAACGGCTAGTTTTGGTGAGTGGGAGTATAAATACTCCCACACCAGCAGCAAGAGGACTCTCTTGGCACCCACTTCAATTGCATACACCCCTTGCACCTCTCGCACACACATTTGAGCTTTGTGTTCATCCATCTAGTGTTGAAGATTGATTTAGCCAAGAGTCAAGTGCATTGCTTCCATTGTAGAGCTAGTGTGGAACTTGATCATCTTCGAGCTAGGTCATCACTAGTTACTCTTGGAGGTTGCCGCCTCCTAGACGGCTTGTGGAGGAGTTGCCCGGTGACCTCTCCGAGAAGATTGTGGAGGAGGCCCGGTGCCGGTTTGTGAGTGGTTTGGTGTTCACCACCTTCGGAGTGAAGGAAGAACTACCCCGAGTGATTGAGGCTTGGGTAGTCCTCTCCATGGGCCGGCTCCCGCCTTGCCCACCCCTTGACGAAGGGGGCGTGCGGTGGCTTCGTGGTTGAGCGGTGGAGTTGGGCTCGCCTCAACGAGGAGTAGGAAACCTGCGAGTTTCTGAACCTCGGTGAAAAATCTCTTGTCTCCTTGTCTCATTTGATTGTCGCATTTATATTTGTGCAATTTACATTCCTAGACACATACTTGAGATCATATCACCCTAGGATTGCTAAACATTGACGTAGGAGTGTGATTTACTTTCCTAGAGATATAATTGAGCAACTACCACCCTAGGTTTGCAAAACATAACTTAGTTGCATAGTTAGACTTGACCCTCACCAAGCCTAGCAACTTATGTTAGTTTTGATTAGGTGTCATTTAGTTTTTAAATCGCATATTCACCCCCCTCTGGTCGACATCTCGATCTTACATACGCTGGCAAGGCTCAGCGCCAAGGCGGTTGGCGCTGTCCTAGCCAACCTCAGCGCCAGTATGCCCGCGGCCTATTTTTGGTTGAAGTTTTTTTTGCACTGGCTAGTTTTGCAAAAAGTTTTTCAAAAGGGCCAATTTGTCAAAAAAAAAAAGGCCCCAGTCCTGCGTCCTGACGACAGACAACTTTTCTTAGAGCAGGTTTAATAGTATCGCCGGTTACAGGCTATAAATATGTACCATGTCATCTTATAGCTAGAGAGTATAGTAGTAGGCTGTTAACACGTTAAGCAAGTAAGATCTTTATTAATTTTTTAATCACCTCAATCTCTTTCTTCTTTGCCGTTCACTCTCACACTCCGCTGCAACACTGACAAAAAAACAATTCACAGGGTGCTTTGGAGCTCGTGTGCGCTGGAGACTAATTTACCGTCCACTTGCACCCTCTTTCCTCCCTTCTCTCGTCCATGTCATCATCCAATCTGACGTGCAGTTTATATCGCCGGCTCAATCCGCCTTATTAAACCTGCTCTTATGCCATCCCACGGAAATAGTGGGCACCACCGATATGCAGCCTGACATCCAACTCCCTCTTGGCCTCTTGCACCAACTGTCTTCTTATTAAAGCTCGTCGACCTGGTAATTTGAAATGAAAATGGGCCGAGTCGACAGGTTGATGCTCAAGCCCATCGACGGCGAGGTCTATGTTATGTTATGTATATTCTATGGATTCTGCAAGAGATGGCGGATTGTCTGGGCAAGAAAACCCTGCATAGTTTTGAGGCGGCGGCACAAGGTTCGTCGCTGCCTGTCTGATTAGCATATTACTAGTGGGACAAGTAAATTATGCAGACCGCATACATAGTTAAAGCAAAGAAAAAGAAAGAAAGAAAAATAAAAACTCAAACCAAATTGCTAATCGTGACAAGTGGGAACTGGCACCCAATATATTAGAGAGTAAGGATTTGGGTACATATATAAAAAAACGATATTTACTCTTATAAACAAAGTTCGATTTAATTAATGGGCATTTATAAAAAAAAATCAAGAATCAATTACAGCGTGTACATTAATTTTTATAAGATGTTTTTTTTTGTTGTACCCTTTTCTTATATTACATCTGCACCCTGTACTTCGCAGCTCGCTAAGTTAATTCAGTGTTGCTTTTATGATGCCATCTGCTACGGGAGATAGTAGAGAACTCCCTCCGTCCCATATTACTTATGATCCTACAATTCAATTCTTTTTATCGAAATACTTACAATTCCCGTATGCAGAGTATTTTTGGAGGTGACTTTCCATCTCTATCATTTATCAACTCAACCTTGCACAATTAATAATTGTTCATCGATCAGAGCAGCTGTTGCTTTGAGAAACAGTATAGAACAACTAAAATAAGGTGCCGGTTGCCAATCCAGCATGCATGGTGCTTAGATTAGCAGCTGACGTCTGTCATGCACTTCTTTGGTAAAGATGGATGAACATGAGAAAGCGATTAAAGAAGTAATATAGTCGTTAGTTTGTTTGGAAGGTCTTTTCACTTTGAAAGGCTTTGGAGTCTTTGTGCTCTTTTAGTTTTATGTAAGGTGCTAGAGCCTTTGTACTCCTTTTGTTTGTGAACTAGTGTGTATGAACTGAGCTTCTTCGTTCGGATTTTCTGTGGCTGTATACACCTCCGTTGGTCTAGAAGCCAGATTTTATAAATTCCTATTATCAAAAAAAAAAAAAAGCAGCTGGCGCCAACTAAGCTTACTGGTTAGAGGGGGCTATTATAAGTGTCAGTTTCTTGAAAGAACCGGCACATCTGAGAAATCATATGGACCTCGTGCGGTGGCTCCTGTGGGTGGGAAAAGTCTTAAATTTGCCGGTGATGATGACGTTTTCTATTAGTGACAATTGGGAAGTAATTAACGAAGGTACGGTATAATTAATTGGTCGCATCTATACTTGTTTGGTGTGAAACTTGGTAGAATAACAATAATGGAGTGACTAGTCCATAGTTTTCATGAGTATTTAATTATTTGACACTTTGATAGGGGTAACTTTAAAATTCATCTATTGTAATGATGACATGGCATTTCATTTCTAAATTTATCCCTGTAAGGCCATGTTTGAATGGGAGGGACAAAACAGCCTCCAGGGCTGTGTTTGGACCCTCACTCCAGGTACGCAAAACGTAGCAGCGTTTAGCGTATGATTAATTAAGTATTAGCTATTTTTTTAAAAATAGATTAATATGATTTTTTAAATAATTTTCGTATAGAAACTTTGTGTAAAAAACACACCGTTTAACCGTTTGAAAAGCGTGCGCGTGGAAAACGAGGAGGAGAAGATATGATTATCTCGTAGTTTATAGGCGGAATCTGTAATTTGTTTTGTTATTAGACTACGTTTAATGCTTCAAATGTGTGTCCATATATCCAATGTGACACGGCAAAAATTTTTACCCCTGATATAAACACAGCTGTCTTCTAAACTAACCATATTATGGGTTGTACGGTTGTACGAACAATCACCTAGAGTACCAAAAAAAAACCCTTAATTAATGGTTACAACAGAGTCAACACCACCTAGAGAAAAACATTGGCGATCCTGTCCACCGTACTTATGCAAGCTCTACAAACTATATCGACGCGATGCAAGAAGAGCGGTGTTTAAGCATGAACTGCTCATCATGAATTCAGTTTCCAGTCACTCCCCTGCTTCTGCATCAATTTGGGATATCATTTGCCGCTAATTATGGTAACCGGTATGCTTGAAGTCCAGATTCCATCGTCATTCTTCTCTTAATTTATCCAAATTTATGCTCTCCGTTCTGATATGCAGAAGCGGCGGAATTTTAATTTCAAGATCAGCGCGCATGCCCATCTCGATTTGTTTCAGTTGGAGTGTTTATTGAAGTGATATATTAGGAGGGAACAATCAGTTCGTATAAACACACCTTCTGACGGAAACGGACGGCTCTCCTACTCTAATTAATCAGCAGCTCGTGAGCTCGTCAGAGGTCGGTAGTATTCACTTACTTTTTTCTTAATTCTTTCTTGTTGTAGACTTATAGTACATCTTAAGCAAATCCCTTTCCAAATTCCAAATAACTGGTTATATAGGGGAATGCCCAGCAACAATTTCAGCATATAGAGAGCACTGGCTACAACAGTTCTCCTAGAACAAATTGTTTCTGTTTTCACTCTGTGTTCTTTTCTTGCTAGAAGATTGGCCGGTATGGTAATGTTTGCATATTTACATTGCTTCTCATCTTATATCCTGTTTCAATTATTCTGATAAAGTAGAAGGGAATTAGAGGTCGGAGCTTGCTATCCGGTACCTCCAACACACATTTCTCGGGGTTGACCTTCATGCATGAGCTGCGAAAACTGTCAAAAGTCTTAGCTAATAAGTCCTCGAGTAGCAAGGCTCAGTCACGGGTCTAGATGACCACATCATTGTTACGTCTAGAAATTCGTTAACCCGAATTTTAAGCAGAATGTGTATTAAATCTCTGTCCAAGACCAGCCAGAGTACACAAACGAACAATTTGATAGACAGATCCACGTCTTACAAAAATAACAAAATAAAACTCACATACGCAGTGGAAATACAAATAAACTAGACTTAATCTTCATGACCAAAGTGAAGCTTCCTCCATAAACCACAGCCAATCCTCGACGTCGGGGACAAGCTCAATCCTCAAAGAACTCACCATCTTAACCAAACTCTACTTCTGGGGGATAAAGCAAGATTGAGTACCAACCACCGTACTTAACAAGTCATACCAATGGGAAGGTATGATGCAAGGATATTCTCAAAGAAATGGCTCATTGGATATTTGCAGTAAAAGTAGCATTTATAAATCATATTTTAAATAGTAAAAACAATATATAATTAAGCCGTATTAAATCATCACTGTCCAACGCTAAATCCACGTTGCAACAGGCCTAACCAAAACCACCTGAACTACACCAATTCTATAAGTCAAATTATTAAAGTGAGACTAATCACGATGAGTTGTTTGACCGCCCAATAACCGCGGATACGGTTATTCGAATAGTTTTAACTCTGATAAGATGTGTACAACTTTCCCCACAAGACACGATTCCACGCATGTTACCATGCCCCGAAGTAGGGGTGAAAGCGGATGGATAATATCCGATCCGAATCCATTCGGAATGAGGATATGGTATGGGGTTTTAGAAATCTGGCGGATACGAATGCAGATGCGGATAGTATGAGGCGGATGGGGATATGGTATCTCTAAAATCTGGCGGATGCGGATTATTCGACATTTTTGTCGGATTATCCGATAAGCCGTTTGCCGCATAATCCGAAATTATCAACATATATAACCACTCTATATGTTGCATATAACATAAGTTGGTACATCAGTACTAATTCATCAATTAACATAGATTTTTTAGTCTAAGGCTTTTATCGTCTCATGTCACACTCACGTAGTATATTTTTTATATTATGGACATCATGTATTAATGTTGTATAGCACTTAATCATATAATTATTACGATGGGTCATTTACTGATTATTGTATTATTGTTCCTTGGATTGTTAACTCGACGTTGCATTGATTGCATAAACACGTAACATCCGATAAATTTAATCCGTTTCCAAACCGATTCCGGATCGACTCCGCACCATTTCCGACAAACGAAGCAATCCGCTCCGCATCCGCATAATATCCGCACCCGCTCCGAATCCGTTTAAAAAATATGGTTTAGTATATGGTATGACCACTATCCGTCCAAATCCACTCCGTTTTCACCCCTACCCTGAAGTACTGCCACGATACTGCAAAGGGGGAAATCGTGACAAAACCCGTCATATAACTCTCCCTAACCGAACATACCCACCTCAGGTTTCACCCTCTCATTATTCCAAGTCGGGCAGTCCCCTCTCATGCCTAAGTAAATCCGGCTACAGCAGAGACCAAATTCCAGGTCCGAACTGCACCATCGCTTCTACCCTTGCCATGGTATGTCAGCTAGGTTAAGTTATACTCAAGATTTAGCCTGGAGCCCACGCTGGCCTGTGATAAGTACGAGTATATCTTTCAGGGATTCCCGAGAACAGTGCTTAATTGTCATGGGCACGACTTCCAAAATCATGCATGTACCCACAGCCCACCATTAAAGAATATTTTGTTTAACTAATCCATAACCATGGTGGTACATCATAATATAATTAAGGACTAAATTATAATGAAGCCCATTGTGAGCTAATTGATCTAAGCATGGCTAAGCATTCCTAAACCAATCATCTAGTCAATTATAACCCAAGTTATCAATGGCATAAGATATTCAACAGGCTGACGATAGGCATCCATCCCACGTGACATTCTAAAACAATGCAATTTAATAGAAAGCAACGGATTTTATAAAATAGTCTAAACATGATCAATGATGTATGTATGACTTGCCTTGCTCTTGAGCTGATTGAACCTTGGCAACCACTCCGAAAAAGATTGGATCACCGGAACTGATGGAATCTAAACGACAAACAAAGCACACAAGAAATACAAGCAATAAGGCTTCTGAAACAGCAAAATAAACCAATTGTAATGGATCCCATGCATTTTAACGGATTCACTGCAATTTAAATGGGTTAAAATGGAACTCAGATTATTTAGTTATGAATTTTACAATATGAGATGCGTTATTACTAATAACCGAAAGACCTTAGTCATTTATTACATATTATTACCCATAGATAAATGGATCAATGGAAATAAACCTCCGGTAAGCAAGCCTCACGAATTAACGACACAGCGAGCCAATACTTCGTGGCACGGGACCATCCAAATGGTCAACTGAACCGGCGACTCAGAACGACTACGGAAAACAAGACATGGTTTACGGCAGAGACTCGGTACGACAAATAATAGGCCGGTAGGAGTTTAGGGATGCACCTATGGCTTTGCGACTCGGTTACTGAGCTACGGGCAGCGGCAAACCACGATGACGACGCGGGAGAGTGGCGGTTAAAGCGGCAGCTCGGCTAGGGCGGCATGCGGCAGCGGCGGCACAGGGCGGCGGCGGCGCGGCTAGGCTACTAGGGTTTTGCTGGGGTTACACTTTTAGGGTTACAACAACGACAATATAAATAATTAACACTTAAACCAGGAGATTACGGATAGGTTCCTCACCAAACCGAGACGACGGGCGAGAAGACGGCAACGACGGTTTGGCAGCAACACACGGAGACAATGGTGACACTAGCTCAAAACCTTGGACTGATATAAGTTAGAATAGAGATATATAATGGCGATAGCCAAGACACGGAGAGGAAAAATGGATTACCGACATCGCAAGGGCGACGACGGCGACGGCGGGAGGCGGCGGCAGTGGCGGGCGACGGCACTAGGGTGGCTCGTAGTGGCTAGGGCTAGGGACAAAACAAAAATAGAATAGGAAAAAAAATAGGGGGTGGAACACTTATATAGGAGAGGGGAAAAATAGGGGGAAGTGGGGCCGTTGTAGGGATGAAAACGGAGCGGATAGTTTCCGTCCGCTCCGAAGAAAAACGAATACGAATACCTTTCAGATCGGATAATTTTCGGATAGCTCGGATACGGATACAAATATGGATATTTTCTCCCAGATACAAATACAAATATGGCATCAGGTTTCCGTCGGACACGGATATTAATTCGGATATCCGCAGAAGCCATGAGACATACTTCATTTCTTTATAATGCTATGACCTTCAATATACCCTTTAGATTTTAATAGTAGTTCATCTCTTAACACTAGTCCACACTATTAATATTATTTAAATTTTTAAAAATATTTATAAATTATACTATATTTTATATAAAATTAGCTAATTATATATGTTGATATTTGTTTCTGTTAGAAATTGAGTTAGTTTTCGTGTTCTGAGAAAAATTTGTTTCCATATTCGTGTTCGATCATATTCGATTCTTATTCGTATTCGAGATAATCCGTATTTGTTTCCATATTCGAGCTATTCGTATTCGATTCTGTAACCGGAAAAAAAAATGAAAACGAACATGGTATGAGCATTATCCTTCTATATCCGCTCTGTTTTCATCCCTTGGCCGGTGGGAGGCGGCAGAGGGGGAGGGGAGAGGAGGCCGACTTGGACGCGCGTGGGGAGAGGGGGAAAGCGATGGCCAAGTGGGAGGGGGAGGGGAGGAAAAGAAAAAGGAATAGGATTAGGAAAGGAGCTTTCCCAAATTGGAAAAGAAATGCGGTGAAAGGAAAAGATCAGAAACAAACCCACGAACGGAATCGGACTCGGCTCGTCATGCAAAACGAATCTGCGGACGAAGAGATGAGTGAATCGGGCACGATTCACGACCAAAGGCAGGAGAGAAAGATCATTGTTACTTCAAATATTGACAATTTAAATTAACAATATTAACTCCGATGCTCTGAATATTCCGCTTTAAGTCCTGTCAATGATTTTAGAGCAAAGAGAATTTGAAAAAAATTCTCCCTGACATTTCTGATTATTAAATATATTGTTAATTTGGGTTTTCTCCAGGTTAACCAAAGTAATTTCTATAGACAATTTATTGATGGATTAGAAACTACGGAAAGGGGAAACGCCGGGTGTGACAATTATCATGCAGGCCTCAATGTTGTGGCCCAGCTATGATTTCAGAGTGATGCACATCATGCGCTGTAACGAGGGTCAGGTGTTTTTCAACCCAAAAGGCGTGCAAACTTACAAGTATGTCGTCAACAGGGTAATAAAAGAAGATTTTTCCTCGTCCTCCTTATCTATGTGTCTAATGGTAACCAAAGTACGCATCCAAAACATACAAAAGGTCACACTTTGTTGAGGTCTTATAGAGGACTTTGTAGTCGATGCACATTGTCAACTTGTTGTTGGACTTGGGGATGACGACAGAGTTTACAAGACACTCTGGATGAGTGACTTCTTGGATGAAGCCGACATCGAGAAGCCTGGGAACCTCCTCCCGGATGAAGTATTGACTCTTAGGTGCATGTCGTCGAACCTTCTATGGAACACGTAACGTGTCCTAGTGCACGGTGAGGCGGTGGTTGATCATACACGTTGGGATAAGCCCAGAGGAAGGTGACGAGCGTGCTTTCTTATTTACGATCTAGGCCATCATCAATTTTTGCGACCTTGGATGGGTCGTCGCCCAACGCGATATCCTTGATTGGAACGAAGTCATAGGTGACGAGCCACGGCTTGGAGGGAGGGGGTGCCAAGCTCTGATTGGCCCTGTCTCCACTAGAGCCGAAGGAAGCTTGGGCCATGTGTGACTGCTCAATGCAAGCGATGGTGCCCTTGGCATCGGGGGGCACCATGATCAGGTCAGCGAGCCCTGACATCTTCAAGGTAAGGTACGCGTAGTAAGTGTCCATCACGAACTTGGTGAGCGGTAGGCGTCCTGGCATGTTCAAGGTGACGTACTTATAGTGTGTGTTTGTCATGAACTTGGCGAGTGCAGGGCGGCCGAAGATGATGTTGTATGCGAAGTTTTAGCTAGTGATGTCGAAGATGATAGTTCCGGTCTAAAAGATATCCTTGGTCCTGAAGGTGACAAGCAGCTGAACGTGCTCGAGGGGGATAGTGTGGTTGCACGGGGTGATGTCGTGGAACGCCGCGGATGGCTTAAGGCGCCTTGGCCCCACATGCAGCTTGTCATAGGCCGCAGGGAACATGAGGCTCAAGTCCACACTCTCATTGATCAATGCACGATGGACCTTCATGTTGCAGATGGTGGAGGAAACTACCATTTCCAGGTACCCGACCCCCAATGAGTTCTCGGGGTGGTCCACCTGGTTGAAGGTTATTAGGAGTCAAGCTACTTGAGCTGTCGGAAGGCTTCCGAGCTTAAGGTGGCCAAGCATAGCTCACATCACATCATCTTGAGGCTGTAATGAGATAGGAGGGTGAAGACGCCCCCGTCGAGGCAGGTGATAACGTTCTCAAGCTCTTCCAACTCAAGGTCATCGTCTTTGGCAGTGTCTTCGGCATTGAAGGATGCACGACGATCCTCGTGCTATTTCTTGCTGTGCACGGAGAGGCCTTTCACCTCCCATCACTCCATGAGGTCATGCTAGTCAATATCATGGATCTTGCAGTAGTTGCTGGCCCTCTGCTCAGGGGGCGTGGGCTTCTTCTTGATCTCGTCGGTGTCATCGCATGATAGTTGCACACTTTACCTTGCTCCACTAGGACGGCCTTGGCATTGTGATCCTCCTTCTACTTCTTCTCCAGCCAACCAAGAGAGCGAAAAGGACCTATGTCATTGTCATGTGCTCTGGAAGTTCACCATGAACTGGTGGCACAGGTCTTCCCATGAGTCGATGGCTCTTGAGGGAAGGCTCATGAGCCTAGGACGGGTCGACCCATTTAGTGCCACATGAAAGTAGTTGGCCATCACATTCTCAATCCCGCCGGTGGCCAGGATGGCAATCATGTAGATCTACAAGAACTTCGTGCGGTCGATGGAGCTTTCGTGCTTATCTAGCAAATTGGGTTGAAACTTGACGAGCCAATTGACCTGGCGAAGCTCATGGGTGAAAGCTTGGCATTGCGAACCATACGTCATGGCACTAGGCAGCCAAGAGAGATGCAAGCGTAGTCAGGAGCTGAGAAGAAGGAGGCTTGGTCATCTAGGCCCTTAGCCTTTCGTCGCCTCTCCCGGTGATGCTCGAGGGTGACATACGGCGTCTTCGTTGGCGTTCCTCTCATTGTTGCGATAGTGGAGGTGAGCAGCGAGGCATCAGGCGTTGCTTCCATCAAACCTCAACTCATCCCTGAGAGGGAGAGGTTGGTGCGACGGCGTTGCAACCCTCGATATGCTGCAGTTGCTCACTCTACAGAGCTCTCTCGGCTGCAACCTTGCGGTGATCGGCCCTCCGATGTTTCATTGGCAACCTGGATTGGTGGTTGCCTAAGAGGCATCTGCTCTGTTAGTGGGATGCTCCTCGGGCAGGCAGAGCTAAAATCAATTTACTATCGTACTGGTGCGTAAGGCACACCGGGGCGAAGTTTGGGCGGTGGAGCGAGCCACCTTTCACTGTGGTCCCTCCGGCATGCTATGATCAGCCACGGTCCCAATAGACCTGACGCTATGGTCTCGCTAGCCCAGCGTGAGGGCGGACATGCAGCACGACTCTGCTCCTGACGCATGCCGCATACGTTGGGGCCGATCGTGGGTGATGCTAGGAGATCATGTTTGATTGTAAGTAGCGACCTCCTTCTCCGCCCCATTGGAGTCAGAGTGATGGCGACAGTGTGCCAAACATCACCTACTTCGCGAGGGAACGAACGCAAGCTCCAGAACTCAACCCTCCTAACTGGCGTGCCATCTGCTAGTGGATGAACACCGGTAGAAGGGATTCGGTAGGATCCCTTTGGGTTCGGCAGTGGGGATGAACGCATTGGGCTACCTAGGGTGCCTTGAAATGGGTAAATGAACAAGGGGGATTTAGATAGGTTTGGGTCTCTTGGGAGAGTAATACCATACTCATGTGTGTTGTATGCTTCTTTGCCATAGTACAAGTGAGGATTCTTCAATCCCTTTACTTTGTCCTAGGCCTACTTCGGGTACCACAGTGATAGTACCGTAGCAACAACTAGGACAACCGGTGAAAATTATCTACTGAATTGTGTGCCTAACCAACTTGTTCGTTACTCCCATTGCGATGGTCCCCCCACCTATGAAGTGAGAGACATGGGCGCCACTCACTAGCATGGGAGATTGGGAGTCATTTTAATGAGAAGCCATCAACCGCAGTCGACGCCGTACGGCTCCACCTATTAGTGTCGGGTAAAGCAGATGAAAAAGGTAGTGGGACCAGGCGGGATCCACGGAGTCAACCACCCTGCTTGGTCTCCCATGTTGTCCGATAGCCCACACCTGCCCCAAATGGACATGCAGTATGGGTTGTCCCATCCTTTACATCGCATGCCTTAGGGCATCCACAATGTGAAGCAAAAGTAGTCCATAAGCAATATTATATTTCATTCAGCTATTTATTACCATTGTGCAACTAGTTCATATGGAGAAAATAACAAAAGGTATCCATAAGCATATGGACTACCCATATCGAATAAATAATACTATCTATCTCTATTTCTCTCTCATCTCCTAATGCTACCTTGTATCTATATACATGGTGGAGATTGCTATAGTTAAAGTCTCTTTATGTGGGTCCCATCAATATGGATCACTTTTGCCATATACATTGGTGATGCCCTTAGGGGTAGATAACTATCACGTCTCCCTTAAAGGAAGCAACTTTGACAGACAAGGCCTTATGGAATGCCTCGCCCTAGCACATTAAATGGCCTAGAGTATTCTCCCATGGCGATAGATGGGTTGTGGATGCTTGTGTGCAAACCATAGTGCAAAAAACCGGACCAGTGAGTGACCCGGACGACACCTCGGTTCACCGGTCCGACGGTCTGACCGGCGGACCGCCGGTTGAACCATGGCTCAATATGTTTAATATATACAACATGTATTTCTCTAACACACAACGAAGCAAAGGTGGGATGGTTAGAGCTACGTGCTCTCAGTGTACAGACCCAGGTTCGAATCCCCTTTACACAACCCTTTTCTATACAGGCCCATGGACTGGACCTAAACGGTGGCCCATTAATTTCATTTGTCCGGTCCAACCGAGCCGGTTTAATGGCCGGTTTAGTCAAAACCCGCTCGGTTCAGCCGGTTCAGTCCGAGTCGAATGCATGTCCGGTCTTTCAGTTGAGCCGAACCGTGGAGACCTCTGGTTCCGGTTTATTCCGGTCGAACCGCCGGCCCGGTCCGGTTTTTTCCACTAGGGTGCAAACTAGCTTGGGGCTGCCTATCTCTAACAATTCGGATTAGAGCAAGTTTAATAGTATAGCCAACTACTAGCTTCAATTCATATATAGCTAATCTAATAGCTCATTTATACAATAGTTACATACTACACTATTAATATCTGGTCACACCTGTCATACACACACTGCGTCTTAGAGTCCGTGTTATAACTGGTTACAAATTTATAGCCCGCCGTCCTTCTCTCTCCTTATTTATCTTCTTAAAATATGTTTGCAGCTGGCTTATAGCCTGCTATTGTACCTGGTCCCACCTGTCATACACACACTGCGTCTTAGAGTCCGTGTTATAAATGGTTACAAATTTGTAGCCCGCCGTCCTTCTCTCTCCTTATTTATCTTCTTAAAATATGTTTGCAGCTGGCTTATAGCCTGCTATTGTACCTGCTCTTATGGCCTTGACGGGTGTTCAGGGGGCAGACTACTAGGGCCCTAAGCACCTTATTCAAACTATACTTCTTCCCAAGCCACGTGGAGGGGGCGCAGTCTTTAAGACGAACGGGCCCACCCCTCCCTATGCAGCCTACGTCCACGATGCAGGGGAACCCTTGTTCCCATATCACTGACATCAACATGCTTGAAGTGGTGGGTGGCGGTGGCACGATATGCACAAACTTTCGGTGGTTGGTGGCACCTCGGCATGGTGAAGATCGAGTGAAGGACAGTGAATGGGGAATATGGGATGGAGTGGGGCAAAATACATAGCGATGTTCCACTATACGCTGTGAACTTGTAGAATTTTCCCCAAGCAGTAAACTATATAGAAACACAATTTTACACCCTTATAATTTTATATTGCATTCTATTCAAGTGGGAGGAGAAATTAATCTAAACCTTTGGATCGTTTGCAGTGCTTGAAGAACTAAGAGGTATCCTACATTCCTACATACTTTTCGGTGTAAATTTTGATACTACCTGATACAATCAATGTTCCAGAAATCAATACTAATTATAATAGTGGTATCTTGTTAAGGATGGTAAAATTACTCCAAAACAAACCCACATTTGCAGTTCCATCACACTGATTTGTAAATGTTAGAGTGCGCAGCCTGACCCACCAACCGTGGGCCACCCAGGTCACGTTGGGCCTGCTCCACCACAGGCCCAACCAGAGCCACAACTTTAGGTCCTGGGCCTACACAACCCAAAAGACTAGTCTGATGGGTGAGGACCGCCCCCACCTTTTAAGTCGTGCTCCCCCATCATCAATTACCGATGTGGGACTAGACCCAACAATCTCCCCCGTCACACATCGGGCCCAACAATCTCTCCCTTTTAAGTCGTGCTCCCCCATTATCAATTACCGATGTGGGACTAAACCTAACAATCTCCCCGGTCACACATCGGGCCCAACAATCTCCCCCGTCACATCAACCCATGTGACCCCGAAGACTTGTTATCTGGGCCTCGGGCCTAACAATCTCCCCCGTCACATCAACCTATGTGATCCCGAAGACTTGTTACCGGCCTCCCCACCATGTGACCCATGTAAATTTCTCCCCCGTCACACATCGGGCCCAACAATCTCTCCCTTTTAAGTCGTGCTCCCCCATTATCAATTATCGATGTGGGACTAAACCCAACAATCTCCCCCGTCACACATCGGGCCGAACAATCTCCCCCGTCACATCAACCCATGTGACCCCAAAGACTTGTTATCTGGGCCTCGGGCCTAACAATCTCCCCCGTCACATCAACCCATGTGACCCCGAAGACTTGTTACCGGCCTTCCGGGTTCCAAACCTTGGGCTCTGGTATCATTTGTTAGAGTGCGCAGTCCGACCCACCAACCGTGGGCCACCCAGGTCACGTTGGGCCTGCTCCACCACAGGCCCAACCAGAGCCACAACTTTAGGTTCTGGGCCTACACAACCCAAAAGACTAGTTTGATGGGTGAGGACCGCCCCCACCTTTTAAGTCGTGCTCCCCCATCATCAATTACCGATGTGGGACTAAACCCAACAGTAAACTATTAAAAGTAATAGTAGTAAGTATATATTGATATCTGGAAATTTCTAGGAAATGTTGCTTAGTCTTGATTCTCGAACCATCTGTAACACAACTGTGTATCTGTTACTAGCATGCAGGTTTTCATTCTCTGAGATAAGTCGCTTGTTATTCTTATTGGATCTCCCTCGTCAAGTTCTCTTATGGCAATCATACTAGATTATTTGATTGGATCGTGTATCAGAAAGTTGCAAGAGATCATTACTGAGGAAGCAATTCTTATTTTAGGTGTAAAAGAAGAGCTCAGAGAACTAGGGCGAACAATGAGCCAATTACAGTATTTTCTTATTGATGCCGAACAAAGGAGGTCAGAAGAGTCAGCGGTTAACATATGGCTTGGTGAGCTGAAAGACGCTACATATGAAGCTGAAGATATTCTGGACTTGGCAAGTTTTGAAGGAAACAAATTGCTATCACAGAATCCATTGCCATCTTCATCATCAAGAAACTCCACTGGATGTACTGGTTTTTCTTTTTTCTGTTGCCTTCCAAATATCCACAGGCGTCATGAGATCGCTGTCCGAATCAGAAACTTCAACTTTGAACTTGAAAAGATTTTCAAGATGGGTGAACTCTATTTAAAGCTTCAAAATATGCAGCCCACGGTACAAGTTCCAGCAGCGAAGCCAATAAAAACATGCCAACTTCTGGAACCTAATCTTGTGGGCAAGGAAATTTTGCATGGTTGCACAAGATTGGTGAAACTTGTGCTTGCACATAAGGATAAAAGGGCATACAGGTTTGGTATTGTTGGGACGGGCGGGATTGGGAAGACAACAATGGCTCAAAAAATATATAACGATCACAGAATAAAAGGAATCTTTAGCAAACGAGCATGGATTTGTGTTTCTCAGGATTACTCTGATGTTAATCTTTTGAGAGAAGTTCTTCGAAATTTTGCGGTATATCAAGAACAAGGAGAAACTGTCACGGAACTCAAGAGCAAGCTGGCAGCAACTGTTAAAGGTGAGAGTTTTTTTCTAGTGTTGGATGATGTTTGGAAGCATGAGGTGTGGACCTATCTTCTTGGAACTCCATTGCTTGCTGCTTCAACTGGAATTGTAGTGATAACTACTCGACATGACACAGTTGCTCGGGAAATTGGTGTGGAACATATGCATCAAGTTGAATTTATGTCAGCAGCAGTAGGATGGGAGCTGCTTTGGAAGAGCATGAATATTGAGAGAGAGAAAGAAGTGCAACATTTACGTGAAATAGGGATAGAGATTGTTCGTAAATGTGGTGGCCTTCCTCTTGCAATCAAGGTCATTGCTAGAGTTCTAAGCACTAAAGAGAAATCTGAGAACGACTGGAGAAAGGTTATAAATAAAAGTGCTTGGTCTAGGGGCATGCTTCCTACTGATCTCAGAGGAGCTCTATATTTGAGTTATGAAGAACTACCACGACATTTGAAGCGATGCTTCCTTTATTGTGCCTTACATCCAGAAGATTGGTTCATCCTTCGCGATGATCTTATCGGGTATTGGATTGCTGAAGGTTTTGTGGAAGAGCAAGAAGAACAACTTCTAGAAGAAACAGCTGAAGAATATTACTACGAGTTAATATATAGGAATCTCCTTCAACCAGAGCATACATATTTTAACAATATTATGTGCAGAGTCCATGATCTTCTAAGGCAGCTTGCTTGGCATTTATCAGGAGATGAAATTTTTTATGGAGAACCAGAGTCATTGGGGGCTAAAACTTTGTCAAAACTACGACGTGCTTCAATTTATACTAAGAAGGATTCTGTGGTGCTCCCTGATATGGACAACGAACACACTAGAGTAAGGACTCTGAATATTCAATGTAGGTCCGTAATAGATGGAAATACAATTTTCAACAGATTTCCACGCCTTCGAGTTTTAAATTTGACTGGTTCTCCAGTACAGAAAATTCCAGGTTGTATTGGTGATTTGATCTATCTAAGATTACTTGATCTTGATAAGACTAACATATATTGTCTCCCCGAGTCCATCGGTTCACTAAAAAACCTTCAAATATTGAACTTGCAGCGGTGTGTTGCTTTGCATAGCCTTCCTATGACAATTACTCAATTGTGCAATTTAAGACGTCTTGGTCTTTGCCATACACCAATAAATGAGGTTCCAAAAGGGATAAACAGATTGAAATTTCTCAATGATTTAGGAGGGTTTCCTATTAGTAGTGGGAGCAATAATAATACTGAAATACAAGATGGATGGAACCTGGACGAATTGGGTTCTCTTTCACAGATGAGGCGGCTAGATATTATCAAATTGGAAAGAGCAACACCTTTATACAGTACAACTTCCTTGCTAACATACAAGAAGCATCTTAAAGTTTTATATCTTTGCTGTAGTGGATGGACTAGTGAAGCATATTCTGATGAAGATGTTAGCAATAATGAGAGGATCTTTGAACAACTAACCCCTCCAAACAACTTAGAAGATCTATCTATTGTGAGATTCATTGGTCGGAGGTATCCCACTTGGCTTTGCAGTACCATTTTGTCTTCCCTAAAACACCTAGAACTCTTAGATGCAAATCCTGCATGCATCTGCCACCAATTGGGCAGCTACCATGCTTGAAGTATATGAAAATTTTGGGGACCAACATTACAAAGATAGGACCTGAATTTGTTGGCTTTGGGGTGCATAAACTAGAATCCGTAGAGGTAGCTGCTTTCCCGAAGCTTGAATGTTTGGTCTTCAGTGATATGCCCAACTGGGAGGAGTGGACCTTTAATGAAACAGCTTCAGTGTCTGTAGAAGCTTCTACACCTCTAACATTGAAGTTTCTACCTTGTCTGGAGAAGTTGTACATATATGGCTGCCCCAAGCTAAGGGCTCTCCCACTAGAAATTGGACAAGGGACCACTAGACTAAGGGAGCTCCACATAAGAGGAGCAAACTGCCTGAGGGTGGTGGACGACATCCCATTCCTTTCTGACTGTCTTTCAATACGTCAATGTGAAGGCCTTGAGAGGGTCTCGAACCTTCCACAACTGAGGAAGTTGTACCTAGGTGTTTGCCCAAATTTGAGGAATGTTGAAGACTTGAATAGTTTGGAATTGCTGCTGCAGACTACGGATATGCAGGAGATGTCTTCACAGTGGGTGCCTCAGCTTCGTGACCAGCATCGCCATCTTCACCATGAAGACCTGGATGTCTACACGTGGCGTTGGGATCGAGAGAAGCCCATTTTCATGACAAAATTGTCACAAGGTATGGACATTTTTAGGCATATAGTTTTGTTTCATGATTATTTCATTTAATTTTGCGTCAATGCAAATAGCTTGCTGCCATGCTTGATTGTATATCATGTGATATTACATTGTGTTCAATTTGTTATCAGAAGTTGGCTCTTTTAGGTTCAGAATATAGACGACCGAAATAATAATCATGTCTAAAATAATTTTCTATTAAACTTGACGCAACAGCTATTCATCACCTGGTACATTAGAACCTGTGATGCAATGGATACACGTAACACCAATCAAAACAAAGAGGCACGAACAAAAACACAATAGAACTAGTTATATATAATTGCAACATGCAGGTTCCTTCAGTGGTTCACTAGTAATAGTGGATAGTTTTCTCTTCAAAACTTTCATCCCCTGAAACCAAGAGTTGTAACCTATAGATAACCTACTAATCTAATACTTCCTCCATTTCACAATGTAAGACTTTCTAGCATTGTGCACATTCATATAGATGTTAATGAATCTAAATATATGCATATATGTCTATATTCATTAACATCTATATGAATATGGGCAATGCTGGAAAGTCTTGCATTATGAAATGGAGGGAGTAGGAACCTGCAAAGACTGCACAAACACATAAATACTATTAAGGCTTATCGAACACCCAATTGTTAATTAGACTAATAAACACTAGATGATGCCCCGCGCTTTGCTACGGGATATATGTTAGATAATGGAGAAATGATGAAATGATTTGGATTAAAATATTATGAAAATGATTTAAGAATGATGATCTAGCATGTGTATGTTTAGTTTTAGAACGAAACAAATTGGATATAAGCACAACTCTATCATTCCCAAATTGATTATCATATAACCGCATGGACACGGATTTTATCGGAATACAATTAATGTAGCAAGGGAGAATATGTGCATGCTAACGTTGTAATTTTTTTTTGAAAGGAATGCTAAGGGTGTAATTGACACTGTATTTTAATCGATGCATACATTGTGGGAGAATATGTGCACATGTTTCTTGATTGATGTGATTTAAATTATTCTTGGTCTTGGTGCATAAACATATATAATGATCAATTTAGGATAGAGGGAGTATATGCTTGCATGTTGAGCTTTGTGTGCTTAATGTGTTGATGTGGCGTGCTTGTATGTTAAGTTTTAGGTGTTTAGTCGGTATTAGTTTTATAGAAAGAAGAGATTCCATTAAACGTATGGAGAAGCTAACATCGGAATAATCAACTTTTTTGCCACTCTATAGAGATGAGTGGCAATAGATTTGCATTTTCTATAGGAGAGGTGGTAGTGAGGGGGTTTAAATATATCTGGTAAAGAGTGGCAAAAGGTTAAATCATCCGTGTCATATTAATTGGATTCAAAGAAATTCAAGAATCTTCCAGGAAACCTCAAGAACAGTGGAGGAAATAGTGGGACAAATCCATGAAGACATAGAAACATTCCTCTTTAAACCTCCCTGATCTCTCATCTCTCTAATCCTACCAAAGTTGTAATTCTCTAGCTAATTTCCCTACCCTCTTGTCTTATGCTTACTCTGTAAAGACCATCTTTGTTTTTCCCTCATTTTTATTCCTTCTAATATAACCGGCAGCCTTCCTGCCGTCTATCGTTTCAAAGAAAAAAAAAACCTCCAGGTAGGTTTCAACTTCTTTATTTATTCAAGGACCACCTGGCAAACTTAGCTTCATCATCTGTAAGGGAGTACATGCCCAGTTTTTTTTTTAAGTCTGGCTCATATATTTGTGTCGTTTTTTATATTTCTCCCATGCATATGCTGCCATCATTGTCCTGGCCATGCGCTAGTTCTATAATTTATCTTCTTTATTTTGTACATTTTCTTTTTAGATGGTATTTTGGTATGTTGGTAAATACAGAAGACTTGGATAGTGTAACAACAGCAGAACTAGTATCAAGTTTTTAACTGTGGTTATTGCTTTATGTTGAAACATCATGATCACAGAAGAGAGATGGAAAAATGAAGATCTCTAATATAAGTATATAACCTCTAATATTGACAAATATGACCTCTAAAATTGTTTAGATTGACAATGTTGCAATCCATTTTTTGTCAGAAAAAGAATATGAGGTGAAGAGAACGAGGCAAACCGTATATTCCGCGTCTGAGGTACATCACATGACTATGGCTTATTACTCAGGAGGACCCTCTTACTGAGGAATTAGCAAACCATGCATTAACTACAGAAAAAAATGGTACGTTTTGTCAAGATACAACACTAAAATCTACCTCGAAGATGACCTTCAAGATCTTCAGAACATTTTACGAAACAGGTCCAATGGTACAACAAATCCATATTTGGTCTTCATCTCTCGTAAAGCAACCCCTTTTGTATCTAAGTTGCAACAGTTATCCTCTTTGTGTGATATGCCTGTTAGATGATGAGAGCTAGTCTATGCATTGTGTTGATGTTGTATATTTATAGGGCTATGTACAAGATCTAAAAGAGGATGTATGCGGAGACAAAGGTTTAGACATGTATAGGACCTCCCGACGAGAGGTAATACCCTACTCCTGCTTTGTTGTATATTGTATCCACCAGGTGTATTGATCTGTTGATCTTGTTAAGGTTGCTGCTCTCGAGAGACTCCCTACTCGCCTTATATAGGTTGGAGGACAGGGTTACAAATGAAGGGAACATAACAGTTCTCGGCATTAGTCTCCTATTCTATTATATGGTAGTATTCAGCCATTGCTCTATGCCCAACCTGTTGACGAGAAACACGGAGGCCTAGGAATTCTGCTTAGCTCCATCGTAGATCCAAGGCGCTTTCGTGTTCAGGGTGTGCCAGTTGGTTCAATCCTGAAACCAACAAGAATAAACAAGAAAACCAAATTAGAATACGAAGCCAATCGGCCAATGAGCCGATGATGTGTGGTGTGAACCTAGCCGACGCGACCTGACCAAATTGGCTGTGAGGTGTAAGATGAATAAAATTAAGTAAACCTAAAATATGTTTCGTTGGCTATACATGCATGTAATTAAACATGTAATGTATGGACAAAGATTATATTTGTTTATATCATATCCGATAATACAATACTTGGGGTTAAAATCGATATTGTATCGTCTAATACTCCAATACAATCTTATACAAGAATATCAATCTAAGAGCAAGCTTGATATATTTAATATAGTGAGACACACTTGTATAAGGGGAGGATACAACATGAAATGCATGATTAGAGAATTTAAACAAGGCTAAACTGTCATATCAGATAAGATTGGCTGAAACCCCGATTCTACCCCTATTAGCAATCAAAGAGCAGGTTAGTTTCTATTATTCTAAGCATGACTAGGGCTGATGCAACACAAAGTATGAAAAGAAGCATAAAGTCTAAATAATCAAGCGGTTGACTGATTTTCAGGGTAGTAGATACCTTAACTAATCTATCATTGCTGCCCTTCTCGGCAACAAGTCTCATATCCATCATCAATATCAACATAATCATCATAAATCACCATTTCTGTAACCCATTTTCATAAACCCATTTAAAACACAAGTCTAAACTCATGACACTTCACCAAGTCGCTCTTGACCATGAGCACGGCTAACCGGTTAGTTTTAACTCTGCAGAGTTCGTACAAATCCACATGATGTGATAAAACCCCGGAGGCTACACTCTAGTTGTTTCAGTGCCGGCCAAGCACCCCACACTCTACTTGATGAACGCGGACTAGAGGTCACAACGTAGCCATTACATTGCTTAATGCATAACCTTGCATGAGCACGATAAGTGTGAATCCACCCTAGGCTTAAGACCTAGAGCCATTACACCCACGCCTTAACCTAATGCCGTGGTGGCAAACACAACCATTCCCTCACGAGGCATGTTATCGTTCTATTGGACAGACTTAGACACCCATGCCGTGAGGCGGAACATCTGTCCCCTCATAGAACACACATACATAGGAAATTAATCATCGTACAATCAAACACACACACAGATGGATAGTTCCTAAACATAGTTCTACAAACCGTGACCACCATCTCTACTACAACAGCCTCTCGAATGCAAGGTTAAACACTAAACAACTTAATAAGCTAAGGTTATCACATACTAACACATGTGGCAGTACTGTATACTTAGTTGGTAACATAGAGTTCGGTCCTTAATCTACTCAAGCTAACGCTCCCCCTATCGGTGCACAACTACTATCGTATGTACACCACTCGCCGCCCAAGTATAGAATCACATTTTCACCAATTTTAGTTCACAAATATCAGAGGTCTTCACCTCTGTCCAGCAGTAAAAATAATGCCCAAATCTCATTTATAAAGTGATCATATCGTTATTTAGCAAATTACTAAGCATGGCTAAGCATAGGGCATTCATAAAAGCATGTATACACCCATTTGAGTACATAGAAAGTGCTCTAACGAATCTTATTGATACAAACAGCAGGGAAATCAATATCAAAGGAGGATCATGCAGCAAGTAGGTCACAACTACCAATTACCACATTTCAAATACCGACAGTTATAAATAAGCATGCAATTTCGCAAACAAACATTTTCATCTCCCAAATCATGGGTTTCAATGTGATCAAAGGAAGGGGGAGGAAAACTTTCCTTATTCCTGGAAAATGTTAGTTCCTAAGTGTTGACAGTCGTTATCGATCAGTTTCACCCGTCAATATTACTAAAATAAAGGAGAACTAGTTATGATTGCAATGCATATTTGTATTAGAATAAGTTATTTTGCACTAGCATTGGGATTCTAACCTCTTGCAGAGAATAAGCATAGAATGGAGGAGAATCGACCGCAAAATGGACGATCAATTAATCGAACGCTGTCAAGATGAGACTTGTGGACAAGTGCGCTGAGAACACTAAATGGACACGACCAAATGAGCCCAAAATTCACAAGTCTAGAGAGAGGGATAGAAGAGGAGTCCACTTGCTGAAAATGGGCCAGGTTGGCCCAGCCCATGGTTCGGCCGAACCCGCCGTTTCTCCATTGGATGTAGGGTTTTGATGGACGGCTAAGATTGGCTCCCTATGACGGTTGGAGGGTATTACCGACCTTTCCAACCATCGTAACTGTCATACTCAAGCTATAAAAGGACTTCACATCACTCCCTCCATCACACACTCAAGCAAGAAGCTCCAAGCTCTCTCTCAAGTTTAGTTTAGTGCTTTAGAGTTAATGGAGTAGGAATAGAATAGTATCTTCAGTTCTCGGAGTCTTCGGAAGAATTCGGGTATGGATCTAGTAGCTCTTCCTTTTTTTGTAAGACTTGTACAATTATTAGAATATTCTTCTAAATTTATTTATGGTACTTTACTTTATTCTGATTATTCAAATACCGACTTTCCGATATATTATTTGAGATATAATTGTCTAGCTAGCTTACCTGGGAGATGCATTGGTGTGGGTATAATTTTCATTTATATGATTGCTCTAAGTCATGACGATGATTGTGGAGTAGTATTTGGTAGCATAAGCGAGGTGCTTAGGCTATTGAATATCATTATTTGGGGTTATTTGGGCCGCTGATGGTGACAACTCAGTACGTGTATTCCTCCATGTTAGTATATAATCCTAAGCTACTTTCCTGGGGAGAGTACTACTTCGTATTTAGCCCCGGTTGGATGGCCATGACGGGTTGTCGTAAGAAACTCGGCAATCAGGGGTGGTCTCTCGAAACACTAGGACTGCATTGTAAAGGGGTATTGGCTATATAATTATATAGTAGATAATATTATCTAAAGTTTTATGTATATGAGAAGTATAGGAATAGATTCTTTTATTATTCTTTTCCACTTAGCCTAGACTTAGTATTTATGAGAGAATGAGTTCTTCTGCTTCGTGTCACTCTACCCTTCAATTAAATTAACCCCTGCTTAGACTTTGATGATTACAAGTAACATATACTATAAATATTAGCATAGTTTTCTCTATTATAATCTTCCCACGGGATTAAACAAATACGAGACCCTTGGAATACTTACGGGTAAAATGCTAAAATGGTATATCTTGAGGATGTAATCTGTAACCATAATATACCATAAATATTTTTGCGTCATTGCTGAGAATTATATTTCTAGTAATTTCGTTGAGAAATACCAACACTAAGTCACTCCTTCACCAATATCGCAAATATCTATATAAATTACACATTATGCAATTAAATACCGAAATAGGTGGAAAATCCAAAATGCATTATTTGTAAAATAAATTTAGGTGAAAGAATTTCAATTTTATATATTTTTATTTGGGAGTTATGAACTCTAGAAGTTTGTGTCGGTATAGTGTAGTATTTACTTTAAGTAATGTTATACAATATTTTTGACATGTGATTTTTATTAGATTTTACTTCACAGAGGCGTAGTGATGTGTTTTCTAAGACTAATACATTTGGTTTCATAATTTTTAGAGTAATTATGAATTCTTTATGAATTTTACAATTTATAACATGTTCTATGTTGACAATTTAATATATTAATCTGGGAATCATTATATAAGCTAAGTGTTTTAAGTTTTTGGTGGGAGAGGATGGGGTTTTAGCTTCTCTGGTCTATCTAGGATTTATTTTGGTTTATTTGAGGCTAGGGTGCATTTTACATAATTTGCTTAACTAATAGAATGTGATTAGCACTTATTCTATCGAATTAAACTTTAGATATATAATTTCTACAGAAGGTGCCACATTTCATTTTACTGAGTTGTAGTTCACTACTTGCTGGTTACATAGAGACTTGGTTCACACCATTAGGAGTAAAGATGAATTTCCTACAAATTTTACAAATTAATATATGCTCTATGTTGATTATTCTTTACATCAAAGTCTAGGGGCTTTTTATGTACTGTAAGTGTATATTTTTATTTCATATCATTGAAGTGTACAATTTTTTGACTCTACAGAACTTGAGTTCATCCAAAAAGGAGTTAAAATGAATTTTATATGAATTTCCAAATTTCAGCCTATCTAAAACCAATTATTTTGTAGATAATATTTTTAGGTGCATTTGATGCAAAGTAAGTACTTTCTCTGTTTCATATTATAAGACTTTCTAGCATTACCTGTAACACCCTGAATAATCGACCAATAAAACGAAACCCGAAATTGAGTACTTTCAAAAACTTTTAAATAAATTTGCATCATGCTGATGTTATTGGTTCTTTTGTTGTGCATCATAATGGATGTTATGGTCATTATTGCTTGCCAAACTATAAAACGTCACAAATGAAAATTAAGCTAAAGCTATACAACTACGTAACAATTATAAAAATAAAATATTTATTATGAACCCTATAAATATTTACGCACAACACAACAAAGCCATATAAAGAGAAGGTTAATTACTAATTTAATTTATAGGTCAAATATTAATATTGTGAGTGTCATGACATCTAAGTAATCATGGAATAATCGCCACTACGATGACTCTATATATATATAAAGGAGCGTTCCACTGGAATATTTACATTATTATTTATAATGTTCATTGAGTCTCTCATGGAATAGAATTCACTCACATAAAGTAAATGGTCATGCAAATAAATTGAGCTTTATATACAAAATACGTTTATGTGAGTGTTTAATTAAGCATTTAGACCAATATTGTACCCAGCCTCAATTTACTTTTATGGAATAATAGATTAAACATGTTCATGTAAAATACATTGTTATACAATAAACTAAACCAATGTGATGTTGTATTATTAAAGGTCACATTAGAATGTTTAGTTAGTTTCTAAGGAATACCAAAGCCTAGAAGTTATATTGGATAATTTTTGGACAATCTAATGAAAGGCAAATTCATTTGGTAGAAATATGAATAAGTGAACAAATAAATAATAAATAGATGAATCAAAGAAATATTTGGATAGAAAACAGTCATCGTTGAATTCACACAATCTGCACAAGTCTGGCCCTTCCATTTTCTCTTTCTTGTTTCCTTTTCTTTTCTTTTCCAGCTGTCACTATTTATTGTCCACCACCTGTTCCACTTAGGCCCAGCCCAATCCAAATTCAACGCAGCAGCCAACCAGTATCTCGTACACCACCAACAAGATCGATCCACCGCGCATGAAACCGAGCCGCTTCAGCCAGACGCGCTCGTGCCTGCGTGCCCGTGCGCCACTTCCCGGCGCCTCGCACCGGCGTCGTGTCCGCGCCGCGCCACATCCATCCCGTCCGCGCCCGCCTTCCCTGCGTGCGCTGCATGTCGAAACATGAATTCGGCAATAATAAAAAGGGTAGCGCACGAGAGCTAAAAGTGAATGGATACGGAGACAAAGGATTTAGACAGGTACAGACCCTCTCAATGAGAGGTAATACTCTACTCCTGTTTGGGGATTTGAATCCGCCAGGTGTAGTATAGATCTGACGATCATATGTGCTCATGCCCCCTAGAGGGCCTCCTGCCCACCTTATATAGGATGGGGGCAGGATTACAAGATAGAAACCTTAACCAATACGGTATCGGTTTCCTAAATCTACTCTACAATCTTATCAAACCAGGACTTTAGGCCGTTCCATAATATACAGGGGAACGTAATACCCAAGTCATGATCCGTTACATATTTCATAGATATAAGTTATCCCCTATAACCAGTCGGATAACCACGCCGTGTGGGTATGGGGTACCCATAATCTCCACAGTAGCCCCTGAGACCTTCGCAATCGAAAAGATAATCTTCTCTCAAACCAGATTACTCCAAAGCCGAGTGCTTCAATCATCTTCGCTATGGTCTCCCGAGTACTTTTACCAAATCCGAAGACTGTGGATGGCTGAAAAATAACTGAATGTAAACTTAGGTGCATCGACTAGATGCACCTAATAGGTGTAGTCCCAACTATGGGGTTAATTGAATAAACCAAGCATATAGTCAGGGAATAAATAATCTAACCAACTGAATGGTTTTTAATAATTATAGTTAACCAAGTGACTTGATATCTATATATAGCATATGCGGTGTGAATCTCCGAATAACATGATCCGAGTGATATACTGACTGCTTTGTAAAATATGATGCATGCAACCTAAAGCTGACTACATCATTGAAATCACATAGCAAAACAGCTATAAAGAAGCTTAAATGCTGTGAATAAAGAAATTTCCAAAGTATTGGGCATAAGTCATGCGCACACTGCTTTAACAGATGTGCTGGTTTCACCACACTTGGAAATATACGGCATATGTGGTGTAAAATCCGAGTAAATAAACTCATAAAGGATTTACCAACCGCCTAGAAAATGACCATAATATATAATCAGCCTAAGCCATAATATTGGTCAATAAAAAGCGCACTTACGTGGCAAAAAGCAATGATCTTGTATCCAATCAATTGCTTTAGAACCCAAACAACACCTTGACTTATATAAAAAAGTCAGCGGGGCAGCTATCTAAAGCTTTGTTGTTTGACACCTTCTAAGATGCATTGTACCAACTCTTAAAAAGTTGAGTAACTGCGGTATAAAAGGATTTTAAGGTATTGGGCACTTGATCACGTGCACTTTGGCCTAAGCAAAAAGTGCCTAAGTCCCTAAAAGAACGTGACAGGCCACACCTGAAAATATGGGCTGCAGACATATTAGGCCTATGCCAAAAAATATGCCTTCGACATCCTTTAAAGGATGACGCATGTAACATGCTCCCGGGAATAAATCTTCCGGGTGATATAGACCATGTGTAGCTCATATGAATAGCTTCTGATCTGAGTGATTATCCCTTATGGGATACTCCCAAATAGATATAATAATTGAATCCCGACTGGCGCAAGTATTCGGCTGATAACCCTTACGGGAAATAATAAATAGTCCAGTCTTTAAGCATATAAAATAGACCCATGATCATGAATTCATGTTGCATGTATCTGGAACAAGTCCAAATTAAAGGTACGATACTTGTGTTTGAGCTAGTAAGCCCATGAGCACGTAGTCACAATTGTTCATTGATGGTAGCTGACGCAGTTAGCATAGAGACAAGACGACCAATATAGAGATAATATTGCCCAGCAGAGGTGGCAAAAATATTGGTGGTAGTGAAGATAGTGATACCAATCAAAAGTGATGAAGTTGCACAGCCGTGGAGGCGAAGAAACCAGTCGGCGGCAGTCAGGTCAGCCATCAATGAAGATGAAGGCGCCCAGCGATAAAGTTGTGTAGCCATGGCAGCGAAATAATTAGTCGGTAACAAACGAGGCAAATCAAAGGCGATGACGAAATCCACCAATCATGAAGATGAAGAAAATAGTCGAGAACGACAAACGCAACCGACATGATGAAGATGACGATGTCGGTGATCCAGTCAATAGCACTGTAGCAACCAATGATAATGACGAAGACGCTCATCAGCATTTGCATAGTAGGTCAACCGTGAAGGTGAAATAATAAGTCGGTGAAAACATAATCATCCATTAGCAACAGCGGAGATGTCAAGGTCGATGAAGCAGAGGTGCTGGTGATGATGTCAGTGATAATAATCCATCAAACTATTGAGAATATATCGAAGCTCGAGTATTTTCTTAATATTGGCATGTGTGTGACAAAGATTGATGCAACGCCTCTTGATTTATAAAGATGGCAGTAGAACTTGGTGCTATAGCTGTTGCAGATGCTTCACTTAGAGGAAAGTATATGTTGTTGTTCAACTCATTGAATCTGATATGAGTTGATTGGTTGATGAATCCAAACTCCCAGACATGTAAATTTAATCTTGACCTACTGCTCTAAAGCGAAGACAAAATTGATGACTCCCAGAGTTGACTCGTTGGCTGATTAATTGATTGCTTCATCTTGACATAAAGCTTGTCGAATTTTGAGCCATGTATTTGTGTAGCCCCCGACTCTTTGGTTTGTTGGGAAACAACTGAACATAGAGTCGAGAATTATAGCTTCTTGTCGTCGAGTAGTCATTGCTTGATTGAAGAAATGTTTTGAAGATGTCCAAGTAGAAATCCTGAATATTGCAGAGCCACTTGTAGTAAAATAACACGGCATCGCATACCGAGATGTCGAGGTTCACAAAGACGTCGTGGTTGGTGAAGTAGCAAATCTTGCGAAGTAGCAGCAATAGAGTTTGCTGGTGCCGAAGATAATAAAGATGAAGTCGTTCCACCATGATGACAAAGTTTCATTGCCGTGATCAAGTGGACACGAGTCGGCGGCAACAGAAGCAAACCGGTAGTGAAGACGCGCAGTTGTGAAGATAAAAGCACTAGTCGGCGGCGGCATAACCAGTCGGCGACGGAAGACGATGATGTCCATCAGTAGTGGTAGCTGTATACACCAGACGTAGAGGCAAGGGAACTAGTCAGCAGCAGACGAGACGACCGGCGATGAAGACGATAAGGCCAATCAACACTGGCAGAATCATGCAGCCATGGAAGTGAAGAAACCAGTCAGCAGCAGACGTAGATAGCTTGCATTGAAGATGATGACGCCTATTAGCGGTGGCGGTGACGTGGCCAGCCGTGAAGACGATAGCTTCAGTTGGCGTCATACGAGGTGGCTGGTCGGTGAAGATGTAGACGCCCAACAACGGCGGTATAATAGGCTAGCCGTGTAGGCGGAAACACCAGTCGGCGGCGGACGAGGCGGCCGGTCGGTGAAGACGTAGACGCCCAACAACGGCGGCATAATAGGCCAGCCGTGTAGGTGGAGACACTAGTCGGCGGCAGACGAGGCGACCAGTCGACGAAGACGATATCGCCGTCAGCAACGACGGTGGCGCACACCAACCGTGGAGGTGATGAAACTAGTCGGCAACGACGAAGGCAAGCCGATCAGTGAAGACGTGGATGCCCAACAGCGGCGGCATAATAGGCCAGCCGTGTAGGCAGAGACACCAGTCGGCGGCGACGGAGACAGGCCAGCGGTGAAGTCGTAGACGCCCAACAACGGCGGCATAATAGGCCAGCCGTGTAGGTGGAGACACCAGTCGGCGGCAAACGAGGCGACCAGTCGACGAAGACGATATCGCCATCAGCAATGACGGCGGCGCACACCAACCGTGGAGGTGATGAAACTAGTCGGCAACGACGAAGGCAAGCCGGTCAGTGAAGACGTGGATGCCCAACAGCGGCGGCATAATAGGCCAGCCGTGTAGGCAGACGGCGAAGGCAAGCCGGTCAGTGAAGTCGTAGACGCCCAACAACGACGGCATAATAGGCCAGCCGTGTAGGTGGAGACACCAGTCGGCGGCGGCGAAGGCAAGCCGGTCGGTGAAGACGTGGACGCCCATGAACGGTGGTGTGACCAACCAACCGTATAGGCGAGGACACCAGTCGGCGGCGACAGAGGCAGGCCGGTCGGTGAAGAAGTAGACGCCCATGAACGGTGGTGTGACCAACCAACTATATAGGCGAGGACACCAGTCGGCGGAAACAGAAGCAGGTCAGCGGTGAAGTCGTAGACGCCCAACAACGGCGGCATAATAGGCCAGCCGTGTAGGCGGAAACACCAATCGGCGGCGGCGAAGGCCAGCCGGTTGGTGAAGACGTAGACGCCCATCAACAGCGGCATAATAGGCCAGCCGTGCAGGCGGAGACACCAGTCGGCGGCAGACGAGGCGACCAGTCGACGAAAACGATATCGCCATCAGCAACGACGGCGGCGCACACCAACCGTGGAGGTGATGAAACCAGTCGGCAACGACGAAGGCGGCCGACGGTACATGTATAAAATAATAGATCAAATAATAATTAGTGATCCATGAATTAAATTTAGTTTATGGAAGAAAATTTAAAACGATAAACCTGATAATGGTCTGTGATACAGAAACTCTTGATTCAAGGCCTACTGGCCGGAATTTAGTTTACTTGAGGTATCAAATGTAAATATTAATTTGAGTAAAAATTACAGTGAGTTTATTATATTGATTTGTGCTTTCATGAATTTTTCCATGAGTTTATATTGCATACATTATTTTAGATAATTGCAAGACCTTTCGTTATACTAGGAATCGTGCACGTGCAATGCACGTTTTCGACATATAAAAACACTAAAATATTATTGCATTTTCCTGTAATGTCACCCAAAACACACAAACATATTTTTAAGAACCGGTGATTGAAAAGGGGCACACTTGGTGCGGCGAGGGAATTTGTGATTGGGAACTCATGATCCCAACATATTCACCCTGATAAAATTTCACTAAATATTCTTTTGAGCTATTTTAAAAACAAAATTATTGTTTGTTCTTTGTATGTCTCTACCCTGCGACAATCAGTCGTTAAGATCATTTGAAAATTGGATGGGCTGAATAGTCGAGCTGTTTGAGCATGACACAAGCGTACAACTCCAAGGTAGTATAACAGGGAATTGATCTAATCATACTGAAAGGCTCTGTGCTCGTTAGAAATATGAAGTCCAACAGATAAAAATGTAATATATGACCAATCACAGATATATTTTTAAATTTTTTGAACCTTTTCATTTTTAGTTTTAAAAATAAACCTTCCCAAAACTTATTTTTGAATATGAACCTTTTTTCAACGCGCAAGTGCGGATGGTGTGACTATTGTTTATCCAAGCGAGGCGAGGCGGAGTGGGCAAGAAGGTTCATGTTTAGAAATAAGTATCGAGATGGTTTATTTTTAAATTTAAAATCCGCCGCTCACCGCCGGGCTGCCACCTCTCATGGCCATCCCTCTAAGCCCGGCCACCTCCCCCTTCTTCCCCCTCCCACCCCCACCCCACCCCACCTTGGGACCCTAATTCGCCGGCGCCAGAGAAGAAGAGGAGGTCACCGGAGTTGGAGAAGAAGCACATGGAGCACGAATCGCGAAGCACATCCGGTGATTCAAAATTTGCAAGATTTGGGTATGCATTTTCTGTCGACAGATGCTTAGCAATTCCGTATAAATTATATCAACAGAACGTGTTGTCGAAGCCTAACAGGGCCATGGAACAAACTTGCTCCAAACTAAAACACGGTACAACTCACTGATGTTTTAAAACATACCAGCTTCCTTCCAAATGGAGATTCCATCCTTGATGTCAGCAAATAGTTGGGCTGCTGTGCTTCTCTTCTGATCAAAGATTCTTGCAGTACGTTCCCTTCCAAATGAGCCAATAGACCAACATAAACAAAGTATCAAACGGCTTCCTATAGCAAATTAAGAGGGAATTGAATCCTTTGCTTCAGATAACACCAATGATGTCATTCTTCCACTCAGGATTCCGAGTGAATTTTACCGATCTACAAAACAAATTTTTAGAATAATTTGTGAATTATATCAAACATCATTTCAGTTTTGTGGTAAGAAAATTATGCATAATCTAGAATCTTTGTTATACCTCACCATTAAAAATTCATTCTTTCTGATCTATAGGGAAGAACATTTTCAATTGCTGTAGTACTACTCAGTCATAAGCTTGTGGAATCAGCGAGTTGCATGGCACCATGAGACCAGGTCTGTGTTAGCAAACCGATTACTCCTGTAGTTCAGGTTGAACAGAGAACACCACCAAAGGCAGCCGCATCGACAGTGTTACCTGGTGCACATCTTGGAAAACCAAATTTACGGTCATCAAATGGCACATGAAAATATGATGGCAAGAGCTCCCTCACATGGCTATATTCGGTGTATCATGGCAGTGAACTTGATTCTTGAAAAGTCATTGTTTTTAATGGAATGAAATTAAGAGATAACTCAGAAAGAATTTTAATGTTACCAAATTAAGATATGATTCATACAAAAGGATGACACTGCAAAAAAAAAAAAAACATAAATCACGCCAGCTTACCTACTAGTGTAGCCTGGCAACTTTTAGTTGCATACAAACACAACTGAAAACCTACCCAAGTCACGTCATCTTGATTTTAGCTGCTACAAGTAATACTCCCTCAGTCCCATAATAATTGCATTTATAGGGAATTAGATGTTGGAATTAATGAATGGGCCTTAGCCCACTCGAAGATTAATTCTTTGGAGAATCACAAAAGCCCACCTCATGGGATGGCATGCATGTGGAGTTTAGTACCACCTTGCTTATTCTAGGAGAGGGGGACCTCCTTAAAAGGGAGGATGCCCTCCTAGCCACTTGAAGCATGTGTGGTGGAGAGAAAAGGGGAAACACACGCGTGCTCGCTCGCCGGGCCGGGTAGGGCAGGCGGCGCGCGTACGCGTCGAATGGTCCGAAAAATTGGCTCCTCATCCTTGCGCAGACGCAACGTTCCGAAAAATCCGGTGCGTGCAAACGGCGTGGAGTCCGGATAAGTTACGCGCGACTTACCCGGTTCGGTTACGCGTAGTAGAGAATGTGCGGGCGCCCTGATCAAGCGACCCTTCTCTATATAAACCGACCCGCCGTCTTCATGCAACACACGCGAAATCAATCTAGGGTTTGCCTCCTACACTGTACTGTGCCGTCGCTCGTAGACTACTCCATCCCGCTCGCCAGCGTGCACCGGCGATCGGGAGAGCAGGTCTCCGGAACCTCTGCCTTCGACGTCCTGCACCGGGAGAAGGCGGCAATAAGGTTTTTGGGAAGCGCTTCGCGCGACTGCTCCCTGTTCGTTCGCGATGGCTCACCTTCCTCTTCGCTCGCGTGTTTCGTGCCTTCGTAGACGCCTGCGAAAAGTTTCAACCAAGCAGCCGGTCTTTCCGTCACTTCGGTACGTGTTCAATATGTTACGCATATTTGATCTGTTCATGTTATACTGTGTAGTTTACATGTGTAGATCTAATAATGCGTTCATGCTAGTTTTCATCTGTAATGTCATGATTTATTTATGGAATAGATTAAATCATTCTATGCCTATAATCTCAACAATCCAAAAACCTTATTATAGGCACTGTGATTTTACTATGGCTGGTTTTGCCGATGCACTGAGGCTGGATAAATTCACCGGTGTGCATTTTAAGAGATGGCAGATCAGGGTCACTCTGTGGCTGATAGCTATGAAATGCTTCTGGGTGAGTACTGGCAAACCTGAAGGAGTTCTTACTGCTGAACAGCAGAAGCAATTCGAGGAAGCCACTACTCTCTTTGTGCGATGCATTCTTAGCGTTCTTGGCGATCGTCTGGTCGAGGTGTATATGCATATGACCGACACTAAGGAGTTGTGGAATGCACTGAATACTAAATTCGGTGCTACTGATGCTAGCAATGATCTGTATATCATGGAGCAGTTTCATGACTACAAGATGGCTGACAACCGTTCTGTAGTCGAACAGACTCATGAGATACAAACAATGGCTAAGGAACTCGAACTCCTTAAGTGTGTCTTACCCGACAAATTTGTAGCCGGGTGCATTATTGCGAAACTACCTACATCTTGGAGAAGTTTCGGTACTGCACTCAAACACAAGAGACAGGAATACTCTGTTGAGGGGTTGATAGTGTCTCTTGATGTTGAGGAGAAAGCTCGGGAAAAAGATGCCGCGTCTAAGGGCGATGGTGGGCAGTCCAGTGCTAATGTTGTGCACAAGGCCCAGAACAAGAGTAAGGGGAAATACAAAGCTCAGCAGACCACCAACTTCAAGAATCAGAAGAAGAACAACAACAATCTTAATCAGGATGAGAGGACTTGCTTTGTGTGTGGCCAAGTTAGTCATCTGGCTAGGAAGTGTCCACAGCGCAAGGGGATGAAGGCATCTGCAGGGCAGACTTCTAAGTCTGCTAATGTGACCATTGGCAACACTAGAGATGGAAGCGGGTATGGTAATTTACCTACTGTTTTTTCAGTTAATCAGTCTACTAATTGGTGGGTTGATACTGGGGCCAATGTACATGTTTGTGCTGACATCTCATTGTTTTCTTCTTATCAGGTCGCACGGGGTTCCACCGTCCTAATGGGGAATGGGTCACATGCTTCTGTTCATGGTGTTGGCACGGTAGATCTGAAGTTTACTTCGAGAAAGATCGTGCAGCTGAAGAACGTGCAGCATGTCCCTTCTATCGACAGGAATCTTGTTAGTGGCTCCCGTCTGACTAGAGACGGATTTAAGTTGGTTTTTGAGTCTAATAAAGTAGTCGTGTCTAAACATGGATATTTTATTGGTAAAGGTTATGAGTGCGGAGGCCTGTTCCGCTTTTCCCTTTCTGATTTCTGCAATAAGTCTGTGAACCATATTTGTGGCAGTGTGGATGATGAGGCTAATGTTTGGCACTCACGTTTATGTCATATTAATTTTGGCTTGATGTCTCGGCTTTCCAGCATGTGTTTAAATCCTAAGTTTTCCATTGTCAAAGGTTCTAAGTGCCATAGTTGTGTGCAATCGAAGCAACCTCACAAGCCTCACAAGGCTGCCGAGGAGAGAAACTCGGCACCACTAGAACTCCTACATTCAGATCTTTGTGAAATGAATGGGGTGTTGACGAAGGGTGGAAAACGATATTTCATGACGTTGATTGATGATGCTATTAGATTTTGCTATGTGTACTTGTTGAAAACGAAAGACGAGGCTCTAGACTATTTTAAAATTTATAAGGCAGAAGTTGAAAATCAACTTGACAGAAAGATAAAAAGGCTTAGGTCTGATCGTGGTGGAGAGTTTTTCTCGAACGAGTTTGACTTATTCTGTGAGGAACATGGCATCATACATGAGAGGACGCCTCCCTATTCTCCCTAGTCTAATGGGATTGCTGAAAGGAAGAACCGCACACTGACTGACTTGGTGAATGCCATGTTGGAAACCGCGGGACTGCCTAAGGCATGGTGGGGGGAGGCATTGTTGACCTCAAATCATGTATTAAACAGAGTTCCTAACAGAAATAAGGACAAAACACCATATGAGATATGGATTGGGAGAAAACCATCACTTTCTTATTTGCGCACATGGGGGTGCTTGGCGAAAGTCAATGTACCAATAACGAAGAAGCGCAAACTTGGACCTAAGACTATGTACTGTGTCTTTCTAGGATATGCTCATCATAGCATTGCCTATAGATTTTTAATAGTTAAATCCGAGGTACCGGACATGCATGTTGGTACAATTATAGAGTCTCGTGATGCTACCTTCTTTGAGAGCTTTTTCCCAATGAAGGATACACAAAGTGGTTCGAACTAACCCTCTGAAATAATTCCTAGCTCAATCACACCACCAGAACAAACTGAACATACACATGAACATGTCTCTGAGGAGGATGTCAGTGAAGCTCCTCGAAGGAGTAAGAGACAAAGGACGGCTAAGTCTTTTGGTGATGATTTCACTGTGTACCTCGTGGATGACACTCCTAAGTCAATTTCAGAAGCATATGCATCTCCTGATGCAGACTACTGGAAGGAGGCTGTCCGTAGTGAAATGGATTCCATTATCGCTAACGGGACTTGGGAGGTGACAGAGCGACCCTATGGGTGTAAACCTGTGGGGTGCAAGTGGGTGTTCAAGAAGAAGCTTAGGCCTGACGGTACTATTGAAAAGTATAAGGCTTGGCTTGTTGCTAAGGGCTATACTCAGAAAGAAGGCGAAGATTTCTTTGACACTTACTCACCTGTTGCTAGATTGACCACAATTCGTGTGCTACTTTCCCTAGTAGCCTCACATGGTCTTCTCGTTCATCAAATAGACGTTAAGACAGCTTTTCTTAATGGAGAGCTGGATGAGGAGATCTATATGGATCAACCTGATGGGTTTGTAGTTGAAGGTCAAGAAGACAAAGTGTACAAATTGTTGAAGTCTTTGTATGGTCTGAAACAAGCTCCTAAGCAATGGCATGAGAAATTTGACAAAACATTGACATCTGCAGGCTTTGTAGTCAATGAGGCAGATAAATGTGTGTACTATCGCCATGGTGGGGGTGAGGGAGTTATTTTGTGCTTGTATGTTGACGACATACTGATATTTGGGACAAACCTTGAGGTGATAAATGAGGTTAAATCATTCTTGTCTCAAAATTTGATATGAAGGATTTGGGAGTAGCTGATGTTATCTTAAACATTAAGCTAATTAGAGGTGAGAATGGGATTACACTCTTGCAGTCCCATTATGTGGAGAAGATCTTGAATCGCTTTGGCTACATTGATAGTAAGCCTTCTCCAACACCTTACGATCCTAGCTTGTTGCTTCGCAAGAACAAGAGAATTGCTAGGAATCAACTGGAATACTCCCAAATCATTGGCTCGTTGATGTACCTGGCTAGTGCAACTAGGCCTGATATCTCCTTTGCTGTGAGCAAGTTGAGCCGATTTACCTCTAATCCGGGAGATGATCACTGGCGTGCGCTTGAGTGAGTAATGCGCTATCTAAAAGGTACTGTGGAATTGGGGCTTCACTATACTGGGTATCCTGCGGTACTGGAGGGTTATAGTGATTCTAACTGGATCTCTGATGTGGATGAGATCAAAGCCACTAGTGGATATGTCTTCACACTGGGTGGTGGTGCTGTTTCATGGAGGTCTTGCAAACAGACCATTTTGACGAGGTCAACCATGGAAGCAGAGCTGACGGCACTGGATACTGCTACTGTTGAGGCAGAATGGCTGCGTGATCTATTAATGGATCTGCCTATTGTTGAAAAACCGGTTCCGGCTATCCTTATGAACTGTGACAATCAAACGGTAATTGTCAAAGTGAATAGTTCTAAGGATAATATGAAATCGTCTAGACATGTGAAAAGACGATTGAAGTCTGTCAGGAAATTAAGAAACTCCGGAATTATAATGTTGGATTACATCCAAACAGCGAGAAACCTGGCAGATCCCTTCACAAAGGGACTATCACGAAATGTGATAGACAATGCATCGAAGGAGATGGGTTTGAGACCCATGTAAGTTATACTATGGTGGTAACCCAGTCTATGTGATCGGAGATCCCGTGAATTAGATCCTGGGAAGAACAAACCATTAGTAAAGTAGAGGAGAGTACCAATTTATACCCTCTCCAAGTGAAGATGCATGTACTCTCGTGAGCTGCAAGGCAGGTTGGCTATGCCTTAATGAGTTCTATTGGCTTTAATTAGCGAAGATGTTGTCCTGCAGAGCATTCTTGAAAGAACTCACCTTTGTGAGCTTGACTGTTGGTCGCAGTCTATGAAGATTTTGGGTGAATATTCTAGGAAGCTTACCAAAGACCTAGGAGTATGACTTATACGCTCCACCCGAGGGGTAGTCTACAGACGGTCTAGTACCAGATAAGACTTTGAGTGAAACTTGCTTGCACAAGACTTGCAATTCAAGGCGTAGTCCATTGTTCAAGTTGTGAGTAAGTGTAGCTTGGAGTTCTAGGTGGATGTTCAACCTTAATCGGTCTCCATCGAACCGCTGGTATATAAACATTACATTGGAAAAGGCCTAAACCCACTCAAAGATTTGGTGGGGATTGTTGGAATTAATGAATGGGCCTTAGCCCACTCGAAGATTAATTCTTTGAAAAATCACAAAAGCCCACCTCATGGGATGGCATGCATGTGGAGTTTAGTACCACCTTGCTTATTCTAGTAGAGGGGGACCTCCTTAAAAGGGAGGATGCCCTCCTAGCCACTTGAATCATGTGTGGTGGAGAGAAGAGGGGAAACACACGCGCGCGCTCGCTCGCCTCGCCTGGCAGGGCCGGGACGGGCCGGCGGCGCGCGTGCACGACGTACGCGTCGAATGGTCCGAAAAATTGGCTTAGCCTCCTTTTGCATTTTTGTTTTGCTGCAAATTCGGATTCGTTTTTGTTTTGCAAATGTTCCGAAAAATCCGGTGCGTGCAAACGGCGTGGAGTCCGGATAAGTTACGCGCGACTTATCCGGTTCGGTTACGCGAGTAGAGATCGTGCGGGCGCCCTGATCAAGCGACCCTTCTCTATATAAACCGACCCGCCGTCTTCACGCAACACACGCGAAATTAATCTAGGGTTTGCCTCCTACTCTGTACTGCGCCGTCGCTCGTAGACTACTCCATCCCGCTCACCGGCGTGCACCGGCGATCGGGAGAGCAGGTCTCCGGAACCTCTGCCTTCGACGTCTTGCACCGGGAGAAGGCGGCAATAAGGTTTTTGGGAAGCGCTTCGCGCGACTGCTCCCTGTTCGTTCGCGACGGCTCGCCTTCCTCTTCGCTTGCGTGTTTCGTGCCTTCGTAGACGCCTGCGAAAAGTTTCGACCAAGCAACCGGTCTTTCCGTCACTTCGGTACGTGTTCAATATGTTGCGCATATTTGATCTGTTCATGTTATACTGTGTAGTTTACATGTGTAGATCTAATGATGCGTTCATGCTAGTTTTCATCTGTAATGTCATGATTTATTTATGGAATAGATTAAATCATTATATGCCTATAATCTCAACATTAGAGACATATTAACAACAAACACAATTTACCACAATAACCCTATTTAATAACTACATTGTATGCACATATTCCATATGTATACTTTGTTAAAAGGAAGGTTGAGGCACACATTCCATATGTAAACTTAATTAAAAGGAAGGTTGGGATACAAATTCCATTTGTTGGGTCTCATCTTATCAGAAATACAATTTTTGTGGGACAAAATTTGAAGAGTAGAAATACAATTATTATGGGACGGAGGTAGTATCACGTAAGAATAATAAAACAGAAGAAATTAGAAAACATTAAATTTGGCCTGATGAAGCTATACTCCGCAACAGAAAATCACACAGGAATCGATATGAGGAATCGACACAAGATCTGAGTATATTTCATACAGAAAATCGAAGGGGGATTGGCAAGCAATTCAACAACCTGAAACAACTCGTCTCCATACCGATGGATGTTGTTTTGGACTTCTGGTATAAAATCTATAACATCCAAAACAAAATTAGTTAGTACTCCTCAGTGTTAACCAAGGGGAGAGAGGAACAAGCGACAATAGAGAGAGCACCGGGTTGTGTGGTAGAGTAGGAGGTGAGCGGCAAGAGATGATGGGGATGGAGGGGATCGGCGAAGGGATTGGCACAGCGGCGGATGAGGAGGACGTCGGCGCCGGTGGCGGCGGAAAGTCAGCTCCGGCCATGGCGGATGGGGCCGAGGTCGGAACCGGCCGCGGCGGCTCCGGCGGCGGGGAAGAAGCAGCGGCTCCGGCGTCGGGGATGCGACGGCAGTCCACGTGGGGAAGAAGCACCAGCTCCGGCGGCAGGGCAGAATCAGCAGCTCCGGCGGCGGCAATCCACGCGGGGAGGATCTCTAGCGAGGATGCGGCGGCACGACGGCAGAACATGCGAGGAGGAGGAGGAGAAGCAAAGTCTTCGCGCGTGGAGCGATGTCTTCGCGGCTGGAGGAGGAGGAGTGAAGTATTCGGCGCGGATGGACGGTGCAGATTAATCCGAATGATTTCACCTGTAGGATTGGAGGGGGACATCTCCTTCTTTTTATATTAGTATAGATGTGTATTTCCATTTTATAAATGCATCTAAATTTTTGTAAGAAATTTATTTATACTACTCTTGACCTGAGGTGATATTATTTGACTTCATTTTCATGTCTTCAATATTATTACTCATGAATGTTCTTAGATTTGCTTAGTGAAGTTATCTTTTAATCATGTTCATGAGACCTAATATGAAATACAAACAAAAATTCAAATGCACAAAGAGGACTCAAGTCAAAGTATGTTTTACGCGAGTATGCATGCTTACATTTGTGTTTACATCCATGTCCTAGGTTAGAGATGAAAAAGGTTTTAATTTGCTCTCATTTTTCCTACATATAAAGGTTGGTTTTGTCTTCACGTAAGTTTAAAATGAAATTTTTTGCTCACAAAAATGTAAAATTTACTTCCAACTATCTTGACAAGAAATTTTAAAGGCCTAGAGTTTGGGTATGTTAAAAAAACAAAAGTTTTGGAGGATTTCAATCATATATGAAAATTTTCTACTAAGGCTTTTGAAGCAAATGATTGAATCCTATCTTATATGGAATGTACTTTTCTATAGAGATTTTGAAGGAAATTTAACAAGAGCTCCAACCTCTTGGAAAGTTTTCCTTTGAGTCTATCGCTCTCATTCAATTCTTGTGTTTTCCCTGCAGTCCAATCAAACGGTCTTTCCTATAATTTTTCTGTGTTTTTTGCAATCCATGTTTTGCATTTGTATCCCGTCGGAATTATATGTTTTTTTCTATTCCTGCTAAAGGATCCTTACTATCTTATCATATAATTATTTTCACAGCAACGCTTATGTGCTTCATGATTTTGGGTTGACTACTTGACTGGGTTTGTTCGGGAGTGAGGGTTGGGTCCTAGCGCGCAAAAGGAAGCAGCGTTTTAACGCATGATTAATTAAGTACTATCTCCATTTCAAGTTATAAGACTTTCTGGCATTGCCCACATTCATATATATGTTAATGAATCTATATGTCTAGATTCATTAACATATATATGAATATGGGCCATATATATATTGATGAATCTAGATACATATATGTCTAGATTGCTAGAAAGTCTTATAATATAAAATGGAGGAAGTATCAGCTAAAATAAATTTGAAAAATGGATTAATATGACTTTTTAAAGTAAATTTCATATAGAAATTTTTTGCAAAAAAACATACCGTTTAGCAGTTTGAAAAGCGTACGCGAGAAAACGAGGGAGGTGATTGGGAAAGTAGAGATAAGAGCTCATCCCAATGTTGCCTGAATATGATTCCACTGTCAAATGCTAAGAGTTGGATTTGCCTTGAAGATGATAAGGCCCAAATGAAGTAACCCTAGTATTGCGGCCCAATTTGTGGACGTTTTTCTCGGCCCACCACTAATGCAATCCATTCCCTTACGAAAAATTCTGTCGTCACTAGTAAGTGTTCAATTAAATATCCACACGGATTATACATTTAAGCGTTGCGATCGAATGCACGGATTTGAATTAAAATTTTCTTGCGCCATAAATGTATTTTGTTTCAGATACCAACTCGATCTGGATCTTGTGTTCATAACCGGCCACTGGGAGTGGGAACAGTGACCCTGATGCATGCATGTGGTTAGCAAAACTAAGTTAGTATTTTTTTAATTATGAACACTTTTAACCAAAACATGCATATCAAGGGATTAGTGTTTTCAGTACTACAATGTGATGAACTAACCTTCAAAGATGTATTAGTTTTTCAGCATGAGAAATAAGGAAAAAAACATACGAATGAGTAGATAGAGGTATTTTAGGGACATGCATTGTTAGTATCAAAGGGCAAAATATTTAGGGAAAAAATGAATGATCAAGCCAACTAAAATTTCCAGAAACAAGGAAGTATCAACTATTTAAAATTTATCTAAGTGATATATGACTACCAATCAAATCATATGCTCTGTTAATTGTAATGTTCTTTCAGGACAGTTGTGTGTCACAGTCGTTAACCATCAAAATCCTAATTAACGTAATCGAAGGCAATGTACTTCTGTTTGTACAAGCAAAATTAAATGTGGATTACCGGCCGGTTTTTTGGATCGGAACTTCCAATGTACGAATGAAATGAATCAGGACATACGGTTAGAATCGAAAAATTATACACGTACAGAAACTTATTTACAAATATCTTAAAAAACTGATGTGGCCTGTTGCTAGTAAAAGTTTAGTAAGAAAAATTTAGTACGGTACACCCCACCATCAACATTTGTAAGAGTTTTGTAGGGATTTTTTTTTGTACGTATAGCTTTTTCCAATCTTAAATCCAAGATTGTTCTACATGATTTTGGAAATCTACATATAAATTAGCTCTGTAGGATTTTTTTTTAAATAGAAATTAGACCAACTCAAGTCCAATCTGAGCCTCACTGTGTGCCTCCCTGTAGTCTCTTCAGCATCAATGAACAAAGCCAATTTAATTATGCATACTAGATGAGCCATGTGATATAATACTGCATTTTGTGAAGATTCAACGTTTGATTAGAGCAAAGCATTGTCCCTGTGGATTGAGACGACACTGCTTTGCTTAATTAATTTGGCATTAACTAATCATGTGGCCCACTAATGTTGGGGGTACCATCTCTGGAAAAGGTAGGCTGTGGTGTTTGTCAAAAGGTGATTCATTCTGTTAGCAACTTCCCTTGCAACTCTCTCCCCCTTTTCTTTATTCCTAGCTGGTAATTTACTTGGGCTAATCTACCAATCCAGAGATCTCTCATGTACTCTGGTTGACATCTGCAGTGTTTTTACACAGTTTTATTTACATGGGCAGGAGGTTGCACATGGAAAGCAAGCTTGGGAGGGCAGATAATTTAAGACTTACTCTCTCCGTCCCAAAAAAAAGGCAAACTCTGGGTTTCCGTGCCAACGTTTGACTGTCCATCTTATATGAATTTTTTTTATAATTAGTACTTTCATTGTTGTTAGATGATAAATCATGGTTAACACTTTATACGTGACTTATCTTTTTAATTTTTTTATATTTTTTTCAAATAAGACGGACGGTCAAACGTTGGCCACGGAAACCAGGGTTTGTCTTTTTTTTTGGGACGGAGGGAGTAATTAGGAATAGGGTATCTCATCTCTCTTGCTGATTAATTAAATTAATCAAACTTTGCTGGTCAGAGAGAGAGAGAGAGAGAGAGATGGCATGTGAGCACGTCTGGTGTGTCTGAATAATCTGAATAGGTGGACATTTGTGTCCTGAGAAAGAAACAGTCAAGATTCAGCAAATTATCAATTTATCCATGCCCTACAGGCTACTGTGCGATTTATACAAGCTCAACTGCAGTAATTAAGCAGTGAAATTCCTGGATTCAAACCAAATTTGGCTATGTTCGAAAGAGAGCTTAAGGCCTTGTTTAGTTCCCAATTTTTTTTTCTAAAAACATCACATCGAAAATCTTTGGACATATGCATGAAGTATTAAATATAGATAAAAATAATAATCACACAGTTTGCATGGAAATTGCGAGATGAATATTTTGAGCCTAATTAGTCCATGATTAGCCATAAGTGCTACAGTAACCTACATGTGCGAATGGCGGATTAATTAGGCTTAATAAATTCGTCTCGCGGTTTCCAGGCGAGTTATAGAATTATTTTTTTCATTCGTGTCCGAAAACCCCTTCCGACATCTGGTCAAACGTCCGATGTGACACCGAAAAATTTTCTTTTCGCGAACTACACAACCCCTAAGACTGATTTCTGGCATGGGAAACGAGACGAGTTAATATTAGTTACTACCTTTATTAAAAATATAAGGAGTTTTAGGGTTGGATATGAGTATTAAAAAAATGGTAGAATTAAATGAGACGATTAAAATTGGTAAAAATATACATGTGTCGGATCGAACACAAGAACCAATTAAGCCAACTAGAGGGGGAGGTGAACGGTGGTAGTTCCCAAAAACCTAAATTTTTACTCCCTCTGTTTCATATAATAAGTCGTTTGACTTGTTTCGTAATCAAACTTCTTTAAGTTTTACCAAGTTTATAAAAAAATATAATAGTATTTTCAACATAAAACAAATATATTATCAAAATATATTAAGAGAAAATTCCTTATGTACACCTCAAAACTCTCTCAATCCCTTCTATGCACCTGAAAAATACCGAATCCCTTGTGTGCCCTCGAAAATTTGTTTGGAACCCTTGCGTACCCCTCCCGTCAAGTCTCTGTTAGTTTAGATGTTAATTTGCTTAGAAATGTCCATTATGCCCTTTGAGAATGGAGGGCATGCATGAAATTTGATCATAGTTGGCTGATTAGAGAGCTGGCTATATGTTGAATATTTTTTTTGTATGATGTGTGCTTTATGATACTAAATAATCAGTTGATAGAAAATTTAAAATAAATTTTGAGAAAAGTTAGTACACTGCAATTTTGAAAATAAGTAAGTGGATATAGCTAGCTGAAAATACTAAGAGTAATACTAATATCAGTATTTTTAGCTAGTTATAACCACAGATTTATTTTTAAAATTGCAATGTACTAATTTTTTTAAAAAATATTTTAAATTTTCTATCCACTAATTATATACTATCATAAAAAAATATTTAGATGTTAATTTGCTTAGAAATGTCCATTATGCCCTTTGAGAATGGAGGGCATGCATGAAATTTGATTATAGTTGGCTGATTAGAGAGCTTGCTATATATTAAATATTTTTTTATGATAGTATATAATTAGTGGATAGAAAATTTAAAATAGTTTTTTTAAAAAAATAGTACATTGCAATTTTAAAAATAAATCTGTGGTTATAACTAGCTAAAAATACTGATATTAGTATTACTCTTAGTATTTTCAGCGAGTTATATCCACTTATTTATTTTCAAAATTGCAGTGTACTAACTTTTCTCAGAATTTATTTTAAATTTTCTATCAACTGATTATTTAGTATCATAAAGCACACATCATACAAAAAAAAATATTCAACATATAGCCAACTCTCTAATCAGCCAACTATGATCAAATTTCATATCCTCCATTATCAAAGGGCATAATGGACATTTCTAAGAAAATTAACATCTAAACTGACAGAGACTTGACGGGAGGGGTACGTAAGGGTTCCAAACAAATTTTCGAGGGCACACAAGGGATTCAGTATTTTTCAGGTGCATAGAAGGGATTGAGAGAGTTTTGAGGTGTACACAAGGAATTTTCTCATATATTAATGTTAGATTTAATGAAACTAATTTGATATTTTAGATGTTACTAAATTTTTTTATAAACTTGGTCAAACTTAAAAAAGTTTGACTAAGAAAAAAAGTCAAATGACTTATAATATGAAATAGAGGGAGTAGCAAGTTACCATCGAATTCGACGGCGATCTCGACATAGTCGCTCTGACCACCGTGTGCACACTGGTCTAACCGTCCGTATACCGCCGGTCTGACTGGTGTTATCCAGCTGATCGGACTGTCACCTCCTCGCCTGCTGCTGCTCACCGCCATTGGTCTGATCGCTCTCCTGCTCCCGGTTAGACCGCCGCCTTCTCGCCAATTAGACCGCCAGTAGTACGTCGGTCAAACCGCCGGATCAAAAAAACACGGATCGACGAAACTCTATAAAGTAGATCGCCTTTATTACATAAATACGTGTTTACAAAGTGCATCTAAAGTACTCATCTCTCAACACACGAACTAGTATCGAAACCTCAAAGCAAACCCTAACTTTTCTCTTCCGAAAGAGTCGATATCTTCTATCCTCAACTTCTCATCTATTTATACCCATAACATGGCTGCCCCTAGCCATGAATCCAACTAATACAAGAAAACCTAATCCCATAGGAAACCTTCCCGTACAAGAAACAAACTTTACAAACTCTAATCTCCCCAAACTTGGGCTCCAATCCAAATTTGATTCCTCTTTCCATCCGCACACAACACCACGTGTATGCCATATGGAAACCTTCACCTCCACGTGCATTGTTCTCTAGCCTGAGCATCCTGCGTGATATCCTTGATCGTCTGGACCTCGACTATACTCCCATGGCCTCAAGCAACATCTTCACATGAAGAACAAAGGAATTCCATATCCGAGTACAAGTTTGCATCAACTTGACTCACATCAGCACATAATAGTATCACATATGAATGAAAACCATATAGAATTCATGAACATGAAGCAATCTAGATATTCCAAAAAACAACCTGAAATCGACTCCCATCTAGAGTTTGCCAGTCTGACCGTTAGGCAACCCGATTAGACCGCACCAACACCACCAGTCTGACCGGCGGCACCCGCCCGGTTTGACCGGCCACCAGAGTCCACAACCGAAAACACATCACACCGTATTTTCACAAAACACTTACATTTGACAATTATTCATCACCACAATTATATCATCACATGATTTCACAATATGTAGGTAACTTAAATAGTGGAAGGCTGTGATTGGTTGAGAAAAAGAATGTATGTGAAGGAGTTGTTATATTTTGGGATAAATTTTGAAGACTAAAAGCATTGTAAACTTAAAAAATAGATTTATTTGGTTTTATGAAAAATTCTATTGTAAAATACAAACTTTTTAGTAGTTAGGGAAATGTGGTCATGGAAAATGGAGTAGTTTACCGTAACTTAGCTTCTTCTCAGAACGCAGCCTTACTGTAGGACGGGGAGAATAGTTTTGTGCAAAGATGTAGCTAAATTAAATTCATTGGTTATATCAGGAAATTAAGATGAGCTCCAGTTAACAAGTCTTATGTGATGACCAATCACTAGTGCTTTCTTCCTCCAGTACACAACCAATCCACAACAGTCGTCAAGCATGTCCCGTGATCCTATATGGTCTACCAATTTATCTTCCTCAATATTAAATAATATGTACATCAAGTGTTTGTTTTAAATTTCCTTGTTGAGACCCACTGGCAACACTTGTTGAATGACAACATCTCAGAACATTTCAAATTAAATCCATATATCCTCCTGGACGAAACATCAGGCCAAGAGAAAACAAATACATTTATTCTTGATGCAATATCAAGTAGATGGACCATACATGATCTTCTACGGTCCAGCATTAGCTAGCAAAGAATATACTCCATTTTTTTTTAGTACATGGTGTCGTTGACTTTTTGAAATGTGTTTGATCATTTGCCTCATTTAAAAATTATGTAATTATCATTTATTTTATTGTGACTTGATTTATCATCATATGTTCTTTAAGCCTGATTTTTTTTTTCATATTTGCACAAGAATTTTGAATAAGACGAATGGTTAAACATTTATAAAAAAATCAGCGGCGTCATAAATATTAAAAAAAAAACAGAGGCAGTAGCTGAATACAAGTAATATGCAGTAGGCAGAGAGCACAAATAAGTACCAAAAAACTTGAGATAAGGGATATGTACCAAAGAAGGTCTCGTAAGTATTATTAATAAAATCAAGGTTGAAGTTGGAGTTACCAAAGTGTGGAATCAGTTTTGATTGATGTATGAATACTCCATGGATAGTTATTTGAACCGCATGTTGTAAACGATCAAGAGCCCGTCCAAATTGATGGTGTGGCATATCTGCAACCAAACGAATACGTTTATTTTTCATGTGATTCATATCATCATCGTCAAGTATACCCGTTTCAAATTTCATTCTAATCAAATGATCCGTAGCGGTCAATACATCATATCCAAGATTTTAAGGTCCCGATGCAAAACTTAAAATGAGGCCTTTTTAAAGAAAAACCATTAAACAAAAAGTTAAATTTCCTTTGGCAGTTGCGTGTGATATGCAACGATCCCATTTTCTTTAGGAAGTATAAAAGTGGAATCATTAGTGCCTATAACGCACTTTCACATCGTTATCATTAGCTCCAGGTATTTGTGGTGGCTATGATTATCATTGAAAACTTATTAGAGCCAAGAAAAGAAAAACATGCATATGTTCTAGTCATTGAGTGAATCGGGAAGAAGGAATTTTTTTTTTAATAATAGAAATGGGTTACATCTCCGGCCTCTGCCCGTAGGCACACAGCCAAAAAGTCCAGAAGTGAATAGAAAAGAGCTTAAAAAAGACGAGATGGGACAAACCCCCAACTTCTGCCGATAATATGATCTACTAAAATCATGTTTTTTAAAATCACGTAGATTCTATCACGAAATTCTGTAGGTACTATGCCATCCAAACTAGAGTAAAAGTTCCTTGGCTACCAATTTCAAGCGTGTAGCACCATTGCGCATAGTATCCTGTTGTTCCTGTGGAAGAAGGAAACTTTTAAAATGGAATAAACATATCCTCAAAAATATTAAAACATATTCACTTGCATTGAAACATAAATTTTTGGTCCAAAAAAATTGGGGTCCTGTTCAGTTGCTCACTTTGAACTTGTACAGGTCTGTTACAGAAACCAACCAGTTCCAATGAAAATACCTGCAGAATTTACTGCAAAATTCTCATGTTCCAATAAAGGTTAATCTAAAACTATGGATCCCTTGTTATTGATCTCCAAGTAGATCTCATCTAGCACTTAAAGACCCCCAACAACAATTAAAGTTAATGACAAATCTGCATGCCACAGGGGAGGAATGGAGCCTGATCAGTGGCATGGCAATGGCAAAGGCCTTTCTCCATCATGCAGATGCAGGGGCAAGCTAGCAGACATGCCTTGCTCTTGTGGGGTTAGATCACCATCTGCTAGGCTTTTCTTCTCCTCCTCCTTCTTGGCTGCAATTATTTGTTTCTGCATCACACAATGAAAAGTGTCCATCCATGCATGCATGCAGTGTCTTGTGGTGGAAAAAGAATATATTTTGGTCAGGAAAAAAACACAGAGGAACAGCTCTCCATGTCCCCTTGCATAATAGTTGCTACCCGTACAAGCACTCGCCGACATTTTCTTTTCTTTTTTCTAGGTAATGAAGCACTGGGCAGACATAGAGGTGAGTAATATATGTATAATTGAAAATGATGTTTGCAATTGAAAATTGGGATGTGACAGATAGATAAGGCCATTTCTCATTTGCTTGTTGAACTCAATAAGAGGTCAATTCATGGAGTTTGCCACTTGGGAAAAAAGAATTAGTTTGCCATGAAGAAAAGGTCATTTGCTTATTAGCATTATGCTTTCCATCAGTTTGTTTCACACAATATTAAGTCTTAACCCATCAAACACAGCAGTCCTCAAAAAAAAAAAGATTATACCCAACAACCAAACAATGAGCACCAAGTATAAGAGCTAGTTAATGACATTGGATTGCACGTATCACTATCACATAACACACATTCTACCGCTGCGTATGTGCAAGTTAACAGGTTTTTTTTTATGTCATTAAAGTGTTAGAAAACAAAACTAAAAACTACAGGAACTATGTTCCATTTTCTCGATAAACTTACACTGTGAAATGACAATTCCAAAGAATATTTACTCCAATTTAGAATATTATCGCCCTGTAATATACTATCTCTGCTTTTCAAAATATAAGACGTATTTTGTTTCATTAGGATGAAGTTTTAACTAACAATTAATATAATTTTTATGATGCAAACTTAAATTTATTATATTCATATTGAGAAGTACTTAGTTATGATTATTCTTTTATATCAAATAAATGATATCTTAATAGAGTGATTATTAGTGAGTCTTATCCTAACAAAACATAATATTCCTTATATTTTGAAAGAGAGGAGTCTATAGTTAAAGTTTGACACTCTGAAAACTAATATTTTATCTAAGTGACAACATATATTTCTTATATGGAAATACACCAGAACATAATTTGTCATGAAAATTATTTTTGAATCATCAATATTTCTAAATTTCATTGCTATATACAATTATATAAAGTAACAGCCAAATGAGTGAATTGGAGACTGTAAATGTTCAGACATCAGAGAACATGAATTGTATGACAACTATGTTATTGTTTTGTGAATTATTTATAGTTCAAAATGCATGCAGCGGTAGAAAAGATCTTTTGCTTGCTAAACTTAATAAGTAGTCATTTTCTCTTGGTGTCATAAATCCGGTCCATGAGATGGTAGAATACTGGTTTGCTTCGATCTTTCTCTTGCTCAGTCGCTTTCATGTAAATTCAAAAGAGTTTTTATATATGTCGTGTTGTTGCGTTGTACATCTTAACCAATTAACAAAATGGTATTCATTTCGTGTTAACAAACACAAAATATTCATCCAAGAAAACAAATATTGCTTAAAAACATGGATATGATTTTAAAGGGTAATTAATTTTCTAATTTATCAACATGATAACACAAATATGGTTCAGTGTAGCACATAGAATCCGTCTGAATTAGGTTGAGGTAGCTTTGATATACTATTTGAGTTGAAATCTTAGCTAAATCTAACATGATGTATATGTCGATGCCATTGAACAAGACATTGCTTAGTGTTTAACACGTTTTCATACATCAGCCGCATAGTATGAAATAGGAAGTCAACTTGTGCTTATCATTTATCAATGCATATATAGAGCTGTTCTAGAGTTGATCACGGTGAAAACCTTTTTTAATATATATTATTGAAACGGTGAAACCTATGAAAGCTATTTGCAATATGTAAGAAATAGGTTCATCAGAGTGTTGTTAAAATATGCCACTATTAGGAGAACATTCTTGTATGGTTAACACCAAACAATACCTTTGACATATGTTCACGTTTTTCCCCTCAAATAATGTATATTAAACAAAATATCGTATGATAGGAAACTTATTATAAGGTGCACATAATAAACTTGCGGGTGTCACAAGAGAAAAAAAAAAGGGGTAAGGACGCATTAGTTGTTGATAGTGTAATGTAATTATATAAGGAAGTCCACAAGAAAAACCAAATAAAAGTAGAAGCAAGAGGCCATTATATTACAACCAGTGGGCTATGAGACTAAAACTTTAATTACAAAAGTATTACAAAATGGGTGCATGCTTCATGTGCAGAATACACTGCCTTTAAAAACAAAGAAAAATTCTTGATCAAATTTACCATGATAAACTAGCAATTTGGAAGGAAAACATATTTTATTAAAATTTTAGATAAAGATTTACTTGGGCATGGTTAAGGACGGGTGAGATGGTTACCTACTAATGAGAAGAAATGACTTGATTCAATTTTTATCTTGGTAATTTGGGAGATTTGGAAGCATAGAAATAATTTTGTTTTTAATGACGCTACACTGAGCATGCGTGATGTCCTTCAAGCCATTGCTAGTGAGGATGCTCTTTGGTGCTAACTTTGGTGCTTAGCAGGAGTTTCCAAACTTCAAGAGCTTTTGACTAGTACAGTAGTGCTAAAGCAATAGGTTTTTTTTGTGTGTGTGTTGTGTTGATGTTGTATTTCCCGGGTGGGTGGGTGGGTATTAAAATTTATCTCTAACACTCTTCACTTTTTTCCCTTTCTCTTATCTTAAAGAAATAACACTTAGATCTCCTGCGTGTTTTAAAATTTTTTTACTTCGACACAAATTTACCCCCATTTCTCTCTGAAAAACCAATTGCTATTTTTTTAAAACTTGTAATTGTATCTCGTACCGAAACTAACATATTCCCAATATAAAAAAAGTAAGATTCAAAATTTATACAACCACAATATAATATATTTTTTTCATCTACTTTCTCATCTCAAACAATCAGGTACCACCTCTCATTTAATTCCTCCATCTTACTCTTCGTTTCAACCAATTCTTACCTTAACCTTAATTCTGCTAAAACTCTTGAAAACACTTATACTTTCAAAATCAAATGCAGTAGTAGAAAACAAAAAGGAGAAGAAACTGCCAGTAGGTAGCTTCTGAATCCTGAATTTCTGATACAACCGAAGAGCAAACGTCACAAACAACCTCCCAAATTCCACGCCTTTCTGCTCCTCCTCTCCACCTCTCCTCCCTTCCCCAGCGGCTTCAGCTACAGAAACTAACTGAACAAGATGGAGGAGTAGAAAAAAACACGGCGCAAATTGCCAAATTTTTCCATGTGTATATTCCCCCTCCTCTTCCTCCTGCCTCCATCCACCACCACCACCACCTCCTCCTCCAGCTGCTGCTGCTCCTGCCACCTCGTGCTCTCCTCCACGCCTCCCTCGTTCTTCCCGCAGCGCGGCGCCGTCCCCTGACAGGGACAGGGGCTGCTCGAGCTGTGGGGCCGAGCCATTCTTGCGCCATCGTTTTCTCTGATCTCTCTCGGACTCGGTGGTGGTGGTGGTGGTGGCTTCTTTGACCTGCCATCTGGGAGCAGGAGGCGAGCTACGGTGGCGGCGGCGGTGGCGGCGGTGGTTCTCCTCTCTTTGATGAGTTGGCGGCGGCGGCGGGGAGGAGGAGCATCTCCGGCGCCGGCCGCCTGAAGATCCCTGTCTCCGGGAAGGAGGGGAGGTGGGTTGCTCGTTTTTTCTTTAATTTAATTTGGTCTTCCTGATCCTGATTACCCGCGCAAACCCGTTTCTTTTAGCTTAGCCACCTAAAGATCTGTGTGTTTTTTTTTAATTTCAAGGCGAGTAGCAATGTGTTCGTGTGATTTCGTTTTGCGGATGAGCCAAGATTGCGATCCGGGGTTGGTGGATTCTTTTATTATTATTAGTAGCTCTGAAATGGTTTCCTTTTTCAGACATCACAAGAGGAGGAGTTTCAGTTTGTACTGAACTTAATTACTACTGACGCTTGTGTCCCTCTTTGTGTTCTTGCTCTCTCTCACCATTACACGTCGAATTCTGGAGCTCAATGCTGGCGCTGGTAGTTGTGCTGTTCCTCCATGGAGGAAGAAAAAATGGGGCCTTTGCCATGAAAGGGACGGGAGAGACAGTGACCTCACCTGTCTCCCTGCTGCTGTTTCTACCATTACTGCATTTTTTTTCTTCCATCCCACATCACGCATTAGTAAGAAATTAATAGTTGTAGTAATCCAAGAGGGAGGTAATTAGTAAGAAACTAATAATTGTAGTAATCCAAGAGAGAGGTACTAGGCAGGTAGCTTCATGGAGGACATCGTCGCTTACCATTTCTTGGTTTCAATTGGGTGATGCTGTGTTGCAGGAAGATGCCTCGTTTAGTTATATTCCCCTTCTTCCGACTAGATTTGGGGAATTTGGCTAAAGAAAGGTGATGCTTGTACTCTTTGATCCATGTGGAGTAGCCAAGCCGGTCAGAGTACTGCCCTTTTGGAGTTACTTTCTTGAAGGATGATGCTACATCTGTTCAATTCTCTCTTTATTGTTTCAGTTCAGGGCATTTCCTAAGAAAGGGGCTAACTTTGTTGCTATTTATGCCCATTAGCTTCTGGTAGACAAGGGGTCTAGCGATCTAGTTGCTGATTTACTGGCCTCTTTACTCCTTTAGTGTGGATCTTTGGCTAACTTCTTGCAGAAATGCCTCGTCATCGGTGACGCCGTTTTGTCCGTGCCTACGCAGGACTTTGGTGCTTTGTGAAGTGGACATGTGGCTTAATTTCCGCGTTTCTTGAATCGGTTTCTTGTTGAGCGTCCAAGTGAATAAATACCCCTCCAGATCAATTTGAAGGCAATATTGTAGTTCCTACTACAGGCTCTCCATTCTCGTTGCCTTGCTAGCTAGCCTTGGCATAGGAATCCTTTGATTGTTTTGTAGGTCCAGGGTGTGTTGAAAGAGTTAAATCAAGATTTCGCCGAATCTTTGCAAGGTAATACTAATTTTTTGTGCTTTGATAGGTAGACGCATCATGGGGCTCTTAGGTATGGTGGGCGACTCATTCGGTTGCTCAGCTACTGGTGAGCGGCTTGTCTCTGCTGCAAGGGATGGAGACATCCAGGAGGCTATGGCCCTGTTGGAGCTTAACCCCCGACTTGCGCGGTATTCAACGTTTGGGATCCGGAACTCACCCCTTCATTACTCAGCAGCAAAGGGCCACCATGAGGTGTTCTAAATTGATTTTCTCCATATAATAGTTTCCTTATCTATATGCGGTTCTTTTGAGATATCTTTGTTAATTTGTTCAGTCAAGTAACAATTAATTATTTCATTACTCCATTAGATTGTTTCTCTCCTAATTGAGTCTGGTGTTGATATCAACCTCAGGAACTGCAGAGGACAGGTAAAGTTATTTTCTTTCTCACCTTGTTCATGGCCATTATTCATGACCATTAATATCTTGCCTTGGTTTATAATATTTCATCAACGTAGCAACAAGTGTAAAGAATATTTTCCACTAGGGACTAAGAAATACAATCTATTCTTCTAGATTTGGTTTATATGCAAATACTATTGAAATGTTTTTTTTTGCATATTATACAAACATGTGCATTCCACGTGCATATGAGGCTCCTAACGTTCTATGGGATGAGAAGCAGTAGCCTTTGTTAGAAAGGGGCAGCAAGCTAGACAGACCTACTTTTCTTTTGTTTGGATTATGTTGTTTACCTTAGCTTTGATATAACACATGGAGTACTCTTCAATGGATAATTGAATATCAACTCTTTAATTTGTTTTCATTTCTGTTGTGCTAAATAAAATGTTTCTATGGTTTTGTGCTAATGAACAATAAACTGCCGTACGCAGACTGCTCTAATGCAAGCTTGTCTATATGGTCATTGGAAAGTTGTACAGATCCTAGTTCTTTTTAAAGCTAATGTAAGTTACCTTTAGCTAACTTGTTCTTGTGTCAAATCACACTGCAATATCGACTGATGCAAGTTATCTATATCTTTCATTTTCTAGATTCACAAAAAAGATTGTTTTAGTGGCGCGACAGCTATTCATTTTGCCGCCCTAAAAGGTCATACTCGGTGCCTTCGGCTCCTTGTGGCTGATTACGTACCAAGCTTGCCAGAATTTTGGAGTGTAATGCACGCAAAATGCACAGATGAAACAAATAAGGAAGCTTTTGATGCGGTGTATGTTAAATTCTGACGTTAGTCTATGTTGGCATCTACTGATGACTAATAATTGCACCCCTTTACATTCTGATTTCCAGAGCTCTCCGGAGGCTAATAAACAACAAGTCTGATGGGGGCGTCACACCGCTTCACTTGGCAGCCCTTCATGGGCATGCTGAGTGCGTGCAATTGCTGTTAGACCTTGGAGCCTCTGTTTCAGAGGTCACTATCAATGATGGTTCAACTATTGATCTCATAGGTATGAAGCTAAATGTTTTTAACTCAATTCAACTCCTAATGGAACTTGACCATTGGTTCTGACAAGAAAATATAGTGCACAAGTGGAACCGTATCCAGGTTTTTATATGCTCATAGATTAGCTCTTCTTCCATTTTGCAGGTTCAGGAAGCACACCTCTCCACTATGCGGCCTGTGGTGGAAGTGCTGTATGCTGTCAAGTATGCATCAATTTTCTCTTTCATGCGATTCCAAACAATTGGGCAATGTCCATTTACTGATTGCTGTTAAACAGCTTCTTGTTGCAGCCGGAGCAAACATGAGAGCTCAAAATACTAACGGGTATGCAATAGCAAGTCCATCATAAAAGATTTATTAGTTCTACATAGCATATATCGAACATATCTAATTGGGGATGTTTACCTTACAATTACCACATTCAAGTGTCACATATTTCTGAGATGCTTTCTGCAAATTTGATCTCTTAACTGAGGTCGACTTGTCAAAACTTCATGCTGCTAGTATGTGGCTGGAACTCTGGACAGGAATTTCCAAGCTAATTATGCTAAATAATAACATGGTTTGAACAATGATTTCTAAGTAACCCATATTTATTTTGAGTTTCAACTCAAATTCTGCAACTATGGTTCTGTGTGGACTTAAATACAACATGAATTATTTCCTGTTCCTAATCAATGAAGGCAGGTTGCATGTGGACTGTTTATCCTTCATTATCTATAGAAAATTCACTATAATTTATTTGGATTGCTTACTCTTCTGCAATGCTATTTGCTTGAAGGTTGACCCCTTTGATGGTGGCTCGTTCATGGCACAAAAGTAGTGTTGAAGGTATCCTAACCAAACGGTCAGAAGTTCCAGTACGCATTCTTCCATCATCATATCTGTCTCTCCCACTGATGAGCATTGTCAAAATTGCCAGGTGAGTAAAACAAGTGATGTCATAGGTAGATCCTATTATCATTTTGTTTGTCTGAAATTACCAGACCAGTACCTATCTGTTTCCATAATAGAAATGAAACATGTCCAAAGTTGACCAAACATCTGTACTCAAGTAGTTTTTTCAACAGAGCACAAACCTCTGTTCCACCAGAAGAGGTAAGATTCACCAATGTTTCACGGTAGGCAATTGCCTATAGGCTTCAGGAGGTCAGGAGATAAAACAGTTCATTGCAGTAGAAACCAAACTTCACTAGGGGAGAAATATTGGGAAAGAGAACAAGAATCTCAGTATCCAGAAACCTTTTTCTTAGGCCCATTTACAATTTTTAATGTTCACACAGGATTAAAAAATGGTACTTCAATTTTCCCCATCTCTGCCACTCGCGTTAGCAGGGAATGAAATTCCATCTGGGACATTTTCTGCTGGGGCTAGGCTGGGAGCCAACACACCAGGATTACCCCAGCTCCTGGTGGAAATTGATTTGCCAGTTATTCCCTTACGGACTTTTGATTAAACTCGAACTTCCAACAATAGTACTGTAGCCAAAACAATAGTACTGTAACAGCAATGAGAGTTCAATGGCGCAAGGGCAAGGAACAAGCCAAAACATCCATTGACCAGGTGTTCTGTAGGTCTGTAGCACCACACACACACACTAGGAACTGTCTAGTTACTAGTAAGATTTAGAACCTTGAGCATTAATTTACATATATTCAATCGTTTGTGGATCTTTTACAGGGAATGTGGGTGGAGAAAAACTTCTGTCTCATCTGTTTGCCATGACCCATGCGCCATATGTTTGGATACGGAATGTACAGTGTCTGCAGAAGGTATTCTTGAACTACCCCACAGTAGAATACTTCTATTCCACTAATCCCGTTTAAATTCATATGATTTTATTTTCTTTTATAGGGTGTGGCCATGAGTTCTGCACCAAATGTGCGCTCTACTTGTGCGCCACCGCTAGCAGCTCAACATCTATCCGTGGTGTTCCTGGCTCCATACCTTGCCCTTTGTGCCGCCACACGATTGTCTCATTCGTTAGACTCACAAGTACAACCCCAATAAAGGAGCTTCCGTGGACGAACAAATCGTTAGCTCTATGTGCAGCAGGGGCAAGCACCGGTTCCAAATATGCTGGTCCTGCAGCAATCACTAGTTCCAAGTATGCCGGTTCTTTGCACCGAAGGTCTGAGATGCGCAGCCTGCGCTCCTCTTCAGTTGATCTAGGCTGCTCATCGTTTCGAACCGCGAGCTCAGGGAAGCTGTCGTCGATAAAGCTGAATTGCACCGGAGCCGACGAGACGATGCCCTGCCTCGTCAATTGCTTCAGGCCGGATGTGCAGCGGTCGTCTTCGTATAGGGAAAGAATTAGGAGATATTCACAATTTTCATAGCATTACTGTCTATTTGTATTTGTGCCTCCCATCCATTTTGTGAGTTTCCGGGGGTTTGGCAGTACAAACTTGTGCAGTGTTTGTTCATGCTTTTCTCTTGGCTTCTTCATACCTGTAGTCTGTTCTGTTCTTCTGCTTGTGGTCTTGTAACATGACATGTGATCCTCATGGTTAAGATGTGTTTGTGTACATGATCTTTGTTGAGTTTCTTATCTGTAAATTATTTGTGCAGCATGGGTAGCGAAGCTGGCAATTACAGAGATCTATGAATTAGATGTGGAGTGCGCGTGTCCCGTGTAATCGAGAAAAAACTTGGATTTTAGTAGTACAGATGAGTAATGAGCTAGGTTTACACGGAAAAGATCCTCTTACTTTGTAGTTAAACTACTTATATATGGGCCATATTAAAATGGGACCTAAATATCCGTGACTCAACTTCAACTGCCAACTGCATGTGCTTATAAGTCAGAGTCAGAGGATCTGCCTCCGGTTTACACTATTCTAAGAGTTACTTTTTTTTCTTTTACTATTACTGGCAGTTTTAGGAGGTCCTGGAGTCCTGGTGGCTGTTACCTGGTAATGAAATGGTATGTATTGATTATTGAATCATGGAGAGCACATTTTAGGATGGCAAATTCTCAAACCCTGAACTCAATTACTTTCTCCATCCTAAAATATAATAATCTAAAATTAGATGAGACTTAGTGCTATGAATCTGGACAGTCAATCTTTCCAGATTCGTACTACTGACTATCTAGATTCATAATACTATAAAATGTCTCGTCCCATCCTAGGACCATGTTCTGATGGGAGTGCATCTTTTTATCCATGCTTTCTCACGGATAAGAGGAACTCCCTGGCCCTGTTTGGATTCATAGGTTATTTTTTTTAGCCCTCCCTCAAATAGCTCTAAATAACCCAAAAATTTTAAACATGTGAGCTATTTCAGGGCTATTTGGAAATAACCCATCCGAAAAAAACTATCCCCTCAAGAGGTGCTAATTGGGGCTATTTTGGCTGGGGCCTACTAAAAAGTGTCTTTTCTCTCCCTCTCTCTCCATGGGAAAGTGCATTCAAGGCTAAAATAGCGCTTAAAATAACCCTTGGATCCAAACAATTTAGAGCTATTTTATTAAACGGTTATTTTCTTATGCTAAAAAATAGCTCTCAAAATAACTCTTGGCTAGTTCTTCAAATAGTCCCAAAATTGGCTTAAAGAGATATTCCTCTCCTCAAGTTCAGCAAACTGTACTGGCACTTAAAAAAATCGACACGAGTGACCACTGCCTGGCAAACAGAACTTTTCCAAGCTAATAGGATCCCTCCTTGAGTACTTTCTCCCTCCCAAAATATAAGCATTTTTTAGGTTGGCACGGGTATTAAGAAAGTAGGTGAGAATGATTGAAGAAGGTGTGTGATTGATTGAAAAGAGAAAGTAGGTGAAAAAGAATGGTTGTGATTGGTTGAGAGGAGAAGGTAGGTAGAAAAATAGCTTCATTTTAGAACAAAGTACTGTGCTAGAAATAGCTATATTTTAGAACGGAGGTAGTACCAAAAAGCCGGAAGAACAACATGCTTGTCGTAATTAGTTCCGAAGACCGAGATAAACAAGCGCTGCAACAAGACTGTCACTTTTGTTTCTTGCAACTACAATGTCAGCGTTTGAATACAAAATAACAAGGACAGTCGGACAGAGTTGCGACGATCCTTAGATGGGACGATCCTTAGATGGGACAGAGTTGCCTACTATTAAGCCCATGGGCACTCCAGAACAAAATGGAAGAGCAACCAACACGTCCACAGACCGACCTTGTACATATTGTTCCTCTCAGTGCAATGAAACGCATAGCTCTTGCGTTTAAAAAAAAAAGAGATATTTCTATAATACTTATACATTATAGGGATACTTTTTAAATGCCTACTACAGAGATATTTTTAAAAATAACCTTATAGGTGTCTTACGATGAATTGTCTCTATAAACAAATATAAAATATTTTTATATTTTGTGATATTTTAATAGAGATAATTTTTATGTCTGTAAGTGAGTGGAGCTATTCTCTAGAGGCACTAAATTATGCCACAACCACATCTAACCACCAATGTGAAAAAAGAGAAAAACATTTTTTTTTCTTTTGCCATTGCCAATCCTTAAACTCAGATTTCTTGAGTGAATATTTCAATCCTTAATCCACTAAGCAAGTCGAACTCATGTAACAACTTTGTATATTTCTGCCCAGTGCTAGTTATATCTAGTTACTTATACTACCTCCGTCCCAAAATACAGCTATTTCTAGCACAGTAACTTATTCCAAAATGATGCTATTTCTCCACCCACTCTCTCCTCTCAACCAATCACAACCATTCTCTTCACCTACTTTCTCTTCTCCACCAATCACAACCCTACTCTAATCATCTCTACCTACTTTCATAATATCCATGTCTGCCTCAAAAATACCTACATTCTGGAGGAAGTAGTACATATTGTTATTATTATTATTATATATTGAAAAAATGTCTCTTTTGGCCCGCGTGCAAATATGGGGAAAAGCCCACACATTTTGTTCATGTTGGCCAACAATATTATACATTAAAACTTTACATGAATGCTAATTGACGAAGCTATCCCCGGAGCACACTTTTGGCCAATACGGGCCGGCACACCTTAGACAAAGAGATAATCCATAAAATGCCATTGACAAGCGTCCAAGTCCCAGAAATACCATCAACAAGTGTGAGTTCTAAGAAATGCCATCGTACAAACGATTTTGTCCAAAAATGCCATCGCCGTTAGGGTTCCGTCCATTCCTCCACGCCGTTAAGTTCTATGGGATGAACAGTGTATTTAACGGCGCGGAATGGACGGAACCCTAACGGCGATGGTATTTTTGGGACAAAATCGCTTGTACGATGGTATTTCTTGGAACTCATACTTGTCAATGGTATTTCTGAGACTTAGATGCTTGTCAATGGTATTTCATGGATTATCTCTTAGACAAATGATGCGTGTACTTAACCTCTTCTCGTCGATTTTTTCCCACTACCTCCCATCTTCTCTCGCTGCAGCCTGCACTTGCTATTTTGCCACGCCGTCAGCTGCTCTCACTATTCCTCTATGCGTCCCGGTGCCCGGCCATGCCCTCCATCTCCGTTTTCGACTGATCTGGTTGTAGATATTGCGATCTACTAAGACATAAGTGCTAAGCCTAACATGATCACCCTAATGCGGAATCCTTAGGTTACTGACCGTTGGTTGAAGCCATTGATGCGGTTCTCCTTGTTATTGTCGGTGTAGAGGTAGTAGTGGTAGCAGTAGCAGTAAGAACGCCAGCTTGATCCCGAAGGGGTCGCCGGCGATCACTTGCGGGGTAGCGGCGGCCTTCCGGTCGCCACCTGCACTGTCCCTGAACCGCCTCATGTTTCCCCTCCAGCGCCAATGTTGATCGGGGTTTAGGGTTTGGTTGTCGGGGAGATAGAGACCGAGAGAGATCGTCATCTACTCTTGGGCCGGCCTCCCCTTTATATTTTTGCGCTGTAGGGAATCAGGGGCGACTCAATAGGAAATAAATTGGGCGCCACCGATCACGGCGCGTAGTTAATCGGGAATTAACAGATTAGATCACTGTGATCGCGCGTAGACAACGGGTGGAAACGGTCTAGCGTGATCTACTCCCTGTTTTCCAAACCGAGAGATCAATTTTCCCAACATTCTCCCCTTGGATCCTGAGGTTAATGAATTCTTTCTTAATAAAATAGTTCACCAAGGCAACGCGTCATGGCAGTTATCATATCCTACCAAGACTCCGGTACCTATAGTTCACTATAAATTTCGAAGGAACTCTATCTAATCTTAATGGGAGTTAGTTAGGACTAATGCCCCTATTTCTAGGATCTTAGTCTTAATCAAAGGCAATCAGTTATTCCCATGTCGGCTACATGATCTTTAAATAAGTTGGGAGGTAAGCCTTTGGTAAGCGGATCCACGAGCATTGACTTAGTACTAATATGCTCAATCTTAATGGTTTGATCCTGGATTCTATCTTTCACAACATGATACTTAATGTCGATGTGTTTGGCAGCACCACTCGACTTGTTGTTACTTGAATAGAATACTGCAGCTTTATTATCGCAGTATAGTGTAATTGGTCTAGAAATGCTGTCGACCACTCTTAAACCTGGGATAAAATTCTTAAGCCATACGGCCTGCCCCGTTGCTTCATAACATGCCACAAATTCAGCCTGCATTGTCGACGATGCAGTTAAAGTTTGTTTAGAGCTTTTCCATGAAATAGCTCTGTTTGCGAGAGTGAAGACATAACCTGATGTAGATTTTTTAGTGTCTACAACCTGCAAAGTCTGCGTCTGAATAACCTAGGACTTCAAGTTCTTCAGACTTCTTATATGTGAGCATGTAATCCTTAGTGCCTTGCAAATAACGCAAGACCTTTTTAACAGCCTTCCAGTGGTCTAAACCTGGATTGGACTGAAATCTGCCAAGCATCCCGGTAACAAATGCTAAGTCTGGACGCGTACAGACTTGAGCATACATAAGGCTTCCGACAGCTGAAGCGTATGGTACCATTTTCATCTGATCTGATTCTAATTTATTTTTCGGGCTTTGAAATAATCCGAATTTATCGCCCTTAACTATTGGAGCAGGTGTTGCAGAGCACTTACTCATATTATATCTTTCTAGTACTCTGCTAATGTATGATTTCTGAGATAATCCCAGGACTCCTTTAGACCTATCTCGGTGTATTTCAATGCCTAAAACATAAGATGCCTCACCGAGATCCTTCACATCAAAATTAGATGACAAAAAATCTTTAGTCTGGTGCAACATATTAATGTCGCTGCTTGCTAACAGTATGTCATCCACATTGAGTACCAGTATTATAAATTTTCCACCCTTAGTCTTAATGTAAATGCAATTATCCACCTCATTCTCCTTAAATCCGAATCTCTTAATTATTTCATCGAATTTAAGGTACCATTGCCTTGACGCTTGTTTAAGTCCATAGATAGATTTCTTAAGTTTGCAAGCCAAATGGTCCTTGCCTTCCATAACAAAACCCTCGGGTTGTGCCATGTATACATCCTCATGAAAGTCACCATTAAGAAATGCAGTCTTTACATCCATCTGATGGAGCTCTAAATCATAATGAGCAACAAGCGCCATGACAATTCTAAATGAGTCTTTCTTAGAGACGGGAGAAAAGGTTTCATTGTAATCTATTCCCTCTCTTTGCGAAAAACCCTTTGCTACAAGCCTTGCCTTGAACCTTTCGATTTTCCCTTTGGAGTCAAGCTTAGTTTTGTAGACCCACTTACAGCCTACTGTTTTGGCTCCTTTAGGAATTTCTACTAAGTCCCAGACTCCATTATGACTCATAGATTTTAATTCATCTTCCATAGCTTCAAGCCATTTGGATGAATGTTCACTCGTTATTGCTTCTTTGAATGAGGTGGGATCATCTACCTTCCCAATATCTTCACCTAAATAAACCTCATAATAATTTGGAATGGCAGATCTCCTCTCCTGTTGTGATCTTCTAAGTGGTTCATTTTTTATCACTGACGGTTGAGAATGTTCTTCTATAATTTCTTCATTTTGTGCCTCAGAAGTCTGTTGAGTGTCATTATTTAATTCATTATTATTTTCAACAGAGTCGGCATCACCAGAATTTTCATCTGGTGCTACCACGGTCTGAGTTACAGGTACAATATGAGGTACCAAATTTATTGGAATATTTTCTTGGATTTCCGGTGTAACATTAGCCCGAATTTCCTCAAGATTAGTTTCCCTTTCCTATGAGCTCCCCCAGACTTCATTATTTTCTAAGAATACGGCGTGTCTAGTTTCCACAAATTTAGTGATACGGTCCGGGCAATAAAATCGGTACCCCTTAGATGTCTCAGGATATCCGATAAAATGGCAGCTTACAGTCTTAGAATCTAATTTCTTTAGTTGTGGATTAAATATTCTTGCCTCAGCACGACAACCCCACACACGTATATAATTTAATGTCGGTTTTCTTCCGGTCCATAATTCATAAGGTGTTTTGGGTACCGACTTACTTGGAACTCGATTGAGTATGTGTGCAGCTGTTTTAAGTGCCTCTATCCATAAATTTACAGACAAAGTAGAATGACTAAGCATACTCTGTACCATGTCCATAAGTGTACGATTGCGACGCTCAGCCACTCCATTTTGTTGTGGTTCTTCAGGCATGGAATATTGAGCAATTATTCCATGTATCTGAAGGTATTGGGCAAATGGACCAGGACTTTGCCCATAAGGAGTATGTCTCCCATAATATTCTCCTCCTCGATCTGATCTCACTACCTTAATTTTTGCATTGTGCTGATTTTCAACCTCAGCTTTGAATATTTTAAACTTATCGAGTGATTCAGATCTATCTTTAATGGGGAAAACATATCCATAACGGGAGAAATCATCTGTGAAGGTAATGAATGAATCATATCCATCAACAGATGTTACTGGAAACGGTCCACATATATCCGTGTGGATTATTTCTAATAGACACGTGCTTCTAGTAGCTCCTTTCTCAATTTTCTTAGTGAATTTTCCCTTAATACAATCTAAGCAATGATCCGCATTCGAGAAATCTAAGGGTTGAAGTATCTCTTTCTTAATGAGACGCTCCATTCTCCCCTTAGAAATGTGGCCTAAACGACAGTGCCACAATTTCGAAGACGTCTCATTATCATTACAGGCATTCAATATATTCATAATATGATCATCCAAAGAGAGCAAATAGAGCTTGTCTTGCACGCTAGCAAGACCAATATCAATATTATTGTACTTAATAAAGCATTTGTCCTTAGAAAAATTACAATCATAACCACTGTTTGTTAAAACCATTACAGTAATAAGGTTCCTCTTAACAGAGGGAGCATAAAGAACATCATGAAGTAAAAGATTATTGCCGCTTGGAAGTCGAAGATGAAGCTCCCCAACGGCCATCACTTTAATTTCAGCTCCATCAGCCACTCTTAGGATCCGCTCCCCCTTTCTTAGCGTCCTCATGGAACGGAATCCCTGTAATGAGTTAGCAACGTGCACAATGGCACCTGAGTCAATCCACCAAGATTTATGAGAAAATTCAACGTAAAGTAATTCATCAATCATTAGAAACAATATCAACATTAGTACCTTTCTTAGCAAGCCAAGCCCGAAAGCCTTCACAGTCCCTCTGTGCATGACCTTCTGCTTTGCAAAACTTGAAAAGGAACTTACCAGCAGAATTCTGACCTGTTGGAACCTGAGCTTTGCCCTTATGGGCACCATTAGAAGCCTGAGTGGAAGGAGTGTTGGGCTTCTTCTTCTTGTTTTGGGAGTTGCTGGACTCCCCTTGATAGAACTTCTTCTTACCGCCCTTAGCACCATGAAGGAGGTTCAGCTGATCCTTATGCTTCTGTTTGTCAGCCTTCTGACGATCCTCCTCCTCAACAGAATGAGAAATGAGTTCTTCAATGGACCACTTATCCCTCTGATTATTATAGTTAATAATGAAAGACTCAAAATTAGAAGGAAGTGAACTCAAGATAAAGTGGACTAGAAGATCATCATTAATTCCCATGTCCATACTCTTAAGCTCTCCATTCATGGCACCCATCTGCATAATGTGCTTTCTCACACCATCTTTATAATTATAGCGCATAGACGTTAGGAGCTTAATTATAGAGCTAGCGTAAGACTTAGAAGAACTCCTGAAGTTCCTATCAATATTTTCTAATTATGTCTTAACATCATCAGAGTCCTCAATACCACCATAATAACATTTGATATAGCACTCTTGATGTACATGAGAGAAATCCTATTGGACTTCTCCCATTCATTAGTTTTCTCACGATATAACTTCAGTTTCTCCTCATAATCGTGCTCAACACTAAAGGGTTCCTCAGGACAGTCCTCTCTAATGGCATAATCATAATCGAGTATGCCTAAATTGAGTAACACGTCAGCCTTCCACTTAGCATAATTTGACCCATCAAGAGGCTCAATGAGTCGGATCTGACCAAAAGCTGAAAAATTATGAAGAAAAAATATCCATAAGTACATATATGCAATTAATTTGCGTTGGCTCAATTAATTACATAATTAAATAGAAATAAATTCCCCTAATTACATCACCGTTGGGCAGAAATAATTTTGGGAAACATAATCATAAGTAAATTTACGTGAATTTATAATCAACGTTGGTCAGAAAATAAATTCACATCATGAAAAAACAAATATCTAGCCAAATTTCTCGTTGGTTCCATTTAGCCAGAATTAAATTAATAAGCCTCCATAAAATTTTTCATAATTTTTCAGCAAATTTAAGCAATATAAATGGTACTAATGCAATTTCTAAAATAAAATACTTAAAAAAATCAAAAGAATAGCCATCGGTCCGGCCTGCATGGGAACTAAGCGCGTGCGGCCCATAATGCACAGCGCGGCCCAGCTGTGCGCGGCTCGGCCCAAACAAGAGGGCGCACGGAGGCCCGATCGATCTGAGTCATTCAAAACGATGGACGGCTCAGATCGGCCAGGACTGAGAAAAAAAAAGATAAAACCCGAACCCTAAAAAATTTCCCCATTCTTTTCCTCTCTCTCCCGAAAAAGCGGCGGTCAGCGGCTGGCGATTTCGCAGTGTCAGCGGGCGCGCAAGGCGACGGCGCGGGATGCGGCGGCACGCACGAGAGGTGGCCGAGCGCGCGGGAAAGGCGGCGGCAGTAGGGCGCAGCGGCAACGGCGGCGGGGCGGCGTGGCGACGACGCGCGGTGAAGAGGGCCGCGGCCGGCGGCGCCCCGTGCGGCGGACTGATGCCGCACGGTCTGATGCCGTGCCGGCGCCCGCTGTCCCAGTTCTCCTCCGCACGCAGCCAGGGCCACGGCGGCGAGCCTCGACCTCGCGCGGCCCACGAGAGGTAGGCGCGAGGCCGGTCCAGGACGACGGCGAGGATGCCACCGGGCGCGCGGGCGGACTGATGCCACGCGCGGCGACGGCAGCGAGGATCATAATACCGGTAAGTTTATTTGCTAATTCGCTGAGATTTTAGGGTTCTTATTTGGGGATTTCTCAAATTATGGTTTCTGAAATTTTGGGGAAATTTGGGGATTGTTACTATCCGCCGAAATTCACCTCCTTCTAATTGCTACCCAAGCCTAAATCGATCCTAAAACGTAAACATAAACTTAATAAACCATGAGCAGTGATTAATCGAAACTTAATCCGAATAAGACATGATTAATTAACATCAATTCTAATGTAATTTGCATCAAAACCGATATGAGAACAAGGGCTTTAGATGCATTTCATGGCTTCTTAACAGGATGATGGGATCATAAGGCTATAGTAGTGGCTCTGATACCAAATGTAGATATTGCGATCTACTAAGACATAAGTGCTAAGCCTAACATGATCACCCTAATGCGGAATCCTTAGGTTACTGACCGTTGGTTGAAGCCATTGATGCGGTTCTCCTTGTTCTTGTCGGTATAGAGGTAGTAGTGGTAGCAGTAGCACTAAGAACGCCGGCTTGATCCCGAAGGGGTCGCCAGCGATCACTTGCGGGGTAGCGGCAGCCTTCCAGTCGCCACCTGCACTGTCCCTGAACCGCCTCACGTTTCCCCTCCAGCGCCAATGTTGATCGGGGTTTACGGTTTGGTTGTCGGGGAGATAGAGACCGAGAGAGATCGTCATCTACTCTTGGGCCGGCCTCCCCTTTATATTTTTGCGCTGTAGGGAATCAGGGGCGACTCAATAGGAAATAAATTGGGCGCCACCGATCACGGCACGTAGTTAATCGGGAATTAACATATTAGATCGCTGTGATCGCGCGTAGACAACGGGTGGAAACGGTCTAGTGTGATCTCCTCCTAGCGCGATCTACTCCCAGTTTTCTAAACCGAGAGATCAATTTTCCCAACACTGGCCGCCCTCCTACTCTCGCTCAGCATCTCTCCATCCCAGTCACCCTAGCTCCTCTTACCATACAGCACTGCCCCTGCACTAGCTCCTCTCCTCAGATCATACAGCGATGGCTGGGAAGCCTCTGAGCAGCAGTCATTTAGGAATGTAAGTGGGTAGTCCCATAACCCGTATGAAAACCTACTTGCTAGTTCATTTTCTATATGGTAGTACAAATTTTAGAAGATGAAAATGAACTAGAAGTAAGATAAATGGGCTAAAAAATCCGACTTGCCCGCTCTACTTGCATCCCTAGCAGCCTAAGATGCTCACAATGTCGAGGCCAAAGAGGTTAAGGGAAAGATGATTTGAGTATTAGATGAAAGTTTCAGATTCTGAACTGAATGTTTTTTTGTGGTTTCTAGATGAATGATTCAGATTCTGGATTGGATGTTTCTGTGCTTTCGAGATCAAAGCTCTAAATTTTTTATTGGAAGTTTTTGTGATTTTGCTATGAAAGTTTTAGACTACTTCAGATGAAAAATCTTAATTTGTGATTTGAGATGCACACTACTAGAAAAAATGTTTTTGTAGGCAGTCAAAACACATTTTGGTAGGTGGCCATAACTTCCGCCTGCACCCAAAGACCTGCGAAAATAAATCATTTTGTAGGCGGACCCCTTGTCTGCAGTCGGCTCCGTTAAGTAGTCCGCCTGTGAAAATAATTTTGGGCAAAAATAATTTGAAAAAAAATCCCATCCAGCTACCATTTGCACGCATTAATCACAATATAAATCAAATCAACACACAAATGAGAATAACAATATTCACATTTCCACAAATGAGAAGAACAAGTTTCACGTATCAAATGTCACTATACTAATAAGAGAAGAACAAAATTCACATAGTCCACAAAAATAAAAGAGAAAAAAAGAAATTATGGATCAGATCTAGAGAAAGAACAATGGAGGAGGTCTGGATTTGGATCTGGATTTGCCGCCGGCCCTCCTCCTCGTCGGTGCCATCCCTCATCGCTGTGCAGCCGCCACTGGCCCTCCTTGCCTCGTCGAGCCACCGCCACTAGCTCTGCCTTGCCGAGCTGCCGCCGCCGAACCTCCTCGTCAGGGCCGAACCTCGCTGAGCTGCCGTCGGCCCTCCCTGCTGAACTGCCGCCACCGCCGTACCTCGCCATGACGAGCCGCCGCCACCACCGGACGACCTCCTCGCCGAGCCGCGCTGACCCCGCCGCCAGCCCTCCCCGCCGAACCACCGTCACCGCCGGACCCCTCCTGGCCGAGCCGCGCCAACCCCGACATCTGCCCTCCTCCTCCACGCGGAGCCGCCACCGACCCTCCCTGTCGAACCGCTGTCGCCACTGGGCCTCACCGAGTCGTGCCTACTCCGGCGCTGGCCCTCCTCCTCCTCACTGAGCTGCTGCCGGACCTCCTTCTCCTCGCCCAGCCGCCATCGACCACACCGCCGGCTCTCCTCCTTGCTGGGTCTGAGGAGAGGGGGAGAGAGAGAGGGAGAGGGAGGGTGAGAGGAGAAGTCTAATGGAAAGAGAGAGAGGGGAAGGGGGATAAGGTTAGATATTGTGTGGTGGGGGGGAGATGCGGGGATAAGGAGAGGGGTCTGATTTTTTTATCGTTGTTGCGGTTTTTGCAGACGGACCTCTTAAGAGGTACGCATGCGTAAATAAAAATATTATCGCAGGCGGTGTCTTATGTCCACCTGTAAACATTGTTTTCACATACGGATCTATTATGTGGTCCGTCTGCAAAAATATATTTTCACAAGTGGACGAAGGTCTCGACCCCAGTTGCTATCTTCATAGACGGCCATTTGGTTCCGAGAAGTCTACCTGCCTGGGAAAGAATATACCAACGTCTGGAAAATTGGTTTTTCTAGTAGTGGAATGTTTTCAGATTTGCTTTGCAAGTTTTATAGTTTAGGATGAAATTTTTATAATTTTAACATTAAAAGTTTAATTTCTTTTAAATTAGAGTCGAACTCCACCTGATGTTCTCGTGCTGCGTGCACGACTTACGTTTCTGGAGCACACGTGCGAACTAGAACCCCTGAAACTTTATACACGCAAAGTTCCATATATAAGCTTTGTATATGCAAACTTTCTACGTGGAAACATTCGGTATAAATAAAATATAAAGTACATAAATTTTATACATTCAAATATTCAAATCAAATTAAATGAAAAGACAAAATGACAAAAACACTCAATTGGCCCATGTAAAAAGGCCCATATGTTTAACGGGCCAAGCTAACAGTATTGGACTAATTTTGAAAAAAAGAAGACAAAGCCCACTTGAGGTGGATAAAAATTGCGAAACACAGATATGGTCGTCACTCCGGCATGCGATCCAGATCACCCACAGATAGTGTCGTTGAAAATAGAGAGAACAGTGTGCTGAAAAAAAAAATTATGGCCCCAAAAAAGGAAGTATCTAAAAAAACATTGCAAATGTTTTTAGTGAAAAACTTTCAGATGTAACTACGGGCTTATTTGGTTTGATACCAATTTACCACCCTACTAAAATTTTGGCAACTTTAATAGTAGCAAGTGGATCTTTGGTTTCTTACCAAATTTTACCCATCATAGTTCAAACTGAATACTACCAAATTTGGTAGTACCAAAATTTGCCAATATTTTGGAACTAACAAGATTTTGGTAGGGCAAAAATTGGCTCCAAACCAAACAAGCCACACATATATATATATATATATATATATATATATATATATATATTATAATTAAAATGTTATTACATTGTAACTACTGTAACTGCACTATAACTGTATTATAACTACGATATAACTTAATATAACTTATATGAAACTTGTATTCAACTATAATTTGGTTGGATAGCACCAGGATCTTACGCATGACATGTATGAAAATTTCTTTCTAGCAATTTTTTTCCATTCATGCACAAATATCGAGGCAATCCGATTGACACAAATCTAAAAGTTTTGGAGGCAAAAACCTTGCGGAAGTTTTCTAGCATTTCCGAATGGGAAAGGCTGATTCGATGCATGGGATGAAGGCGGTGACCGGCGTGGCTCTGATCGCCCAATAGCTTGCTTTGCAAAATTCTTTCTTAAATTATAATCATCAATGCGATAAAAACCCATCATCCATAATTTGGAAAAGTTTCAAGTTTTGCAAAATATGTTTAAATTTTGCCTAAAATGCATTTAAATTCAAGATATACAAGATGGTTGGAGGGTAAAAATTATCTTCTTTTGCAAAAATTTATCTCTATTTGAAGGTGATATATTAAAATAATGGTCATAGTGTGTTATAGTAAATAACTATGGAACTAGATTGTCTTATGTCAAAACCATGCAACTAGAGTACTTATTTAAGAAGTTATGCGACAACTTAATTATTTGGAGCATTTATTTATATAGATTCAATTTTTAAGTACTTATTTTGACAATATACTAGCATGGATTTTTATAAGCATATTTATATTTTTATCCTAATAACTAATAACTGAAAGCTAATTAAATTGGAGGTAGAAATTATTATATTTCAGTTGATATTTAAGAAGGTGAAGATAACAAAAAAAAATTCTTAAACGTAATTGGATGTGTAGTATAATTCTTAAAGATTAAATTCAATATTATAAGGTAATATCCGTAGGATTAATATGTAATGGCATATTGACATCGTAAAAAAAACTCACATATAGCATATGCTTAGCCAAGTTGATGCATCAAAATACTAAATTATCAAGTTTTTATAGTAAAACACACGCACTTGTCAAGTTGTTACACTCAGACATCCAATTTTTAAGTTGTTGTACCGTGGGTGTAATTTACTTAGTAATTATTTGGACTAATCGTCTTGACAACCTTGACCAATCCGACGTACATACAACGCACTCAGTGTGGAGATTATGGGTACTCCATACCCACACGGCATGGTTATCCGACTAGTTATAGGGGATAACTTATATCTATGTAATATGTAACAGATCATGACTTGGGTGTTACGTTTCCTTGTATATTACGGAACGGCCTAAAGTCCTGATTTAGGAAACCGATACCGTATTGGTTAAGGTTTCTATCTTGTAATCCTGCCCCCCATCCTATATAAGGTGGGCAGGAGGCCCTCTAGGGGGCACAGATGAGACAACCTGATCGTCAGATCAATACACACTTGGCGGATTCAAATCCCCAAACAGGAGTAGGGTATTACCTCTCATTGAGAGGGCCTGAACCTGTCTAAATCCTTTGTCTCCGCATCCATCCACTTTTAGGTCTCGTGCGCTACCCCCTTTTATTATTGCCGAAATCATGTTTCGACAGTTGGCGCGCCAGGTAGGGGTTGCGTCGAGTTTCCTATCAACGAGCGCGATGGAATCAATTTCATGAGTCGCCGACTTCGTTTTCGCTTTGGGAGTTTTCACTTCCTTTCCGTCGACCACTTCTTCAAGCTCCTCTTCTCTGACTTGATCCAAATCAGTCAGGGGGAAACTCAATCTGATTTTTATCATTATTTATCATATTGATTTTTAATCTCAGATTAATTTCTTGCTATTTTTTGTTGTTGTTCGCATATAACTACGCGGCACTATTGAGGCGATTGATGCTGGTCATGGACTCGAGGCGTCTCAGCTTTCCGGTCGATCGGCCGCGAGTCCACTCCGCCGGCTTGTCCTCGCCACCGCCATTGCTGATAGCAACAACGACTTCACCGCCGGCCTGCCTCCGTCGCCGCCGACTGGTGTCATCGCCTATACGGTCGGTTGGTCACACCACCGTTGATGGGCATCGTCATCTACACCGCCGGCCTGCCTCCGTCGCCGCCGAGTGGTGCCTCCGCCTACACGGCTGGCCTATTATGCCGCCGCTGTTGGGCGTCTACGACTTCACCGCCGGCCTGCCTCCGTCGCCGCCGAGTGGTGCCTCCGCCTACACGGCTGGCCTATTATGCCGCCGCTGTTGGGCGTCTACGACTTCACCGCCGGCCTGCCTCCGTCGCCGCCGAGTGGTGCCTCCGCCTACACGTCTGGCCTATTATGCCGCCGCTGTTGGGCGTCTACGACTTCACCGCCGGCCTGCCTTCGCCGCCGCCGACTGGTGTTTCCGCCTGCACGGCTGGCCTATTATGCCACCGCTGTTGGGCGTCTACGACTTCACCACCGGCCTGCCTCCGTCGCCGCCGATTGGTGCCTCCGCCTACACGGCTGGCCTATTATGCCGCCGCTGTTGGGCGTCTACGACTTCACCGCCGGCTTGCCTCCGTCGCCGCCGAGTGGTGCCTCCGCCTACACGGCTGGCCTATTATGCCGCCGCTGTTGGGCGTCTACGACTTCACCACCGGCCTGCCTCCGTCGCCGCCGATTGGTGCCTCCGCCTACACGGCTGGCCTATTATGCCGCCGCTGTTGGGCGTCTACGACTTCACCGCCGGCTTGCCTCCGTCGCCGCCGAGTGGTGCCTCCGCCTACACGGCTGGCCTATTATGCCGCCGCTGTTGGGCGTCTACGACTTCACCACCGGCCTGCCTCCGTCGCCGCCGATTGGTGCCTCCGCCTACACGGCTGGCCTATTATGCCGCCGCTGTTGGGCGTCTACGACTTCAACGCCGGCTTGCCTCCGTCGCCGCCGAGTGGTGCCTCCGCCTACACGGCTGGCCTATTATGCCGCCGTTGTTGGATGTCTACATCCTCACCGTTGGCTCACCTTCGCTGCCGTCGACTGGTGTTTCCGCTTACACGGCTGACCTATTATGCCGCCATTAGTGGGCATCTTCGCTTTCACCGTCGACCGCCTCCGTCGCCGCCGACTGGTGTCTTCATTGTTATTGATGGACGACTTTGTTCCCACATTGGCCACTTCTGCCATCACCAAGGGGAATATTACAAAGCTAAGTCATCATTTATTTTATTCTTTATATGATATTTTTCCTTTTCCTCTGCCTCACTACACCAATTGGTCTTCCATTGAGTAGTGAGTCGGGGGCTACAGATGTTATATCATATTTTTCATAATATTTATCTTGATTGCTTGCGACATAATCTGAGTACAAAAGTACCTATCGAGTTATAGAGTTCTATCTTCCTATGCTTTCCGTTTGGTTTGCCAATGGATGGTTGCCTTTGGGCCGATTCCTAGCACCCGGGGGCTCGTTGGATGGACCGAGTAACGCAAGGTGCTAAGTATTATTCGGAATAAATCAAAAGCATAGAGATAAGATAATTTATTTTCTGCTCTTAATAATTGCAAAAGTACCCGAGTAGTAAACTCCGATCCGTGAAACTTTGTTCCATTAATGACGAACTCATGTCACTCATATGCATGTTTGGGAAGTGCTTAGGCCGACTCCCAGTGCTTGGTGGCTATGACTAGTCGGGCAGAGTGTTTAAACGTAATGAGTCATCTGCTCGGGGAAATCAAAATTGACAAGAGGAGAAATACATATTTATAAATATTTTAAAATACTTGATTTTTTCTCGAGTATTATATTTATATCAGATACTACTCATCCTATATGTTTGTTCTGCAGGATCCAGATCCAGATATGCATAAAAGGGATTCATGGCTTTAAGCTTATCTCTTACGCTCCAGGAATGGATCAGTCAGAACATCACCACCGGCTCGCCTCGACCGCCGCCGACTGGTGTTTCCGCCTGCACGGCTGGCCTATTATGCCGCCGTTGTTGGGCGTCTACGTCTTCACCGACCGGCTTGCCTTCGCCGCCGCCGACTGGTGTCCCCGCCTGCACGGCTGGCCTTTATGCCGCCGTTGTTGGGCGTCTACGTCTTCACCAACCGGCTTGCCTTCGCCGCCGCCGACTGGTGTTTCCGCTTGCACGGCTGGCCTATTATGCCACCGTTGTTGGGCGTCTACGTCTTCACCGACCGGCTTGCCTTCGCCGCCGCCGACTGGTGTTTCTGCCTGCACGGCTAGCCTTTATGCCGCCGTTGTTGGGCGTCTACGTCTTCACCGACCGGCTTGCCTTCGCCGCTGCCGACTGGTGTTTCCGCCTGCACGGCTGGCCTTTATGCCGCCGTTGTTGGGCATCTACGTCTTCACCGATCGGCCGCCTCGACCGCCGCCGACTGATGTTTCCGCCTGCACGGCTGGCCTATTATGCTGCCGTTGTTGGGCGTCTACGTCTTCACCGACCGGCCGCCGCATCCGCCGCTGACTGGTGTCACCGCCTGCACGGCTGGCCTGTTATAACGCCAACTGATGCTATCTTCTTCACGGCTGGCTACATCGCTGTCACTACTAATAGGCATCAGTATCTTCAACACAAGCTGCCTACGTTTGCCATGGCTGCTGACTGGTTTCTTCACTTCCATGACTGCATGATTCTGCCAGTGTTGATTGGCCTTACCATCTTCATCGCCGGTCGTCTCGTCTGCTGCTGACTAGTGCCCTCGCCTCTACATCTGGTTTATACAGCTACCACTACTGATGGACATCATCGTCTTCCGCCGCCGACTCGTGTTATGCCGCCGCCGACTGGTGCTTTTATCTTCACAACTGCGCGTCTTCACTACCGGTTCACTTCATCACGGCAACACAACTTTGTCATCATGGTGGAGCGACTTCATCTTTATTATCTTCGGAACCAGCAAACTCTATTGCTGCTACTTCACAAGTTTTGCTACATCACCAACCACGACGTCTTTGTGAGCCTCGACATCTCGGCATGCGATGCCATGTTATTTTACTACAACAAGAGGCTCTCCAATATTCAGGATTTCTACTTGAACATCTTCAACACATATCTTCAATCAAGCAATAACTACTCGACGACAAGAAGCTATAATTCTCGACTCTATGTTCAGTTGTTTCCCAACTAACCAAAGAGTCGGGGGCTACACAAATACAAGGCTCAAAATTTGACAAATTTTATGTCAAGCTGAAGAAATCAATTCATCAACCCACGAGTCAACTCCAGGAGTCATTATCTTCATCTTTGCTTCGGAGCAGACATTCTACTTCAACAACTTCAAATATTTCGGTTTAGACGAGTTGGGCAACAACATCAACTCTCCTCCAAGTGAAGCATCTACAACAGTTATAACATTAATTTGATGGATTATTGTCACTGACATCATCACCAGCACCTCTGCTTCATCGGCCCTGACATCTCTGCTGTTGCTAATGGATGATTATGTTTTCGCCGACTTATTATTTCACCTTCACGGTTGACCTACTATGCAAATGCTGATGAGCGTCTTTGTCATTATCATTGGTTGCTACACTGCTATTGGCTGGATCACCGACATCGTCATCTTCATCATGTCGGTTGCGTTTGTCGTCGTCAAGTATTTTCTTCATCTTCATGATTGGTGGATTTCGCCATCACCGTTGATGCGCGTCTACGTCTTCATCGTCGGTTTGCTTTTGTCACCACCGACTGTTCTTTCGTTGTTGTTGGGCGCCTACATCTTCACTGCTAGCTGACCTGACTGTAGCCGACTGGTTTCTTCGCCTCCATGGTTATGCAACTTCATTACCTTTGATTGGTGTCATTGTTTTTACTACCACTGACATCTTCTATTACTTCTGATGAGCAATTTCGTCTTCATGTTGGTCATTTCATCTTCATGCCGACTGCGTCAGCTATTGCCAATAGACAATTTTGACTATGACAGAAGGACAAGCTATATGCTCAGGGGCTCATCAACTCAAGCGTGAGGATTATATCTCCAATTTGGACTTGTTCCGGATACATTCCACATGGATTCATAGTCATGAGTCTATTTTCTATGCTCAAAGACTGGACCAATTATTATTCCCCGTAAGGGCTATCAACCGAATACTTGCGCCAGTCGGGATTCAATTGTTACACCTATTTTGGAGTATCCCATAAGGGATAATCATTCAGATCAGAAGCTATTCATATGAGCTACACTTGGTCTATATTACCCGGAAGATTTATTACTCGGGAGCATGTTATATGCGTCATCCTTTAAAGGGTATCGAAGGCATATTTTTTGGCCTAGGCCTAATATGTCTGCAGCCCATATTTTCAGGTGTGGCCTGTCACGTTCTTTTAGGGACTTAGGCACTTTTTGCTTAGGCCAATGTGCGCGTGATCAAGTGCCCAATACCTTAAAATCCTTTTATACCGCAGTTACTCAACTTTTTAGGAGTTGGTACAATGCATCTTAAAAGGTGTCAAACAGTAAAAGCTTTATATAGCTGCCCCGCTGACTTTTTAATATAGTCATGGTGCTGTTTGGATTTTTAAGCAATTGATTGGATACAATATCGTTGCTTTTCGCCACGTAAGTGTGCATTTTTATTGACCAATATTATGGCTTAGGCTGATTATATATTATGGTCATTTTTCAGGCGGTTGGTAAATCCTTTATGAGTTTACTTACTCGGATGTTATACCACATATGCCATATATTTCCAGGTGTGGTGAAACCATGTGTCTTTTAGGGACTTAAGCACATCTGTTAAAGCAGTGTGCGCATGGCGTATGCCCAATACTTTGGAAATTTCTTTATTCACAGCATTCAAGCTTCTTTATAGCTATTTTGCTATATCACTCATCATATTTTACAAAGCAGTTGGTATATCACCCGGATCATGTTATTTGGAGGATTCACACCGCATATGCTATATATTGATATCAAGTCACTTGGTTGATTACGGTTATCAAAACCACTCGGTTGGTTGGATTATTTATTCCTTGACTATATGCTTGGTTTGTTCAATTAACCACATTGTCGGGGGCTACACCTATTAGGTGTATCTAGTCGGTGCACCTGACTTTATTTTCCAGCCCTCCACAGTCTTTAGATTTGGTAAAAGTACTCGGGAGACCATGACAAAGATGATTGAAGCACTCGGCTTTGGAGTAATCTGGTTCGAGAGAAGATTATCTTATCGACTGCGAAGGTCTCAGGGGCTACTGTGGAGATTATGGGTACTCCATACCCACACGGCATGGTTATCCGACTAGTTATAGGGGATAACTTATATCTATGTAATATGTAACAGATCATGACTTGGGTGTTACGTTTCCTTGTATATTACGGAACGGCCTAAAGTCCTGATTTAGGAAACCGATACCGTATTGGTTAAGGTTTCTATCTTGTAATCCTGCCCCCCATCCTATATAAGGTGGGCAGGAGGCCCTCTAGGGGGCACAGATGAGACAACCTGATCGTCAGATCAATACACACTTGGCGGATTCAAATCCCCAAACAGGAGTAGGGTATTACCTCTCATTGAGAGGGCCTGAACCTGTCTAAATCCTTTGTCTCCGCATCCATCCACTTTTAGGTCTCGTGCGCTACCCCCTTTTATTATTGCCGAAATCATGTTTCGACACTCAGCGTTCACGACTCCGACAAAAGTAACAGCCAAAATTGTAACTCCAAAGAATTGAGACCAATTGACCTGCACAAGTCAGTCAGAAACCGAAGTGATAAGACAGCGAAATGCTGTGCAAATTCCAGATATTTTCATTCAAGATTACGCCCAGGTTGATGCTGATTAGCCTCTAAATTGTAAGATCAAAAAATGTTTTGATTCTTATTCTGTGATGAACAATTGGCATCTGTGATTATTGGTTTTGATATTTGGAGATTATCGTCGAAGTGGTTTTAGAGATAATTAATTTTCAGGTGATGATCGGATTCACTGTTATTTTATGTGACCGGTCCGACCGGGCGGAGGTTGTTGGTCAGACCGGCGCTACGTGTGCGGTTAGACCGGCCAGGCCTGCGGTCTGACCGGCCGACGCTGTGTCGGTTCCAACATGCGGTGCTAGCCGGTACAAATCGAATAGCAATACTGGCCTAGAACCGTCTGACACAACTGAGGGAAGATAGAGAAAAATCCCGCAGCTTGTGATGTGGTACCTTCCTGTCAAAGACCGCATTAAACGGATATACTCTAACCCGCGAGATGCGAAACTAATGCGCTGGCATGAAGAAGGGCACAAGAAGGATGGGATGATTCGACACCCGGCAGATGCTATCAGTGGATAAACTTTGATGGTCAGTATAGAGAGTTTGCTAACGACCCACTGAACATTAGATTTGCCCTGAGTACTGATGGAGTTAATCCTTTTGGACACATGAGCAGCTCACACAGTACTTGGCCAGTGCTTCTCACCATGCATAATCTTCCTACCTGGCTTTGTCAAAAGCGAAAATACGTACTACTCTGTGTCCTCATTCAGGGACCCCGTCAGCCTGGTATTGATATTAACGTATTTCTTGAACCATTGTTGGAAGATATGGCTGATTTATGGAAAGAGAGATTGAAAGTGTGGGACGAGTACTTAAGGGAATACTTCACAGTGAAGGCCATCATCTTCGTGACCATTAACGATTATCCAGTAATGTTTTCAGTTTCAAGTCCAATTAAAGGTAAAACAGGATATGTGATCTGCTTGAATGGAACGTACTATAGGTATCTCCCGGATTCCAACAAGCTTGTGTACATGCGGCACCGGCGGTTCCTACGCACAAATCACTGGTATCACAAGATGAAGGCGGAGTTCGATGGCACTGAAGAGACTGATCCTGCAGCAAAACCTACATTGGGGGAAAAAGTGTGTGCAATGACAGAGAAAATTGTTTGCGAGTTTGGAAAAGTGACTAAGAAACCATCAAAGGGGACAAAGCGCAAGAAACCCGAGAAGCAAGATGATAGTTCGAAGCCAGATGATAAACTCCCTCCACCATTCAAGAAGCATTCCATACTCTTTAAGTACCTCCCGTACTGGAAAGATCTAGAGGTTCGACATGCCATAGACGTCATGCATCTAGAGAAGAATGTGTTTGACAACATAGTTGGAACATTGTTGGACATGCCGAAGAAGACAAAAGATGGTCTGCAATCAAGGATGGACCTAGTCGAGATGGGAATCAGGGAAGAGTTACACCCTTAGGAAGGAGAGAAGAATGAAAAAGTATATCTTCCACCAGCCTGTTTCACACTGACACCTGAGGAGAAGAAGTCATTTTGCAAGTCACTCCGCGATGTCAGAGGGCCCATAGGTTTCTCAACAAACATCAGTCGAGTAATTTCCATGAAAGATTTGTCGGTATCTGGTTATAATTCACATGACTGTCATGTCTTGCTCACCGTGTTTCTTGCAATTGCAATAAGGGCCATAAAACCGGAGCATTTAAAGGTTGCTATCACAAGGTTGTGCTACTTTTTCAACGCAGTGTCACAGAAGGTCATTAGTCTCGAAGAGTTAGGAAATCTCCGTACATTCGCACATGAGACACAGTGACAACTTGAGATGTGTTTCCCTCCGTCATTTTTCACATAGTGCCACAGATGGTTGCGCTTGGCCCATTGTACCTCCGTCAAATGTGGTCATACGAGCATTACATGGCTGCTTTGAAGGGTTACATCCGAAATCATGCACATCTAGAGGGATCAATGGTTGAGGATTATAGTATTAAAGAGGTTATCGAGTGCTGTATCGATTACCTCAAAGATGGATATGCAATTGGAGTACCTGTGCCCCGACAAGAGGGCAGATTGACTGGCAGGGGAACGATAGGAAAGAAGAGATTTGTCATCCATGATCACAAATCATTCCAAGAAGCTCACTTCAGCGTGCTTCATCAGTTTGCTATCGTTCAGCCTTACATCGATCAACATATCGAACTAATACGAGCTAACAATAAGGGTCGCACCACCAAGTGCATAATGAAAGAACACAAGCGTCTCTTCATAGATTGGTTGCGAGACCTAGACTTACCTGAGGGACAAACTATAGATAAAATAACTATGAAGCGGTTGGCTTGTGGTCCATCAACTACAGTAAATTCTTGGCAATGATATGACATTAATGGATACTCGTTTAGTACAAGAGCCCGAGATAATAAGACTTGTACGCAAAACTGCGGTGTCCGTGTGGAGGCAATTGATGAATCCGGGGAAAAACAATCATACTTCGGGTTTATTGAAGAAATATGGGAAATCGACTATGGGCACACAATGCAATTCCCCATATTTAAGTGCCAGTGGGTAAAATACCCGAACGGGGTCAATGTTGATAAGTTCGGTCTTGCTGTTGTTGACCTTGCGAGTGTGGGTCACAAGGATGACCCTGGGGTACTCGCCAATCGTGTGGCACAAGTGTTTTATGTGAAAGACCCTTCAAATTTGAAGAAAGATATAGTGCTACCAGGGAAACAAAAGATATTGGGAGTGGATGGGGTTGAAGATGTCGAAGATTACAACCAATACGATAGTATGCCACTTTATAGTCAGTTTGTACAGAAGATTAAGAATGTCGAGACATCTACTCAGAAGACCGTGAAGCCTTACATGCGCACGGACGGTGTGGGAAAAAATATTAAAGGGTAATGATTGTTGAGTGGCATGTAAGCATCTAAGAAGTTAGTAGTTATGTAAAGTTAGCATCTAACAATTGTGCAACCTGGCTGGTAGAAAAGCAAAGTCATGGATGCGTTGTGAACTTGTAGTCATGGATATAAGTATCCCCACCGGCACATATACACATACACGCCATCTTTACCAAACGATTAACATGGGCTGCAAAATAAATAAAAGCAATACTCGATGTCAGGTTGTATGAGTTATAATATACTGGTCTCGAATCATATCTGTATAAATTTAGGAGGAGTTTGAGCCTTATTTGTATTGGACCAACCATGATGTATACATATTTATATTCATGCTAGAAGGGTTACAGATTTGCCTCATGCATATCATACACAGGAGCAATTCCTTCTTTCTACAAATTAATCGTACAAGATGGAGGAGAGCAATTCTCAAAATTCATGAAGTCGAGCATCATTCTCTAAACAAAAACAATGCTAGCTGTGAGAACGAGGCATGCAAATTTACAACACACATCGACATCGTGACCGAGTGTCAACTAGATGAAATGGTCGATTTATCAGTATTTATGCTACATCCGAGACCAATGTGATCGGACAACATATTAGCTAAAGCTGACAAGGCTATAGCTATCTATATTTTCCATTTGTCTATGACAAACAAGGCTAGACGAAACCATGGCCGAACGTCGACAAGGCTAGGTCATTGTACTATTATTACGTTTAAAATGGATGGGAAATGGATACACTGTTGCTGGGCACCGACGAGACAAAAGCAACCACAAAATCCATATTTGATGAAGGTCGGGGTACATGACTAGGCACCGACGAGACAAAGGTCACCCACTTAACCAATTCCCTCGGCACATCAATATGATGGTATTGTACTGTGACCGGGTTTTGGCGAAACAAAGCCACTCCTTTCACATTCACTATATTCACCATTAAATCTACACCAATCTCAACCTTCGGCGAGCAATCAATTTTGAAGACGATGATTACAAGCGCAGCTAAATAGGAGATGTTCCCTAGGCTCACTCTTGTGGATGTAATTAACCGACCGTCTCATTGCTAGATGATGGGAATCAGTGGACTGCACGCAATCTCCAGTCAGCATACTTTTCATTAAGCATCCTCGTAAAGGCAAAAGACGAACTCCCTCTAGTGCACTCATGTATTTGTAAACATTCATGTTAATAAGTCATGAATGTGTCATTGTTTTTTTTGTCAAACATTAAGAGCAGCATCATTGCTCCCAAATTGTTTTATCCTGATGAGCTTTAGCAGCATGGAGAGATAAACATCTGGCTAACTAAGTCATGCGATTATCTTGTCAATTTATTTATGAAATCTCTACCACACTCCATATTCTTTAAATGTGTCGAATGAATTGACATGAGATGACTTAAAAATTTACAAGTGTCAGGGGGAGCATCTCTCTTAAAAAATAGCATACCTTCATTATATTACACTCTTTAAATAATCATACAATATTATACAATAATCCCACATATTATTCATGTTTTAATTATATTTAAAGTTCTAAACATATCTTTAATGTATTGTACTTATTTCGAACTATTTAAACGATTTTTAAATTAACTTAGTTTTCTATTCTTTTATCTTAATTTTCTATATTTTTCCTTTGTCATCTCTTTTATAACTTTTTATCCACATGTTTCTAATTTTAGAAAGTAACCTATTTTTTCCTAAACAAATTTTCTCTCTTATCATTTTCCATAAATCTTTTTAGAGACTATAATGTATAGAAACATTATTGTCAATAATGTAATATGCTAAGCATACATCATTAGAGGATGGAGTTGTTAACCTTTTAGATCCCTCCTATTTGTATATTATCACCAAAACACTTTCACAAAAAGGCAGCACCTCCGTTCCTCCTCCAAACCTTTGCAGCAATGGCTTGGCTGGAGGAGGAAGAAGAAGTATAAAAATGAATTTTATCTTTAGCCTCGGTTGGTGTTACCAATCGGGACTAAAGACCCCTGGCGGCCTAACAGAGCCTGACAAAAAATAAATTGGGACTAAAAATGATCTTTAGTCCCAGTTGGTAACACCTAATGGGACTAGAGATTGTAGGATCAAGGAGGCCGACTAGAGGGGGAGGGGTTGAATAGGTGGTTTTAAAACTTTTGGCTAAAACCGAGTTTTGTATGAGGAAGCGTAAATCAAAACGGTTTTGCACAATTCAAAACCTAAATCAACTAGTCTCAAGTAAGTGCACAAAGAAGGTAGCCTATGTTGAGGTTTGCAAGCCTAGGGTGGTAATAACACAAATAAGCTCTAGTTTGTAAACTTGCTTAAAGTAAATTTGCACAAAATAAAGGAGACAAGTGACAAAGGATTTTTCCACCCGATGTTCGAAAGCTTGCCAACTTCCTACGTCACCGTTGAGGTGAGTCCAACTTCACCGCTCAAACCATGAAGCCACCGCAAGCCCCCTTCATCAAGGGGTGGACAAGGTGGGAGCCGGGCCACGAAGTGGTCTCCCAAGCCTCTCTCACTTTGGTTGTTCTTCCTCCACTCCGGAGATGGCGAACACCGATCCACTCACAAATCAACACCGGGCCTCCTCCACAACCTTCTCGGGGAGGTCACCGGGCATCTCCTCCAAATCGTTTAGGAGGTGGCAACATCCAAGAGTAACAAGTCTAGGATGCTTGCCGAGGATGATCAAGTGCTACACTAGCTCTAACAATGAAGCAATGCACTTGGATTGGCTTAACTCACTCTCCAACATTTCACTAGATAAACTAAGTGCGCAAGCGTGTGAGGGCTCTTGCAAGGGTTCAAGATAATGCAATGGAGTGCCAAAACCTTACCCTTGCTGCTGGGGAATGGGTATATATACCCACAACCACCAAAACTAGCCGTTGGAGTCGAAATCCCCAACTTCTGTGCCCTGCCGGTCAGACCGCCATGGGGCGACCGGTCAGACTGGACTATATTGCAACGGCTAGAAAACTTGCTGTTGCAGTGCCTTAAATGCACTAACACACGGGGGCGGGTCGGACCGCCATAGAGTGGCCGGTCAGACCACCATCAACTCAGTTAGATCGGCCTCGGCTCTAGCGGCTCTGGATCACCAAGACGAGACCTCTCTTCAAATTCAGGGCATTGGTCAGACTACCATGGGAGTTGCGGTCCGACCAGACAACACACTCCGGTCGGACTACCATAAGGGCTGCAGTCAGACTACAGGTCACTTTTCAGCTCAAACGACCGTTAGTAAAACGACGATATATCTTGACTCGGGTATCGGAATTTGACGTTCTTGGACTCTATGGAAAGATTATTCAAAGGGATATCCAACCCATGAACAATTCATCCAAGAAACATAACTTAATTCAGGGAGAAAGGGCTCACACTCCAAAGGATATCCACCGGACATACCCACAAGATATCGCTCACTCCTATTGGACATGCCCGCTTCTCTATTTGTTTAGGACATGAGAAAACTCATCACACTTGGCCAGACATGACCGCCAAATGCACCTACATGCACATGAACTAATATGGCACAAGATCATCCACATGCTCGCTTCATAGACCCTCTTGATAGTACGGCGTCTATCTAGCAAATCCGGTCTACACCAAACACCAAGACCAGGAAAAAGCCTAAGAAAACATTCTTAGCTTGATTATACCTTTGCCTTGCACCATCCAACTTGGGGTCAATGCTTGAGCCAACATCAACACTTGTGACCATTCGGTTGAATCATGTTTATGCCGAGGTCTTGACCATCTTTTGTCAAGAGTTTCTTCTCATCATAAGCTTGACTTCATTTTTATCAGCATGGCGATATCCTTGGCTTGGTAACCATCAACCCATGGTGCCATCTATTAGCCTCATTGCGGTGGAACCTATTCCTTTGCACTTGTAAAAGGAGAACATTAGTTCCAACAAAGCGATTGTCATCTTCCACTTGATGACCAACCAGTTGCATATGAAAGATATGGATATGTATGTTGAGTATCCGCACGTACAGGGACGGAACGCCATGCGCAGATGTGCTAGCACCTGCGCGCGGCTAGGGTTTTGCTCGGGGAGGGGAGTGACGGCTAGGGTTTCTCACGTGATGCAATACCTCCGCCGGTCACACCCCTCATGAATATATAGGATCCATCACTCGGGCCTCCAAGGCCCGTAGGACTCCTATTCGGATCCCTATCCGAATTAAGCTCATATTGGATCTCCATCCAATCCCCTTATTCCGGCCCATTAAACGTGTGACCCTATAGGTTCATGTACACTCGGCTGTAACCCGAAAACTCCTTTTCGGTCCACGCGTCAACAGTGGCCCCTAGCAGAATGTATTGACCCACCGGGCATACATAAAGATCATATCGGTTGAACCTCTAGTGTATACTTGTATGAACCCCTTTGCCTCATGATATCAATTAAGCTCAAGGCTAGATATATGCCATCCTCTAATATCTCAATCATTCACTCGAACCTATTGATAGATTATATAACTTGTGATTGACTCCTCAATCACCTTTGGCATGGCCATGCACATCCATAATCTACAACATCGAGGGGCCCAGAGATATATCTCCATAGGAGGGGCAAATCCCATCTTGATTATTCATATCCCACTACATGTTTTATAGCATACCCGAAAGCTACTTTTATAACTACCCAATTACGGAGTATCGTTTAGCAGTCCCTAAGTAAGCTACTACACATGTTGGGAACTATGATAATCTCAGGTCTAAGGATTCAACACCAACACTAAATGAGATCACTGATGACACAACACATATGGCTCTTGCAGTGTCTTATGTTGGGTCTATCCAACAACATGTTCACCAAAATGTGTCCACATTATTAATTTGGTATCTCTATACCATGATCCATGAGACATGATTATCAATTAATACATGTGCTGATCATCTAAACATATTTGTTCCACATATGATATTTGATCAGGGATCCTTTAGAAATAGCAACACACAACATAAAGAGTCTCATGAAAGAATCACATATTCATTAACCAATAATGAGTTATCTATTTCAAGAAACAAAGTCGGATAAATATGTAAATATAGTATGTGATACAATCATCTCTATGATTACCTCTAGGGCATATCACTAACAGGGACGGCGAGGACGGGTCACTGACGAATGCTGGAAGGACGAGGCGTGCGCCGGCGGTGGCAAGAGGACGACGTCGTGACGGGCGAACGGATGACTTCCTGTTGCTACTGCTCTTTGTTGTGAACGAATGGATGGACTTGCCACCCGCGGTGAGAACGCACCGCGACAAGCGGCTGTGGCAGACGGCGGAGATGGGCACAACGACGGGCGGTGAGGCCAGATTTGGTGTTGAGTCGACCGGATCTGATCCCCGCCGGTGAATATTTGTCTCAGGGCCAAAGGTGTCATTTTGTGCAAATACTCTCTCGGGAATAGCACAAAATTATAAAATAATACACATAGTGTCTACCGGCAAATTACCATGCATGTTCTTAAATGTCCTCGAGTAAATTTACATTCTTAATTAAGGTGTCCCCTAGCAAAGACCAAATTTTTAAGTGTCCTATAGCAAATTTTATCTACTGCTACAAAGTGTCAAATAGGTACCGGTTTTAGCACTTCCGGCACCTATAGCCTTTTTCCAATTTCGTGGGTTGAAATCGCAAAAAAAGGGCACCTTTAAGCAATTTGAAGTACTGGTTCTAAATAAGAACCAACACCTATTCTATAGGTGCCGGTTTTTTAAAAATAACCGACACCTATAACACCAAAGAATCAAGCCGAGCCAACAGCCGAGCCGAGCTGGCGGGGCCTACTGCAGGAGATAAGGCCAAACGGCAACAACACCGATCTTATCCTTTCCTTCTCTTCCCGCCGAGCGCTCTCGCTTCTCTCCCCTCTCCGCCGTCCCCCTCCTCCCCTCTTCACCGTTCCCCTCCTCCTCCCCCTCTCCATCGTCCCCCTCTCCTCCTTCCTCCTCCTCCTCCGACGGCCCAATGGCCCGGTAGGTGGCGGCGGTGCCCTCCCCTCTACTAGATCTGGCGGGAGGGGAGGTGGCGGCGGCAGCTCGGTGGCAGGAGGGGAGGCGGCGGTGGTCCGACGGCTCGGCGGTGGTGCGCTCCCCTCCGTCAAATCTGGCGGGAGGTGGCGGTGGCGGTCTGGCAGTGGAAGGGGATACAGCAACGACGGCTTGGCGGCGGTGGTCCGACGGCCCGAGAGGTGGCGACAGTGGCTTCCCGCGACAGCGACAGCGGTGGTGGTGGAGAAGGCAGCGGCGCCCTCCTCCTCTCCATCCGACGATGACGGCGGTGATGGAGACGTCAGTGGCGGCGGTGCGGTGGAGAAAGCAGTGGCGTCCTCCTCCCCTCCATCCAGTTCTTGATTAATGTGTTCTTCGTGTTGTCTTCTTGATGAACGTGTTCTTGATGATTGTGTTATTGATGTATTGAATGTGTTCTTGATGAATATGATGTTGATGTGTTGTTTTTCTGAGGATTATTGACTATAGTTTGTGTTCATGGATCCGAGGAAATTTTGGAATTTGGGTATTAGATGGGATCGGCTTGATAGCTCAATGCATCGAGCCGTTTTTTTTACCCTAGGTAATCAGGCCCGCCTGCTAGGTGCCTGTTGGGAAAACCGGCACCTAAGTGGGTTTCCCAACCGGCACCATTTAGGGTTTCTGTAGTAGTGGTCTTAAGCTAGAACAGTATATATTATTTGCTTTAGCACACGCGAGAGAAAAATATAAACATAAGTGTGTGGAGAATATGGTACAGATACCCACACGACATACATATCCGGCTACTAGTAGGATGTGGGCCAGAACAATGACATATGTACTTGAGTAGGACTCAGTCACTATAATGCTTTACAACCTGAGGGAGGCCATGGAGTCACAACTGTTTACTATACCATGCACAGGTTAGAAAACCGAAGCTATGTCCGGCTAGATCTTCCTTCTTATAATCCTACCCTCCTAACCTTTATAAGTCAGTCAAGGATCCCTCCAATAACATATTAATATACCCGGCGGACACACTCCACCAAAAGAAGATTAATGTTTTATTTTACATTGAGAGGATCTGAACCTGTTTATACTTTCATCTCTGCGCATCCATTTATTTTCAGGTCTTAGCCTTTTATCATTGTCGATATATAAATCGACCAAGTCACATTTGAGAAGTTTATATTGATATATAGTGTTAAAAAAGCGACCGATTGAGAGAAAAAACAGTTAGTTTAATTTATGGTAGCTGTGCCATGCACGTGTCACCGTCTGAGTCAAGATTGATGCATATATATGCACGGAGCTATGGCAGCACATCAGCAACTAATTATTAACCAGCGAATGGTTCTGCAGCTGACTCTTTCTCAACTTCGACGAACTAATAATTAAAAAAATGGTGAGAGTGCATGCATGATAACATGCATGCTAAGTATTAATATCTTCCATATCTACACTAACCAAATATATATAGTCCAGCAAAATTCTCACATTTATAATATTATATTTAAGAACTCACTATAAAAAGTGTTTTTAAGATCACCCTATATTTTAATGCACATGGGGTTAAGAAAAACCTGTAGTTTTAGTTCGTTAAGGGGGCACTACTTAAACATTTATTTTCGACCCTACCTTTACTTTTACATGGTGTCGTACGTTCAGGTCATGCCGGGACATCCATAAAATTAGTTTTTACAGACGATCCTACTACGAGGAACTGCATGAAAATAGAGCTATTTTCATTGGCACTCCTCTTAAGGAAATGACGGTAAAAATCCACATTTGTGCACGGAGACAGTCGGATAGTGATTCACACACTGGAGAACCAGTTTTTACTCCCGGTTGGTAACCCCTCTTTAGCCCCGGTTTTCCAACCGGGAGTAGCAATCCGGAACTAAAGATGTCTATCTTTAGTCCTGGTTAAAATAACCGGGACTAAAAATGATCTTTAGTCCCGGTTGGTAATACCAATCGGGACTAAAGAGAGGGATGTTTAGTCCCGGTTGCTGCTACTAACCAGGAGTAAAGAGGAATAGCGGCAGTACTAGGTGACCCCCTTTTCTTTTATTTTTCTTTTTATTTTCTCCCGAATCAAGTGGCATGCAAGTACCCAAATCAAACTCCAAATCCCTAAATCAAAGTAACATCCCAAATTCACATCACCAAATCTACATCACAAATCTTAAAGCTATTTATACACACAAATCAAATACATCACAAATCCTAAAAAATTACGCAAATCAAATACATCACAGATCCTAAAAAAATACACACAAATCAAATACATCACGGATCCATACAATAAATCACAAATTTAAACATATTAGTGAATCACAAATTATAAAAAAAACAAACAAAGCTGCTGCTGCTGCTCGCCACGACCGCCGCCGGCCGCCAGGCGCGGCCCCGCCGGCGTCCGGCCACTTGCCCGCCGCCGCGCGTGGCCCCGACGGATGGGAAGGGGAGGAGGGGGATCGGAGGAGGTGGAAGGGGAGGAGGGGGAGGAGAGAAGGAAGGGGAGGAGGTGGAGGAGGTGGACGAGAGGGCATGAGGAAGAGAGGGTAGATCTGATCTGTAGGAGTGGAGGAGGAGGAGGGGGAGAGATTCGATCTGTGAGTTACGATTTTGGATGAGAGGATAAGTGATAGGGATTATATACTACACGTGCAATTTTAGTCCCGGTTGGTATTACCAATCAGGACTAAAGATGGTGATCTTTAGTCCTCGGCCTCCTGACATACATCTGACAGGGGATGATCCGAGACTAAAGATCATAAAATGGTGGTAGGGTTTTCAGCCGGGACTAAAGATCATTTTTATTCCCGGTTGTTTTTGGAACGGGACTATTATGGTTTTGGGTCAACCCAGCAAAGATCATTTCTCCAACAGTGACAGGGACAGATATTTAACCGAGTACATCTGTATATTCATTTAAAAAAATCTGAATATTCATTTTTATAGCCGGTGTGCTTTTCAAATTTTTTTTTCATATAAGTCTAGTAGAAATGAACCTTTATTTTAAGTTAAAATTGTATTGCTTGACAAGATCTATAACTCTAGAATTAATGATTTTCTTTATTAACATTTGAGATTATTTACTTTGCATGTTCCGATATGTGTTAATTAGATGTTCTCAGATCTGTTTGGAACAGATATTTGAAATTTTCAAATGACTTCAGATGAAGATAGTAAAGCTCGATGAGATCTATAATTTTTATAATATAATTGATAACATAACCTTTCCCTCTGGACTCGTAGAGTGCTAAATACGAATTACTCCCTTCATCTACAAAAGTTACACATATTACTTTTGTCACAAAGACCAAGAAAAAGTTAAATTATCTTGGATGTTACAAAATCAATGAGTGAATGCAAGTGTGCAACTACTAAGTATTTAGATTTTCTAAAAAAAAGTATTTAGATAATTCCTTGGGTTTTAATCAAACATTTAATTTATCTCTTCCTTTAAGTCTTGAATACATAAAGACTATAAATAGGAACAACTTATTTGGAAAAACTTAAATGTGAAATAGGTGTAACTTTCGTGGATAGAGGGAGTAGATGTTTAGACGGGGTTAGTGAAATGAATAGCATCTTGTATATGAATAGATATGCATGTATGATGATAAGTAAGCTATATATGGAGCTAGATAGGGATGTTTGGTGTCAATCCTATACGTTGCCCGAGCACGTGCTTCAGACCTTTTTTGCCTAGAAAATTCATTTATTCTTTTCTTTGTTAGAGGCGGTTGCAATAGAGTATTTTCAAAAATATAATTTAGCCATATGTAGAAATAATTTTCGTAGTAGTGAATATGACCATGCTTATGAAGGTAAAGATCAAATTAAGCGTGTATATTAAACCATAGTGAAGTCCATATTAGTCATCTGCCTTAGCGGAACATATATAGCTATTTACACCCTCAATCGACAAAAATAAGCATTTTAGAGTATTACTGTTCGCATTCTTGTTTGTTTTTGTGGATTGAGGTAGTATATAGTTTATACTGAAGATTTCATGCTTATCATAACGGGGTAATTATTAATTTTGAAATTACATTTATCAGGTACTTAAACAGTAGGATAATTTTGCCATCCTTGAGAAGTGACCTAGAGGTACCATATTTTTCTAGTGTACAATTCGGTACCTCTAGATATTAGATAATAAAATTTTTAATGTAAATTTAGGTACCTCAAGGTTCTATCAAGAACTGTAAAATTCTTCTAAACAGAAAGTACAAGACGAGTAGAATTTCATACATTTTATTGCAACATTTGGTTTAGGAAAATCTAGAGTTTAATTTAAAAACTTTTTAATCAAGGGAAAAGTTGAAATTAAATTTTAATTTTTGAATTACATTTATCAGGTAATTAAATAGAAAGTACAAGACGGGTAGAATTTCATACGTGTTACCATAACATTTGGTTTCGGAAAATCTAGAGTTTAATTTTAAAAATATTTTATCAGACCGCACACGAAGCACAACTCTATTTCCTTATCTAAGCTATTTGCTAGATTTGTCACCAAAAATGGATATTGCGAATAGGCGATTTTAATTGCATCTTTTAATTGTAATGTTTTACCTTTTTCGTCAAAGTTTTGCATACTTCTACGATTAATTTTGCACTTTTATAAATTGTAAGTTTAACGCATGTTAATTAGGTTAAAATAATTTATTCTAGCGAAAGGGCCTGTAGCCTAGTGTGGTTACAGGAGTCTCAGTAGCACCTGAGGTCCTGCGTTCGACTCCCTATGGGAGCGAATTTTTCACGATTTAACGGTGTTGTGCTTTCAGTAGTTGGCTACGTACCCGTCGACAGCGAGACACCTGTGGTGACTTCGTCAATCTCAAGGATTTAGCGGCCCAGTCTTCGAAGATACTCATAGGGGTAGGGTTTTCATACATGCGTTCATAGGGGTGAGTGCGCGTGTTATGAGTGTCTGTGTTGTACTGTGTAATTTAAAAAAAAATTATTCTAAACCTCTTACTTAAGAAGTAAGGAAATTCTTTGGATAAGTAATAATAGGGGGAGTGATGAGTACCATTTGGATTTTCATCTTTAAGGGATAGTGAAGTGAGCGTAAATCAACTAGTTAGGTTACTTATGGTGGAACCAAACCAATGCTCGCATTTACGTATAGTTATTCTTTCAGTGGTAGGCGACGTACCGTCAATAGCAAGGCTCTCGTGGTGACTTCGTCAATCCCAAGATATATATCAGTCCACTTTCGAATGTACTCATAGGTGTAGGACGTGTGTTTATAGGGGTGAGTGTACACACATCGTAGACGGTTGCATTTGTACAATGTTTCTGAAAAAAATCTAAGGGTTTTTCTTATCAGTTATGCACCGCTAATTATTAATTGAGACTCAGCTCTAGCTAGTCTCTGTGTCTCACTACAATATTTCAAAGTTGAGATATCACAAAATGATGACTAGGACTTATATTTATTAATTGTACTTTCTCAGAAATATTATATTAAGATACAATAAAAGTAACACTAAAAAGTTAAAACTAGAATTTTACAAGTATTCATAAATTTAATTTATTTTCTCCTAAGTACTTAAAATATTTAGTTAGCATATACTCCGAGAACTTCAAAGTTTAATTTTATTTATCTCCTGTTTTTTCCTGTAATAACTATGCTCTAGCGTGCTTGCGAGGCTATATGTGATCCGAATTTTAGGTCCACAATATATTCGGATTAGTTTTCCAAAAAGACTCTGCACTATAGGATTAGTTTCCTATTAGGACTTCGAGTCTTTACCTATTAGGACTCCTAAATTTCTCCTATATATATATCCCTTGTAAGCTGCACGAGGAGGGTACGACAGCCCAATGTATCGAGTATGGCTAATGGGCGATCAATCGCTCCAAGCGATCGATCCCCATCCGCCCCCCCCCTAAGACACTCCTCTCCCCCTTCCTCCTCCCTTTGTTATCTTCCTACTGCACCATAAATTTAAAAAAAAACAAAAGTTAGAAAAATTTATATATAGAAATACTATATATATATAATATTTGAATTCAAATTTGAATCGGATATATAAACTTTTGACTTATAAACTTTAGGTCTGTAAACTTTAGGTGTATAAACTTTAGATGTATAGATATACTATATATAAAAAATATTTGAATTCAAATTAAAATTTGAATTAGATATATAAACTTTTAACTTATAAACTTTGGGTCTCTAAACTTTAGGTGTATAAACTTTAGATGTGTAAATTTGAGCTGTACAAACTTTAGGTGTATAAACATTAAATGTATAGAAATTCTATATATAAAAAATATTTGAATTCAAATTCAAATTTGAATCGGATATATAAACTTTTGACTTGTAAACTTTAGGTGTATAAACTTTAAATGCGTAAACTTTAGGTGTATAAATTTACTAAAATAGGAAAGTAATACGGTGCCAAAAATAGAAACCACGTAGAGGAGGGGGTGATGATCACTACTAGGAAAAGCATTATCGCAAGTGGCCGAAAAGGGTCTTCGTAGACGGGGCGGCCGTCCGCCTGTAAGCCAACGACTATGAAGATCGCCGATCTTCGTAGAAGGGGCGGCCGTCCACCTGCAAAGATAATTTTCGCAGGCGGATGTTTGCTAGTCCGGTCCGCCTGCGAAAATAGGAATCGGCCGCCTGCAAAAAAAAAAAACTTCCGTCTGCGAAGATAGGTAGAAAATATTGAAATTTAATAATAATTTGCTCGTAAATTACTTTTAAATTATTTAATAGAAATTCTTGCAGGTAGATTATTATGTACATATATTGGAAGATTATCAAGCATTTGGTACTGATAAATGTACATATATTACATAACTCAAAAGTGTTGCCAAAAAATATGTATTACAATATTTTTTTACATTGTCACTTCAAACACGCCAACTAGTTAATACATTATGGCATAGCACTGTTCCACTCCCGAAGATCCTTGAATTCGTCACTTGTGGCTAGGGCACCCTCTGGGTCGAAGAAATCTCCTTTCACATGACAGCACTCATGGTGGATGAAGTGGCACAGATCACGCTAGACATTTTTTATGCCTGTATCGTCAAAGCTTGTTCGACATTCTAATCTTGACAACTGCATGCATTGAAGATAAACAATATATTAGTATCATAAATATGTGAAGCTGTCTAGCACATTGTATAAATACTTACATCCTCTACGTTAGTCCAGTACCTCCCATTAACTCTAAGGAATTCGCAAGTGTAATACCCACAAAGGACCGTTCCTCGTGGTTGCTTGTGACACTTCAGGACATATCATAAAAAAATAGTTAAAATTTGCAATTAGTGAAACAATTGGTATACATTAAGTGAGTGGAGTATTGCCGGCCAATAGGTACGTACTAGCAGCTTCTCCCTTGTTCGGGTCTGTTCTCCACCCTTGAACTTGTATTACTGGTATACACTGTATGGATGTCGTATCGTTTCACATTAAGGAGGATATTTATTTATAATACATTCATATAAAAATGCAAGAGTCATAATCACTTACTGCTGTAAGATTGTTAGAAATTCTTTGTATGACTAGTGTCTGTAATCGAGAGGGTCCAAGACTACCACGGTTCCGTCTTTAGGTTGGATGAGTAAACAGATATAATGATCGCTACATATTAACAACAGCATAGTTAGTTAGTACCAGCTAAAATAAGACATATGTGTAGAAGATAAATGTACCGGACTTACTTAAAATTATAAGCGGCCATGACGACTCTCTTATTTTGAAAGTGCAAGAAGGCTCGTCCAATGTATTGTGCGACAGTAATCAATTTCTCCTTGTGCAAGCCCTTCTTGTATTCAGCTATCTCTTTTGGATTCATGCCTTTAGTTGGTCAGACCCTGGTGCTAGCCTCACGGTATGTTGTGTTTGGCAGATCCAAGTTGGATCCAAGAAGCCAATAGGTTCTTTTTTCTTCCTAGCATCCATGTATTGCATCCTACAGAAGAAGTTTGTTAGTAACAATCACATGAATTTGTATTGTACATATTTTACATATAATTAATTAAAACTCATACTCACATGCACCAAACACTGACATAATTGACGTCCATCTTATCCCGACGATATATGGCGTGGAGATCTGAGAAATCTAGCCACATGTAACCTTCTTCGCCGAAACAATCTGCCGGTGATCGAGCTGTTATATTGCCCAAGCCTTTCTTGCTGGCCTCCATGTAGAAGGTATGTAACCTTTTCATCTCCCATGGTCCTTCGTTCAGTGCCCATTCCGGCAAGAGTGCTTTCCCATGTTCGTACTTTTTCGGGCAATCATCGGTTGCGAAGTATGTTGGCCCGGCTAGTTCAGCGGCCTTCTGGGGGTCATCATCTCTGAGCTTGGCACGTTCCTTACCCCCTCTGATGATGGTTACTATGAACTTCTCCTTGTTCTCATTTTTGGACTTGGAGTCGTGGCTCCTAAGCGGTCCGTCCGCCTGCGAAGATTGTGACAGAGGTGAATATACATTATTTCAAAATCTTTTTAAATTTATTTTTGTAATTTGAAAATGTCTACAGTAGTTTTAATAAAAATGGTAATTGTACATACAACCATACTTTTCAAATGTAAATCTTACTTAAATGTACATACTACTTTAAATTTTTTTAACAAATTTTGAAACAATGGTAAGTGTACATAAAAAATTGCTACTAAATTTTGAAACCTCTTTTAAAAAAACTTTTAAAATATAAAAAACTGTAAATGTTACACTACAAATGGTAATTGCACATATTAATTAGTACAAACTAATTAATATGCAAAATGTTGAGTACAATTGTTCGTCAATTTGCGATATGATCACACATCACCTTACATACCACCATTATATAATTATTAACTTCTTAGATGCTTACATGCCACTCAACAATCATTACCCTTTAATATTTTTTCCCACACCGTCCGTGCGCATGTAAGGCTTCACGGTTTTCTGAGTAGATGTCTCGACATTCTTAATCTTCTGTACAAACTGACTATAAAGTGGCATACTATCGTATTGGTTGTAATTTTCAACATCTTCAACCCCATCCACTCCCAATATCTTTTGTTTCCCTGGTAGCACTATATCTTTCTTCAAATTTGAAGGGTCTTTCACATAAAACACTTGCCACACGATTGGCGAGTACCCCAGGGTCATCCTTGTGACCCACACTCGCAAGGTCAACAACAGTAAGACCGAACTTATCAACATTGACCCCGTTCGGGTATTTTACCCACTGGCACTTAAATATGGGGAATTGCATTGTGTGCCCATAGTCGATTTCCCATATTTCTTCAATAAACCCGAAGTATGATTGTTTTTCCCCGGAATCATCAATTGCCTCCACACGGACACCGCAGTTTTGTGTACAGGTCTTATTATCTCTGTCTCTTGTACTAAACGAGTACCATTAATGTCATATCATTGCCAAGAATTTACTGTAGTTGATGGACCACAAGCCAACCACTTCATAGTTATTTCATCGGTAGTTTGTCCCTCAGGTAAGTCTAGGTCTCGCAACCAATCTATGAAGAGACGCTTGTGTTCTTTCATTATCCACTCGGTGGTGCGACCCTTATTGTTAGCTTGTATTAGTTCGATATGTTGATCGATGTAAGGCTGAACGATAGCAAACTGATGAAGCACGCTGAAGTGAGTTTCTTGGAATGATTTGTGATCATGGGTGACGAATCTCTTCTTTCCTATCGTTCCCCTGCCAGTCAATCTGCCCTCATGTCGGGGCACAGGTACTCCAATTGCATATCCATCTTTGAGGTAATCGATACAGCACTCGACAACCTCTTCAATACTATAACCCTCAACCATTGATCCCTCTGGATGTGCACGATTTCGGACGTAACCCTTCAAAGCAGCCATGTAATGCTCGTATGACCACATTTGACGGAGGTACAATGGGCCAAGCGCAACCATCTGTGGCACTATGTGAAAAATGACGGAGGGAAACACATCTCAAGTTGGCACTGTGTCTCATGTGCGAATGTACGGAGATTTCCTAACTCTTCGAGACTAATGACCTTTTGTGACACTGCGTTGAAAAAGTAGCACAACCTTGTGATAGCAACCTTTAAATGCTCCGGTTTTATGGCCCTTATTGCAATTGCAAGAAACACGGTGAGCAAGACATGACAGTCATGTGAATAATAACTAGATACCGACAAATCTTTCGTGGAAATTAGTCGATTGATGTTTGTTGAGAAACCTATGGGCACTCTGACATCGCGGAGTGACTTGCAAAATGACTTCTTCTCCTTAGGTGTCAGTGTGAAACAGGCTGGTGGAAGATATACTTTGTCATTCTTCTCACCTTCTTGAGGGTGTAACTCTTCCCCGATTCCCATCTCGACTAGATCCATCCTTAATTGCAGACCATCTTTTGTCTTCTTCGGCATGTCCAACAATGTTCCAACTATGTTGTCAAACACATTCTTCTCTAGATGCATGACGTCTATGACATGTCGAACCTCTAGATCTTTCCAGTACGGGAGGTACTTAAAGAGTATGGAATGCTTCTTGAATGGTGGAGGGAGTTTATCAACTGGCTTCGAACTATCATCTTGCTTCTCGAGTTTCTTGCGCTTTGTCCCCTTTAATGGTTTCTTAGTCACTTTTCCAAACTCGCAAACAATTTTCTCTGTCATTGCACACACTTTTTCCCCCGATGTAGGTTTTGCTGCAGGATCAGTCTCTTCAGTGCCATCGAACTCCGCCTTCATCTTGTGATACCAGTGATTTATGCGTAGGAACCGCCGGTGCCGCATGTACACAAGCTTGTTGGAATCCGGGAGATACCTATAGTACGTTCCATTCAAGCAGATCACACATCCTGTTTTACCTTTAATTGGACTTGAAACTGGAAACATTGCTGGATAATCTTTAATGGTCACGAAGATGATGGCCTTCACTGTGAAGTATTCCCTTAAGTACTCGTCCCACACTTTCAATCTCTCTTTCCATAAATCAGCCATATCTTCCAACAATGGTTCAAGAAATACGTCAATATCAATACCAGGCTAACGGGGTCCCTGTATGAGGACACAGAGTAGTACGTATTTCGCTTTTGACAAAGCCAGGTAGGAAGATTATACATGGTGAGAAGCACTGGCCAAGTACTGTGTAAGCTGCTCATGTGTCCAAATGGATTAACTCCATCAGTACTCAAGGCAAATCTAATGTTCCGTGGGTCTTTAGCAAACTCTCTATACTGAGCATCAAAGTTTATCCACTGACGAGCATCTGCCGGGTGTCGAATCATCCCATCCTTCTTGCGCCCTTCTTCATGCCAGCGCATTAGTTTCGCATCTCGTGGGTTAGACTATATCAGTTTAATGCGGTCTTTGACAGGAAGGTACCACATCACAAGCTGCGGGATTATTCTCTATCTTCCCTCAGTTGTGTCAGACGGTTCTAGGCCAGTATTGCTATTCGATTTGTACCGGCTAGCACCGCATGTTGGACATTCATCTAAAGAAGCATACTCTTTCTTGTAGAGTATGCGGTGATTTACGCACGCATGAATCTTTTCCACACCAAGTGAAAGGGGACATATGAGTTTCTTTGCTTGATATGTGCTGGATGGTAGCGAGTTAGGCCTCGGGAGCATTTTCTTCAGAAGTTCTAACAGACTGTCGAAACTGGTATCAGACCATCCATGTCTCACCTTTAAGCTCATAAGTTTAAGAACTAATCGTAGTATTGTGAACTAACTGTCACAGCCCTTTGACTCATCGTACAAAACTTCCTTAGCTGCCTTCTGTAAAGCTTCAAAGTTATTTAAACCTCTTGCTGACCCCATCAGCACCTCGAGTTCTGCATGACGTAACATTTCCTTTAGGTCGATTTTGTCCTCAACAGAACCATCGTCATGCACCATGTCTTTAACTTGTGTCGGAACTACATTTTCAGGCCCGTCCACTTGTTCTTCGCCATGACGTGCCCATATTTCGTACTTGTCCATAAATTCACGAGTTACTAAGTGCTCCTTCACTTTAAAAGCATCGCCGAAGTCCCAGGCTATTTCATTCTTACAGTCAGCACATGGACAAATTATCTTGCTCATATTGTTCTCCTCAGCATGTGCCTTGGCAATACCAATAAATTTAGACACTTTGTTTCTATATGGAGACAAAAACCTCGGCCAATGATACATCCATTCCCGACTTTCCATATCTTAAAAAAAATGAACATAAATTATTTGCACAATTAATACAAAATTTGTAGGGTTTATTGAAAAAACTTATCGCTATTCGAAACTAATTAACTAAAGGTTAATTGTAAATTAATAAAAAAACAAAGTTTATTTCAATTTTTTTTACATAGACATGCCAAATTAGTATATTAGGAAAATCTAACAAAATCATATCATTGGCATATTACAAACTAATATAATTATTTTTTGATTGCACCAAATAAATAGAAATTAAAAACTTTATTCTCTCTCTATATATGACAAGATCTAGATCTAGATCTAGAATTAGGAGGTGGATGTGATAGCAAAATAAAAAAAATTGTGAATTTATGTTACCACATTAATCCACCACAATAAGAGGCATCAAGTATTACACATGCATACATCTAACATCAACATATCAAAAGAAATTAAATTAAAAAACATGGAGCTTTTCCTTCACAATTTTGCATGTATAAATCAATCACAAATTGAGGTCTAAAACCTTAAAAAATTGTATACCTAGTGTGGAAATGAGTAGATCTAAGCACCGTAGAAAAATCCCCCGAAGATTTGAAGTTCAAAACCTCTCCCCATATTTAAGTCACTTTAGGAGAGAGAAACTTCGGGGAAAATGAACAGGGCTCGGGGAAGAAGAAGACTATATAGGGGCATCTTTGCAGGTGGGCCATATAAGCGGCGCCTGCGAAGATCGATCTTCGCAGGCGCACGACGTCTGCCGCCTGCGAAGATCGCGCCGCTTATATGGTCCGCCTGCAAAGATCGATCTTCGCAGGAGGACCGCCCCCTCCACCCCGGGTAAATTTTTTGCTGGCGGGGTTTTGGCTCCGAATTACTTTTCCGCCTGCGAAAATCGAACCCCTACGACACCAAAAATGAGTTTTCTAGTAGTGGATGTGGGGAGGGGGACCGATCGCTTGGAGCAATGGATCGCACCTTAGGACTTTCGCAATGTATCCTCTACGTTTTGTGATCAACTCCTCTACAGTGATCATTATCGGTCGGTGTCCGTGGTTTTTTCCCGTAAAGATTTTTCACGTAAAATTCATGTCTCCATTTTACATCTATATATTTACATAACACTCCGCCAGGGCTCTACCCGGATAATGTTTCAGAGAACAGTTGCGTTGATTGACTAGTCAGATGCGGCGACGGCTGGCGCCCGCACTAAACAAGATCTGCGCTTACTTGACTGCTATGATGAATTCGTCAAAAAAAAAATCATTGTAAGCTTCACCGTCAATCGATTTTAACGACGACGGGCTGTCTTAGTCATAATATATATTCACGTTGACAATTGTGCTCGTCATAAACACGGGAATTATATATATTTTGTCGTTAGCTGTTGGACATATTAGAATTTGGGTAGAAAGACCAAAAATGGTGCTACAAACGGCAATAAGTACAGTAATGGTGACCAAGGCTGGAGGGCTAATTCAAGATGATTTTTACGGTACTTTATATATACTCATAGTATAAATGATCCATCGATATAGATTCATATGATCTTCCTCTATATTAGTTTGCCGTATAACTTGAAAAGATTAGTTCCATAGTTTTACATATTTTTGTATTTTTGCGTTTCCTTTTTGTCAGATCCGGCTCGAGAGAAATCCGCTCGAGAGAATTCTGCAAGCGCCTGAGCCGAACTCGATGCTGTTGGCGACGGTGAGCCCCAGCCTCTCGTTCGCCGGTCACCAGCTGCCCCATCCGCATTGAGAAATTGTACTGATAGCCATCGTCTTTTACATTTTGCAAGACTGTCTCCTGGTGCCGGCTCCATGCAGGGATTGATACAACTGGCAAATCATCCTGTCATTAACTAATTGAACAAGAAATCAACATAGTAGATACTGAGAACTAAGTTGATATGTCTGACAAATATGAACTAACTAGTCATCTATCAATTTCATGGATCATGGCTATGCATGTCAAAACTTAACAGTGCTGATGTTTTTGATACAAGTGCGACAAAAGAAAAACACACTCTACTACCGATGGAAAATTACTCCCGATGAAAATAAATCACAATTTCAAATAACTAAACAACCCTTTTTAGATTTTCAACAAATACCAAACTAGCCCTTCTATAAACTGCAAGTATATAATCGCAATAGAATGTACCATAAAAATTCTCTAATTTAAGGTAGCCTTTTAACAAGTGGTAGCTACATAATTGGGAAGCATCAGCTGGTGCCCGGTGGAGAAAGACACTATGATAGCGGGTGATGGCAGGTGGACAATATGATCATCGATGTAGGCGGGAGGAGGAGCAGGGGCGGAGCTAGAGAAGAATGAAGGGGGGTGCACCACTAGTAGCATATAATTTTTTTAAGCAATATCACAACAAATTTTAATGTTTTTTGCACGCTGTTATCATCAGTGATACCAGTGGAGTGCACTGATATAGAAGCAGAGAACAAAATTGATTGCATACCAAATAAATAAATGCACTAATATTAGTAAAATGCACATGTTGACCTCTTAATAGGCTGGTGAATTTTCTCTAATATTACCTTAACTTTCAACTGAAAAAGTACACAATAATTAATTATGTAAAATAGATACCAGTCTAGAATATATTTTCTCAAGTCCATATTCTTTATGTACTATCTTCCTATCAAATTTCTCAGACTAGGATGGTAAGCAATAGCTTTCTCCTCGAGATTGGATCATACTCGATCCCCTATACCCAAGTGAAATTCATCATTCGATAAATTAATAGACAATAACTATATTATCCTTCAGTTTTTACATTGCATATCACAGTATGTATATAATTTCACTCCAAACCCTAATCATTTGAACTGAAAACACGAGAGCTATTATCACGTAATTGAAAACCTATCACTCACAGTTAGGAGCTCTTCAAATGAATCAAATTAATTAGTCCTCACGGTGCAAGCTGGACTGTATTGGGCTCCTTTCGTGGTGTGGTTGTAGGCCATTCGTGCTTGTGTGGTCTGATTTCTAGCGTGGGGGTACACCAAGCTTGACTGAGGGGGTGCACATATAGTCACTGAGGGGTATTAAGCACTAATTTTTCTTTTGGAACCGGGTGCCTAAGAACCCCCCTACTACTACTTAGCTTCGCCCCTGAGGAGGAGACGCTACCACACAACATCAAATAGGCGACACGGATGAGATCAATCAGACCGCTTCTCTAAAATAATATGTACTACACTATCAAAGACGTATCGAAAAGCAATATCATTGCTACTACGAAAAGGATTTTCGTTAACAGTATTTAAAAAACGTATGGTTTTTCGTGGGTGAACGATCACTCTGCTAGTAACCAAAGGCAATGTAAAAATCTTTACAAGCTGTTTTTTAGAGGGTAGACGTACACCGCCTTTCAATAATATGTTCACATACGTACGGTCATCCTAATATGTTCGCCCGTTTTAAGACTTCTGCCCTTAGACAAACGAAAAAATATTTTTAATTTTAGTGGTGGATTCGCAGACCCAAATTCCCAAACATGTATGTTGCGTGCATGAAAAATATAGGAGTTTGAACGCAGCACTCTGACTGCACACATTGTTCCCTACCATCTCACCATCAAGCACCTGTTTTTGGTCTAGATACATGCAATATATTATTATTTCGATTTGTTCTTCTCCAAAACTTATAATGCATGTTTCGTACTATCACTTCAAATTAAAATATCATCGACTACAACGTTAGTTGATCTCATTGATCTCCACATTTTGTTATAGAGCATGTTTACATCCGAGGTGATTTGAAATAAATATCTTAAGATTTCTTTAAATATGGATCTGAGATTTCCAAATGATCGAAAAGGTTGGCAGCTATAAACATGTAGATCTCGTCTAGGCCTATAATTTAGATATAAAATTTGTCTTCATCGGATTTAACGTGAAAAAGTCAGGAGTAGACAAGTGGTTTTTTTCTCAAATTGATTTTAGCAGTGGTTGCTTAAGTGTCGCCTATAGTAATTGATTTTCATATGCAAAAGTCCTCGGCCTGTAAAAATATAAAAGTTATTTTTCATAGGTAGTTGACTTAAGATCAATTTCCTAGGCAATTCTTGACCGAGGAGTCCAGTGCATTTGTACTGTCATCTTTTTACAGATTTTTTTTCTCACCTGCCTACAAAAATAAACGGACGGTATTGCCGAAAATCGTTTTGTGGTCATGTAAAATAACTCGCTAGGTTTCTTTCGTTTGCATCCCTCCTATCTAATCATATGTAGTCACGTCAAGGGATGAAAATAGTCGCAAACGATCGAAAACAAACCCTCAACATTTCCATAACTATTTTTCTCAGAAACAGAAACGATATCGGAAAACCAGAAATGGAACAATACGAACGGAAACATGTCAGCACATATCGGAAACCGGTAACAAATACAGAAACATTAAACTATGAAAACATATATTTAACTTTACATATGTTGTTATATATATAAATAAATTCAAGCTTATCCTATATAAATTACGAATTAACTTTATTTTAGCCATGCACTCAAGTTGGGGATTTGATTGAAGAGTCAATCAACCTTTAAACTGTGGGCCAAGTAGAGACATGACCTAAAAATATCAACATATTTAGAAATACAGTAATTACTATATTATAAAAGAGTAAATTCCATAAGAATACCGTAAATACGAAAACGATTGATATAACAACCAAACCATTTCCATCCCTAGTCACGTCCATGGTTTTCATAATATAGGGCCAGCCAATTGAAGCGTGTTTGCAATAATATAGGGATAAAAAAAAACACAGACACGGGTAGAGAAAACACGTACGTCTATGAAAGGTCCATCATCATAAATATGGTTTCATAAAAATATGACTATAATATCTATTTACAGATAAGGGACATACCGACGTCACTGATTACTTCTAATTCACAGACGTTTCTCTTAGATGGAGAACATGCTATATATGTAACGAAGTTTTAGATCTTAACTTGGTATAGAACTTGATAGTGAACAATCTTTTCATTTGACATTTAGTTGTTCACGTGTTAGTATAAGTTTGACATGTTCCCAGACATATTTTAAAAAATAATTTTTGAAATTTCCAAATGATTTTGGATTGAGACATGTTTCTATACGAAAACTGTAGAGCTCGACCCGTTCTATATCTTGTTAGTGACATGACATCGTTTTCATTTGACGTTATCTATATGTTACAAGCTTTTCAAGTCTATTAGGAAATTTTTTTTTTCAATTTTTCAACTGACCTCGTATAGAGATATGAACTATATCAAATTTGTATAGCTCGACAAGAGTTGTTGTTGATCCTCTCTGTAAAAATCATTTAGCGTTAAATATGCTTTACAAGTTTTAGTGAGGTGAACTTAAAATAGCTACGTCCCATGTTCATTCAAGTACGTAGGGTGTCATACGTGAGACGGTAAGCAGGTTAAACGAGGCAAATGAGGTTCAAATCGTATATACCGCACACACGCTCATTTTCATGAAAAGAAAAAGTGTAAGGCCTTGTTTAGTTGGTGAAATGAAAATTTTTAGATGTCACATCGGATGTTTGACCGGATGTCGAAAGGGGTTTTCGGACACGAATGAAAAAACTGATTTCATAACTCGCCTGGAAACCGCGAGATGAATCTTTTGAGCCTAATTAATCCGTCATTAGTACATATAGGTTAATGTAGCACTTATGACAAACTGTGCAATTAGTTTTTCATTTTATTCATATTTAATGCTTTATACATGTATCCAAAGATTTGATGTGACGTTTTTGGAAAAAAAAATTTGGGACGACCGTGTATGATGAAACTTGGAGTACCCTACAGTACCTAGCTAGTAAAATACGATATTTTTTCGAGGTTTTTTTTTCTTAAAAAGTCAAGTCAACATACATGGCTACAACGGCACGCCAGCTAGGCCAACTTGTGCTTATAACTTAAGTTGATATAGCTTGAAAAATCTATAATCATTTATTCTTTTCTTTTAATATCAAATCACGGTAATACACAATATGCATGTTATGCAATATTTTGTCTCTCGAAATTGTTAAATATGCTTCTAAAACACTTTAAAACAACATTCAATTAATTAAAGGTGAAACAATATACTATATGTTAAGCTATAATTAATTAATACATAAAAGGTAGCATATACAATACGCATTTATGGCTAAGTATAAAAGTACGATTCAACGACTATGATTAAAAATGGTAGTGACCCAACAATCTTTCTTTTCTCGATGATATGGCTCTACGCATATTAAGTAAATAGGTCCAACTAACATATATATAGGAATTAATAGTATATTAGTGTTTGCAATTTACAATAGAACAAAAACAGAGTATCAAAACGCTAAAACCTCTAAAATTAGTTCTAACGAGATGATATTAACAGTCGTCCTGGCAACTTCATAGAAATTTGTATAGGCTACACACATGGAAATAGCTATACGTCCAACTCAAACGTTACGATATGCATCTGACCGGTGTATGTGGGTTCCTGCAGCTTGCATGGGTTCACCAAGAGAGAAGCAGCGGTGATTGGTGGATATGGTATGGTCAGACGTGGATCGTAAGAATCCCGTCGTACGCATAGCAGTGCTCTACACATATATATTCTCTCTGATCCGGTCAAATTAATTTATATGTATGTTTGGACAAATTCCAAATCTATGTATAGGTTTGTTCAAAAATAATATAATATATGGGGTATATAAAGTTTTATATATAAAATATATAATTGAAAAATAATGTTCGGGGTTGTATTTTGAAAATCGTTTTGATATCCAAGAGGACATGTTCTTTTGTGAGGGAGTGTAATGAATGAAAATGATCCATGTATACAATTATTTCACATTGACTACCGTCTATAAATAGCAGTCTTCTTGTAGACATCCTCTTCATCCTTGCAAGTTAACCCTTTCCTCTTTCCTCAATGTCCCACACAACCCATACCTTCTGCTAAGCGCGCTGTTAGCTCCTTGTGGAGATTATGGGTACCCCATATCCACACGGCATGGTTATCCGACTAGTAATAGGGGATAATATATATGTATGGAATATGTAACAGATCGTGACTTGGGTATTACGTTTTCCTATATATTATGGAACGGCCTAAAGTCCTGGTTTGATAAGATTGTAAAGTAGATTTAGGAAACCGATACCGTATTGGTTAAGGTTTCTATCTTGTAATCCTGCCCCCCATCCTATATAAGGTGGGCAGGAAGCCCTCTAGGGGGCATGAGACAACCTGATCGTCAGATCAATACATACTCGGCGGATTCAAATCCCCAAACAGGAGTAGGGTATTACCTCTCATTGAGAGGGCCTGAACCTGTCTAAATCCTTTGTCTCTGCATCCATCCACTTTTAGGTCTCGTGCGCTACCCCGTTTTATTATTGCCGAATTCATGTTTCGACAGTTGGCGCGCCAGGTAGGGGAGCGCCGAGTTTCCCATCGATAAGTGTGATGAAATAAATCACTGGCGGCGACAGCCCAACAGGATTGGAGATCAATCTACTACAATCCAGCCGCCAATCTAGTCGTCGTCGTCGCCGTTTTCTATTATGCTCGGTGAGATTGATTTCGCTGAGATTAGACTGGACGCTTTGGGTTCGACATGGAGTCGGCGCCTTGGCGGAGGCATGCAGCAGGGCGTCATCCACCACAGACCCAGTCACCCAGCCGCGCGAAGACAGCTACTCGCCGGGACAGGTTCCAAATCGGCATCAGCTTTGTCATCTCATCGATTCAATTTCTTCGGTCAATTTCCAATTGGTCGTCTCCGGTACTTTGGCTACGGGCACACAACAATAAGCCGAATCAATGCTCAAGTACATGCAGCAATCCGTTGCCGCCGACATCACCTTCTGATTAAATTGATCTACAATGAGATCGGGAGAGCAGCTCATCAAAGCCACCTGCAGTCTATACGGCAACCCAACTATCTCGTATATATATGGACATCACCATCTGGCCGAGATTGGTTGGACTAAGGACTGGTGTCTCCGTCTACAAGACTAGCCTATTATGCCGCTGTTGTTGGGCGTCTACAACTTCACCGCCGGCCTGTCTCCACCGCCGTCGACTGGTGTCCTCGCCTATACGGTTGGTTGGTCACACCATCGTTGATGGGCGTCTTCGCTTTCACCGACCGGCTTGCTTCCGCCGCCGACTAGTGTTTTCGCCTATACGGTTGGCGGACTCCGCCGCCGTTGATGGGCCTCGTCATCTACACCGGCTTGCCTTCGCCACTGCTACCCGGTGTCTTCGTTGCTATTGATGGATGGCTTCGGTCCTACATCAGCTGCTTCTGTTGTCGCCGAGGGAATACAAAAAAGCTAAGTCATTATTAATTTTCTTTATATGATATTTTCCTTTTCCTCTGCCTCACTATATCAACTGGTTCGCCGTTTACTAGTGAGTCGGGGGCTACATATGTTATATCATATTTTTTAATAATTTCCATAATATTCATCTTGATTGCTTGCGACATAATCTGAGTACAAAAGTGCCTATCGAGTTATGGAGTTCCATCTTCCTATGCTTTCCGTTTGGTTTGCCAATGGATAGTTGCCTTTGGGCCGATTCCTAGCACCCGGGGGCTCGTTGGATGGACCGAATAACGCAAGGTGCTAAGTATTATTCGGAATAAATCAAAAGCATAGAGATGAGATAAATTTATTTTCTGCTCTTAATAATTGCAAAAGTACCCGAGTAGTAAATTCTGATTCGTGAAACTTTGTTCCATTAATGACGAACTCATGTCACTCATATGCATGTTTGGGAAGTGCCTAGGCCGACTCCCATTGCTTGGGGCTATGACAAGTCGGACAGAGTGTTTAAACGTGATGAGTCATCTGCTCGGGGAAATCAAAATTGACAAGAGGAGAAATATATATTTATAAATGTTTTAAAATACTTGCATTTTTCTCGAGTATTATATTTACATCAGATACTACTCATCCTATATGTTTGTTCTGCAGGATCCAGATCCAGATATGCATGAAAGGGATTCATGGCGTTAAGCTTATCTCTTATGCTCCAGGAATGGATCAGTCAGAACATCACCACCGGCTTGCCGTCGTCGCCGCCGACTGGTGTCCTCGCCTATACAGTTGGGTGGTCACACCGCCGTTGTTGGGCGTCTACGTCTTCACCGACCGGCCGCCTCGCCCGCCGCCGACTGGTGTTTCCGCCTGCACGGCAGGCCTATTATGTCGCTGTTGTTGGGCGTCTACGTCTTCACCGACCGGCCGCCTCGCCCGCCGCCGACTGGTGTTTCCGCCTGCACGGCTGGCCTATTATGCCGCTGTTGTTGGGCGTCTACGTCTTCACCGACCGGCCGCCTCGCCCGCCGCCGACTGGTGTTTCCGCCTGCACGGCTGGCCTATTATGCCGCTGTTGTTGGGCGTCTACGTCTTCACCGACCGGCCGCCTCGCCCGCCGCCGACTGGTGTTTCCGCCTGCACGGCTGGCCTATTATGTCGCCGTTGTTGGGCGTTTACGTCTTCACCGACCGGCCGCCTCGCCCGCCGCCGACTGGTGTTTCCGCCTGCACGGCTGGCCTATTATGTCGCCGTTGTTGGGCGTCTACGTCTTCACCGACCGGCCGCCTCGCCCGCCGCCGACTGGTGTTTCCGCCTGCACGGCTGGCCTATTATGTCGCCGTTGTTGGGCGTCTACGTCTTCACCGACCGGCCGCCTCGCCCGCCGCCGACTGGTGTTTCCGCCTGCACGGCTGGCCTATTATGCCGCTGTTGTTGGGCGTCTACGTCTTCACCGACCGGCCGCCTCGCCCGCCGCCGACTGGTGTTTCCGCCTACACGGCTAGCCTGTTATGCCGCCGTTGTTGGGCGTCTACGTCTTCACCGACCGGCCGCCTCGTCCGCCACCGACTGGTGTCACCGCCTGCACGGCTGGCCTGTTATGACGCCAACTGATGCTATCTTCTTCACGGCTGGCTACATCACCGTCACCGCTAATAGGCATCATCTTCAACACAAGCTGTCTACGTCTGCTGCTGACTAGTGCTCTCACCTCTACGTCTGGTTTAGACAGCTACCACTACTGATGAACATCATCGTCTTCCGTCGCCGACTGGTTATGCTGTCGCCGACTAGTGCTTTTATCTTCATAACTGCGCGTCTTCAGTACCAGTTTGCTTCTGTTGCCGACGACTCGTGTTCACTTCATCACGGCAATGCAACTTTGTCATCATGGTAGAGCGACTTCATCTTTATTATCTTCGGCACTGGCAAACTCTATTGCTGCTACTTCGCAAGTTTTGCTACTTCACCAACCACGACGTCTTTGTGAGCCTCGACATCTCGGCATGCGATGCCATGTTATTTTACTACAACAAGAGGCTCTCCAATATTCAGGATTTCTACTTGGACATCTTCAACACATATCTTCAATCAAGCAATGACTACTCGACGACAAGAAGCTATAATTCTCGACTCTATGTTCAGTTGTTTCCCAACTAACCAAAGAGTCGGGGGCTACACAAATACAAGGCGCAAAATTTGACAAATTTTATGTCAAGCTGAAGAAATCAATTCATCAACCAACGAGTCAACTCCAGGAGTCATTATCTTCATCTTTGATAATATATAGAGCAGACATTCTACTTCAACAACTTGAAATATTTCGGTTTGGACGAGTTGGACAACAACATCAACACTCCTCCAAGTGAAGCATCTACAACAGCTATAACATTAATTTGATGGATTATTGTCACTGACATCATCACCAGCACCTCTGCTTCATCGGCCCTGACATCTCCGCTGTTGCTAATAGATGATTATGTTTTCGCCGACTTATTATTTCACCTTCATGGTTGACCTACTATGCAAATGCTGATGAGCGTCTTTGTCATTATCATTGGTTGCTACACTGCTATTGGCTGGATCACCAACATCGTCATCTTCATCAACATACTGTCAAGCCTCTTCAAGATAGCCCACTCTACTACTGTTTGATGAGCAATTTCGTCATCATAGTCGATCATCTCTGTTGCTACTGACGGTTGCATTTGTCGTCGTCAACTATTTTCTTCATTTTCATGATTGGTGGATTTCGTTATTGCCTTTGATACGTGTCTACATCTTCACCGTCGGCTTGCTTTCGTCACCACCGACTGGTATCCTCGCCTTCACGGATGGCTTATTATGTCGCCACTAATGGGCATCTTCATCTTCTTCACCGGCTGCCTCATTTGTCACCGACTGATTATTTCGCCACCATGGCTGCTCAATTTTGTCGATGTTGCTGGATGCCTTCATCTTCACTGTTGGCTGACTTGTCTGCTGCCGACTGGTTTCTTCGCTCCACAGCTATGCAACTTCATCACTTTTGATTGCTACCATCAATGGACAATTGTGACTACGACAGAAGGACAAGCTATATGCTCAGGGGTTTACTAGCTCAAACACAAGTATCATACCTTCAATTTGGACTTGCTCTGGATATATGCACTATGAATTCGTGATCATGGGTCTATTTTCTATGCTCAAAGACTGGACTATTTATTATTCCCCGTAAGGGTTATCAACTGAATACTTGCGCCAGTCGGGATTCAATTGTTACACCTATTTTGGAGTATCCCATAAGGGATAATCATTCAGATCAGAACCTATTCATATGAGCTACACTTGGTCTATATTACCCGGAAGATTTATTACTCGGGAGCATGTTACATGCGTCATCCTTTAAAGGGTGTCGAAGGTATATTTTTTGGCCTAGGCCTAATATGTCTGCAGCCCATATTTTCAGGTGTGGCCTGTCACGTTCTTTTAGGGACTTAGGCACTTTTCGCTTAGGCCAAAGTGCGCGTGATCAAGTGCCCAATACCTTAAAATCCTTTTATACCGCAGTTACTCGACTTTTTAGGAGTTGGTACAATGCATCTTAAAAGGTGTCAAACAGTAAAGCTTTATATAGCTGCCCCGCTGACTTTTTTATATAGTCAAGGTGCTGTTTGGGTTTATCAAGCAATTGATTGGATATAATATCATTGCTTTTTGCCACGTAAGTGTGCATTTTTATTGACCAATATTATGGCTTAGGCTGATTATATATTATGGTCATTTTTTAGGCGGTTGGTAAATCCTTTATGAGTTTACTTACTCGGATGTTATACCACATGTGCCATATATTTTCAGGTGTGGTGAAACCATGTGTCTTTTAGGGACTTAAGCACATCTGTTAAAGCAGTGTGCGCATGGCGTATGCCCAATACTTTGGAAATTTCTTTATTCACAGCATTCAAGCTTCTTTATAGTTGTTTTGCTATGTGAACTTTCAAAGATGTTGTCAACTTTAGGTTGTACGCATCATATTATGCCAAGCAGTCGGTATATCACTTGGATCATATTATTCGGGGATTCACACCGCATATGCTATATATTGATATCAAGTCACTTGGTTGATTACAATTATCAAAACCACTCGGTTGGTTAGATTATTTATTCCTTGACTATATGTTTGGTTGGTTCAATTAACCACATAGTCGGGGGCTACACCTATTAGGTGCATCTATTCGATGCACCTGACTTTATTTTTCAGCCCTCCACAGTCTTCAGATTTGGTAAAAGTACTCGGGAGACCATGGCGAAGATGATTGAAGCACTCGGCTTTGGAGTAATCTAGTTCGAGAGAAGATTATATTTTCGACTGTGAAGGTCTCAGGGGCTACTGTGGAGATTATGGGTACCCCATATCCACACGGCATGGTTATCCGACTAGTAATAGGGGATAACATATATGTATGGAATATGTAACAGATCGTGACTTGGGTATTACGTTTCCCTATATATTATGGAACGGCCTAAAGTCCTGGTTTGATAAGATTGTAAAGTAGATTTAGGAAACCGATACCGTATTGGTTAAGGTTTCTATCTTGTAATCCTGCCCCCCATCCTATATAAGGTGGGCAGGAAGCCCTCTAGGGGGCATGAGACAAACTGATCGTCAGATCAATACATACTCGGCGGATTCAAATCCCCAAACAGGAGTAGGGTATTACCTCTCATTGAGAGGGCCTGAACCTGTCTAAATCCTTTGTCTCTGCATCCATCCACTTTTAGGTCTCGTGCGCTACCCCGTTTTATTATTGCCGAATTCATGTTTCGACACTCCTGGTTGCATATATATATACCAGGCTCTCTGTCTTCGATAGATAATAGCAAAGATATTATTAGAGATTAGCTAGCTAGTTACCCACTAGCTATACGCTGATCGACTGATCAGGTAAACTATATCAAACCGAACTTTTGGTTAATTTGTAATTTTAATATCATGCATGTATGCAGCAGGTACATCTGCACGTCAAGAATTTTGGCTTGCTTAGTTTCACCTATTTTGGCGGTGAAACTACATAAAATATCAGATTTATTTGATTGCCCATTCCGTATTGTCGAAACATGATTTCGGCAATAATAAAAGGGGGTAGCGTACGAGACCTAAAAGTGGATGGATGTGGAGACAAAGGATTTAGACAGGTTCAGGCCCTCTCAATGAGAGGTAATACCCTACTCCTGTTTGGGGATTTGAATCCGCCGGGTGTAGTATAGATCTGACGATCAGGTTGTGTCATGCCCCCTAGAGGGCCTCCTGCCCACCTTATATAGGACGGGGGGCAGGATTACAAGATAGAAACCTTAACCAATACGGTATCGGTTTCCTAAATCTACTTTACAATCTTATCAAACCAGGACTTTAGGCCGTTTCATAATATACAGGGAAACGTAATACCCAAGTCATGATCTGTTACATATTTTATATATATAAGTTATCCCCTATAACTAGTCGGATAACCACGCCGTGTGGGTATGGGGTACCCATAATCTCCACAGTAGCCCCTGAGACCTTCACAGTCGGAAAGATAATCTTCTCTCGAACTAGATTACTCCAAAGCCGAGTGCTTCAATCATCTTCGCCATGATCTCCCGAGTGCTTTTTCCAAATCAGAAGACTGTGGAGGGCTGAAAAAATAAAGTCAGGTGCATCGACTAGATGCACCGAGTGGTTTCGATAATTGTAGTCAACCAAGCGACTTAATATTAATATGTAGCATATGCGGTGTGAATCCCTGAATAATATGATCCAAGTGATATACCGACTGCTTTGTAAAATATGATGAGTGTAACCTAAAGTTGGCTACATCATTGAAAATTCACATAGCAAAACAGCTATAAAGAAGCTTGTATGTTGTGAATAAAGAATTTTCCAAAGTATTGAGCATACGCCATGCGCACACTGCTTTAACAGATGTGCTTAAGTCCCTAGAAGACACATGGTTCCACCACACCTGGAAATATATGGCATATGTGGTATAAAATCCGAGTAAATAAACTCATAAAGGATTTACCAACCGCCTGAAAAATGACCACAATATATAATCAGCCTAAGCCATAATATTGGTCAATAAAAATGCACACTTACGTGGCAAAAAGCAATGATATTGTATCCAATCAATTGCTTAAAAACCCAAACAGCACCATGACTATATAAAAAAGTCAGCGGGCCAGCTATATAAAGCTTTACTGTTTGACACCTTTTAAGATGCATTGTACCAACTCCTAAAAAGTCGAGTAACTGCGGTATAAAAGGATTTTAAGGTATTGGGCACTTGATCACGCGCACTTTGGCCTAAGCGAAAAGTGCCTAAGTCCCTAAAAGAACGTGACAGGCCACACCTGAAAACATGGGCTGCAGACATATTAGGCCTAGGCCAAAAAATATGCCTTCGACACCCTTTAAAGGATGACGCATGTAACATGCTCCCGAGTAATAAATCTTCCGGGTAATATAGACCAAGTGTAGCTCATATGAATAGTTTCTGATCTGAATGATTATCCCTTATGGGATACTCCAAAATAAATATAATAATTGAATCCCGACTGGCGCAAGTATTCGGTTGTAACCCTTATGGGGAATAATAAATAGTCCAGTCTTTAAACATAGAAAATAGACCCATGATCATGGATCCATATTGCATGTATCCAGAGCAAGTCCAAATTGAAGGTATGATACTTGTGTTTGAACTAGTAAGCCCCTGAGCACGTAGTCACAATTGTTCATTGATGGTAGCTGACGCAATTGGCATAGAGACAAGACGACCAATACAGAGATAATATTGCCCAGCAGAGGTGGCAAAAATATTGGTGGTAGTGAAGATAGTGATACCAATCAAAAGTGATGAAGTTGCACAGCCGTGGAGGCGAAGAAACCAGTCGGCAGCAGTCAGATCAGCCAGTAATGAATATGAAGGCGCTCAGCAATAAAGTTGTGTAGCTATGGCAGCGAAATAATCAGTCGGTGACAGACGAGGCAAATCAAAGGCGATGACGAAATCCACCAATCATGAAGATGAAGAAAATACTTGACGACGACAAACGCAACCGACATGATGAAGATGACGATGTCGGTGATCCAGCCAACAGCAGTGTAGCAACCAATGATAATGACAAAGACGCTCATCAGCATTTGCATAGTAGGTCAACCGTGAAGGTGAAATAATAAGTCGGCGAGAACATAACATCCATTAGCAACAGCAGAGATGTCAGGGTCGATGAAGCAGAGGTGCTGGTGATGATGTCAGTGACAATAATCCATCAAATTAATGTTATAACTGTTGTAGATGCTTCACTTGGAGGAGAGTTGATGTTGTTGCCCAACTCGTCTAAACCGAAATATTTGAAGTTGTTGAAGTAGAATGTCTGCTCCGAAGCAAAGATGAAGATAATGACTCCTGGAGTTGACTCGTGGGTTGATGAATTGATTTCTTCAGCTTGACATAAAATTTGTCAAATTTTGAGCCTTGTATTTGTGTAGCCCCCGACTCTTTGATTAGTTGGGAAGCAACTGAACATAGAGTCGAGAACTGTAGCTTCTTGTCGTCGAATAGTCATTGCTTGATTGAAGATATGTGTTGAAGATGTCCAAGTAGAAATCCTGAATATTGGAGAGCCACTTGTTGTAGTAAAATAACATGGCATTGCATGCCGAGATGTCGAGGTTCACAAAGACGTCGTAGTTGTTGAAGTAGTAAAACTTGCGAAGTAGCAACAATAGAGTTTGCCGGTGCCGAAGATAATAAAGATGAAGTCGCTCCACCATGATGACAAAGTTGTATTGCCGTAATGAAGTGAACACAAGTCGGCGGCAACAGAAGCAAACTGGTAGTGAAGACGCGCAGTTGTGAAGATAAAAGCACCAGTCGGCGGCGGCATAATCAGTCGGCGACGGAAGATGATGATGTCCATCAGAAGTGGTAGCTGTATAAACCAGACGTAGAGGTAAGGGCACTAGTCAGCAACAGACGAGACGACCGGCGATTAAGATGTAGATGCCCAACAACGGCGGTATAATAGGCCAGCCGTGCATGCGGAAACTCCAGTCGGCGACGGACGAGGCGGCCGGTCGGTGAAGACGTAGACGCCCAACAACGGCGGCATAATAGGCCAGCCGTGCAGACGGAAACACCAGTCGGCGGCGATGGAGGCAGGCCGGTGGTGGAGTCGTAGACGCCCAACAACGACGGCATAATAGGCCAGCCGTGCAGACGGAGATACCAGTCGGCGGCGGCGAAGGCAAGCCGGTCGGTGAAGACGTAGACGCCCATCAACGGTGGCATAATAGGCCAGCGTGCAGGCGGAAACACCAGTCGGCGGCGATGGAGGCAGGCCGGTGGTGGAGTCGTAGACGCCCAACAACGATGTCGCGACCGGGAAAATTGCCTTTTCCCGAACGCTAGTGTATTAATCCCCGTCCCAGGAAAAGCCGGGGTACACCATACAAACATGATATAAAAGACACATCTTTATTACATCGATAATATTTACATTATTACAAAGGCACTTAAGGCCTGACAATCAAAAATAAACAGCAGCGGACTAGCGGGCCTACGGCTCCATCTTCACAGGCGCTCAACTGGGGTATAAGCCAGGACTCCACCTAAGACATCTTCTCCAAAGCTTCTCTTACTGAAGGGGGGGAGAGAGATAGAGCAAGAATGAGTACAACCACAGTACTCAGCAAGCCATACCGGGGATGCACAATTAATGCAAAGGAGTACAAGGGGATAATAATAGGGGTTAGGTTTTGCGGTAAACAGCATTTAAAAGTCACTTAGTTGCCCAAAGCTATTTTATAAAGACGATCCTAGAGCTACACAGTATTATTAAACAAGGCCGTGAACCCTCACGAACCTGCCTTAACCCAAGGCCTACGATGATTCAGACCGAACTGGCAACCCGACCCTGGGTCCCAGCTCGTCCCAAGCCAACCCAGGCCAACCATTCCACATTTTAGTTGTTGAGCAAATTTTAAGAATTGAAACACTGACTTGGGTACATTGCTCGGCTTGCCCATAACCGAGGGCGCGGCTATTCGAATAGATTATACTCTGATCAGAGGTGTACATCTTTACCCACAAGACACATCTTCCTCACGTGCAACCACGTGCCACATACCACCACGGTATACGGACGGAAGACGTGACATAGTTCCCAACCCATCCTAGCCATAAACAAGAGTACCGACCCAATCCCACCTACGGCCGGAACCTCCGGGACAGGCAGGCAGGACTGAGCCCCTAGCAGCAGGGCACCAACCCTCTGCCATGACATCTCGACTACCGGGCCGCAGCTCGTGTAGCCTTCATTTGCCCTGGAGAATGTCCATCGACCCCCGACTTCATCCATCTCCAATCCGTGTACTTTTGTTTATAACCAGACTGAGCCATAAACTAAGCCTTACCCACTAGACATGTGGAAGTACGGTAGTGCTTTGCAACAGAGGCCCGAGCTTAATCCTTATAGTGGCCGGGGTGCTACTTCCCACAACTGGCATGCACCCAAACCCCACCGAAAACAGGTTTTAGGGGTTTTGAAAGAGGAAGAGAGGTGTATGTCCAATTCCACCATAAACCAACAATTCCATAGTGTCCAAATGATATGAGACTTCCCAAAGTCTAAAGTTATAAAACCACCTAATGTTGCCTAATTAACCAGCGAAGCATCTACCTAAGTTCATACTAGTGGAACCATAAATAGAGTACTCACTAGTTGGGGTTTTGTTTAACCTAGGGTGAACAAAGTAATAATAACAATAACAATAATAATAAGGTCATAACAAAGGTAAATAGGTATGGCTAGATAAAACAGTGATAACGCGGGAATTTAAATAAAGCGGTAATGCAATAATTTAAATCAACATAATTTTACAAACTGGGATTCAATATGATCAAGGATGATGTGACTTGCCTTGCTCGCTTTCCCAAACGACGGCTTCGACTTCCACGAAGAGCGGATCTTCCGAAGCTGCAGCGTCTACACGACCAACGGAAAAGAAAAGGCTTTTACTCTAATAAACTCCACATAACAGCAGAAACAAAGCACAAAAATGGGTTCTTGACTTCTTAAGGAAAAATTAGAGACTTGAACGGTCCAATTCCGAGTTCAAATGGCCAAGATATGGCCATTTGAAGTTTATATGCTCTTTAAATGGATATTTGCGAATTTCTTCATTTAAATTTTAATTAAAAACCCATTTATTGCGTCAGCCGGGAGAGAGGGCGCGCGGACCGGGTCCACGGGAGTGGGGCCCACGCGTCAGCCTCTCGGTCCACGGTGGACCGGGAGCACGCGGCTGGCGGCGGCCGGCGCCGTGGGTCCCACGCGTCAGCCGCACCCGCGGGCGCGGGCGGCTGACGGCCGGGCCCACTTGGCAGCCGCGAGGGCGCGCCCGAAGGCGGCCTCGCCGGCACGGCCGACGGGAGGCGGCACGCCCGCGCCCCGATGGTCACCGCCGGCGACCACCGGCGCGGCGGAGCGGCGCCCGAGAGAGCGGAGAGGAGAAGGAAGCGAAAGGGCGGTCTTCGGCTCACCCCGGGTCGACGGCGACGACGGGAACGGCGGCCGAAGCGGAGGAAGGCGGCGGCGCGGTTCGGGACGGCGAGGACGACGGCGTTCCGGCGGTCGGCGAGCGAATCGGAGGAGCGGACGGGGTCGACGACGACGCGGCGAAGCCGATGGAGGTGACGCCGAGACGGGAGGAAGTCCGGAGCGACGGCGGCGGCGAACCGGAGCTCGTCGGCGACGGCGGAGAGAGAGGAAGACGGCGCGAGCGCGATTCCGACGGTGAGAGCAAGCGGCGAACGGCGGAAACGGAGGAGAGAGGCACAAGGAGCAATTATATAGCACCGGGAGGGGGAGAAAGCGGCCGGAGGTGAAGGAAACGGGCGCGGAGATCTCGGCCGCCATTGATGGCGCCGGCGAGGTTTGCGGGAGCGATTCCAAACGGATCCGAGGGAGAGAGAGAGGGGAAAGTGGGGGAAACGGGAGAGGGAATCGCGGGGAATGTTTCCCCCCACTTTAATGCGCGCGGGGACGGCGGGAGGCGGCGAGATTCGCGGCGGCGGCGGCGCTAGGGCACGGGCGGGCGGCGGGCGCGGCGCAAGGAAGGCGATGACAGGTGGGCCCCACCCGTCAGCGAGGGTGGCGGGCGGGCCCGCCTGTCAGCGGCGCGCGCGCGGGGAAGGGCCGATGGGCCGCGGGGGAGAGGAGAGAGAGGGAGAGAAGTGGGCCGAGCCGGCCCAAGATGGGGAGGGGGGGGAAAAGAAGACTTCTTTTAGGGTTTTTCTTTTTATAAACCTTTTTAACTTTGTTTATTTCTTCTCAATTATTATTTGTGCTCTGAAAATTCCACTAAAATTTGAGGGCACCTTTTAGACCAAGGAGAATTTAACAAAAATTCTCCGGGTCACATTTGAATTTTTCTTGTACGTATTTTAGTGTTTGCCAATTTCTTTTCGAATTTTAATTAATTCTATTATTCCTTTTAGAAAATGATTTTTATTTCGGGATGAATTTATCAGGACGTGACAAACGACGGCATAATAGGCCAGCCGTGCAGACGGAGATACCAGTCGGCGGCGGCGAAGGCAAGCCGGTCGGTGAAGACATAGACGCCCATCAACGGTGGCATAATAGGCCAGCGTGCAGGCGGAAACACCAGTCGGCGGCGATGGAGGCAGACCGGTGGTGGAGTCGTAGACGCCCAACAACGACGGCATAATAGGCCAGCCGTGCAGACGGAGACACCAGTCGGCGGCGGCGAAGGCAAGCCGGTCGGTGAAGACGTAGACGCCCAACAACGGTGGCATAATAGGCCAGCGTGCAGGCGGAAACACTAGTCGGCGGCGGACGAGGCGGTCGGTCGGTGAAGACGTAGACGCCCATCAACGGTGGCATAATAGGCCAGCGTGCAGGCGGAAACACCAGTCGGCGGCGGACGAGGCAGCCGGTCGGTGAAGACGTAGACGCCCAACAACGGTGGCATAATAGGCCAGCGTGCAGGCGGAAACACTAGTCGGCGGCGGACAAGGCGGCCAGTCGGTGAAGAGGTAGACGCCCAACAACAGCGGCATAATAGGCCAGCCGTGCAGACGGAGATACCAGTCGGCGGCGGCGAAGGCAAGCCGGTCGGTGAAGACGTAGACGCCCATCAACGGTGGCATAATAGGCCAGCGTGCAGGCGGAAACACCAGTCAGCGGCGATGGAGGCAGGCCGGTGGTGGAGTCGTAGACGCCCAACAACGACGGCATAATAGGCCAGCCGTGCAGACGGAGATACCAGTCGGCGGCGGCGAAGGCAAGCCGGTCGGTGAAGACGTAGACGCCCATCAACGGTGGCATAATAGGCCAGCGTGCAGGCGGAAACACCAGTCGGCGGCGATGGAGGCAGGCCGGTGGTGGAGTCGTAGACGCCCAACAACGACGGCATAATAGGCCAGCCGTGCAGACGGAGACACCAGTCGGCGGCGGCGAAGGCAAGCCGGTCGGTGAAGACGTAGACGCCCATCAACGGTGGCATAATAGGCCAGCGTGCAGGCGGAAACACCAGTCGGCGGCGATGGAGGCAGGCCGGTGGTGGAGTCGTAGACGCCCAACAACGACGGCATAATAGGCCAGCCGTGCAGACGGAGACACCAGTCGGCGGCGGCGAAGGCAAGCCGGTCGGTGAAAATGTAGACGCCTGACAACGGTGTTGTGACCAACCAACCGTATAGGCGAAGACACCAGTCGGCGGCGACGACGGCGAGCCGGTGGTGATGTTCTGACTGATCCATTCCTGGAGCGTAAGAGATAAGCTTAAAGCCATGAATCCCTTTTATGCATATCTGGATTTGGATCCTGCAGAACAAACATATAGGATGAGTAGTATCTGATGTAAATATAATACTCGAGAAGAATTCAAGCAGTTTATAAATACGTATTTCTTCTCTTGTTAATTTTGATTTCCCCGAGCAGATGACTCATTACGTTTAAACACTCTGCCCGACTAGTCATAGCCACCAAGCACTGGGAGTCGGCCTAAGCACTTCCCAAACATGCATATGAGTGACATGAGTTCGTCATTAATGGAACAAAGTTTCACGGATCGGAGTTTACTACTCGGGTACTTTTGCAATTATTAAGAGCAGAAAATAAATTTATCTCATCTTTATGCTTTTGATTTATTCCGAATAATACTTAGCACCTTGCGTTACTCGGTCCATCCAACGAGCCCCCGGGTGCTAGGAATCGGCCCAAAGGCAACCATCCATTGGCAAATCAAACGGAAAGCATAGGAAGATAGAACTCCATAACTCGATAGGTACTTTTGTACTCAGATTATGTCGCAAGCAATCAAGATAAATATTATAAAAAATATGATATAACATCTGTAGCCCCCGACTCACTACTCAATGGAAGACCAATTGGTGTAGTGAGGCAGAGGAAAAGGAAAAATATCATATAAAAAATAAATGATGACTTAGCTTTGTAATATTCCCCTTGGTGATGGCAGAAGTGGCCAATGTGGGAACAAAGTCGTCCATCAATAACAATAAAGACACCAATCGGCGGCGACGAAGGCGGTCGACGGTGAAGTCGTAGACGCCCAACAGCGGCGACATAATAGGCCAGCCGTGTAGGCGGAGGCACCACTCGGCGGCGACGGAGGCAGGCCGGCGGTGAAGTCGTAGACGCCCAACAGCGGCGGCATAATAGGCCAGCCGTGTAGGCGGAGGCACCACTCGGCGGCGACGGAGGCAGGCCGGCGGTGAAGTCGTAGACGCCCAACAGCGGCGGCATAATAGGCCAGCCGTGTAGGCGGAGGCACCACTCGGCGGCGACGGAGGCACGCCGGCGGTGAAGTCGTAGACGCCCAACAGCGGCGGCATAATAGGCCAGCCGTGTAGGCGGAGGCACCACTCGGCGGCGACGGAGGCAAGCCGGCGGTGAAGTCGTAGACGCCCAACAGCGGCGGTATAATAGGCCAGCCGTGTAGGCGGAGGCACCACTCGGCGGCGACGGAGGCAGGCCGGCGGTGAAGTCGTAGACGCCCAACAGCGGCGGCATAATAGGCCAGCCGTGTAGGCGGAGGCACCACTCGGCGGCGACGGAGGCAGGCCGGCGGTGAAGTCGTAGACGCCCAACAGCGGCGGCATAATAGGCCAGCCGTGTAGGCGGAGGTACCACTCGGCGGCGACGGAGGCAGGCCGGCGGTGAAGTCGTAGACGCCCAACAGCGGCGGCATAATAGGCCAGCTGTGTAGGCGGAGGCACCAATCGGCGGCGACGGAGGCAGGCCGGTGGTGAAGATGACGATGCCCATCAACGGTGGTGTGACCAACCGACCGTATAGGCGGGGACACCAGTCGGCGGCGACGGAGGCAGGCCGGTGGTGAAGTCGTAGACGCCCAACAGCGGCGGCATAATAGGCCAGCCGTGTAGGCGGAGGCACCACTCGGCGGCGACGGAGGCAGGCCGGCGGTGAAGTCGTAGACGCCCAACAGCGGCGGCATAATAGGCCAGCCGTGTAGGCGGAGGTACCACTCGGCGGCGACGGAGGCAGGCCGGCGGTGAAGTCGTAGACGCCCAACAGCGGCGGCATAATAGGCCAGCTGTGTAGGCGGAGGCACCAATCGGCGGCGACGGAGGCAGGCCGGCGGTGAAGATGACGATGCCCATCAACGGTGGTGTGACCAACCGACCGTATAGGCGGGGACACCAGTCGGCGGCGACGGAGGCAGGCCGGTGGTGAAGTCGTAGACGCCCAACAGCGGCGGCATAATAGGCCAGCCATGCAGACGGAAACACCAGTCGGCAGCGGCGAAGGCCAGCCGGTCGGTGAAGACATGGACGCCCATGAACGGTGGTGTGACCAACCAACCGTATAGGCGATGACACCAGTCGGCGGCGACGTAGGCAGGCCGGTGGTGAAGTCGTTGTTGCTATCATCAATGGCGGTGGCGAGGACAAGCCGGCGGAGTGGACTCGCGGCCGATCGACTGGAAAGCTGAGACGCCTCGAGTCCATGACCAGCATCAATCGCCTCAATAGTGCCGCGTAGTTATATGCGAACAACAACAAAAAATAGCAAGAAATTAATCTGAGATTAGAAATCAATCTAACATATATTGATAACAAATTGAAACGAAAAACTCAAGTCGAGCAGTGAGGCTGGATCATGAGTGATAGCCGGCGACGTGCCATGCAATATGTATAAGCCCCGGCAACTAACAGCTAACTCGATGTTCTTTCGGCATGATGCCATCATCGGAGGTAGCCGGCGGAGCCCATCAACCATCATACATGCAAACAGGAATCGAACTGCACATGTGTACATGCAATGGAAAGCAATTAGTAGATTAATTCCAGTCTGCATATACGTGTTGATTAATAAATCAAAAGATGCGTGTGTTTAATTTGCTCCTGGCGGCCTGTGCCACTCCTGCAACACGTCCATCTGCAAGGAAAGGAAGAGAGGAGCACTCGGACACGGCAAGGGCACCCAAGTAGGCGACGATGATGGCCGTGTTTCGATCTCATCCAGTATATGAAATTCGTCAAAATATCAGGAAATCAAACAATGATTAAAAATTAATCTAATAGAGATTAAATTGGAACGGTAGACCCGATTGAAGATTTGAGCCATCGAAATTGATGAGATTGATCTCGGGGTTTCTTCTGAAGTTGATTCCATCGCACTTTTCGACAGGTAATTCGACGCAACCCCTACCTGGCGCGCCAACTGTCGAAACATGATTTCGGCAATAATAAAAGGGGGTAGCGTACGAGACCTAAAAGTGGATGGATGTGGAGACAAAGGATTTAGACAGGTTCAGGCCCTCTCAATGAGAGGTAATACCCTACTCCTGTTTGGGGATTTGAATCCGCCGGGTGTAGTATAGATCTGACGATCAGGTTGTGTCATGCCCCCTAGAGGGCCTCCTGCCCACCTTATATAGGACGGGGGGCAGGATTACAAGATAGAAACCTTAACCAATACGGTATCGGTTTCCTAAATCTACTTTACAATCTTATCAAACCAGGACTTTAGGCCGTTTCATAATATACAGGGAAACGTAATACCCAAGTCATGATCTGTTACATATTATATATATATAAGTTATCCCCTATAACTAGTCGGATAACCACGCCGTGTGGGTATGGGGTATCCATAATCTCCACACGTATAAAATTTGGAATATAATATTGCTCTGAAAATTTATATTTGATGCATGTGTTTCTCAAAAACAGAACAATTTATTTTGTAACAAGTTCGTCTTCAATTTTTTTACCTGTTTATCATAAAACCCAACGTTTAAATTGGAGTAATGCTGAACCAAAAGTCTCTGAAAATGTGAGCTGACCTGCTGACGTAGCATATATAGGGCCGGGGGCTGATCGCTTGCGATTGCTGCTGTGCAGCTTCAGCTGGCCTCGCGGCAGCTACAGCGGCTGCAGCTAGCCCCTAACAAGAAGCTGCTCTCTGCAGCAGCAAGCAGTGAACGGTCAAACATTTTTCACCGCTGGCTGTAGGATTTTCCACAGCTGCAGCTCAAAATGCATAGCAATCAGAACCAATCAGTCTCATAGTTTTGGTTATAAGATACTTGTATGTATGTTCAAGTCATATAGACTCAGTACGACTGCTCGTAATTTTTTAAGTTTTAATCTTGAATGACAGTACGTACATACATCAGGGGCGGATCCAACGTGGGTGTAGGGGGGACTCGTGTCCCCTCACACCCATAGGACCCAAGATACCCCCGAGCACCCCTTTTAATTTTTTCACCATAAATGATAAACTAAAGATCCCTATATGGTTGGAGGTTGAAGAAATTGTGTAATTGAGCCCCCCAATTTTTTTTTCCTAGATCCGCCTCTGCATACATGGGACATTTAACTATTTGCTATACTGACTCTTAACTTTTTATCACTCATCTGTGGGTGCGTACAGTAATCAAAGCATGTACACCCACGCGCCATATAAGAGAGGCGCCTGTCTAGCTTAGGCATATGATAGGTTATACGATCACATGGTTGTGTACTTGTGTATGGTCGTGAATATTAATCTCTCTAAATGCTGTGGGATTGCTGGAGAAATAGCGCGCCACGTCAGCCTATTTTTGCAAAAACAGCCCTGCGCTTTCATATATATGATGGGTGCTCGTGAGGGCATGTACGCCTCGTACTTGTAGTTAAAAAAATGTTTGTGAAAATTAATCATCGAAACTACCGGTTTTACTTAAAAAGTTTTTAAAACAATCATCAGAACCCTGTTATAGGTTACACGCTAAATATGGTTGTTGTTGGATGCATCATAGAATTTATATATATTTACTCTGAAAAGTAATTTTATGCTCTTTTGTGTTTCTCCAATATGTTATATATAGTTCCATATGCGTATCATATATATATACATGCCGTTGCTTGTTGGGGAAATTTGCTTGTATCTACTCCATTCCATAATAAACTTATTTTTGGCTTCTCATATTTGTCCTAAAATAAGTTCGTTTTGAGTAATTATTATAACGGAGTTTGTAAAAGTAGAAAATAATTACATTGGGAGTAGATAAAGTGGGGAATAATTACATTGGGATTTGACAAAATGGGATATCTTTTCTACTTTGGGGGTGTTTAGATCCAAGGGTATAAAGTTTTGACGTGTCACATCGGGTATTATATAGGGTGTCGCATGGGGTGTTTGGGCACTAATAAAAAAATAATTACAAAATCCGTCAGTAAACTGCGAGACGAATTTATTAAGCCTTATTAATTCATCATTAGCAAATGCTTACTGTAGCACCACATTGTCAAATCATGGAGCAACTAGGCTTAAAAGATTCGTCTTGCAAATTAGTCGCAATCTGTGCAATTAGTTATCTTTTAGCCTATATTTAATACTTTATGTAGGTGTTCAAACGTTCGATGTGACTGGGTGAAAAATTTTGGGTTGAGATCTAAACAGGGTATTTGTATTGGTATGTGTATGATGTGTGAAAAAAATAAAATTATTTTGACATATGGGGGAGTATTACTTAATATTTATCTCATTCATGTGATATGAGCCATCATAATTATCCAAAGAAAAAAAAGAGTAAATTTTACAAAACTATAGAAAGTTCGGTCAAATTATTACAAAACTACATATTTAATTTAATGTACAACAAAACTACATATTTAACACTAATAAATTTATCACCGAACTATAGATTTAAGGTAGAGTATCGTAAAACTACAAATTTAATAACAAAGTGAACGCAAAACTACAGGTCTAATATCAATTTAATCACAAAACTTGGATAGATGTAACTTAAACATAACATTAGTGCTAAGGATTTAAACCCGAAAATCTATAATTTGGTGATAATTTTATTATTAAATCTGTAATTTGTGATACTTAATCTTAAACCTAATAAATTTATTGTTAGATCTGTAGTGTTGTGATATATCAACTTAAATATATAATTTTGTGATAATTTGATAAAGTATATGTAGTTTTGTGAAATGAGCTATATGTATGCATGTTTTTGTACCAGGAGCTCTCAGGAACAAGTAAACGAGCGTAAGCCGTGATGTCTCTTGAGGTCAGGCACCCTGCCCGCCCGGGGTGCATGCTGACGCTTCACGGCGACGCCGACGCGATGGCCTTCCAGTGCACCGGCTGCATGGAAACCGGCAAAGGCCCAAGGTACACCTCCGGCGACCACGTCCTCCACACGTACTGCGCCCTCGCGACACCCACGCTGCAGCACCCGCTGGTGGAGGGTATCATGGAGCTCCGGCTCGTCGCCCCCACCGGCGGCGACGCCGTCCGCTGCGACGCCTGCTACGACGCGGTGCGAGGGTTCCACTACCACAGCTCCACGAGTGGCGTGGACCTGCACCCAGGTTGCGCCAAGATGCCGAGGTCCATCACGCTGCGGGGGGGCACCATCTTCGATCTCCGGACGGAGGTGTCTCACCGGTGCACCAGCTGCAAGGCGATGGAGGGGTTCTACCGCCCATGGTTCTACCGCTCCGAAAACAACCCTGACCAACGCATGTACCTGCACGTCAAGTGCATCAAGGAGATCCAGGACGCCGGCGACGACGACGAGGTGAGGATGATGGTCCGCCTACAAGAGCGTGCTGGCCGGAACGTTAGGCTAGAGAGGCGCGTATGCAAAACGCTTGTGATCATGGTGCGCATCGTCTTCAGGCTGCTCATCGGGGACCCGACACCGATACTCACAGAAGGAGTGAACGCCATCGTCTCCATGGCGATGCAGTAGCCCCATCCGTCAGATCGTTTTGGTCACACCTTAAGGCCGTATATCCTCGTTTTATTCATGCCATCTAAATAGTTCACAAGAGTTTATAAATAACTAACAACATGGAATATGGTACTCCCTCTATATTTTAATGTATGACGCCGTTGACTTTTTGAACAACGTTTGACCATTCGTTTTATTTAAAATTTTTATGAAAATATGAAAATATTTATGTCAAGCTTAAAGAACATTTGATGATTAATCAAGTCACAATAGAATAAATGATAATTACATAAACTTTTTAAATAAGACGAATAGTCAAACATTGGACAAAAAGTCAACGGTGTCATACATTAAAATATAGAGGTAATATATCATATCACGATATATACACTCCACAAACCTATATATAGGGGGGCTAAATATAATTCAACCTACATTTTTATGGAGAAATAAAAAATCATACCAGCTGTGAAGTCGTGCACAGACTACACACCTGTGTTTTTTTATACTTATGCATAATATGCCATCATCCATTTATAGGTTGAATTTTAGATATGGTTTCATCATATTTTGTTTTGTTAAAAACATTTAGAATCTTTTTGTCACTATTTATATGGCATGCATAAAGCGTAGACATACATCCTTTATTAGGTGTCCAAACTCAACTCCCTTCAAATTTATATATACATGTGTGTGCGTGTGTGTTGGCTTGCATCCATCGTTATATTAATAGTCCTCATGCATGTGTCGTCCTAGCAAAAAAAAAAAAACAAAAAGACTCATGTCTAGTATGTACTGCTACAGTAATAGTACGCTATGCTTTGGTTGTGTTAAATTTGTTGTCCATATATATTTGACATATTAGCAGAATGTGTTTACTATTAAGATATATGTAGATGCATTGAGTCCAGCGGCTGATGTAATAAGCCGTTGCTCACTACACCGTATATGTAAAAACTTCTTGTTAATGTACTCATCCGTTCAGTGTTATTGAGTTAAAAAAAATCAGAAAAGACGCAATTCAGTTGCTGCGTCGCAAAAAAGTCTCTGCTTCTGCATTTTCTTTCCATGCAGTACTAGCTAGCTATCACACTTATATGCAAGGTTAATTAATATAGCAAGGATGCATTACAGGTTAATATAACCATGAAATATTAGACATAGTGGATGAGTTCAATGGAGCCTCTATATACTTTACACGATGTACAAATCGAATTCGATCTTTTTATTTTTGGAATCGGACAAATTAATCTCCCACGTTCTGAATAAAGCTAAAACTAAGAGCAAAAGAAGACTAGCATATGTCTGATTTTCCTCTGGCTCTTATTCCACTACCACGCCGCAGTTACGAGAAAAGATCAGAGACCCACTAAGCAAAACTCACAAGTTCGTGTTCTCATTGGTTAGAGGAACGTCCTATTAGATAGGAGTATGACCCATCACAAGTAATTAACTGTGTTAAATGAACTTATACAACCGTTACAGATCAACTATAGGTACTCTCTCATTTTATTTAATATATAATATCGTTATAACTTTTGAATATTCATCTTATTTATAAATTTTGTGCACATCTTAAAATTATAAGAAAAAATTAAAGTTCATTTAGTGATAAATCATGCCACGACAAAACAAAATATATTTACTTATATTTTTTTAATAAGATAAATGATTAAACATGATGCAAAATATCAACACATCATATATTAAAAAACAGATGTAGAAATTTTTTTATTCGTGTTATGGATCATTTGTATAATGTATGACAGGTTAACTCATTTTTGTGTCCCGCCGTCCCATTTCTATTAATAATTGAACTCTATCTATTATCCCAATGCATAACCATTTGATGTATCTGCTAGCGTAATATTGCCATTTTAGAAGATATCAAGGGGTGGCACGATCTTGTGGTGACGACGAACGATAACTCGAAAGTAGCTACAGATCATGTAAAATCAAAGTGTGTTTGATTCTTATTATGTGATGAACAATTGGCATCTGAGATTATTGGCTTCGATATTTGGAGATTATTGGTGAAGTGGTTTTGGAGATGATTGGATTTGCAGGTGTTAAACAGGTACCGCTGGAGATTTGGTCCGGTCAGATCGGGCATGGGTTGCCACCGGCCAGCCCGCGGTCTGACCGGCCGACTCTGTGTCGGTTTCGGTTTCGGGTTGTTTGATTGGATATCCATGAATGTTTCATGTTTATGGCTTCTAGATGGATTTTATGCGTATGTAATACTATTGTTTGCTAACAATGAGTCAAGTTGGAGATAGTTTGGTCTCGGAATATGGTTTCTTTGTTTGATTCATGTGTAGGCGACTTGATGTCTTGAGATAGTATTGTCGGTGATGGATCGGGAGTCAACTTGGAGATAAGGTGACATCTGGACAGTCAGATATCATACAGGATACTTAGGCTAAAGATCAATGCACGTGGTTGGTGAATATTCTATATAGCATACGATTGAGATATTGTGTGCGTATGGGATGCAGAGTCGAATTTGGAAGGAGTCCAAATTTGGTACAATTGGAGTTTGTAAAGTTGGTTTCTTGCACGGGAAGGTTTCTTAGGTGGATTAGGACTTCTTATATGAGTTTGGTTCGTGGCTTTAGGCTGCCTACCTCATGTATAAATAGAGAGGGAGGGTGAGGCCTCCCGGTATTGCTTTAAAGAACATTGAGTTGAGAGAATAGTTAAGGTTTCGAGTTTAGTCGAGATTTTCGTGAGGAGTGTTGTTGTTACACTTTATAAACATAGATAGAAGTAATAAAGTTAACATCTACATTAAGAGTTCTTCGATTTGTGTTTGTACGGGTTCGGTGGTCTAACTGGCGGATCACCGGCGGCCAAACCGGTGGCATCGCAGCGGTTAGACCGACGGCGGCTTCAAGTGGCAGCTTCAGATCTTGGTGGTCTGACCGGAGAATCAATCTCAATCAGACTGATAGCTTCCAGGCGGTCAGACCAGCACATCCTTCGGTCAGACCATGATCTGTTAAAATTGAGGGTAATTTTTATTTTCGCTAAAATTTTTTTTTTCACCAACTATTCACTCATATCTGGTTAGCTTAGTTCTTACTGTTCGGTCCTCGGTCCTACAGATCAATCCTCGCAGCAACCTTGTACCCATCTACAAGACCTCAACGACGGCAATCACACCACAACCTTCACAAATCTAATCCACACAATCACGAAGGCGATTGCACAAACTGATTGACAAGGACAGTCAATCCAAGCAACTCCGAAGAATTAGCAAGAACTATAATAAATTAATCTCTCAAGACTCAAGTTCACAGGAAGCTTTGGTTAGACTCTAATTATTTCCTAATCGTGCATGCACACATGACCAGCTTGGTTGACTTGATTAGTTAAGTAGGTGGACCCTCAGGAACAGTACTCCATCTTCTTGGAATCACACGCTGGTAACTGGAGCTGTTGCTTCGTATGTCATATTTTCTTCTATTCCATGATCAGCAGCAACAGTAACATCGTTAATCCTGTTAATATAAAAGCATGTATTTTTATTAGACAGTAACATGTTCTTATCTAAATTAACATTAGCTCGAAACGAATTCACCTTATCATGATCAAGATCAGGTGATGTTAAAACAAGTTTATACTTAGAGCGATCCGTATCAATATATACCAAAATGATCTTTTAAGTACTTATAATTAGCTTAAAATTTCTTATCACTACAGATTTTTAAACGGAGTGTGTGTAGGGCGATATTTTTGATTTCTGGTATCGTGGACGGCCGTCAAAAAGAAAATGTTCTGTTCTTTCTCCTGGTCGATAATATAGAGTGTAACTATATAAAAGTATCACATTAACTTATATATAATTTTTACATTCTACGTAGTAATTCTTATTTCTTAACATACCTTTTCTTAACTATTCTTAACTAATCAGTTATAAGATTAAGGTTTTATTTGGGTACGATTCTTCCACGGCACGCGTAAATAATCTGCTTTATGCAGATATACTACTAGTCTAGGTTTAGGGTGGGAGTATCTCTGATGTACGTAGAAGACTGACTTGGCTAGCTAGCTCAGTACCTCTCCAACGTTGGAGTCGTCGATCGACAGCACGCATGCAGCACGATAGCTCCATGCCTGGAACAGGTGAAGCCTCCAGTATCTGTCCATGACTCCCTAGTAAGAGTAGACGCCCCTACATAATCACATACTACGTATAGAAACAATATAGAAATCATAAATTTAAATCAATCTAAAAAAAAATATGTGTGCAAGATTCTTACAGTCAACAGGATGCATGGATACAACAAATAGCGATAATGTAATTAAGTCCGCAGATTGTTCTTTATAAAGTGTATTTCGTCGAAGTTTATTTCGTAGTATTTGTATTTTACAATTTTTCCATATATCTAACAAATAATATTAAACTTAATTATGTGTACATATAAAACGTCTTCAAATTAATTCATTTAAATAGAGAGCCACGATAATTAAGACAATCCAGACGGATTTTATTTATAAAATTGTTACATTCTTTTTGGGCTAAAATATGTGTATTACTATTGGAAAATGTACGAAATGTTTTTAAAACTTTAATTCAGTGATATTTATTAGTTGGTATGTGGTGTGTGCGCACATCCGAAGGATAATTTCGCACATGATATATATACGTCATTATGTCAGATCATATGTCGGCACTGATGACCTGCGTCTTCGTCCTGGTCTGTGCTTATACTCATTTTCGGGGGATCGATTTTCACAGGCGGGCATGTAATTCGGAGCCAAACCCTGCCAGCAAAAAAAGTACCCGGGGTGGAGGGGGCGGTCCGCCTGCGAAGATTGATCTTTGCAGGCGGACCATATAAGCGTCGCCTGCGAAGATCGATCTTCGCAAGTGGCAGATGTCGTGCGCCTGCAAAGATCGATCTTCGCAGGCGACGCTTATATGGTCCGCCTGCGAAGATCAATCTTCGCAGGCGCCGCTTATATGGCCCGCCTGAAAAGATGCCCCTATATAGTCTTCTTCCTCCTTGAGCCCTGTTCATTCTCCCCGAAGTTTCTCTCTCCTAAAGTGACTTAAATATAGGGGGGAGGTTTCGAACTTCAAATCTTCGGGGATTTTTCTACGGTACTTAGATCTACTCATTTCCACACTAGGTATGCAATTTTTTATGCTTTTAGACCTTAATTTGTGATGGATTTATGCATGCAAAATTGTGAAGGAAGAGCTCCATATTTTTTAATTTTATTTCTTTTGGTATGTTGATGTTAGATGTATGTGTAATACTTGATGCCTCTTGTTGTAGTGGTTTAATGTGGTAACATAAATTCTCAATTTTTTTTTTATTTTTGCTATCACATCCACCTCCTAGTTCTAGATCTAGATCTAGATATTATCATATATAGAGAGAGAATAAAATTTTTAATGTCTATTTATTCGGTGCAATCAAAAAATAGTTATAGTATTTTGTAATATGCCGATGATATGATTTTGTTAGATTTTCCTAATGTACTATGGCATGTCTGTATAAAAAAATTGAAATAAACTTTGATTTTTTATTAATTTACACTTAACTTTTAGTTAATTAGTTTTGAATAGCGATAAGTTTTTTCAATAAACCCTACAAATTTGGTATTAATTGTGCAAATATTTTACATGTATTTTTTTAGAGATATGGAAAGTCGGGAATGGATGTATCATTGGCCGAGGTTTTTGTCTCCATATAGAAACGAAGTGTCTAAATTTATTGGTATTGCCAAGGCACATGCTGAGAAGAACAATATGAGGAAGATAATTTGTCCATGTGCTGACTGTAAGAATGAAATAGCCTGGGACATTGACGATGCTTTTAAAGTGAAGGAGCACTTAGTAACTCGTGGATTTATGGACAAGTACGAAATATAGACATGTCATGGCGAAGAACAAGTGGACGGGCCTGAAAATATAGTTCCGACACAAGTTGAAGACATGGTGCATGACGATGGTTCTATTGAGGACAAAATCGATCTAGAGGAAATGTTACGTCATGCAGAACCCAAGGTGCTGATAGGGTCGGCTAGAGGGTTAAATAACTTTGAAGCTTTACAGAAGGCAGCAAAGGAAGTTTTGTACGATGAGTCGAAGGGTTGTGACAGTGAGTTCACAACACTCCGGTCAGTTCTTGAACTTATGAGGTTAAAGGCGAGACATGGATGGTCTGATACCAATTTCGACAGTCTGTTAGAACTTCTGCAGAAAATGCTCTCGAGGCCTAACTCACTACCATCCAACACATATCAAGCAAAGAAACTCATATGCCCCCTTTCACTTGGTGTGGAAAAGATTCATATGTGCGTAAATCACTGCATACTGTACAAGAAAGAGTACGCTTCTTTAGATGAATGTCCAACATGCGGTGCAAGCCGGTACAAGTCGAATAGCAATACTGGCCTAGAACCCTCTGAAGCAACTGAGGGACGACAGAGAAAAATCCGCAGCTTGTGATATGGTACCTTCCTGTCAAAGACCGCATTAAACGGATATACTCAAACCCGCGAGATGCGGAACTAATGCGCTGGCATGAAGAAGGGCGCAAGAAGGATGGGATGATTCGACACCCGGCAGATGCTCGTCAGTGGATATACTTTGATGCTCAGTATATAGAGTTTGCTAAAGACCCACGGAACATTAGATTTGCCCTGAGTACTGATGGAGTTAATCCTTTTGGAGACATGAGCAGCTCACATAGTACTTGGCCAGTGCTTCTCACCATGTATAATCTTCCTACCTGGCTTTGTCAAAAGCGAAAATACGTACTACTCCGTATCCTCATATAGGGACCCCGTCAGTCTGGTATTGATATTGACGTATTTCTTGAACCATTGTTGGAAGATATGGCTGATTTATGGAAAGAGGGATTGAAAGTGTGGGACGAGTACTTAAGGGAATACTTCATAGTGAAGGCCATCATCTTCGTGACCATTAACGATTATCCAGCAATGTTTTCAGTTTCAGGTCAAATTAAAGGTAAAACAGGATGTGTGATCTGCTTGAATGGAACGTACTATAGGTATCTCCCTGGTTCCAACAGCTTATGTACATGCGGCATCGGCGGTTCCTACACACAAATCACAAGTATCGCAAGATGAAGGCGGAGTTCGATGGTACTGAAGAGACTGATCCTGCACCAAAATCTACATCGGGAGAAAAGGTGTGTGCAATGACAGAGAAAATTGTTTGCGAGTTTGGAAAAATGACTAAGAAACCCAAGAAGAATACGAAACAAGGGGATAGTAAGAAGCAAGATGATAGTTCGAAGCCAGATGATAAACTCCCTCCCCCATTCAAGAAGCATTCCATATTTTTTAAGTACCTCCCGTACTGGAAAGATCTGGAGGTTCGGCATACCATAGACGTCATGCATCTACAGAAGAATGTGTTTGACAACATAGTTGGAACATTGTTGGACATGCCGAAGAAGACTAAAGATGGTCTGCAATCAAGGATGGACCTAGTCGAGATGGGAATCAGGGTAGAGTTACACCCTCAAGAAGGAGAAAAGAATGGCAAAGTATATCTTCCACCAGCTTGTTTCACACTGACACCTGAGGAGAAGAAGTCATTTTGCAACTCACTCCGTGATGTCAGAGTGCCCATAGGTTTCTCATCAAACATCAGTCGACTAGTTTCAATGAAAGATTTGTCGGTATCTGTTTATAATTCACACGACTGCCATGTCTTGCTCACCGTGTTTCTTGCAATTGCAATAAGAGCTATAAAACCGGAGCATTTAAAGGTTGCTATCACAAGGTTGTGCTACTTTTTCAACGCAGTGTCACAGAAGGTCATTAGTCTCGAAGAGTTAGGAAATCTCTGTACATTCGCACATGAGACACAGTGCCAACTTGAGATGTGTTTCCCTCCGTCATTTTTTGATATGATGGAGCACCTCATTGTTCACATAGTGCCGCAGATGGTTGCGCTTGACCCATTGTACCTCCATCAAATGTGGTCATACGAGCATTACATGGCGGTTCTGAAGGGTTACGTCCGAAATCGTGCACGTCCAGAGGGATCAATGGTTGAGGGTTATAGTACTGAAGAGGTTGTCGAGTGCTGTATCGATTACCTCAAAGATGGATATGCAATTGGAGTACCTGTGCCCCGACACGAGGGCAGGTTGAGTGGCAGGGGAACGATAGGAAAGAAGAGATTCGTCACCCATGATCACAAATCATTCCAAGAAGCTCACTTCAGCGTGCTTCATCAGTTTGCATCGTTGAGCCGTACATCGATCAACATATCGAACTAATACGAGCTAACAATAAGGGTCGCACCACCGAGTCGATAATGAAAGAACACAAGCGTCTCTTCATAGATTGGTTGCGAGACCTAGACTTACCTGAGGGACAAACTACCGATGAAATAATTATGAAGCGGTTGGCTTGTGGTCCATCAACTACAGTAAATTCTTGGCAGGGATATGACATTAATGGATACTCGTTTAGCACAAGAGCCCGAGATAATAAGACCTGTACGCAAAACAGCAGTGACCGTGTGGAGGCAATTGATGAAGCCGGGAAAAAACAATCATACTTCGGGTTTATTGAAGAAATATGGGAAATCGACTATGGGCACATAATGCAATTCCCCATATTTAAGTGCCAGTGGGTAAAATACACGAACGGGGTCAATGTTGATAAGTTCGGTCTTACTGTTGTTGACCTGGCGAGTTTGGGCCACAAGGATGACCCTTGGGTACTCGCTAATCGCGTGGCACAAGTGTTTTATGTGAAATACCCTTAAAATTTGAAGAAAGATAGAGTGCTACCAGGGAAACAAAAGATATTGGGAGTGTATGGGGTTGAAGATGTCGAAGAGTACAACCAATACAATAGTATGCCACTTTATAGTCAGTTTGTACAGAAGATTAAGAATGTCGAGACATCTACTTAGAAGACCGTGAAGCCTTATATGCGCACGGACGGTGTGGGCAAAAATGTTAAAGGGTAATGATTGTTGAGTGGCATATAAGCATCTAAGAAGTTAGTAGTTATGTAATGGTGGTATGTAAGAAGATGTGTGATCATATCGCAAATCGACGAACAATTGTACTCAACATTTTGGTGGTATGTAATTAGTTTGTACTAATTTTTATGTGCAATTACCATTTGTAGTGTAAAAAATTTGTTAAAAAATTTAAATTAGTAATATTTGAAAAGTGTACTTATTTGTGCAATTACCATTTTTACCATTTGTAGTGTAAAAAATTTGTTAAAAAATTTAAATTAGTAATATTTTTGTGTGCAATAACCATTTATACATTTGAAAAGTAATAATACTAAGGTTTGTATATTTTTTGTATATTTTAGAATAAATATATTCAACTCTGTACCAATTTTCGCAGGCGGGCGGTCCGCCTGCGAAAATTGTTATACAGAGTTGGGTTTACATCTTCGCAGTCAGAAGGCCCGCTTGCGAAGATAGTAAAAACGATCTTCGCAGGCGAACGGCCCGCCTGCGAAGATCGTTGCCCTATATAAGGGCAAGCCCGTGGCGCCAAAATTTCTAAGTCCAGGCGGGAACCCTAGAAATTTTGGCGCTGTCAGGCTGCTGAATTTTTTCACCGCCGCACGCCTCCGCCGTCCTCCGCCACCGCCCGCCTGCGACCTTCACTCTCCAACCGTCGTCCTCCACCGCCGCCGACCGTCGTCGTCCGCGCGCTGTCACCGAGACCGCCGCCCCTTGCCGCCACTCCACCGCGCGCGAGCTCCACAACTCTGCCGCCGCCGCCGCCGACCCCTCCACCGCGCTCGAGCTATAGCCGCCCGCTCCACCGCCGCCGGCCCCTCCACCGCCACTGGCCCCTCTACTGCGCCGGCCACCGGCCCCTCCACCACGCGCTCGGCCGCCGCTGGCCCCTCCACCACCGCCGGCCCCTTCACCGCCGCCGGCCGCCACCTTTCTCTCTATCTCGCTCGCGGCCGAACGGCTTCATCGGCCGATCGTCGTCCACGAGCGAAGACGTCCTCGGCCGAACGACGTCTTCGGCCGGTCGTCGTCCACGGCCGAACCTCGTCGTCGGCCGTTCATCGTCCATGACCGAAGCTGGTCGTCGGGCGTTCGTCGAACACGGACGTGTGTGCATGTGGGTGTTTCTTTTTATATGTGTGTGCATGTGGGTGTGAGGGGGCATATATGTGTGTGTGCATGTGGGTGTGAATGGGCAAGAGGGGTGGGTGATATGTGAATGAGGGGTTATATGTTGATTGTGAATGTGAATTTGGGAATGTGGGTGATATGTGAATGAAATTGGGAGGGTATGTTCAATTTTGCAGGATATGTGAATTTGATAAATTTTTTAAATAACATGTGGGAGGGTATGTTAACATTTTTTTTTAAAAAAATGTGGAGGATATGTTTGCCTTTTCAATTTTTTTTAATCAACATGTCGATGAAATGTAACTGTCAATTAGTGCAACGTTCCAAGCTCAAAGATGACGACCCCCAGAAGGCTGCTGAACTAGCCGGGCCAACATACTTCGCAACCGATGATTGCCCGGAAAAGTACGAACATGGGAAAGCACTCTTGCTGGAATGGGCACTGAAAGAAGGACCATGGGAGATGAGAAGGTTACATACCTTCTACATGGAGGCCTGCAAGAAAGGCTTGGGCAATATAACAGCTCAATCACCGGCAGATTATTTCGGCGAAGAAGGTTATGTATGGCTAGATTTCTCAGATCTCCACGCCATATATCGTCGGGATAAGATGGACGTCAACTACGTCGGTGTTTGGTGCATGTGAGTATGAGTTTTAATTAATTAGATGAAAAATATGTACGATAAAAATCCATGTGATTGTTACTAACAAACTTCTTCTGTAGGATGCAATACATGGATGCTAAGAAGAAAAAAGAACCCATCGGCTTCTTGGATCCAACTCGGATCTGCCAAACACAGCATACCGTGAGGCTAGCACCAGGGTCTAACCAGCTGAAGGGCAAGAATGCAAAAGAGATAACAGAATACAAGAAGGGCTTGCACAAGGAGAAATTGATTACTGTCGCACAGTACATTGGACGAGCCTTCTTGCACTTTCAAAATAAGAGTCATCATGGCCGCTTATAATTTTAAGTAAGTCCGGTACATTTATCTTGTACACATATGTCTTATTTTAGCTGGTACTAACTATACTGTTGTTAATATGTAGCAATCATTATATCTGTTTACTCATCCACCCTAAAGACGGAACCGTGGTAGTCTTAGACCCTCTCAATTACAGTCACAAGCAATACAAAGAATTTCTAACAATCTTACAGTAGTAAGTGATTATGACTTTTGCATTTGTATATGAATTTATTATAAATAAATATCATCCTTACTGTGAAACGGTACGACATCCATACAGTGCATACCAATACTACAAGTTCAAGGGTGGAGAACAGACCCGAACACGGGAGAAGCTGCTAGTACGTACCTATTGGCCGGTAATACTCCACTCACTTAATATATTCCAATTGTTTTACTAATTGCAAATTTTAACTATTTTTTTCTATGATATGTCCTGAAGTGTCACAAGCAACCGCGAGGAACGGTCCTTTGCGGGTATTATGCGTGCGAATTCCTTAGGGTTAATGGACGGTACAGGACTAACGCGGAGGATGTAAGTCTCTATACTATGTACTAGACAACTTCACATATTTATGATACTAATATATACTAATATATTGATTAACTTCAATGCATGCAGTTGCCAAGATTAGAATGTCGAACAAGCTTTGACGATATAGGTATCACAAATGTCCAGCGTGATCTGTGCCACTTCATCTACCATGAGTGCTGTCATGTGAAAGAAGATTTCTTCGACCCAGAGGGTGCCCTAGCGGCAAGTGACGAATTCAAGGATCTCCGGGAGTGGAACACTACTATGCCATAATGTAACTAGATGACGTTATTTGAAGTGACAATGTAAAAAAATATTGTAATATATATATTTTGGCAACACTTTTGAGTTATGCAATATATGTAGATTTCTCAGTACCAAATACTTGATAATCTTCCAATATATGTACATAATAATCTACCTGCAAGAATTTCTATTAAATAATTTAAAAGTAATTTACGGGCAAATTATTATTAAATTTCAATATTTTCTACCTATCTTCGCAGGCGGAAGTTTTTTTTTTTTTGCAGGCGGCCGATTCCTATTTTCGCAGGCGGACTGGACTAGCCAACGTCCGCCTGCGAAAATTACCTTCGCAGGCGGACGGCCGCCCCGCCTACGAAGATTGGCGATCTTCACAGTCGTTGGCTTACAGGCGGACGGTCCCCCGTCTGTGAAGACCCTTTTTGACCGCTTGCGATAATGCTTTTCCTAGTAGCGACATCTCCAACTTGGAGTCGTCGATCGACAGCACGCAGCACGATATAGCTCCATACCTGGAACAGGTGAAGTCTCCAGACTCTGTCCATGACTCGCTAGTAAGAGTAGACGCCCCTACATAATCACGATATAGCTCCATGCCTGGAACAGGTGTTCGATCCTACAATCTTTGGGGCGGGAAAAACCTGCATCCGCGTGCGTCTTAGAGTGTATTTAGTTCACGCTAAAATTAAAAGTTTGATTGAAATTGGAACGATGTGACTGAAAAGTTGAAAGTTTTTGTGTGTAGAAAAATTTTTAATGTGATAGACAAATTGGAAGTTTGAAGAAAAAGTAGTAACTAAACCGGGCCTTAATTTCCTGTGCCACGGAAACGATTAAAATTAATCCTCATATATACTGTGACTAAGTCCGAGGTAAGTTCATACTGACTATCGTTTGTACGTTTGTACGTATATAAATGGACACGGCTAGATCGCGCGCACTAGCGGCATATCGCTAATCAGCGACGTCCTTCTCTTCCAAAAAAAACAGTTACTAGTACACTCAACAGTACATGTTTTTTTTTCTTCCTAGGGAGTTTTCTCATAAATTACTTATCCGATCTATAATTCGATTACACCATTATGGTCGTTGCAATTAAATCTTTACAACAAGATCTTACACGATTATATTCTGATAAAAAAAATCTATGTTGTAAATTATTTTTATTATATATGTAAGTTACTTTTGTCCTATACATAAATTACTTTTGGATTTAAGCTCTTTAATAACTTATATCTTTTAAATCACGTATTATTTTTATGATCTATTTGCATCATTGTACTCTACATAAAATATGAGACAAAACAAGATCCATGTTGAATATATTCAAATATTTCATTAATTTAAAAGTAATTTATTTAAATTGTAGTAGTAACTTAGCTATGCAATATATGTAACTTAGCTATGCAATAGAAGTAAGTTAGCACAAATTAGAAGTAAGATGTTACAACATTAGAAGTAAATTCGAGAGAAAAATATTTTGTATCTAAAAATTAAATTTAAAGTCTATAAATTATAGAATTGACTTAAAAACTATAATAAACATAATCGACTTAAAGCATTATGAATATATAAAAAGTAATTTAGTCAAATCTAAAAGTAATTTATACATATGATAAAAGTAACTTAAGTATATAATAAAAGTAATTTACAAGTATAAATATTTTTTCATCGTAGTATAATCATGTAAGATCTAGTTTTGAAGATTTAATTGCAACGAACATAGTGGTATAATCGGATTATAGATCGGATAAGTAATTTAAGAGAAATCTTTGTAAGAAGGGAAAAAAATACATGCATGTGTAAGAGAAAAAAAGGCATGCATGTGCGCTGGCTTCTCCACGGCTTCTATGGTTGGCGTCGCGCGATAGAACAATATCGAGAGGCCTCGCCGATTAGTTTTTGCGTATATAAATATAACACGAGATCCTTTAGAGCAAATTTTATGGTAGAAGTGACTACCACATCTAATTTCATGTATAGTATACATCATTCAAGTAAGAGGTAACATGTATAATAGATTGCCTCTACCACACAATACGCAATATCTCTAACACTCTCACATATTTCTTGGAATAGACCTTTGAAAGCATCGAATCCTTTTGCCCGCTTCCATCAGAAACTTTCCAGATTGGCGAGGGATCTGAAAAAATGGAAATCCTCTACTTTTGGAGATATCAGCCTCCAGCTTGCAATTGCCAATGAAGTTATTTTTCAGCTCGATGTTGCTCAGGAGGAAAGGCTACTTTTGGATGATGAACAGTGTCTTCTCAAAATGTTAAAGATAAAATCACTGGGCTTAGCTGTTCTAGAGAGGCTAAGATTGAGACAAAGATCAAGACTCACTTGGTTAAAGCAGGGTGATGTTAAATCAAAAATTTTTCAGATCAAAGCAAATGCAAGGAAGAGGAAAAATCATATACTCCTGCTCCAAACACCTTCAGGCACGGCTGTTGTAACAAAGGAGCAAAAAGAGGATGAGTTACATCGATATTTCTGACAAAAGATTGGCACACATGTACCTAGAAGCAAAATTTAAAATTGGGATGCTTTTCAGTTACCCTCTTTTGATCTAGCAGAGCTTGAAGATTTCAGTGAATCTGATCTCAAGGAAGCTATCAACGATCTGCCTTCAGAGAAGGCCCCAGGACCGGATGGCTTCATTGGGGCTTTCTACATAAGAGCTTGGGACATAATCAAATTGGATTTGATGGATGCAGTAAATTCCTTCACACAGCTCCACTCGCTGAGACTTGAAGACCTGAATTCCGCTCATATCTGTCTCATCCCAACAAAGGCAGATGCCTCTAAGGTTGAAGATTATAGACCGATTAGCCTCATGCACAGCATTGCAAAAATTGTTGCTAAAATGCTCGCAAACAGATTGGCGCCGAAATTGGGTGAAATGATATCTCAAAATCAGAGTGCTTTCATTCGAAAAAGAACTTTACATGATAATTTCCTTTTCATCCATAACATGATCAAGTTCTATCACAGAAACAAGAAAGCAACCCTCTTCATTAAGGTGGACATCTCTAAAGCTTTTGACGCAGTTAATTGGTCCTATCTTCTAGAAGTTCTGGAGGGTTTTGGTTTCGGAATCAAATGGCGCAATTGGATCTCAAACCTCCTGGGTACCTCCTCTTCAATGGCACTTCTAAATGGGATTCCAGGGCTGCCGATCAATCATGCAAGAGGTCTTCGACAGGGATATCCGCTCTCCCCAATGCTCTTCGTCATTCTTGCTATGGAACCGCTACACAAACTGATAGAAAAGGCAGAAGAGGCTGCCCTTCTAACAAAATTGCAAAGACAAAGAAGATTTCGCTGTTCCCTTTATGCTGATGATGTCGCGTTGTTCGTGACCCCTAAACAAGAAGAACGGCTGACTTTACGGAAAATTCTTTCAGTTTTTGCAGAAATCAGTGGATTGCACACCAACATGGATAAAACTGAAATCTTCCCAATTAGTTGCAACAACCTAGACCTTGATGCTTGCCTCTCTATCTTCCCTGGAAGGATCTCAACCTTCCCTTGCAAATACTTGGGAATTCCTTTGCACACCAAAAGATTGCGTAAAGTTGATCTTCAGCCTCTAATGGACAAAGTTGGGTCTAGAATCCCGGGATGGAAAGGACGTTTCTTCACGTCGGCAGGCAGAGAGATCCTTGTTAAAACAACTCTTTCCTCAATACCCATCCACCATCTCACAGTTTTGCACCAGAACAAGTGGCTATATAAGAGGATTGATCGTCTCAGGCGTGCTTTCCTTTGGAAGGGAGAAGGTCCAGAAAACGTTAGTTCAGGCAGCAGCCTTGTTAACTGGCAAAATGTTTGCAAACCAAAAATCTTAGGTGGGCTGGGAATTCTCAACTTGGACAAGTTTTTCCGTGCATTGCTCCTGCGCTGGTTGTGGTTTGGTTGGAAGGACGAAAACCGGCCTTGGCAGGAGATGGAATTGCCGTGCAATGACTTGGATCGGCAGCTTTTCAAAGCAGGAACAGAGATCATACTGGGTGATGGAAGAAAATGCTCCTTTTGGAATGATAATTGGCTTTCGGGACAATCTCCCAAAGATATTGCCCCATAAATTTTCAGACTGTCGAAAATAAAGACTAACAAGGTAAATCTCAGTCTTGAAAATAATCATTGGCTTGAAATCCTAAATCCAATTACTACTCTAGAGGAGATCAACGCTCTTGTGCGGCTTGGAAGTCTTCTTCGTCATATATATTTCGCATGTTGGCAGAATGTGTTTACTGTTAAGATGTAGCTGCATTGAGTCGCGCGGCTGATGTAATAAGCAGTTGCTCACTACATATAATATGCAAAACTTCTTGTTAATGTACTCATCAGTTCAGTGTTATTGAGTTATAAAAAAAAATCAGAAAAGACGCAAGTCAGTTGCTGCGTCGCAAGTCTTTGCTACTGCGTTTTCTTTTCATGAATGTGATTCCACTTTTTTTTAAGAAACAGCGGAGCCAAGCTGCCCCGACCGCATATATTTATGACATATAAGAAATTTTCTCTATATTTAGTTAGACTATGCATGGCAAAACAATTGCAAATAAAAAAGTTAGTATACAATAATAATAAACGAAGAGTTACCAAGATTGAAACAATAATCCGCCCGGTATATTTGCAACAAAAAGTTGATCAGCTAGCAGAGACAGAGAGCTTAACATGTTCTAGTCGGCGGATTAGATTATTCATCTTATTTCCCTTTTGTAATCCGTGTTTCCATCCATTTATATATATAAACTAGAGTAAGGTTATTACTATGAACCCTTGTCCCTATCTCCCCCATCCTATATATTTACAATTAAGCTCGATATGTCGTTCTAATGCATAAGCATCCGCTATATCTACTAGGGTAATATATTGTCATTTTTAAAAGATATCGAGGGGTAACTTTTAGTTTTTAAGTGTACAAATTAAATATCTCGAGATACCAAAATCAAAATCATTTAATTTACTTATAAGTATGTTTTTAAGTACAGTAAAATTTCTCTTCTACTACAGATTTTTAAACAGCGAGGGTGGGGGTGATATTTTTGCTTTCTTTTCTCACGGACTGCCGTAAAAAAATATGTTCTTTTTACCCCCTGATCATATAGAGTGTAACTATAACTAAATATAATCTTTACATTCAAATTCTTAACCTACCTTTTCTTAATTAATGAGTTATTACAAGATTAATGTTTAATTTGTTTACCATTTCTTCCACGGCACGCGTAAATCAGCTTTATGCATTGGTCTAGGTTTAGAGTGGAAGTATCCCTGATCTTAGAAGACTGACTTGGCTAGCTCTCAGTAGCTCTCCAACGTTGGAGTCGTCGACAGCACGATCGCTCCATGCTTGGAACAGGTGATCAGTCTCCGGTCTCTGTCCATGGCTCGCTAGTTTTAGCTTAGACCCAGTAATTAGTAGGAGTAGACGCCTACCCTACGTAATCACATATGTATATAAATAAATAATATAGAAGTCATAATTTGAAGCAATATCTAAAAGAATATGTGTGCAACATACCTAGAATCAACGGGAGTTGGATTCTAAAAGATAGTTCTCTATACACCGTAGTTCATCACATGTGCAGTTGGATTCCTAACAATTATTGTCATTTTTTTCCATAGATTAGCAAACCGGTTTGACAATACAACAATTATGAATGTATGCATTGACCTATCACTACTAGAAAAACATTTTTTCCATGCAGCCAAAACACGTTTTTGCAGGCAGCCAAATCTTCCGCCTGCACCTAAAGGCCTGTGAAAATCATCAATATTTTTACAGGCAGACCAAGCACTGCCTCCGAAAATCATTTTCACTAGTGGAAATTCAATCTTCCCAAGCGCTACAGTAGCCCCACCCACGAAAGTAGTCTCGGCGCCATAAAAAAAATGCCCCACCAGCTCAACCATGCCCTCGGGTTTCACCCTAGCTATCATAACAAATCACAAATTACCACAAATTCTTCATCCATTTAATAAAATGGAATCACAAACATCCATGCATCAACACAAGAGCATCGGATTCAAATTCACAACACCGACTTGCAGATTAGCTAGCATCAATCAAAGTGGAAATAACAAACAAAAACATCGTTATCGCATCGCCATGCTGATGAAGGGTGCAGCTCCGCCACCGCTGGCCTCCTCCCTACCACTCTCTACTGCTGCAGAGGGGAGGGCCACGCCGCCACTACTGGCGGCGGCCTTCCCCTCCGGGCGGATCTGAGAGGAAGAGGGAGGGAGGAAGGGGAGGTCGGCCGCGCCGCTGCCACCACCACCGCCGGCCTCCCCCTCCATTCGCCCTCCGTGCGGATCTGAGAGGACGAGGGAGGGAGGTCACCACCCCTCTTCCACCACCACCACAGCACTCCCCCCTCCGTGCAGGATTCGGGGGGGAGAGGGAGAGGGGCGAGCAGAGGGCCGCGCCGAGGAGCCTCGATGCCGGCTAGCAGCCTTTTGCGAAACTAAGGAGAGGAGATGACAGAGACTAAGGGAGAGGGAGTGGGGGGAGAAGCCGAGGAGGTGTTGGGACTTAGCCGATTTAATAGCTACTACCTGGTGTCTTTATATTTCCAGGCAGACTACCTGCGAAAATTGACGCCTTAAGAGGTAGTAGGTTTTACCCTAGACGGCTCCTTTAAGCCATTCGCATGTAAAAATCTACTTTCACAGGCTGGGAAATATCAGATCCCTCTTCACGTAACTTCACAGGCAGACAATTACACCTAAAAATATGGCCCACCTATAAAATTTATAGGCCTCATTGTGAAAAATCGTTTTTCTAGTAGTATATTCCATTTCATCCGCCGTGATTGCTGCAATGCACTACGAGAATTCTACGACAGTGAGAGTCAACTAGCATCAGAAAACAAATTCAAACCTAAGAGAGTGGGAGAAAGAACGTGTGAAGAGAAAATGAAAAATGATCGTTAGTTTGTAATATATGGGATAAACATGTTTATATTTATGTACATGTTTTCTATTGAAAGCCTATTATTTTTCAGTGCAATATTCCAATTACTATGTGCTAAGAACGACAACTCAGTTAGATCCTATACGTAGCATTTCAAATTATGATTAGAAACAGGGGCAAAGTTTTATATAAAAAAGGGAGCACAATCTTTCCAAACGACAAGTGAATTATAAACCGCATGGGAATACCCATTATTGCAAGCGGGCCTCTTAATGAGGCCGTCTGCGATAATCGACCTTCACAAACGGCCGCATTAAGTAATCGATTTTCGCATGCGGTTGGGCCTCTCGCATCCGAAGGGTGGCTCCCCCTTTTAAGGTGGCTTCCTCCTCCCAAGCTAAGCAAGGTGGGATTATTCAGAGGCTCACACCGTCGCCGCGCGAGTTTTGCGTCTTTGCCAGCGAGTAATAGTGGAGGATGTCCTCATCATTCCCACCCCCTTAAACAAGGGCCTAGCTCTAATACCAAATGATAACAATCCAGCCCAGGTGGGGTTGGCCGAGACCCAATAACTTAAGGTTGCCCGGACCCCAACAGTTCATAGGCACACCTACTCGGGGAAAGGCCCAATCTCCCTAAAAGACTAGTCCGATAGGGGAAGGGTGGCTTCCTCCTCCCAAGCTAAGCAAGGTGGGATTATTCAGAGGCTCACACGGTCGCCGCCCGACTTTTGCGTCTTTGTCAGCGGGTAATAGTGGAGGATGTCCTCGTCAATGAAAATTCCGATTGTGAAAGCCTTTGACAACATAGATCGATCATATGATGCATCTAGCTAAAAGAACAAATCCAACTAGGGAGTATATATATCGGAATTGCTATCTATCTGGCGACAGATTTGTGAGTCCCATATCTTGCAGATTTATCTATTTAGATTCATGTTGCATTCTTGCCGACTCCATCATTATCGATTTGAGCCGTGTTGTTTACGATCCTACGTGTACTAATTACATCGTACTTACACTATAATTACATATGTAATTTTAATGTATTTTACAATGTAAGTCTGAAAATTACATATGTAATTTTAGTGTATTTACGATGTAAGTCCGAAAATTACATATGTAATTTTAGTGAATTTACGATGTAAGTCTAAAATCTACTTGAGCCCATTTGAGCCCACGTGAGCTTCAGATTGTCCAATGGCCCATTTGTTTATTGTTTTGTATTTTGTTTGTATATATTAATGTCATCCGTTAGAAGTTTATTTAAAGGGTAAGAAATCTGCATGATTGGAGGGTAAAAAATCGGTCACATGATGTATAGGCGGCAGTCCCATATATATTTGTAGATTTAAAATAGCTTTCCACCATGAAGATGAAGTGTAAAACGATACCATATATATTCTACGTTGTCAAAAATAACTTTATGGAGTAGTACGTACTACTACTTAGATCACACGAAGAAAACGAGCACATATATACGGCCTTAAGCTAGCTAGGCGTTCACGGGCTATATATATACAGCATCACCATGGAGACACGATAGCGCTCACTCCTTCTGTCAACAACGCGGTCGGGTCTCCGATGAGCATCCTGACGACGACACGCACCAAGATCACAAGGATCTTACATACGCGCCTCTCCAGCTTACTGCTCTGGTCAGCGCGCTCCAGTAGACGGGCCACCACCCTGTCGTCTTCATCACCGGCGCCTCCGCCTCCGCCGCCGCCCGGAGATTCCATGATCTCCCTGATGCACTTGACGTGCAGGTACACGCGGTGGTCGGGGCTATTAGTGGAGCGGTAGCACCAAGGGCGGTAGTACCACTCCATCGCCCTGCAGCCGGTGCACCGGTGCGACACCTCCGCGCGAAGCTCGAAGGTGAGCCCGCCCCGCACGGCGATGGACACCGGCAGCCTCGCGCAGCACGGGTGCAGCTTCGGGTGCTCGCCCTTGCCGGTCTTCCTCGACCCGTAGTAGTGGAATCCCCGCACCGTCTCGAAGCAGGCGGAGCAAACGCCGGCGCCGCCGGCGGGGGCCTCGTGGCGGAGCTCCATCGTGCCCTTCACCAGCGCGTGCTGCAGCGTGGGCGTCGCGAGGGCGCAGCTCGTGTGGAGGGCGAGGTGTGTCGGGTGGTTGTCGACGACGGAGGTGTACCTCGTGCCTTCTCCGGGTAGCATGCAGCCGTCGCACTGGAAGGCGACCGCGGCGGCGTCGCCGGTGGGATGCTCCACCACGTGCAGCCTCAGCATGCAACCCAGGCGGGCAGGGTGGATGATCTCCGCAGGAAAGCTCGAGCTCACCATAGCTGAATTAGTTAAAGCTTGTTCTCCAGATATTTTCACCCCCTGCTCATATATAATTGTAGATATATATCCATGTATGATTCTAGCTACATGTATATATAAAGTACATTTCATTCATTAATCGATGACATCTATAAATATAAACCAGTATATTGATTTGAATGGTAAAATTACATTCATATACATATCTATATATGCAAGTAACTTTACCATTCAACATATAATACAATTTTGTTTTCATATATATATATTGAGTATATATATAGTTGTGGCCAAGGTGTAACAGGTTGAATGGCTAGCACAAACTTAACCACACATATACAACCTAAATAATACCATATTATGATATTTTCTTTTAAAAGGAATGATATTTCATAGTGTAAATTTTAGTATCTCTTGGTATCTAATTGTTCTAAGGTAGCAAGAGGTATCTAATTTAAGATTATAAACAGAATGGTTGATGAGTTTATACGTACCTAATCAGTATATCAGCGACTCAGCGTAGCTTGCTAGTGGCAGGTATCTTCGCAATTCTCTGTAGAGATGGATCAAAGTATATACGAATCCAACTAGCTAGCTAAAACGGCCGCTACCAGTACCACCAGGACGAGCTAGGGACAAATTGGCTAATGATGGTGCACGGATAACGAATTGATCCTGTCATATTTATATACTAACTGCATCCAATTTGAACGACTTTAGCTTACAATGTAAGGCCGTGTTTAGATTAAAATTTTTTTCTTCAAACTTTCAATTTTTCCGTCACATCAAATGTTTGGACACATGCATGGAGCATTAAATATGGACGAAAAAAAACCAATTGCACAGTTTACATGTAAATCGTGAGACGAATCTTTTGAGCCTAATTACGCCATGATTTGATAATGTGATGCTACAGTAAACATTTGCTAATGATGGATTAATTAGGCTTAATAGATTCGTCTCGTAGTTTACAGGCGGAATCTGTAATTTGTATTGTTATTAGTCTACGCTTAATACTTCAAATATGTGTCCATATACTTAAAAAAAATTTTGACACATGAACTAACACACAACCTAAGTATCACAATATACTGAGAGATCTTAATGCTGTGTTCGGGAGAAGGGGTTGGGAAACCCTCCTCCCGACACGCAAAATGAAGCTCGTTTTATTGCATGATTAATTAAGTATTAACTATTTTTTAAAAAAATAGATTAATATGATTTTTTAAAACAACTTTCATATAGAAAGTTTTTGCATAAAATACACGTTTAGTAGTTTAAAAAGCGTGCGCGTGAAAAATGAGAGAGTTGGGTTGGGAAAATGGGGGAATAACACAGCCTTTTTGTGGTCCAGGGAAAGAAGCAACGCGTATGCAGGTTTTTCTTCTCACGCGGTGCTGAAGGATCCGAGTTGCGATCGAGTTACTGCAGAGTCTAGTCGTCGTTGATTAACTCCGTGCATCAGTTGATTGGGCGTCGTCTCGGGGTATATGCACTGAGCTTTTGTTATTTTTTAATCTTTTTAATTTTCAATTTTAAAAATAAACCCTCCAAATTTTGTCTTAAAATCTGAATATTTTTTACCATGCCATCCCGCCTGTGGTGCCAAAACAACACTTTCACGCGCACCATTTACGGGCGTGTACATCACTGGTGACGTAGCGAAACATTAATGCTACGCTAGTCTAGCTAAAGTGACCAAAAAGTTTAAGTGTGGAAATAAATATGGAGAGTTTATTATTAAAATTAAAAATTAAAAAGGTTTGAAAAATAAAAAAATCGCATGCATACATGCATAGTCAAGTGATCGTTTTATTCATCAAGTTTGTAATTACTCCGATCTATGGTGACAATATAATTTTCACTACCTCGGTCCCAAAATATAAATATTTTTAGAGTTGGACACTGTTATTAAAAAAGTAGGTAAAAGTAAATGATAGAGGGTTGTGATTGGTTGAGTAGTGGGTAGGTGAGAAAAATAAATAGTGGAGGGTTGTGACTGGTTGGAAAGAGAATGTTGGTGGAGAAATAGTTATATTTTGAGACAAATGTTGAGGGCTAAAGTTGTTATATTTTGGGGCGGATGATGTAACATTCATCAAGTTTGGAACATGATTTTCAGGAATTTGTTCTGGTGTAATTCGTTGACGTCCCATACATCCATGCTCCTAACATACTTATAGCAAGGATAATAGTATAGCTCACTTACTACTATTAACATGTCTTAAAGCCAACATATATAATAGATTAGCTATATAGTTGGCAATAATTTTGTTCTCCTCTCTCTATCTCTCACTTTATTTGTCTTGGAGCTTGTAATAGAGCCAACACCCTTAATTTTTCACTACATCTCTCCTCCACCTAAGATTATAGTAGACTTATAGCTCACTATTATACTTGCTCTTAACTGCAAAGAAAATTAACTACTCCTGTGGCATTGAGTTTTCCTATATTATTAGAGACCGAAGCTTCAACTTTAACGGAGATTATCGATTTGATAGAGTTGTGTAATGTAAAAAATGACCCGGCTGCCAACCAAGATTATTAATTAGATCCACTCAAAAAAATATTAGTGATTGGAAACCCTAATCGCTACGTACTTTGCAAGCAATAAAAAAGAGAAAATAACAAACGGTAGACTAATGTAAAGTCATCGGTCTATATATAGTACTCTTACATACGGTTTTATAGAGAAACAATCTCTTAATAACCATTAGTGGATCTGTCTCACAATCCAATGCGCGCATGACGTAAAGTATAGAATTACATATAATCCAACTCTTATACTCGCGTCTTCAAATTCATTATATATATATAGAGCAATGTTTTAAATAGCGGACTAAAACATTTAGCGATTAGCTTCTCAAACAGCAATAGCGGGCTAAATGGAGCTATAGCGGCTAAATTATACATGAGAGCAAATAGCTAGAACTCTTTTCAAACAGCTGTAGCGAGAGATAGCGGCAGTTTAGCAGAAGATTTAAAACCCTGATATAGAAAGAGAAAAGATCAAATTTCTTATAGATTTACACTCTCGAATCTGTTAGATTTTAAATTTTTTTTCTTACAGCTAAAACATAATAAATTTGAGGTTAAGACTTACATATATATATATATATATATATATATATATATATATATATAAAAGTATAATACACTACCTTTTTAGATATTTTTAGTAAAATTTATTAGTTGATGTGAACAGTATATACCTGAAGAGGCTTGTATGTATATAGGATATGTTCTTTTCAATACCTGCTCTAAACTACGCAACGCAGTACTTTATAAACCATGAACTGGTGAACCTGTTCTTTTTTAAAAAAAAAATGATAATGAAAGACTAATCTGTAGCGCTAGCTAGCCTCTCGATCCATTCCAGAAGCCTATGTTAATTTTCTGGATCATGTGATGATAAAAATTTTTTAGTTCCCAAACTTTTTTCCCAAAAATGTCACATCGAATCTTTAGATTAGATAGATACACAGAGCATTGAATATAGATAAAAAAAACTAATTATACAGTTTGCATGAAAATCGTGAGACGAATCTTTTAAACCTAATTAGTCCATGATTAGCCATAAGCGTTACAGTAACCCATACGTGCTAATGATAGATTAATTAGGCTTAATAAATTCGTTTCGTGGTTTCCAGACAAGTTATGAAATTAATTTTTTCATTCGTGTCAAAAACCTCTTCTAATATCCGGTTAAAATTAATATCCGATATGACACCTTATGTCAGTACGTGCATACTACTCCAAAAATAGCTGTAGCAGATGAGGGTTGACGAGGTCTCGATCAGTCTTAACGCGATCTTCGAGAATTGACGGCCGGTTTGCGATCGGGGTAATAATAAATCGTACGTGAGACTAATCAAATACTGCTTTGTTTCTATACTTTTAGAGTAGTTCCAAGTTAATAACTTTAACTATTAACAACAAAAAATAAAAAAAATCAATTTATCATTAAACAAACTATCATAACGTGTAACTTTTTTATTTAAAACATCTTAGTTTTATAAATATTATTAATTAAAATAACATCTCAAGTATCGTGTACTTATATTTGGATGGATAAAGGAATTACTTCGTGAGGAAGCCTAGCTAGATCAAGATAGACTTTAGGCGAAGACGCAGGATCGTAGTCCGTATACCTTAGTCACAGTCAACGATGACTTGTTGGTTGGTGCTAGCTACTCCCGCAAGCAATTGTAATTTCGGAGAAGTTACTAGTAACTGCGAGTATAATTTACTGTCACGCGCATCTACTTATAAAAGTAATGCAACGACATCGGCAATGTCGTCTATCGATCCATAGAAGTTTGGCACAGGTGATCGAAGTCTCAAATGTTCCTGGGTACACACCAAATTAAAAGAAGTCTCAATTAATTAAGTCTCTGTTATTTGGATTATTTTAATATAATCTCGATTCAAGCTTAAATCCACTAAATTACATAAAATTTTCATGTGAACTAAAACATTTCAAATTTCCATGTAAATTAAAACACTTCAAAATTTCCATGTGATATACAACCACTTCAAATTTGCTTCTTTTTTTTCAACTTGTAAAATTTGAATTTTAATTTGTGGAGTGATATATCATATACTAATATATTTTCTCAATTTCGTTTTTTTAATTCTTTGTAACTATTCGAGTGACATAGAAGATGTTCACTCGAGAGTTTAAAATTTACTCTCCATTTAATTTATTATAGTTCGTACAAATTTCGAAATAAGGCACTAGTATTTGTTAGTAATACTTTCTCCGTTTCTAAAATATTACAAACCTGGAAATACATGACAAATCTCATCTTATCCTAGCTAGATTACAATGGCCGTGTTTAGTTCACCCTCAGCTACCCCAAACTTCCAACTTTCCATCACATCACATCACATCTAAAACTTTCCTACACACATAAACATTCAACTTTTTTTCCAAACTTTCAACTTTCTCCAAACTTCTAACTTTTTTCAGGAACTAAACACACCCAGTATTTGGAGACTGAGGAACAAACTTAGCTGAGCCTCGATCATCATCACCACTTGTGCAGAAGTCTCTATATCCTGATTCGGTAGAGGCTGTGTTTAGTTCCTGAAATTGGGAAGAATTTTGGAGAAAATTGGTAGTTTGGAAAAAAAGTTGGGAGTTTATGTGTGTAGGAAAGTTTTGGATGTGATGTGATGTGATGGAAAGTTGGGAGTTGAGAGGAAGTTTTTTTTTTGAATGAAGTTGAGGGGAAGTTTGGTGTGACTAAGGCCCTGTTTCCCTCAGCTTGTGATTATTATAATCTAGATTATTGAGTCAGATTACTATAAGCTAGATTGTTATAATCTGTAGTAGAATAAGTGGTTAGTTGTTTCTTTCCTAAATTATTAGAGCCTAAATTATTGGGTTTGCAAGTCTAAAGAGTGAGTGGGTGGCATGGTGGGTAATTTTTCACCCAATAATCTGGAAAAAGCTCACCTAAATAAGCTTATCATATTATAATGATTATAATAAGCTGGGAACCAGATTATAATAAACTACTTCAATAAGTTGTCTATTTTTTCAGCTTACTCTAAATAATTTGGATTATAATAATTCCAATCCGAAAGAAGCAGTGCCTAAAACAGGGCCAGAGTTTCGCTTGGGTGTTGCTCTCGTCCGTCACTTTGTCCAATTGTCCATCATTGGTACGCTTGCTCCCCCAGGCTCCTGCCAGTTGCTTCTCTTTGTCCGGCCGGTGTCACCGCTGCATGCGTCGGCGACACGATCGAGCCCGTGTGATAGATATATTAGGCACTGGGCAGCGTGGCAAGGTAATAATTAACGATTTAATAGCAAATATATAGATTGTGGATTGCGGTCGCTATAATTTGTATAAAATTACCTGTGTCAAAATAATATGTTTCGCTGCTGTTTATCGAATTTTTAGTGGAAAAAGTTTTCACCGCTGTAGTACCAATCATTACTGAGAAAATATATTAAGTTGTCCTAAGATATCGCATTAGTGACAATTATGTAGTGATAAAATACTCCCTCTGTTTCACAATGTAAGGGATTCTAACATTTTCCACGTTCATAATGATGTTAATGAATCTAGACATATCAATCTAGATTTATTAATATCAATATAAATATGGAAAATGCTAGAATGACTTACACTGTGAAACGGAGAAATAATATTTTTGCCACTACATTGTATTTATTAGTGGGAGAACATTGTATCAGGAGGCCTCATCAATGATGAATTTATTGTGGCGAATCCTTTCAGTGCTACCCTTTAATTCATCATATTTGTTGTTTTACTTGCGACAGATCTTTGGGCTCCTATCTTTTACTTTTTCATTCGAAGATTTTAATTTGCATCAAGATTTGTTTTTTTATATGTAACATAGCACTTATTCAGTTACAGTGCACTTACACTTGGTTAATTACAGTGCATAAGAGTAAAATTTTACAACAGTTTTTCTTTAGATTTTAAGATTTTTAACATGTTTATCTCTTTTTGGTTATTTTATTGAAAACGGGCTATATCCATTAGTTAAAAATTTGCAAGATTCAAAGCAATAAACTTATCGAAAGATTAATAGGTAGTCCCTTAATTTATAATTAGTGATCATTTGCTATATTGTTGTAGTAATATCTAGTTGTGACAAACTCATACGGCGCTAATTCATTTTTTGAGTTGGAAAATTTCATGTCACCCGTGGGTCTGTTTGGTTTGCTATGTTATCATGTCTGTTTGGTTCTAAGGAATAAGACTGTGTTTAGTTCGTGTGCTAAAATTTTTGTGAAGTATACGGACACATATTTGAAGTATTAAACGTAGACTAATAGCAAAACAAATTACAGATTCTGCCTGTAAACTGTGAGATGAATTTATTAAGACTAATTAATCCATCATTAGCAAATGTTTACTGTAGCATCACATTGTCAAGTCATGACGTAATTAGACTCAAAAGATTCATCTCGCAATTTACATACAAACTGTGCAATTGGTTTTTTATCACATTTGATACTTCATGCATGTGTCCAAATATTTGATGTGACGGAAATGTTGGAAGTTTGGCCAAAAATTTTTGACTCTAAACACGGCCTTAGTCAATTTTTCCTCCCGATTGAATCATCTTCCTCAACCACAAAATCGGTCTCCCATTTTCGAAAACAAGGGCAAATGAATAAAAGCAGTTTCTATTGACGTGGCAAGTTGACCGTAGCTAACCCGCTGAGTTAGCAAGTGGAACCCACATGTCTGGCTCACATGTAAGCCTCTCAAGGGAAAAATCTGTAGGGTCCACATGCCATCTGTATCCACTTTCCTCCCCTTCCTCTCTATTCTCTTTTTTTTTTCTCCATCGCTCTTATGGGCAATGGAGAAAGGGCAAGACGGCGAAGGGCAGTGAAGCAGAGGACGCGGGCGGCGCGACGGCGTAATCTGAGACATTGTCGCGTGCAACCATGCCTCTTTTCCTCCGCTACCGCAGGAAAGAAGGCGCCAGGCGGAAACGGCGGTGGTGGACGGCACGACAGCGCGGAATCCGAGATATCGCCGCGCACCTGGCTCCATATGAATCAGAGAAGACAGAATATAAGCAAGGACATTAGTAAAGAAGAATGGTGCTAAAAAATCTGAGTTCAGCAAAGAAGAATGTTTCATCACTTGTGGCTCTGAGCTTTGCCACAGCTTCCTCTAGAGAGACTGGGATGTTCAGAGTTCATCAGACAGGAAGGTGTTGGTACCTGCCTAGCTACACATACTGCTCCCGGACCTCCTCCCTTAGCGGCATCCTCTCGGCTCTCGCCGTTCTGGCTCTCACAGTGGATAGAGCGGCTTCAAAGCTACGGATAGAAGTGGGGTACTTGGTTGGGTCGAACAGGTCTGCTACTCACGGTGGTGGCATCTGCGCCGATCGTTGAGCCATCCTGCAGCACGATCGCCAGCAGGCCGAGGCAGAGCTCGGCCTTCTACGCACCGAGGAGGGCGGCGTTGATGACCAGCCACGCCGACCGGGGTACTGCTCCGACTCCGAGATCCCCGATGTGAGCGCGTCGGGGGCGCGCGCACTCGGGCGCCTCGATGGTGTAGAACGGCACGGCGAAGAACGCGAACTGCGGATGCACCGCCGGTCCGCCGCGTTGTAAATGTGGCGCGGAGGACACGCAGTGGCGGTGAGCCGGCGAGCCCATGAGCGTGGAGTTCCCAGGTGAGTTGAAGCATTGGGCTCTGTTGGCCCTGGAACCGTGGCTGATGCTCCCATGCCTTCTTCTCTTCAGACAGTGGCCATCCTGAAATCATCAGGGAAGGGTAGAGATTGATTAAGAGAGGTGGCTGACCTGTGGGTCCCACTTGCTGATTCAACAAGTCAATTTGCCATGTCAGCATAATCAACCATTTAAGGAGTCGATTTACACCAGTTTTAAAAAACAGGAGAGACATCACTTATACCTGATTTTGTAGTTGAGGGAGACGATCCAATCAAGAGCAGTTGAGAGAGAAAAATAGACTTATCTAATATTCTAAAGCTGACGGGTTTTCATGCAAAAATGCGCGCCACGTGGTACAAATAGTCGAACGACGCGTGTTCCATGCACCATCGTGCGCTCAAGCCCCGCGTCGCGCACATGTGAGTAGGGGTGAAACTGAAAACGGTACGGAAACTTTCCGGATTACGGACCTATTTTTAGAAACGGAATATGTCGCTTGGAATTTTTTCAGAATTATTCGGAAACGGAAGAGAAATTGGAAATATTTTCTCAGAAACAGGATCGGAAATGATAATGGCAGTTTCCGTCGGAACTCGGAATTGGTCGGAAACTTTCCGGAAATTTCTCGGAATTTCTAGAAATTTTGTGACTGAAATACCCTGTACTCTTTTTTTTAAGCACTGAACAGTAAATACCATAGTGTTTGGCTTTTATTTTTTTGAAAAAATATTTTTTATGCAAATCTGAAGTTGCATAAGAATATTTTCTTTGTGCATTGAGATTTATCAATAGCATTACTCTCTTAAGCATAGATAATTTATTTCATAGATTGTGTTTTGTGATGCCCTTTTGAGACTTAACAATTGGACTTATATGATTGTGTTTTATGATGAATTGTTGACCGTTGAGACTTGAGAATTGGATTTATCAGTTTGAAGGGTTTCTGTATTCCGATAAATTTTCGTTCCCGTATTCGCGCCGGTTCATTTTCGCTCCGTTTTCGGTTTCGATAATATTCGATTCCGTTTTCGTATCCGGGGTTTCCGATTCCGATTCGAAAATAATATGAAAACAAAAACGATAAAGATGGTTTCCGTCTATTTCCGTACCGTTTTCATCCCTACGTGTTGTGCGAGCCGAACTGGCCATTTGGGCTGCAGCTTGGCTGGCCCAACAACAGAGGGAAGGCGCAGGGCCAGTTTCCTTAGGCCCTCCCCATTTCCTTTTTGTTTTCCTTCTCATTCTTTTCTTTTGTTATTTCACTCCTCCATGTTCTAAAATTTAATTTATATTATGAAGAATACCACAACTCATGGTAAGTAAAAAAAAATATAATCATAAAATAATCTGAATAAACAAATAGGTATGTACTTTACATATAGCCACGGTCTAATGGAAGAATAATCAAATGTAGTAAATCTTTTGTTTAACTTATGTAACAAATATTTATTACCCTACCAAACTTTGAAATACCAATCTCCTCATCTTATGATAAAAAATGTTGGCATCTTATGATAAAAAATGTTGGCATCAAATACCAATCTCCTAGATCACTAATTTCATATGTATGCATCATATCCTTTTTAAATTATTGCATCATCTTCTCACTATTGCCAGTATATATCAAATCATCAAGATAAAGTGAGACGATTAGGGGCCTGTTCACTTTGATGCCATTTTCAACCTTACCAAATTTTGATAAAGTTACCAAAAAAGTGGTTACATTTAGTTTACTACTAAATTTTGGTAACTATATAAGAAATCCTGCCAAAATTTTGGCAAGTTGGAATTGCCAAAATTTGGTAAGTTTTTTTTTTTTTTGCATCAAAGTGAACAGACCCTAGAATATCCGTACCTGTTTTCTTGACATATAGAGTAGGCTCACTTATGCTCTTGGCAAATTATTTATGAATAAAGTACTTGTCAATTTGATTATACCACGCTCGAGGCGCTTACTTTAATCCATATAATGCCTTTTTAAGTATGAATACCTTGTTTTCTCCCCCTTGAACTGAAAACCCTTCAGGTTGTTCAACATAGATTTCTTCATCAAGATAGCCATTTAAGAAAGCCGATTTAACATCAAGTTGATATATATTCCATCTCTTTTGAGCTGCTAGAGCAATTATTGTGCGAATTGTCTCTAGCATGGCAATAGGAGCATATGTCTCATAATAATCAATCTCAGGCTTTTGCTTAAAGCCTTTTGCCACAAGTCTTGCCTTATATTTCTGAACTGAGCCATCTGGATTTAATTTTGTCTTATAAACCCATTTAAATCTAATAACTTCTCTGTCTCTAGGACGATCAGCCAACTCCAAGGTATTATTTTTCTCAATCATATAAATCTCATCTTCCATGGCCTTTATCCAATTATCATGTTTTTCTGCTTCTTGAAAACTTTGTGGCTCAACAACAGAATAGTTGCAAAATTCATGTTGTTCTGACCTCCTTATTTGAGAAGTAGATTCTAATAAATCAACCATACTTCTTACCCGTCTTGGAGCTGATTCCGGTGTAGAAATTTGCTCTTCACTGCTCGGGCTTGAATCTAAACTAGCACTTGAGCTTGACCTTGGACTTTATGACTGTGGACTTGGAGTATGATATTCCACTTCATCACTCATATGTGGTTGGCTTAGCGTGATGGTAGTGGTTGGCAATAATGGAGTACTAGAAGCTTCTGGAGACTTCCAGTTCCATGTAGCACTCTCATAAAAAATCACATCTCTGCTGATAATAATTTTCTTTTTCTCCAGATTATAAAGTCTATAGCCTTTGATACCATCGGCATAGCCAACAAATTTGCAACGATCACTTTTATTATCAAAGTTTACTCTCTTTTGTGCTGGCACTTGAGTATAGCAAATGCAACCAAATATTCTCATATGACCAATGACAGGCTTTTTACCATACCAAGCTTCAAAAGGTGTACGATTTGGTACTGCCTTTGTAGGACTTATATTTAAAATATAAACTGCAGTGTTAACTGCTTCAGCCCAGAAAGATTTAGGCATACCTTTGTCTTGAAGCATAGAATTGGCCATATCATTGATCGTCCGATTTTTCCTTTCTGCACTCCATTTTGTTGAGCACTATAGCCTGCGTTCACTGTCTTCGGATGCCAGCATTTTCACAATATTTCTCAAATTCTTTTGAGATATATTCTCTTCCTTGATCGTCGCGCAATACTTTAATTTTTCGATTACTCTGATTTTCCACCATGGCCTTGAAATTTTTAAATGTCTCCAGGGCTGCAGACTGTTCTTTTAGAAAATAAACCCAGATCATTCTTGTATAATCATCGATAAATGTGATAAAGTACCAATTTCCTCCTTCTGAAATTGTTGGTACTTTACTAACTATATCAGTATGCACTAGTTCCAATGGTGCACTTGCTCTCCAAGCTCCACTGTGTGGGAAAGAAGCTCGAATTTGTTTTCCAAATACACAACCTTCACATGGGTCATATTTCAGAGTAATAAATGGAAGGCCTTGAACCATACCTTTTGTTCTGAGTAGCTTCAATGCTCTGTAATTAAGATGACCCATTCTCTTGTACCATAGATCAAAAATATCGACTTCACTTCTGAGAGCCATTTGAGTTGGATGATTCATCCTTAATAGAAAATTTCTGTTCTTCTCCATATTTATTTTGGCAACCAGACATTATTTTTACGGTCTAATATTTTGCAAGAAAAATCCTCAAAATAAAGTGCGTACCCGTGTTCTAGAATCTGCCCAATACTTAGCAAATTTTTCTTTAAATCGGGTACAAGCAAGACATCTTTTATAAATTTTGGATCGTCTGCTGTTTGAACAGCAACTGTACCTTTGCCTTCACTTTGGGCTATAGAGCCATTACCCATGTGAATCTTTGCATGATACGATGAGTCCATTTCTCGAAATAAATTTGGATCAACTGCCATGTGGTTTGTAAAACCACTGTCAATAACCCAAACATCATCCTTTTCTTCTTGAGCAGTATGGCAAGAGAAAACCATTTCTTCAGATTTTTCCTTTTCTTCTGAAAAATTAGCCCGATTAATTTCTCGGGTTCTGCAATATTTTGCAATATGACTCTTTCTTTTTCACTTATTGCATGTCATTTTCTTCCGGCACATATCTGTAGTATGACTAGATTTTTGGCAAATGTCACACCACAAATTTGAATTGGACGTACCTTTTTCTCTTCTCTCTTGACCATCTTCCTTCTGCATGTTCAGCTTGGAAAAACCGTTTTTTCTGAAAACCACGGTCTCGCATTGGAAATCCATTTTTCTGAAAATTCCCGCGAAACCTTTGAGATCTGAAGCTCAACTTTGACTGAAATGCATTTTCAACGGAGCTCCCTTCACATGGAAGCTTTCTTTCTTCATGAGATTACAACAAGCTCATTAGTTGTTGAATTGTGAGAGTTGACAGATCTTTGGACTCCTCAATAGCAGCCACAATGTACTCATATTTTTCAGGTAGACTGATTAAAATTTTCTCCACGACCTTTTGGTCGTTTATATCTTCACCATAGAGGCGCATCTAATTAACGATCTCAATAACTCTTGAGAAATAGTCTTTTACCTTCTCTGACTCCTTCATTTGCAAATTCTGAAATTGCCTTCTCAAAGTTTGAAGCTTCACTGCAAGTACCTTCTGAGATCCTTAAAACTCCTCCTTCAACTTGTCCCATGCTTCCTTAGATTTCTTGGCGCCAATAATACGCGGAAATAGACTTTCCGCAACTCCTTGTTGGATCAATAACAAGGCCTTGGCGTCCATCATCCGATCCTCTGCCAAAGATTTTTTCTGTTCCGCCGTAAGAGTTTCTCCAGCAAAATACTCCCTGTAACCATTCTCAACAATATCCCACAATCCTTAAGATAGTAGCAGCGTCCGCATCTTGATGCTCCATATATCATAATTAATTTTCTCTAACAAATATAGGAACCATGGACTGTGCCATTGTGGCGCCCTAACTTGAAGCTATACTTGTAGCTTCAATTGAGAATACCGATACGCCGCGCTACTCCATCACACCCTACTCGAACCTGGGCGCTCTGATACCAGTTGTTGGTGTTGATTATTTTGCTAAGAAGGGAACCAAGACGAGGAGCAGAGAAGCTTGTGCTTGTTTTAAGTGTTTCTTTTACTTGCTTTGCTTGAGGGCTGAACAGTACACTTGGTTGTACGTTGGGCAGCACATCATCAGGCACATACACAAGCATTGGCTGCCTATTTATAGGCTTACAACCAACGTTACTTGAAGCTTCATGAACCTAGTAGAATTAGTACTACTGGCTGCCTAGTATTACTGCACATTGATGGATAGAACTACACTAATCTAGAACCTTTTTTTTTTTGACCGGGGCACTAATCTAGAACCTTTTACTGAGTAGTAGTAGCACTGGTCTTTTGACCATAGGTTCTAGAGTAATTGAGAAGAATAAGATGTCTAGAAAATTCAGGAAATGGATTAACATCAACACCCTCGGCGTTCCACCCCCGCCGTGCCCTGTCGATCATCCGCTCTAGCACCGGCGCAGCGACGAAGGGATGCGCCGCGATCTTCTTCCCGTCTGACGTGACGAGCTGCACGTCGGCCACCACCGCCGGCCGGAGCGCGTCCAGATCAACAAATTCTCCTCGCTCACGATCAACAACAATTCAATAGGCTGGTTAACCAAGAAAGAAGAGGAGGGGAGTGGGATGACACGTGGGCCCCACCATTTTATATTATTATTTGTGTGTAGCTGGCATGTGGGCCCACGGATTATATTATTTTTCGGATCAAAATGCTACGTAAGCGCTATGTCAATGCTATGTGGGACGAAGAACTAGTCAAAACAGCCATGTAAGCGCCATGTCAGCCAAAACCGCCTTCCAAACGTCGAGGGACCTCGTTTGCACCGGTTTTGATACTTCAGGGACCGGTTGTGTCGACGGGGATACCCGTAGACCGGATATAGAGGGTATTGGAGTACGCTGGTACGAGGATCTACATAGTACGACATCAAGCAAACAGGAAAAAAGGATTATACTGGTTCATGCCCCTTGATAGGTAATAGCCCTAATCCAGTTGATATGGGATTATATAATAGAAACCACAGATTACAAAGGGAATAGCAGAACTCGATGATACCGACGAGACCGTAGTCGAGTTGGTTCGACTAGATCATCCCGGCGACTTAGCTCCTGTAGGCTCCGACTTCATAGGCTGTGGTGGTTGTATTGGCTGTGACATTCGATTCCTTAGGTCCTCCCGGGGGGTCCCTTTTATACCGCGGGTCAGTTGGTCTCCAAGTAGAACTCGAAGACATCGGACCCCACACGATACAGTAACGACCCAGTTTTGTCCGAGTAGGACTCCTTCCATCCGTAGACTCTATTTCTGTTACGTGATGAATTTCCTTAACGTATACAAGAAACATCCGTATACGCGCAGGTATACCATATCAGTATACAACGTATATCCAAGGGTAGAGGGTATATCCAATCCGTAACCCTGACAGTAGCCCCCGACTTCTGCTTAAATGAACTCATGTAACCGATCGCGACTTCTGATGTCGGGGTCGTTGTCGTTGTCAACTGGTCGATCTCGGTGTGAGAACCGTAGAGACAAGGAGTAATCAACAACACCATGTGAAGTTCAACGGTCATGAGTGAATTTAAATTAAAGTCCGAAAACTGTTGCGCTTAACGGACCCAGAAATTTCCGGCGGCCATCTCTCTCCTTTCCTTGGAATTCGCACCGTCGGTAGTGCGTTTATTTAAGGGAGTTTTGGGGATCCATTTTGAAGTCTGCTTGCTGCAGAAAACTTTCTAACCTCCAAGCGCTCCTCGTCTTCTCCACTCCCGCAAAAAACCCTAGCTTGCTCATCTCAGTCCCTTCTCCGGTGATCTCCAGCGGCAATGGATCTCGACAAGTCCACTTCTGCCAGCGCGTCCCTAAAGAAGCTGCAGGAGGACGGTACTCTCCCTGGTTGCGGGACCATGGAGAGAGAACCAGGAGGTATTGAACCCAAACCTGTCCTAGGCCGCATGGTTGCGGTTGAGGATTATATTCTTTGCGGTTTTCTTCCCCCGCCCTCCGAGTTTCTTCTTCTCGTCTTGAATTTCTACAGCCTTTCCTTGCTCCATCTGAACCCCAATTCCATCGCCTTCCTCAGTATTTTCTCGTATCTTTGTGAGGCCTACATTGGGGTAGAGCCGTTTCTTGATCTCTTCCGCTTCTACTATGAGTTGCGCTAGATGGAACCTAAAAAGGTGTCCGGATGTGTCGGTTTCCGACTTCGAGATGGCCTGAAGTCGCGATACATCCCCTTCTAGTGCCCCTCTTCTCGTAGCAAATGGCGGGCGAGGTGGTTCTATCTTCAGATAGAAAATTCGGATCCAGTCTTTGTTGTTCCTGAGAAGCAACCAGACAAGATCCCAGAATGGACCGCCAAGCCCACCCTAACTCCCTCCCTTCAGTCTTTCATCGATATCATCGATGACCTCCGAGTACGAGGGTTGTCGGGATATGAAGTCGCTGCCGACTTCATCGGTAGGTGGATCCAACCGCTCCAGGCCCGAGTCCACCCAGCCTTTGACAATTCTGGGCCGGAGGACGCGACCCGGATTTCTCCTCGGGGTATTTTTCTTGTATTTCAGATTTCATTCTTCATGTGCATGTTCCTCCGGACTTATCGAGTTCTGGTTCTCGATCCTACAGGTTTAAACAGCGAAACTGTGGAGCGCCGCGTTGGTCAGGTGATGATCAGCAGCCCTACGACGGCGAGCAACGTCCCCGTCCCCCTTTGCGAGAAGGGGAAGGCCGATCGTGAGGCTGCGATCAATGTGAGTGTATTTGAGGACTCCTTTACTTCTGCTTCTCTGGGATCGCATTGTGACTTCATGTATGCAGGCTCTTCCTCTGACCGACGTCATCGGGCCGCTCGCGGACCACCAGGCGGCGGCGTCGTTAAAGGAGGGCGTCGCCAAGGAGGCATCCGACATTGCTGCTGCTGCTGCCACGACGAGTGGCACCAACGTTCCGAAGAGAGGGAGGAAGTTCTCCGCCGTGCTCGGGACTCGTCGGAAGGCGCCCATTGTCACATCCTGATTTTCGTTTCAGGATTTATAAATTATTTAATAAATTATTTATAGAATTTATATTAAATGTTCATTAATTTACAAGTGAAGTTAAATGTGGGAAATAAAATTTTCTAAATATAAAGAATGGTTGGATTTATTTTTTATTAAATTCTCCATGATTAATTATACTCTCTGGAATTTTCTCGGATTTTTCAGAGCTCAATTCTTAATTTTAATAATACAAAGAACAGTTTAGCAATTATTTAAATAATAAATTAATCTTTAAATGATCTGGATATTATTATGTTAAATACTTTGAGTGTCCAAGTATGTTCAAGATTTTTCTTGGAATTATTTGAGCATTGGAAGTATTTTTAACAATTGAAAGATCATCTCATTGGTTAATTTATTTGGAAAAGTAATAAAAGTCGTCCTCATCAGCTTGGGCCGAATTCAGCCCATTCTCTCCTATTCTCTCTCCCTTCCTCTCAGCCCGCAGAGAAGTCTGTTTGACCTCCCTGGTGCTACAGTGCTCCTTCTTCCAGCTCAGGCAGAGCCCGAGCTCTCCAGCCCGTGCACAGTGCCGCCGCCTCCTCCCACCAATCCGACCTCCCCGTTGCTCCTATTTCCAAATTAGTTGCGGGAATGGAATCCTCTCAATCTCCTCTTCCTTTTCCCCAAGAAATCCTCAAAAGTTTCTATGGAAATCCTTTCCAATTTCGCGGTTCAATCTTACCTTTTTCCGGCGAGAACCCTAGACTTTCCCGAGTTTTTCCCGTCGTTGTGGGCTCGATCCCGGCCTCCCATGGCTATATATAGAGCCCCCTCCTTCCCCTCTTTCTGCCGCCACCTCTCCCTCTCTCCGCCGTCGCCGGAAACACTCTTCCCGCGACTCCCTCTCTCTCCACCTCCGGCCGCCGCTCCAGCCGCCGTGCGCCGTCGCCCCGGCCGTCGCCGGTCAGCGCCGCCACTTCCCTCGGCTCCGCAAAGTCGAGCTCTACCCCGGCTATTGGTTCCTTTGTGCCAAAAACCGCCGGAAGCCGCTTGCCGACGCGAACCAGAAGGTTTCGGCCATTGCCGAGCTTCCAGCCGCAGCTAGCAGCCGCCTTAGCTGCCGCTTTCGGTCGCCGTCGACTCTATTGGGTTCTCAGGAGCATGGTGAAGCCCGGCCACTGGTTTTTCTTCGCCGAAGATCGCTGAAACGTCGCCGCCATCGCTGACCCGACCCCGTCGCCGCCTCTACCTCGCTGCCGGCCGTCTGCCGTCATCATCCATCGTCGCGCCGCCCCTCAGTGAGCTTTCCTCTCTCCGATGTCGTTCATCGGTGTGGTTTATCCATAGGGTTTTAATCCAATCTAATCTAATTTGGCCCTAATGTCGTCATCGTCTTCATGTGTTGTCGCCAGAAAATCGTCGCCGCAGTGGATAGTACCTCGCCGCCCTTCGAAGCTCGTCGCCGGCCATCTTCCGTCGCTGTCCGTCGTCGCGTAAGTGTTGGTAAGAATCGACGTCGCCTTCTCTACCTCCCGGTGCCCTCCGTTTGCATTATTGTGCCGTGGTTCGCCGACAACCGCCGCTCCTATGCCTTTCACCTGTGAGCTTTTCCTTAATCCAATCTAACCTAATCCGCTGTCTGTCTAGCGTAGTCGTCGTCTCCGTGTGTTGCCGCCGGGTAGCCATTGTCATCTCTCCCTCTCCGATCATTTTGGTTCGGTGACACTTCTATTCGTGTTCCCTCGGTTTAGTTTTTAATCTCTCGTTTGTGTCGTCGAGTAGCCGCTGCCTAGCCGAGCCAAGTCGCCCTAGTGCCGCCGTGTCGCAGCTGTGTGCCGCTTTAACCTAGCCGCCGCTTTAACCGTTTGTCGGTAGTCAAGTTGTCTAGCCGTAGGTGCATCCCTAAATTCCTACCGGCATATCGTTTGCCGTACCAGGGCTTTACCGTGAATAGTGTCTAGCTTACCGGTTTAGCCGTAGCCGTTGTTGAGTCGTTCGCTCGTTCGTTTCAACGAGGTGTCCCCGGTGCTTCGTTTGTTCGTCCGTGTGGAGTCGTCCTTTAGTTTAGAGCCGTTCAGAGCCGCCGGTTCCGTTCGCCGGTTTCGGTTGATCATTTGGGTGATCCCGTGTCACGTAGAATTGACTCGTTAAGTCGGTATCTCATGAGGCTCGCTTGCCAGATCAATCTAATCCGTTGAATCTTGGTCAACTCTCGGTCAAGATTAATCTCAGCCGTCAAAAATTGATATAAATCCGTTCTCTCTTTTCAGTGGCATATTATTTCTTTTTAATATATGTCATCCACCAAATATGATCTAATCTTTTTCGGAGGTTGTTTTAATCTTTTGTCTCAGTTATAAATCATTTGTAAATGGTTTAACTAATTTGGAATAGTCTTTTCTTTAATAGGTTTAATTGGAATTAGATCTTGTAAAATTTGTAATTAATTCATATGAAATCGGAATGAGACCGTTCAGGTCTCTAAATTTATCTAAAATCATGATCTACATGTTTGTTTACTTTATATGTATTGTTTATTTGGTTTTATTAGTCTTTTTCCTCATTTTGCGTGTTAGCTTGTCGTTTCTGTCGTTTCGAAGGATCGTGAGTGCGTCGGAAGTGTTCAAGAAGATTAATTGAAGACCGATTATTGCAAGGCAAATCATACAGATCCCAAACACGATTCCTTTGAGCATGTTGATCATATATTTAAATTCTCTATTTATTTCAACTGCGCATTTATTTTTGAATGTCACTGGGTGGTGTGAACTTATTCCTTTGTTATGACCAATTTGCATTGATTACCCTATTTCTTGATTACCTTGGGTTATTATAATTTGACTAGTTGAGCTTTATATATTGGTTCAGCTAGATGTTAGACATAATTGCTTAGCCATGCTTAGAAACATTAGCACACCATTGGGATAACTAATGTTTCACTATTACTTAATGGTGATATTTAATGATAGCTCACGATGGTTAATCGTTATTGGTTAATTAATTAATTTGCTAACTAAAACTTGATAATGGTGGGTTGTGAGCACATGGTTTTGATAGTCGTGCTCATGACAATTAAGGACCGGTTCACGAGTTTCGGTTGTGAAACATTAACCGTGCCAACCAAAAGCCAGAGTGGGCAACGGCTGGACACTTTGTATAACAAGGCTCATTGCAGAGCACCAGACTGAGAAGTGGCGGAGATAAGCCCACGGGGGTCGCTGGGGAGTCCATGCCTCTGGTTTTTGAGGGGGTGACTATGATCCAGGAAAGGTGCGCTGCTTTGAGTTGAGTTATGCGAGGGGTCTTGTCACAACTACACAAATGGTGACATGTTCAGCATGGGCACATGATGATATGGTGACATGACGGTGGGTTGTGTCTCGTGGGTACAGTGGTACACCTCTAGCGAGAGTAAAACTATTCGAATAGCCGTGCCCGCGGTTATGGGCGGGTCGAACAATGTTTTTCGTGATTAGTCCCACACTACTCATTAATAATAATGTGGTAATTGATGGTAATTAATTTAGCTCCTGGTTTGGAATGGTATATTCCTGGTTTGGAGATAGTAATGTGATGCCGGGTATGGTTGTTCAGGATGGTTGGGCCTGTGCAGCATGGGTATGTTGTTCTGTGTTGATTAATATTGATGATTAATTACTCTACTGTTTTACAACTCTCAATTGTTTGCTAAATGCTGCTTTTGCAAATGAGCCCTATATTATGCCATCATTTGGTATCCTTGTGCACTTGCATATTTGCTGTGTGGCTTGCTGAGTATGTCATATGCTCACCTTGCAATAATCAATCAAACCTCAGTTGAAGACAAGTTGCGAAGGAGAAGACGTTTGGCTTATACCCCAGTTGAGCTGCCTGTGGGAGTGGAGCTGAAGCCGTCGCTAGACCGTTAATTCCGCTGCAGTTTTCTTTTCTTTTGTAAGTATGTAACGTTGTATTATTGATGATTCTGTATATTAAATTGTCAGTTTGTGTACCTCGGCTGATTCCTGGATGACGATTTAATGCACAAATAAGTTCGGAAATTACTAGTGAATTTCTGGGCGTGACACCTACCCCATCGGTAAGCCTCTCTTGTCCTTTAACGCGTAGTCGGAAAATCTTGACCTCACACCATGCTTATCTTACTTAGGCCTCAAACGCGTCTCCCCCGCCTCAGCGACGGCAAAGGCTTGTGATGCTTGGCGAAAAGTAAGTAGATGAATTTGAGGTCTTCCAATTTACAAAACTTTGGTAGCCTGACTTTATGAAAATCACGGGGCGGCGCGGGCGAAGGCGGCGCAAGATGGGTCTGGAGCAGCCTCTAGTGCGTCTCCTGCAGCAGCCTCGACAGATGTTGTGGTCGTGCCCAGGGACTGGGAGGCGATGCCCAGCGGCCCTGCCGGTGGCCTTGTGCCTGCTCGGGGCCCACCCGCTGACGTCCTCACCTGGGGGGAGCTCCAAGCTGAGATGGAGCGCATCCTCCAGGCCGGCGCTCGCAGCATAGGACGCGAGATCGAGGAGGCCAAGGCTGCGGCGGCGGCGTCGGCGAATGAACGCGCCGACAAGCTAGCACATGACCTGGTGGAGGTCCGCGAGGACTTCCAGAAAATGAGGGAGCTGGTGGCCGAAAACGAGAGGCAGCGGCAGGGGCTTGAGCACCGCATGTCGGAGCTCGAGAACAACTTGTTGGAGATCCGTGGCTCGCTGCGAGTCACCTACACTGGCATGCACCAGCTCGCCGGGGAGTGCGGCGTCACGACCACCATCCCGGCGAACCCCGATGAGTTCTCACTGACGTCTTCACTCGCGGAACTAGCCACGGCGATGGAGGAGATCCCCTCCAAGCATGCGGCCAGGATCGGGGACGAGACGTCCAACGGGATCTACACCTGGGCATGCCACGTCCTCGCGTGCGTAAGGTTGGCGCACCCTGATCTCGACCTCCTGAGGATCTTGGATCAGGGGGCTGCTAATGACGCGTGTAAGGGCATGATGGAAGAAGTCAGTGACTTGGGGGAGTCTGTTCTCCCCCTTTTTGAAGGGTAGGATTTCAGTCCCCTTGTACTCCTTAATCAATTGTGCTTGTAAAACTTTCGTAGGTTCAAACTGTCTTTGTGTGTGCAGTCATCACCTTCGCTTTCTTTAGCATATTGATCCCGAGTACTTTGTTGTCGTTGTAGAGATGTCGATGTCGATGTCGAGGATGTCCAGCAGCGCGGGCAGCCTGAGTCGCCGGTAGTCGTTCCGGCACTTGCGCTCAAGCCGTATGTGCCGCGGGACGACGTTGATCAAAACTTGTCCGTGGAGGCGGGCATGGCGACGACTTCCTTAGGTTGGTACTTTGGTCCTCATCTCCTTTGCTCTTTTTGTTCGGATCGACTTAATTTGCCGTGTTCTCGGAAGAGGGGAACGACTTGACTTAGTCATTTCCATATTGAGCAGACCTCGAGAGTGCATTGGCCGACCGAGATCATCGAATCCAATATTGGAGGACGAAATTCGAGGTGGCCGAACTCGAGAGGACTATGGTGCAAGTCAAAAAGGACCAAGCCGTGGAAGCACTACGAGGTCGCGAGGTGTGGTTCGACTCGTACCTTAGGAGCTGTTATACGGCCATGGCCGGAGTCTGTAGGGATCTCCGAGTACCTCGCGGGAATCCCGAGTCGGCGGCCGAATACATCTCGTGGTTGAATGGGGCCTGCTCTCAGCTTGAAGGCATCGGCAAGTGTATCGACGAGGCCCTGAAGCAGGAGTGTCGTCGATCGAGCCGATATGCTGGAGGGCACGTGCTAGCCTGTATCCGAGATCACTGCCCGCAGCTACACCTCGAGTTCCTCCACGAAGGGTTTTCACATTCTCGGAGGACTCCCGCAGAGAGAGATGATCTGGCGAAGTCGATGGCGCCGCTTGCAGAGAAAGTCTTCCAGTCCCTGGACTGGCGTTGGCCTTCCTGGTAGTCTTTATATCCTGTGACAAATATCTCAAGGAGACATGTAATATATTTTGGAATATTTACGAATTGTAAGAAGTACTTGTGAAATAGAAAAGAAATCTATCTAACTAAGTTTTCTTACTCTGGATGCGTTGTGTATGAGTGTTTTCTCACTTCGCGACTTCGATTAGTCACTTGAGTCATACACTCTCCCTAGCCCCCAGCCTTGTCATCGGAGAATTGTTCTCGGAAGATAAGGCTCTTGGACCTTTGACCTGCCTCGGTTGAACAAGCACTGATCCTAGCCCCCAGCCGTGAAGTTGGAAAACCCAATTTCCGATTACACGGCTTGGTTAATACGCACGGCGAGAACTCTTACACGACCAAATCTTACATGGTCTTTTGTCTCTTCATGATCCGACAAGGCCTTATCTGCTCTGGGCGTCCCCAGCCGAAGTTCCCTTAGGTTCCTCGGAGGCCTTGTCAAGACGGCGTAAAGGGACCTGAGGATAGGTTTCAACGCTAGGTGTCATCGTGGTAAGGGATCGTCAGGAAGGAACACTTTGATTGTGATCTTTACCTGAAAACAAACTTTATTGAAGCTGTAAGATGTTTTACAAGTATGGATACTATTGATTTATACATAGAATTTACGTAATTGATCAATGTTCCAAGAATTTGCTAACTCGCGACCATCGCCGTCTGCAATCTTGAATGCACCTGGCCACAAGACTTGCGTGATCGTGTACGGTCCTTCCCACTTGGGTGAGAGCTTGTTACGCCCTGCTTGGCTTTGAACCCGTCGAAGGACGTAGTCGCCGATCGAAAGTGTGCGTGCTCTGATGCGCTTCTCGTGGTATCGGCAAAGGGCCTGTTGGTAGCGGGCTGCTCTGACGACGACTCTTTCTCGATGTTCCTTGAGTAGATTTACGTCGTCGTTTCGCCGCTCCTCCTGGTCCTCGTCGGAGTACTTCTATACTCGTGTACTCTGATGTCGTATCTCAGTGGGGAGCATAGCCTTTGAGCCGTACACGAGGAAGAAGGGTGTCTCCTTGTTGGAAGTTGTCGGTCTGGTATGCATGGCCCATAGTACAGAGGGGAGTTCTTCAACCCACTTCTTGTCATGTGATATCAGTCTGTCATAGACACGGGTCTTGATTCCTTGTAGTACTATGCCGTTTGCCCTCTCGACCTATCCATTGCTCTGAGGGTGAGAAACCGAAGCGAAGCAGATCTTGACTCCCAGCCCAATGCAATAATCTTTGAAGTCGGCACTAATGAACTGGGAGCCGTTGTCCGTTATGATGCAGTGAGGCAATCCATATCTGCAGAATATCCCTTTAATGAATTTGATGGCGTTGTCGGCCTTGATTTCCCCCGTGGGTGTAGCTTCAATCCACTTGGTGAATTTGTCGAACGCCACGAATAGGAATTTGTGGCCGCCCTGTCCTCATGGGAATGGTCCGAGTATGTCGAGCCCCCAGCACGAGAACGGCCAAGTAAGAGGGATAGTCTGGAGCGCTTGCGCTGGTAGCTTTGTGTGTTTACTACGAAATTGACAGGCTTCACACCGTTGTACCATGTCGCAAGCATCTTTGAGTGCAGTCGGCTAGAAAAACCCTTGTTGAAAAGCTTTTTTTGACCAATGTGCGACCGGCGGCGTGTGACCCACAGATCCCTTCGTGTATGTCGAGTAGGAGATGTTTGCCGTCGTCGGACGAGACGCATTTGAGAAGTACCCCGTTTGGCGCCTTCTTGTATAGATCATTGCCGATCATATAGTAGATTTTGGCTTGACGGGTTATTTTCTCGGCCTCTGTATCGTCCTCGGGCAACTTATCGCTACCTAGGAATTTAATGAGTGGGATCCGCCAGTCGTCTGTGGTTTCTATGTCGGCAACGGCGCGTTCTGCATCTGTAGCCCCCGAGCTAATGTCGGGGACTACCACGCTATCTTCATCGTTTGCCTCTTTCACCGATGGCTTTGTCAGGACGTCCAGGAAGGTGCCGGGTTCGAGTGGCTCTCGTTTAGACGCACGCCGTGTCAGGTCGTCTGGTTCGATGTTGTCCTTGCGGTATGTGTGCCGGACCTCGATTCCATCAAACCTTTTTTCCAGCTTCCTGACTTCTGCGAGGTACTTAGATAACTCGGGGCTAGAGCACTTGTAGTCTTTGTGCACCTGGTTTGCGACTAGTTCGGAATCCTCTTTCACGATCAGTCGCTTGACTCCAAGTGAGGCTGCTGCTCTTATCCTAGCGAGTAGTCCTTCGCATTCGGCTGTGTTGTTGGTCGCCCTGAAGTTGAGGTGAATTGCATGCTTGAACTGATCTCCCGAAGGTGATGTCAAGATGAACCCTGCCCCTGCTCCTTCACTGTTGAGTGCGCCGTCGAACGCCATTGTCCATGTTTCGCTGTCGGTTTGACTGTCCGACCTGTTTTCGGGCATAGTCCAGTCAGCTACGAAATCAGCGGGGACTTGGGACTTGATGGCTGTTCGTGGCACAAAGTGGACATCAAACTGGCTTAGCTCGACTACCCATTTCGGAATGCGGCCGACAACGTCCTTGTTTCTCACGACTTCACCAAGTGGGAAGGAGGAAACAACTGTGACTCTGTGGGCTTGAAAGTAGTGGCGCAACATCTTGATGTCATGATTACTGCATAGAGCAGCTTTTAGATCTGTGTGTATCTTGTCTTTGCATCGTGGAGAGCTTCGCTGACGTAATAAACTGGTCTTTGCACCTTCTCTCTCTCGACAACAATGATGGTACTCACAGAATATGGCATGGTGGCGATATAGAGGAATAATTCTTCATTAGATTGGGTAGCAACAAGTAGAGGGGGATTTGACAGGTAGCGCTTGAGTGCGATGAACGCCTCTTCGGCTTCCTGTGTCTATACAAATTTGTCTTGTTTCTTCAGCAGAGCGAAGAAAGGTTGTCCTCGTTCTCCCATCCTAGCGACGAACCTGCTCAGTGCCGCCATGCATCCAGTTAGCTTCTGGACTTCCTTGAGTCTTGTGGGCGACTTCATGTTCTCGATTGCCTTGATTTTCTCGGGATTTGCTTCGATCCCTCGTCCAAAGACAAGGAACCCGAGCAACTTGCCCGATGGTACTCCGAACGTGCACTTCTCTGGATTGAGCATGAGGCGATATCGTCGGAGGTTGTCGAACGTTTCCCGGAGATGGTCCATCAATGAGTCGCTTGTCTTGGTCTTGACAACAATGTCATCGGCGTAGGCCTCGATATTGTTCCCAAGCTGATCGTTAAGTGCCCCTTGGACCGTGCGTTGGAAAGTGTTTCCTGCGGTTATCAGTCCAAATGGCATCTTAACATAACAGAATACACCGAACGGCGTGATGAATACTGTCTTCTCCTCGTCCTCTTTCGCCATGCTGATCTGGTGGTAGCTGGAGTAGGCGTCAAGAAAGCTTAACAACTCACAACCAGCTGCTGAGTCCACCAATTGGTCTATTCAAGGAAGAGGGAAGTGATTCTTGGGACACGCCTTGTTAAGGTCGGTGAAGTCGACACACATCCTCCACTTCCCGTTGGCCAGTATCGCCTGGCATCCGTTGTTCGCGATCATCGCGTTCGTGACGGCTGTGGCGGTTATCACGGTCTCGGTTCTCGCTCGGGTGCCCTCCTCGCTCTTCGTTTTCTCGACGTCGTGAAGAGACGCGATGTCGGGAACGATTTTTGTTGTCTCGCGCATGTCGTGCTTCTCGGCGGCCATTCAAATGGTCACGGAGATCACTGGTGCCGTGAGGTGGAGGAGTGGCTTGTCGAGGTGATGTCCGCTGCTCAGGTGGTTCGCCATTGGCAACGCCAGCTGGCGGTTGTTCTGGCTGTGCTCCGGCAGCGGCCTCCTCGAACGCGTTACTGAGATTAGCCACTGACTCCCGTAGTCGTTCTGTCCACCGTGCGAGATCATCGTTCAGAACGGGATCATAAGGGGTTTCCCTCGGTATTGCGTTGATGGCCTCGATGTGCTGGGCCGGTGTAGCCACTTGATTCTCCGCTTCTGCGTTAGCGCGTGTAGACGTGCTAGTCCCACCGATAGCAAACACATCACGTGGTGTACTCGTCAACGATGAGCCCTGGTCTTCGAGCAAGTGTAGAACTTACGGCTCATGGGGATCGATGTCGATTACCCCAACGAATCGGTCTGAGATAACTGTCACCCCTTCTTCCTTGTCCGCGCATCTAAGAGGGATTGGCAGGCACGAATCTCAGCTTGTACATCGAGAAAAACCCAGCAAGCTTGCAAGGTGTGTTTCCTGGTTTTGTGGATAGAACACCAAGACCTTGTCGCCTCGGAAGTTGTCCTTGCCGGCTCGTGATTCTCGTCGGAAGGACAAGATTTGGCCGCACAAGGATCCTTCTCAGGCTCGGATGTCGTCGATGTTCCGTTCTCCACTTCTGCGGGAGGATCCTTCGACATGGAGTCGCCCAGGGTTGTAACCACGGCATTCTCGCTTCCGGTCATTGATGGACCAGTCGAGATCGACACCGTGGTGTAAACCGGGAAGACGATTTCGCCGACTTGAGTCCACACCAGCATTGTTGAAGTAGAAACTCCTTGGCTTGTGCCGGGGTTGACGCTGTTGTCGACGAAGCTTGATTACATAGTAGTAGAACCTTGAGCACCAAGTCCCCCTACCTGGCGCGCCACAGTCGACGGGGGATACCCGTAAACCGGATATAGAGGGTATTGGGGTACGCTGGTACGAGGATCTACGTAGTACGACATCAAGCAAACAGGAAACAAGGATTATACTGGTTCAGGCCCCTTGATAGGTAATAGCCCTTATCTAGTTGATATGGGATTATATAATGGAAACCAAAGATTACAAAGGGAATAGCAGAACTCGATAATACCGACGAGACTGTAGTCGAGTTGGTTCGACTAGATCACCCCGGCGACTTGGCTCCTGTAGGCTCCGACTTCGTAGGCTGTGGTGGTTGTATTGGCTGTGAGATTCGATTCCTTAGGTCCTCTCGGGGGTTCCTTTTATTCCGCGGGTCAGTTGGTCTCCAAGTAGAACTCGGAGGCATCGGACCCCACACGATACAGTAACGACCCAGTTCTGTCCGAGTAGGACTCCTTCCATCCGTAGACTCTGTTTCTGCTACGTGATGAATTTCCTTAACGTATACCGGAAACATCCTTATACGCGCAGGTATACCACATCAGTATACAACGTATATCCAAGGGTAGAGGGTATACCCTATCCGTAACCCTGACAGGTTGTACCTGGTTTTGTGGTTCAAGGACGAAAATCGAATTCGGTGTAGAGTCAAGGGACGTTAGATGAACTTATTCCTACTTAAAATAAACCGGTTTCTAGTGGAAAAAGTACACCGAAGGTCTCTCAACTTGTCATCGAATTACAAACTCGTACCCTAACCGTCAAACCGGATACAACGCATCCCTCAACTTACAAAACTCATGCAAACAAGCTCCCTCAGCAGTTTAGACTCCGGTTTTTTCCGACCTGGCAGCTGTCTCACCGTGAGACCCACATGGGCCCCACACGTCAGGGTGTCCACGTCAGCACCTACTCTCTTTTTCCCCTCTTCTCTTTCTCTCGCTCTGTTCTCGCATGGGGACGGCGCTAGGGCCGCCGCCCACAACGGCGCGCGCGGTCGAAGGGTGGTGCGGCCGGCGGCTCCCGGGTGGCAGCGCGTTGGCTCAGGGTGGCGCGAGCTCGCCGGCCTCCCCGCTCCCCTCGTGCGGGCTGGCCGACGGGGCGAGGCAGGAAACAGGCGGTGGGGTGGCGTGGCGACGCGGTGGCGATGGGCGCGGAGGTGGAAGCAGGCGCGGGCGGCGGCCGGTTGCGGAGCAGCTGGGCGCGGTCGAAGATGTTCGGCGCCGCCAGCGCTTTCGCCAGATCCAATCGTCAGTTCATGCAACGAGAGACGCATCTTCAGCTAACAACTGTATTGCAGTTCAAGTATTAAACCATGAAGAATATATGCTCAAATTAAAAGGCATTGCATTTGTGCTTACATGGCTTGGGGATGTGCTCCTCGAGGTCGCCGCGGACGGAGCGCTCGACGGTGACTAGCGACTGCAGCGCGACGATGGTCAGGGAGTCCTTGGCCTCCACGCATGACATGCGGCGCATGTCCCCGACTTTGCGGGCTGCCACGGTGGCGCCGCCCCTCCCATCTGTCGCTCTCGTCGTGCCGGGGCCTTCCACGCCGGCGTCGGCGTGGTCGCCATTGCGCCCAACCTTGGTCGTCGTTGTGCCTTGCATCCCTCCGCTTCTGCTTGGTGCGACAAATGACTGAAACACACTCGATTCCCTGTGAGAGCTTGTGGTCTTGAGAAATCTATGAGATCGTACTGGTCTTGAGCTCGCTGCTCGCCGTCGCCGAGAGCGGCTTCAGGGGAAACCCACCGAAACGAACCACCCTCCTCCTCACCCTTCGCCACCGATGGCGGAGCGCGAGGGCACGCCGGCTTCCCACCCCGTGTCGGCCGTGGCGCCGCCTCCCCTCGCCGCCCTCTCTCCCTCTCTCCGTTTGCTTCCTCTTCTCCTGTTGTTGAAGTCGTGTGCGTTCTGTGCCTGCAGGGTGCCCGCGGCGGAGGGAGAAAGCGGAAAGGCACGGCGGCCGGACCGCAACCTCCGCGCTGGGGCAGCGCTGCGCGCGCGCGGCGTCGCTCAGACACGTGGACACGCTCCGGGAGCTCGGGCACTGCCTGTAGAAGGGCTACGGCGTGCGCTGCTCCATGCTAGACGGCCGCCGCCTCCTCATCCAGACCAACGCCCGCGAGATCGCGCCGCGGTCACCGCGTCGGCCTCGCTCCTCCGCGCCACCAGCAAGCTGGCTACCTCCTGCGCGGCACTCTTGCCTCTTCTGTGACTTCGGCTGCCATGCCGCGGCCAAGGCACCCAGCTGCTCCCCCGTCGCCACCCGTGGAGAGGAGACGGGGATGAGAAGAGGTGGAGAGGGGAGAGGAATCAGAGGCTGACGTGTGGGGCCGCGTGGGTCTGACGCTGAGTCAGCTGCCACGTCGAACAAAACCGGAGTCAAACCTAAACCGCTGAGGGATCTAGTTTACACTGGTTTTATAAGTTGGGGGATGCGTTGTATCTGGTTTTGTGGTTTGGGGACGATGTTGTAACTCGATGACAAGTTGAGGGACCTTCGGTGTACTTTTTTCTTTTCTAGTTCCTGGTTCTAATTCAGAGGTAGGTTTAGCTGCCCTAGTAAGGCTTAGAAACGTATGGGCTGGGACGACCCAAATAAGGCCCAACTAGAATGAAAGCAAAAGAGACGCAAAGCCACCTGAAGCCGGCCATTCCTTCCGCGTTTCCGTCGACGTTCCGCCGCCGACACAAACGCTTTGATGCCTTGGCACGGTGGGCCGGCCCTGCACTGCACGGCACGGTCAAAGAAAAATAGTAGAGGGATGCAAAATAGATTCAATCAGCCATATAATACATGGCTAAGGTAGAAGAGAAATATAAAATAGACTTATTTCCAGTCATATAAGCTCAAAAAGTTAATGGATGAAAAATAGACTTATTCTATGGAGAAGCACAATAAGCTATCATGTCTTCGGGCTGACACGACCCAAATCTTATTGGGCCGTGTGCGCAGCCCATGGGCTAGCCCGGCACAGCCCGACATGTAGATCGGGTCGTGCCGACCCAATTGACCTTGGCCCAAGGCCGAGTCGTGTCTAGGCCCTGACGTGCTGGACGGGCCGTTTGGCTATCTATAGCTGTGCCGTCCACCACACCGCGTTGTCAATTTAAAGTTGGATTCAAAATAAACATATGAGATATGTTCACATTGTAGAGTAAAAGTTTCAAATTTAACTACGACTAAAAATTTTACTCTCAATGAAAAAAGTTTATTCTTAATACAGTAAACATATCTCAAACATCCAATTCTATATTCAACGATAGTTTCAAGACTTTCACCGTATATTTTTCAATGTTGTACAGTGTCCACTATCCAGTCAAAAGCCCCATCTTTATGAAGTCATCTACCTCTCCTGTCTCGTCTCAATCCCCTCCACCACCACGCGCGCACGAAACCCGCGCACTTTCCCCTCCTCTTCCCTTCCTCGCGCCGCGTCCAACCGCATCGCATCTCACCCCACCTCCTCCCTCGGGTTCTTGGTGCGGGGAGCCATGGCGGCCGCCGCCGGGGCGCCACCGGGGTTCTTCTCCTTCCTCAAGCACGGCGTGCTCGTCCCGGCGCGTGGCCGCGGCGTGTTCCTGCCGCTGCTCGCGCTCACCGCGGCGCTCGCGGGCGCGCTCCTCCTCGCGAACTCGCTCGCCGTGCAGCCGCGCGCCGTCGCCGCGCTCCTCGACGCCGACGCCCTCAGCCGCGCCGACCCGGCCAGCGCCGCGTACCCGAAGCTCGTCCGGAGGTTCCGCGACGACCTGCGGGGGCTCCTCGTCGACGCCGCCGCGTGCGTCGCCGCCGCGGTGGTCGCCGGGTCGGCGATCAAGATCGCCACCGTGTTCGGCGCCGTCGCGGCGTTCTCCCCCGCCGGCGGCGAGGACCGCCGCGCCACCGTGTCCGGGCTCATCGGCGCGGCGAGGGGGAACGTGTGGGGGCCCGTGCTGACCATCGCCTTCGGGTACGTCCTCGAGGTGGTCTGCGCCGCGGCCATCGTCGCCATGGCGATGCTCGTGGTGCCCCTCCTCGAGTACTCCCTGCTGCTCCTCTTCCTCGACGCCATGGCCGTGCTCCTCGCCTCGCTCTTCCTCGTCTACCTCACCGTCGTCTGCGCGGTGGCGCTCGCCGTGTCGGCCGCGGAGCCCGGGGGGCGCGGCGCCGGGGCGGTGTCGCGCGCGTGGCGCCTCATGAGCGGCAAGAACGCGCAGGCCGTGCTCTACGTCGTCGCCACGTTCGCGCTCGCCGCCGCGGTCTCGCCGGTGTACACGCTCGCGCTCAGGTGGTGGCCTCGCAGCGCGCCGGCCGGCATCGCCGCCGGCGTCGCGTACGTGCTCCTCCTCGGCGCCGTCGAGGTGTTCTCCGTCGCCGCCGTCACGGCGTACTACTTCGAGTGCAGGGAGATGAAGCAGGTGGAAGAAGACATGGCGGCGGGTCACCACCACTACACCAAGCTCTCTAATGGCGACGAGGCAAACATTTGACCAAACATTTGTGAATTTTTCTCTCTTCCGAATTCATTGTATGAGTAGTGTTTGATAGATGCTACTACTAATATTCTTACATTGGGATTGACATTGCAAATTCCATACAAACCTTCAAGCAAGGAACAGTAGTACCATAGCAATATCATGTTACATCTATGCCTACATTTTAGTGTGGTGAATTTTGCTCAAATTGACTGTAAATTTTGTGATTGCACATGTGAAAACTGCAATCTTTTAAAAATTATGCGAATTCTAAAACATATTGAAAGATGATGCAAATTCTCATAATTAGGGGGTTCCTGATCACCATCATCCATCTAAGTTATCACAGCGATTGATTGTGTTAGTTGGGAACAAACAATCCCTTTACCAGTGATTCTTTCAGCCCAATATATTATTTAAACAAAAAAATATGAGATCAGAACTAAGCAAGTTGCTGCCACATCCCTATCACACATTAAATCCACCCGAACAATCTAAGCAAGTACAGGTAAAATCCATCACAAAAATGGAGAAAAATATCTCTGCGAAAACAACTATGCATATGCTCTGATTCTTCTCTCAGGAAGGAGCCAGGAATATGCCAATCTTATTGGCACCAAGAAAGCATACAATTCTCTGCTGTGCTTTTGAATCCATCGAAAGAAAAAATAAATAAATTCAGCATGTAGTTTTCAGAGAGACCGTCAAATTAAGGCAGCTAAGCTCGCCATCGCCACACGGATTTCTTCTCGTGGAGAAACGGATGATTCCACTATGCGTCGCTGTCAGCTGCGGCGACTGATCGTTGGACACAATTCTGGACTCCGTTTGTCCAATCGGATCGCAACGGTGACTGGGTTATGACTAGCTTGATAACCCATGGTCGACTGCTTTCCCATGGAATTCGGCCGGGGAAGACAGTGACCTCGCCGGAGCTGGGGGTGAGCTCCAGCCAAAGAGGTCGACGGCGTTACGCTGGCTTGAAATCGCGAGGCCGAGATGGGGTCCAGAAGAAGATTGTAGAACAGAAAGATTTTGAATAGTTTTTTAGAAACTCAATAAAGAATTTGTAGTTTTAGTAGTGATGGGCACATTGTTGTGTCATGTGCTGATCCAACATGTTTAAGCTAATAATGCAGCTGTTTTCTTGATGAAATTGTTCACGTGGAAGGGAGAGATGATGACCATTGACTCCAACCCAATCATGCCTTGAAGGCTCATGCACCACAATATAGTGCACATGTATGTAATCACTTATATAAAAAAGAAGTATTTGAGTCAGATGGGGAGGAATGCCAGCAGGGAAAAATCACATGCCCATGATGTACTGTTGGTCCCAATCAATCACACATGAAGGGCCCAAGTGAAACATACATTCGATAGTTGCAGTAGGATAAAATTAAAGTACACACATTCGAAACGGGGCTTTACATTGTTGCCTTGAAGCCAACCAGGGCAATTTTTATACAAACCTTAGGTCAACTTTGCGCATGAGTTCATGTCAGATAGATTACAAGTCCTCCAATCCCTATTGTCTTATATGGCATGTATTAAAAAAATACGATACAATTATTGAAATTTACAGTGTAAACTTAAGTAATTTATGGTGTAAAAATTATTCGACTAATTTTAAACGAAAATCTGTAATAGAGAAGTCCCTTTATTCTTTGTTTTTTTTGTTTTGTTATCCTCCCAAGGTACAGTCTAAAAAAGTTTTACAAACTTCCTTGGGTCGTCGGCTCTCGATGCTGGACGCCCTCCTCCCGTGAGCAACTGAGCATCGCCAGCCACTACGGCGCACTATAACATACAGGCCGTGTTTAGTATTTTTGGCAAAAAAAAAATTGACGTATATGGACACCCATTTGAAGTAACAAACGTGAATTAATAACAAAACAAATTACAGATTCTGCCTGTAAACTACGAGAAGAATCTATTAAACCTAATTAATCCGTGATTAGCAAATGTTTACTGTAGCACCACATTGTCAAATCATGGCGTAAATAGGCTCAAAAGATTCGTCTCACAATTTGTAATTGGTTTTTTTTCGTCCACATTTAATGCTTCATGCATATGTCTAATATTTGATGTGACGAAAAAGTTGGAAGTTTGAAGGGAACTAAACACAGCTAGGGGTGGACGTTCGGTCGGACCGAAAAATTCGGTCTCGGTCTTCGGTTTTTCGGTCAGTTCGGTCTTTGCAAAGTCAGGACCAAATTTCTCCAAAAAAACTCTGGACCGGCAAATTCGGTCTCGGTCTGACCGAAATTTTTGAGAATAAAGTTTGGAACGAAAAAATTTGACAGAGGCATCGCCGGCGCGGTGGAGGGCGGAGGCGTCGGCCGCGGCGCGGTGGAGGACGGCGGCGGCGGCCGCGCGGTGGAGGGTGGAGGCGGCGGCCGCGTGGGGGAGGGTGGAGGCGGCGGCCGCGTGGTGGAGGGCGGAGCCGGCGGCAGCGGCGCGGTGGAGGCTGGAGGAGGCGGTGGCGCGGTGGGGGCGGAGCCGGTGGCGGCGGCGCGGGAGGGGCTGGAGGAGTGCGGCAGACGGCAGTGGTGGTAGACTGGTAGGGTTGTATCACTTCTAGGGTATGTTTTAGTAGGCTTATTGGGCTTCCTAGGCCTATTGGGCCAAAATTTCGGTTAATTCGGTTAACCGAGCCCAATAACCGAAATGACCGAAATAAATTCGGTCTTTTGAGGACTAGAACCAAACAGATAACCGAATATCTCGGTCTCGGTCTCGGTCTTTTCAGTTCGGTCTAAATATGCCCACCCCTAAACACAGCCATAGGCTTACAACCTTTGAGGCCAACCAATGAACCGTCACTCACTTGACAGTTATATGATTGTAGAAGATGATCCATAATTACTTCTATCATGTTTATCTATATCTATTCTACTATATAAAAGTATAGCCGTGCTCGTTGTCTCTCACAATGTATTAAAAAAAATCGAAATGCTGTGCTCCGGAAAGTAAAATCACTAAAGAAAAATGGAGGGGGGGGGATGTGGTTGGATAAAAAATTATCCGTTTTTTATGTTAGATGTACATCACAGTTTTTTTTTTCAAGGAACCGATGACAGGAGTTTCTCCTGTCGGAATTTATAGAAGAAGAGCCCATTTTTAATAGTATGGCTCGTTGCAATGAACGATCATATATTACAAGGTAGAAGTTGGAAGAGTTGCATTCTAACACAAAACCGGGTATGGCTCAAGTTTTATTCACTGGTTCTCAATCATGAAACCGGATAAAGAGAGTTCTATAATTATCAAAACCAATCTAAAGTAGTATTGTGGATGGTCTTGGCTAACGACCTAATGTGGCATCATAGTCGAAAAAAAACACATTCGGACCCGCATATAAGTGGTCACCTCACCTTCTGTTTCTATCTTCCCCTCTTTCTCTTCATCCTCTTATCTCGAGGCATTTAACTACTCTTCATCTCGAGGCATTTGAACAAACATCCCTTCATATATATTTTATAATCATTTAAAAAAACAAGAACAAATCATCAACATGTAAAATTTAAATAAGTTTATATATTTAATTCTTCAAAATCTTAATGATAAATTTCAAGTTGACAAATAATAACTCCATAAAAAAATAATCTATATAAACACATGATAGCCTAGACTCACGAGCCACCTCGGCCTTGGCTCGTTTGGCTTACAAGCCAAGCAAACCAAGCTCGAGCCAAGCCTGAGCTTTTTTTCCACCCGGGGGGGGGGGTGGGGTTGAAATAGAATGGGGTTATGGATGTGGATATGGAACTGATGTCAATTTGGATATTGCCAATGTGAATGAATGTGTGTATGTTGACGAATGGACGTGGAATTGAATAGAGTTTGGATGAATAATGATGTGGCTGTATGTTCATGAAGTGGCTGTATATTGGCGAATGGATGCGAATTTCTGTTATTGTGTGATTTGTATGTGAAATTGGTAGGTCCTACCATTTTTATTTGGTTTTCCTGCCAAGATATAGGTACCGGTTTTTTTACAAACCGACACCTATAATCTTTGCCACGTGTCCTAGCTGCCTAGTCAACAACCGGCATCTTATATGCTTCTATAGGTGCCGGTAGTATTTAAGAACCGACATATATAAGATCATCCATGTGGCAATCGATTTAAGAATCGGCACCTATACTTCTATATAGGTGTGTCATGGGTGTCGGTTATAGATCCGACATCGATGATCGAGGTCAAACGTACCGCCAACTAGGTGTCGGTTGGGATATCCGGCACCTATGACCGGTTCCCAACTGACACCGAAGTGGTTTTCTGTAGTAGTGAAGCTTCATATGCTAATGTATCACATATCACAAATATGACAACTTCAATTTTCTGGTAACTTTGAGTATTGAGGAATTGATATACTCTCATATTTGATCTAGATCTAATTAAAGCTGTGCCAAATCTTTGTGTTTTTCATATCGGCGATCACTGAATTTGTTTATCTATAGTACCTCCCATTGACCCATAGGTGAACATGTTTCCTAAAAAAAATTACTAGATTCATGCGCCCTACAATTGTTCTTTTAAGATCTCATATACCAGCATATATATGCATGCATCACTATTCGTATTTTCTCTTTGTTTTCTCGCAGAAAAAGAAATATTTTCTTAGCTATTGAAAATATGACAATGAGATCTTAAGTCACTTTAGTACATGATGAAAAATAATATCATGTTTGCTTACCATCCATGGTTCTTCCATTTCGTCCGCGGTTCTTCGAAATAGGAGAATCTTAATTGGTATCATGTCATTTATATTCATAGCAATACAATACAAACCTTGAAGAATGTTGATTCTTTTAGGTAACTTGCATGGGAAAATATGTGGTGGAATCCACATGTGTAGTGGAAACTTAGAAACTAGCGTTAGATCAAATGGGTGGTGTGGCATAAATGGTATATTTGAGGCCACATCAAGATTCTTCATACCATTTGGACCACACGTGTATTTGAGGCCATACGGCCATACTATTTAAACTTTATTCATATAGACTATACATAAATACTACGTGCATATAAACTTTATACATAGAAATTTCACACGCATAAACTTCATACATATAAACTTTGAGCATATAAATTTAAAACGAATTAAAAACAACAACTTAAAAAGCAAAACAAAACGTATGTGTGGATCGCGTGCGTACTCTCTCCTCCTTGAACTCGGTCTGCTTTAAGAAAAGAAAAGTAGATAGGCTAAGCCTAAAACGAAAATAACTGTAGGCCCAAGAACAGAAATTTGGCTGATAGCGGTGCGCGAGCTGTCGCGTCGCGCACATTAGTCTTCTCGAGATTGTAGATGCATCCAATTAACCCTGGTTGAAACTGTTGCTTTTAGTGGCAGTGGAGTCGAGTCCCACGCGGCTTTTCTTCACCATCCAGATCTCATGAGGAGGTCCACTGCTCTCATGGCGGCGGCGGCGGCGCAGCTCCTGCTGGCTGCTGCTGCTGTCGCTGGCGGCGTATGCGTATATGTCGGTCATATCGCACAGGGAGACGGAGACCCGGCGGATGTTCGTGGAGTGGAAGGCCAAGTACGACAAGGCCTACGCCTCCATCGCCGAGGAGGAGTGCCGGTACGCGGTGTTCAGGGAGACCCGCCGCGCCGTCGACCAGCACAACGCCGGCTTCCACTCGTACCGCGTCGGCCTCAACATGTCCGCCGACCTCACCGACGACGATGCCCCCCCCCCCCCCCCCGGGGTGCGTACTGGGAGAGAAAGAAGCTGAGCTGATCCAACAAGGACTTGCTCGACTCCATCCACTGTAGGACATCGAGCGGTTTTGCAGGTAAAACATGCTGCTTTTTATTTACTAGTCCGTTTTTTATTTATTATTTCTTTGATTAAAGAAGATGTTCATTGGATACATACAATTAGCAAGTAACAATGTTTGTATCAAGACATCAAGTGGGGAAGATTTGTTTGACTAGTATAGCTGCATGAAAAATGCAGGTAAGCATGAACCATTCAAACTGTAATTAAGGTGTTGTTGTTGCTGCTTACTCCTCCCTCCTAAAATATAAGCATTTTTAGCACAGTGATAAGTCAAACATTTTTCAACTTTGACTATTAATAGCTATAAAATAAAAAATCAATCATGTAAAATTAATGCTACTAGATTTATCATTAAACAAACTATCATAATATGTAACTCTTTTTATTTAAAACTTTTTACTTTTATTGATATTGTTAGTTAAAGTAGTGTCTCGGAGACCGTGTCAGAGTTCAAAAATAGTTATATTTTAGAACGGATGAAGAAGTATATATTCACCCAAAGATTCACATCGCCACATGTTCTTTTAGCTCACAGCCATGGAGGGCAGAAAAGCTGCTGTGTTGCTTGATCATTTAGCTTGTGTTAGCACTTGGCAATCCTACTTCTGTGGGTTAACAGTTAACTCTCTCTCTCTCTCTCTCGTTTCATGAATTTTTCTTGGCCGGGGCCTCCAGGTTCATGAATAGTCTCACAGAAACTGAATCATCAGTTCATTAATCTAATGTGTTCTTCCGCGCGCGGACAAACAGGGAGTGATTTTAAGTCTTTTGGTTTGGTGGATATATACTTGATCCAGTGTTTCATGTGAATATGTGATTAAGGCTTAATACGTTCATAAGTTATTGTTTCCAGTGCATTAAAGATGAAGTGAGAGGTCACTGTAAATCTGTAATTGAGTTACTGATTGATTGGTAATTTTTTTTTCTTGCAGGAGTATGCTGGCAATGTGATACCAAGATGCCTTCTGTGCGGGTTTTATGTTCAAGTACGTTCTCCTGCTGGATCTCCTCGAAATTCACCTAGCAAAATGTCAAGACATACAAGTGCAGGGGATCAGGTCCCAAGGGCAGATATGCATATGCTACTGTAATATTTGCGCAAAATCAGAAGGGATCAGTGATATCTCACAATTCTTCAATAAATATGGCAATAGTTATTGTCACCGATCCGATTGATTTGTACTAGTTCGATCATAGTTCTGTTGCTACAATATTGTGATCCTGTTATTTCGGTCTCGAGGGCTGCGTATATATGGCCGGACGATCTCCGATGGGCTGCTTAGTTGGGCGCTTGGGCTTCAGCTGCGCATGGCCGCATGTCATGGCAAGGCAGCATGCCTATCGGGCCCGTGATCTCGAGAGTTTCAAGGATGCCATCAAATCTCTATCTCTATCTCTGTCTTCTCTTCTCTTCTCTACTCTCTATCTCTACTACTTCCTCCGTACTTCCTCCATTTCATATTATAAGACTTTCTTGCATTGCCCACATTCATATATATGCTAATGAATCTAGACATATATGTGTGCATAGATTCATTAACATCTATATGAATATGGGGAATGCTAGAAAGTCTTATAACGTGACACGGAGATAGCACTTAAAAAAAAGAGGTGTTTCTGACGTCTGTGCAAAAAAACCGGGCGAAAAAACTGGGAAAGGAATCCGATTCCATGTAAAAAAAGGACGAAAAAAACGAACCTGTCCGATTCCAAAAAAAGAAGAAATCGGGCAAAAAAAAAAACCGGGCGAAAAAAATCAAGTGAAAAAGCCCCGGAAAAAAAAAGAATCCGATTCCGTGGACGCGGTAAAAAAGGGGTGAAAAAAATTAAAAAACTAAACTGTCCGATTCAAAAAACAGGAATTATATGTGACGTGGTAAAAAAAACCGAATCCTATTATATGTGACACGGTACTATATATCTCTATCTCTATCTCTACTACTTAAAAATTTGAAAACATTTCCGTCGTCCGTAATAACAAAAAAATGGCGAAAAAAGCGTTAAAACAAAAAAAAAGAAAGTCCGATTCAATTTACTTCCGTCATCCATGAAAATCTTATCTTATCTTACTCTCAATCTTTCCGAGGGGACCGAGCGGCGCCCTCCGTCCCCGCCCGCGCGATGAAACGCCAGCCAAAGCAAAAAAAAAAGGGAAATTGAGCAAAGAGATAAACTAGATTGAAGTTCCCAAAATTAAAAGAGGATAAACGATATTGAAACTCCTGTAACTCGAAAAGAGGGAATAAAATAGATTGAAATTTCTCTACAAAATTCCGCAAATTCGAAGAACCCTAATTTTCAGGTAAGAACCCTAAGAGTCAAGATCCAAATCAATTAAGCTAAGGGTTCGGGTTACTTACCGGACTTGAAGCCCCTAAGCTCACCGGAGCTTTCCAGGAAGCGGCACCACCGCATCTTCACCTCCTCGCAGTCGCGTCGGATTCCCCGTGCGCGCTGTCCTGGAGCACCCCTCCACCGTCCCTTGCCGAAGACGGGAAGGGTCGCACCACCCGCCAACGAGGTCCAGGCCGCTTGGCGCTCGTCGCCGTTTGTGCGCCCGCCTAGCCAGACCACCGACGCCGTGGCACGGCTTTGCGCTGCCCTTGGGTGCGCCCCCCAGCCGGCGAAGCAGGAGCCGCTCGGCGGTTGTCACCGCATGCACACACCAGCTCGCTGGACCACCGTTGTTCCGCTCGCTCGTTGCCGGAAAGAAATGGGATCGGGAGAGAGGGATTTGGGAGCTAGGGTTTTATCCCTCTCTCCTAGTCGGCGCTTCATCTAGCGCGGGGAATCGGAGCCGTCCATTTGATCCGACGGCTCAGATTTGCCCAGCGTCAGGCCTCCACCGCCGCGGAAAGTGCATCAGACCGTCCCCACATATGTGAGCCACGCTCAGATGCTCGGCTTGCGGGCCGTTGAATTGCCTCGGCTCGCCGAAGTGGGCCAGCCCAAGTTTGGGCCGGCTTGGGAAGACTTGGGCCGAAAGCAAATTTGATCAAACAATGTGGCTCAGATTTTTTAAATTAAAGTCCGTTGGATAAACTCCTAAGTAGGCTCGAAAATTAAATCTAAAACTAAATCTTAAATCCTATGCTAATTCATCAAATTAGACTCGGTTCTACCTATTTGTTAATATATCAAATTAGACTTGATTTTTTACCGATTTGAGGTTTTCAAGGTGTCACACTATCAAACGGTGTTTTTCCTGTTGCAACGCATGGGCACTATTGCTAGTCAAAATTAAAATCAAATATTTCATTTTATTTCATTTTTGTTTTGGCAGTGGCAGCAGGCCGTTTTTTTGTCTGACACGTGGGTTCTATCGTATTGTTTTTCCTAACTTTAAGTGCTACGTCAGCTTCATGTCATGCAAAACCGGCCTTAATATTGTCCTAGGACTTTATGTACACCGCTTTTGGAAGTTGATATATATATAACCTGCACAAGATAGTGCGACGTTTCTATTGATGTAGCAGGAAAAAATACAAGTCTATAGTCCTGGGAGACTATAGTTAGGAAAAAGAAAAGACAGCCACATCACGCGTCTACGTCTGATCCTATTGCTAAAACAGAACAAGCACACAATACCCCTAAGGAATGGATATTCTAAATGATGCCTCCAAGGAGGCGAACGACACCAAGAGCGCCGCCGACGCCTGTCCTAGAACCAAGACTCGGTTTTCACCTAAATAACCCATTGGGAGAGGAGAGAACAAAGCAACGCCCTAAGGGGAAAGCGGCGCCCGTAGGTGTCGCCATTGCCGGCCCGAAGGCTAGGTGTCACGCCCAGAAATTTAGCCCAAATTTCCAGACTATTTTGTGTATTAAATCCCTGTCCAGGACCAGCCAGGGTACACAAAACGACAAGTAATATACAGTTCCAAACGTAAATAAAGCGTAAAATACTTACAAAAGAGGCACTTAGTCCTCGCACCGAAACGAAAACAGCAGCAGCGGAAAAAGGCGATCCTAGCGGGGCTTCAGCTCCACTCCACAGGCAAAACTCAACTGGGGTCTGAGCCTTGGTCCTCTAACTTCGTCTTCAGCTCAGAAGCACTACACTTCTGAAAAGGGGGAATAATAGCAAGACTGAGTACAACCACCGTACTCAGCAAGCCACACCAACGATGCAGACGTGCAAGGGGAACACAAGGACGGTTTGTGGCTATTTGCATAAAGGCGGTTGTAAAACATTTTATTGAGCAAAACAGTAAAACTGTTGAGTAATTAAAGTAACATTAAATCTCCACTGATCAACGCTACACCACGTTGAACAGGCCCAACCAACCCACCTAAACTACAGTGTATTAGGTCAAATTATTAAGGTGGGACTAATCACGGTGAATCTGGTCGACCGCCCATAACCGCGGGCACGGCTATTCGAATAGTTTTACTCTGATCAGAGGTGTACAACTGTACCCACAAGACACAGCCCCACGACACGTTTCCGTGCGCCGACATGCCACCACGACATACCGGAAAGAGGCCGTGACAGGACCCTTCGCATAACCCCCTCTAGCCAAGCACACCACACCTCAGGTTTCACCCCCGTCCCCAGGGGGCGACGGGCAGTCCCCTCTCGTGCCTAGGTGAATCCGGAAGCGACAGAGGCCGTCGCAGGGCCCGCCCCGCTCCATCACGCCCACCCTTGCCTGGATGCGTCGACTAGAGGAAAGATACACTACAAGTCCAGCCGTTGCCCACGCTGGCTTGTGGTAAGTACGATAAGTTCTTCCAGGGCATCCCGCGAACCGGTCCTTAACTGCCATGGGTGCGACTAGCAAAACCATGCACCCACAGCCCACCATTCAGTTGCATTTTAGTTGGATAATTACGACCATGAAGCATGGCCAGATGTCTCGAGCACGCAGCTCAACAAGATACTAGAAAGGTCTAAAACTGTAATTATCCCATCAACTGAGCTAGTGGTAATTAAGCATGGCTAAGCATATAGTTCTAGCTAGGTCACATAAGTAACATGAGCTAGTCGGTTCATTACCCAAGGTTGCCAAAGAATAGATATCAAGTAAACATGGCACAAGCGAGCAGATAGGTAATACCCAGATCCCATGTAATTAGCAAAACATGCATATTTATTTGTAAACGGTAAAACATTTATAAATTGGGATCAACATGCTCAAGGGGAATGTGTGACTTGCCTTGCTTCTTCACTTTGATCTTCCGAACTCTTTTCCTCGCGACCGCGGACTTCCGAAACGACGGGAACTACGCGCTGGCACGCAAAACGAGGAAAAACTCTAATAAAAACCAAGGAAACAGTACATAAAAACTAAACAAACATGTAGAGCTCAATTTTAGATGAATTTTGCAAGTTGAACGGCTCAATTCGGAGTTCGAATGAATTAGATATGAATTTTAGAAGTTTTGAGCCATTTAAATGAATTTCTAGAATTATTAATGATTTATTGCGCAATTATTATTTATTTTTACAAAGGAAAAGGACCTCGCTGACGTCAGCAAGGGGCGGCCGGCGCCGACACGCGGGCCCCGCACGTCAGCGGCACAAAGGGGCGGCGCATGGTGGACCAAGTCCACACGTGGCCTCGGGTGCGCGTCCACCACATGGACGGCCCAGATCGGCCCGAAGCCGATCGGACGGCCACGAGGCGGCGCGGCTAGGGCACGGGCACGGCACAAGGCCGGCCTGGCTGAGCCATGGCGCGGCGGCGGCGCACGAGAGAAAGCGGCGACGCGGCGCGGCAAAGGGGGGGGGTCCGGGCGGCCCAGGCGAGCGGAGCGGCGGCAAGCCGGCCGGCCGACCTAACAGTGGCGGCGCACGGCCCGGTGGTCGCAGGCGGCGGCCACCGGCGCGGCAGCGCGCACGGGAGACAGAGGAGGGAGGCATGGTGGGAGAGGAGGAGCTCACCAAGGACGCGGCGACGAGGGATGGGGAAAGGCGGGGAAGCTCGGCGTCGGCGCTCCTCGGGGCGAAGGCGGAACGGCGGCCCGGCGGCGTTCCGCGAGCGAGAACCGGCGGACGGCGGCCGGAGGGACCGGCGCGAGGGGAACCGTGTTCCGGCGGGATCCCGGCCGTGAAAAGCGGCGGCCGAGGTGCTCCTCGGCGCTGCGAAGCGAGCGGCGGCGACGGCGCGAATTGGGGTGATTAGGAGCGGCGCCAAGCGGCGGCTGGAAGTGGTAAAGGCGGTGGAGAGAGGTGGTGCGCGTGGCGACGGTGCCTCGGAAGCGGGGAGGGGAAAAGGAGCGGATGCCGGGGTAGAGCTTGGCATGGCGTTGCCGACGACGCAAACGGCGAGGTGCGGCGACGACTAACGCGGCAGCAGCGGCCGGCTGAAGGCGGCGGCAGCGGGGAAGAGAGGTGGTGCTCGAGGCGGCAGTGTTCCAGAGGCGGAGAGGGGAAATGGAGTGGAGGCCGGGCTGCGGCACGGCGCCGCGAAGCCGACAGAGGTGGCGGATTGGCGCGGCGGTGGGTGGAGCGGCTGAATCGACCGGCCGGAGCTCGCCGGAAAGCGGCGGTGCGCGGGAGCAGCGTGGGGAGGGCGGTAGGGTGGCGCGGGGAGCTCGGGAAAACGGGGAAAAAGGAAGAGGAGTCCACGGGGATTGATTTTATAGCTCAAGGGGGCGAGGAGAGGGCCGGGGAACGGCGGATTTCGAGGGGAAGTGGGGCGGCGTCGTGGGGGAGAGAGAGACGCGGGAGGCGGCGACGTGGCCGGATTTTGCGGGGAGAGTGGGGGGAAACGGCGCGGACGTGGGCGGCGAGGTCCCACCAATAAACGCGCGCGCGCGGGGTGGAGGAGGTGGGCGGAAACGGCGGCGACGTTGGACGGCTCGGGCGGCCATGGCGGTTGCTGGCCCGGGCTGGAGGTTGGGGGTGACCCCGACAGGTGGGGCCCACCTGTCGGCGGCTCGGGGGAAAGGAGAGAGGAGGAGACGGTTGGGGGGGGACGATGACAGGTGGGGCCTCGGGTCCCACCTGTCGGAGAGAGAGGGAGGGAGAGGCCGGCTGGGGAGGCAAAGCAGACTTGAGGGAGAGAGAGAGAGCCGAGCGGCGAGCTGGGCCGAGGGAGAGAGAGAGCCCGAGAGGGGAAAGGGGAGGAATTTGGGCCGAGCCCGAAAGCAAGGAAGGGGAAAATTATTTTCTTTTCTTTTTATTTAAATTAGTTTAATGAACTTTGTGACTTTAAAACTATTTCTCGAGCTCCGAAAATTCACGGAAAATTCCGGAGAGTACATTAGGGCACAAAGAATATTACAAAATATTCCCGGCCAATGATTTTTAAGGGAAAATTTTAATTCTCCCATTAATTCACTTGATTAAGTTGATTTAACTTTTATTTAATTTCTAGAAAATGCATTATTTAATGATTTTTAATCCCGAACGAAAATCGGGGCGTTACACTAGGCTTTCGCCCATAGTTCCTACACCCCCGCACTGAAGAGTGCATGTCAGATTCAACAGAGCCACCAGCTAATCCCCTTCAACGCGCAGCCACCGCGCCGACGCCTCGCCGCCGGCCGACCATCAAAGTAGAGTCTCAACCTCCGACGCGCTTCAAATCCATCCACGTAGTTAGGTTGGAGAAAGAGAGAGATGGTGATCAGAGAGAAGAATGGATCCCCTCTCCCCCGCACTAGCCCGTCCAACGTGGTCATCTTCCAGCGGTAAGCCACCGCTGCAAGAGGACAATTGCCTGGAAAGAAGTTCGTCGCAGGCTTCGACGCCTCCCTCATGGCGCTACCGCCGTCGCCGCCTCGACCATGTTGCCCGTGTTCCCGCAATGGGTCACCTAGTCGCATCGCCGTCGCCTCCATCCTCCCACCACGATAGCCTTGCTGCCGCTGCGCACCACCCATGCCGTGCTTGCACCACGGCACCATCCGCGCCGACCTTCCACGGCCCCTGTCAGTCTTCCACCGCCACCTCGCTGCACCGGAGGCCCCCAGAGCCTCCGGGCACGCCTCTAATCACCACCGTGCCCGCCTACTACCACCATCCGCTGCTCCCAGTCGGCTCCTCTCCATCCCCGCCGCCGTCTCCGCTTGCCTCCCACCGACGGCGACGCGGGTGTGCGCCCACCGTCGACGTCGTCGTCATCGCGCCCTTCTACCTCCAGACGTCGCCCCCGCCACCTCCACGCTGCCGCGTCTCGCTGCCGCCGGCTCGAGGGTTGGCTCCCCGTGCGACGCTCGGGGAGGCCGCCCTTACACCTCGGACGTCCGCCGCCTCCACGCCGCCACGCCCTGACACCGTTGTCTCGAGGGGATCCGGGCGGAAGGCGGCCGGATTTGGGCCATCCCACCACCTTCACGTCCACACCGCCACCGAAGCCCACGTCGCCACCTCCACGCAGCCTCGCCACCGCCACCACCGGATTTGGACGGGAGGGTGCCGGATCTGGCCGGCGGCGCCGCCTCGCCGTCGTGGCGTCTCCCGTACGGTCGGAGTCGTGGGCGTGAACTACGCGACCTAGAGGGAAGAAAAGAAGGCCCCACCACCGCCGTCCTTGCGGCCGCGTGGTTTCCGACGGTCCGCTAGGGCGGCGAAGAGGCAGAGGGGGGAGGGAGGCGTAGGGGTGGACGAAAAGCTCGTGACTCGTTAGCTCGCTCGACTCGTGATCAAGCTCGTTGTATTTTTCTAACGAGCCGAGCTGGTATTTTAACTCGTTAGAGATAACGAGCCAGCAGCTCGCGAGCCAAACTGAGCCAAGAAGACATCAGTCTTCCAGTCCAAAATGGCCATCCTTCTGGCCCAATTAGGCCCAACTATGCCATGCTACAACGGTGCGTTCACATGATGTGGCCATATGGGGCCACTGGCCAGCCTCACGCTCGTAGATGGGGATAAACCAGTACACGATGACCTGAAAAGAAAGAAAAGAAAATAAAAAAGAATCTGAGAGGAGCGAGGAGCCTCTCTACCGCTGATTTTGCCGGCCTGCCGCTCGCCCGATCTGCTAGTCGCGGGCGTCCCCTGCTGCCGAAGCTACGGGATGCGATGACCTTCAGTCTGAGGCTATGGGAACTGGTGGCGTCAGGCTCATGCCGCCGGATTCGATTGTCTCCTAGAAGCACACGAAGCCATGGCGGTGAGTGGAACCCAGTGGCCGAAGATGCAGATAAAGGTCTGGCGGGAGGCAGTCCCCGAGACCTTCCTCGAGCTCTGTCCAACCAATCTTCGTTGGACAGCGTATCTCGCTCTCACCACCACCATCTCTCGTTGGCGCCGCCGCAAGGGGTCACGGGCTCGCCACGCCACCGCCGGAGCCCATCGATGTCCGGCCGCTCGTAGCAGCAGTGCAACACCAGCACCAGACCAACACATGTTCTTCCTAGCCTTCTCCAAGTCGAATCGATCCCAACTCCAGCGCCTGACAACGCCGTCGTGCCGCCAGCCACCTCCTGCATTGCTTGGCTCGCGAGCCAAACGAGCTAGCTCGAGCTTCAAAACGAGCCGAGCCGAGCTAGCAGTTTAGCTCGTTAGGATAACGAGCCGAGCCAGCTCGTTATCCTAGCGAGCCAGGCCGAGCCGAGCTAGCTTGATATCCATCCCTAGGGAGGCGGTTGTAGTGGAGCGGCGGCTAAGGGCACCTCCCGTGTCGTCCCTGCCCTAGGGGCGACGCGGGGGCAAGGATGCAAATACAAGAAGTAGACGTGTTATATTTGATATTGCGTTTTAAGGATATAATCCAAACTCAACGATATCTAAAGTAATCTTATATCGCTTTTGCTATTATGCAGTCGCCTGCAAATTAGCAATCGATCAGTCGATCACGCTGGCCGTTGATTCTGCTTCAATATTTGTGCGTGTTATCGGGCTAGTGGGGAGGCTCTTTTGGATATGGGCCACGCTTCCTAGGCCTTCTTTTTAATTAAAAAAAACTAAAAAAATTGTGTCCGCCGCGTGCACCATCGAACAGATATGCCGATGACTTTTCCCCACCACCGCTGCCCCGACTCAATCTCAGAAATTACTGCGGAGAAGGCAATCCATCACCTCCCTCTCCCGTCTCCCTGGTGGCGCGATTTTGTCCATCGGCGGCCACGAGCGGCGGCGTCACCTTCCTCTCCCATCTCGTCGAGCGGCGGCATGAGGTCAGCGCGACTTTTTCTCAGGTATTTAGGCTTCATCAGCCACCCATCCTCCTCCCATTTGTTCTTTTGCTCTTGCGCCTCTGCTTCTGGAACGAGGGAGTGGCACAGGAAGTGGCAGCCACAGACAACAAGTGACGGGGCGGGGAATTGTAGTTTTTTTTCTTCGTTTTGTTCGGAGGGTTGAGGAGATCCCATCATGCATCTACAGGGCAGAGAGAAATTTTTGCTAGGGTTTGGATGATTTTGGATGGTTACATGTACCACTGGGATTAGCGCATAGATGTCTGATTTGGGATTAGCGGACCAGTGTTCAGCAACAGTTCTGCTATATCATCTGCTATGTGTGGCTATGTACAGTAGTTACTTTTTTCGTTTTAGTTATTCAGGCAGTGGATAAATACTTTTGTCTATCCTTTTGACCATGCTTGTGGTCATTGCTCAGTTCTGCCCATTCTGAAATATTTTGAAACTTGCACATTACTGGGAGTAAAAGTGTAGATGTTGTAGCAGCAGTTCGATTAATGGCAGCATGTATGTTCCTTGTTTGTCGGTGCTTGATTTGTACCCCTATCACCTGAACAATTTTGCATCACTGGTGATGGCAGTCAGTTCTGACAGACCTCACAAGCAACAAAGCATTAGCGACTATAGTTCATGAACTGGGGGTGCATTTAGCGCATCATTATTTCTGCAATCAACCAATAGTGCAATGTGAAAATGTTCCTAAGAATGCTTAGATTTTTGTAGATAGAAGCATGCTTTGCATTTGCTTGATTTGTATTACCGTTATGTAGTTTTCAGTTGCACAACGCATTACTTGTACCCCCTTTCAGTTATTGCAGTTGCCATTTTGAAATCATATGCAACTTTAGTTATAAATTTATGCAAACTTAGCTATAATTTTGTGCAACTATTGATTTTCAGTTATAAACTTAGTTAAAAATTGAAAACATAAGTCGTGCTGCCTGTTTTGTTTGTACAGTACTTAGCGTGGTAGTGATAATTAAAGCTAGATTGCTTTTTCACTTATGAACCATTAGTAGATATAATTGTTGTTCTTCTCTAACGGACAATATTATCTACTGTTTTTGATTGCATGACTAAATATTTTCGGTAGATCCATATACATATCTGGGGTAATATAATTTATAACTAAACTATCCACCCCTTGTACACAAATTGCATCCCTCGGTTATTGTAGTTTCCATTTTTAAATCATATGCAACTTTAGTTATAAATTTACGCAAACTTAGATATAATTTTGTGCAACTATTGATTTTCAGTTACAAACTTAGTTAAAAATCGAAAACTTAGCGTCATGCTGCCTGTTCTGTTTCTGGACTACTTGTGCGCTAGTGATAAGTAAAGCTAGACTGCTTTTTTTTTACTAATGAACTGTTAACAGATGTAACTGTTGTTCTTCTCTAATGGACAATATTATCTACTGCTTTTGATTGTACGAATAAATATTTTCGGTAGATCCATATACATATCTGGGGTAATATAATTTATAACTGAACTATTTACCCCTTGTATGCAAATTGCACCCTCTTGGTTATTGTAGTTGCCATTTTGAAATTGTATGCAACTTTAGTTACAAATTTATGCAAACTTAGCTATAAATTTGTACAACTTTTGATTTTAGAGTTACAAACTTGTTAAAAATCGAAAACATGGCGTCCTACTACATGTTCTGTTTTCTAGACTATGAGTGTGCTAGGCATAAGTAAGGATAGACTGCTTTTTTTACTTACCAACTGTTAGCAGATATAACCGTTTGTCTTCTCTAATGGGCAATATTTTGTCAACTTCTTTTGATTACAGTACTAAATTTTTTTTGGTAGGGTTTTTTCTTACCCGTGCGTGGGATTTCAGTAGCTCTTTAATGTTAGTTTGATCTGATTTTTTCTGGGACTAGGGACTGTGAGTGCCTTTGTGAATTTTTTTTGGGATAAATCTGAGATTTATATGCTTGGATGCATTTGGGTGGCAGGTTCCAAATTAGAGGAGAGGTCAGAGGCAACAGGGATACCAATGTTTTGGTTGACAATTTTTGCTTTTGTGTCCATTACTACATGCATGCGATAAGGGTGTCTCTTTTCTACAGATGATGAAAAAAAAGTATATGCAGTTGGAACCATAGCTATCGAATTTTGGATTACAAATGTGAATTTAGCTCTCATATGCTTTTGCTTGTTCTTTTCTGTTAGGTGCAGTATACGAATTCATCAATGTGCAAGCAAGCAAGAGAAGAATTTTTTTCAGCAGCTTGCTCTTGTGGCGAAGCAGAACTTGTTTTTGCTAGAGGTGGTGCAACATATGAGTTCTAATTTTTAGGCGGCATTGTCCTGATACTTCACATGATTTTCATGCGTTCACTCTTTTTTGTGTGTGACACTGATGGTGTTCTTTAGCTGCATCTGTGTAAAATTAATGCCTGAAATCTCAGTCTAGATTATAACCTTTTTTTCAAGCCATATATCTGCTGCATACAGTATACAACATTTTTTGGGCTGATGTCAGATGCAAGGGCCCAAATATTAGTCCAAACTATTAGGCAAAACCAAAAGCCCAAAGCGATCAAATTAGGGGCTTGTCATGGGCCCCCGAAAGTGGTTTCATAAATAGCGCAATGGGCTGCTTCATCCTATTTTGTTTTTTCGCACAAAGCTCTTTTTTTTTCTCGGGTTAGTATTGCCGTAAGATGCAAATCTAATGACGCATGGGATCAACTGATCAAATCCGAAATTGCAATCGATTGCAGAATAGGTGCCCCCATCTTATATTCCTCGTTGACCTTGTCTTAGCTATTTTGTGCCTCCTGTTTTGCTTGTTCAATTCATGGGCCTATCCTCTTGTACCGACTTTTTTATGCGCCCATGCATGTAGACGGGAATATAGCTGATTAGGCGGCGCTAACTGTACTCATGATAAGACTAGATCTACTAATCGATCATTTCGGAACTGAACAGGGCCATGCATACAAGATGCAGGTAATCAAACATTCAAACTCTGAGGTGTTGCTGCTGCTTATATATTCACCCAAAGATTGACATAGCTACACATTCTTTTGCTCACAACCATGGATGGCAGAAAAGCTGCTGTTTGCTTGATCATTGTGCTTGTGTTAACACTTGGCAATCCTACTTCTGCAGGTTAACTCTCTCTCTCTCTCTCTCTCTCTCTCTCTCTCTCCAGTTTCATGAATAGTCATCACAGAAACTAAATCATCAGTTCACTAATTTCCATAACGTGTTCTTCGAAACAAACAAGAAGTGTTTTTAAGTCATTATTTGTCTGGTAGATATATACTACTTCATACTTGACCCACCAATGTTTCATGTGAATTTGTGATTAAGTTATTGTTTCCAGTGTATTAAAGATAAAGTGAGAGGTCACCGTAATTGAGTTGCTCATTAATGGGTAAAATTTTCTTGCAGGAGTGTGCTGGCAATCTAATACCAAGATGCCTTTCTGTGCGGGTTTTATGTGCAAGATCTCCTGCTGGATCTCCTCGAAATTCACCAAGCAAAATGTCAAGAGTTACAGGTGCAGGGGATCGGGTCCCAAGGGCAGATGCTACTGTAATATTTGCGACAAAAATTACTGATTCAGATAGATTTTAACCATTTATCAGATCGAAGGGATCAGTGATATTTTTTTTGCGTTTTTTTTCTGCGGGGGTTAGTGATATCTAATTCTTCAATTATTATTAGTTAGTCTCATTGGGTAATTTGTTCTGGTTATTAGCTCATAGTTGTTTGGAGTTGTATTTGTTAATTTGGCAATAATTTTGAAGGGGGACATATCCGGTAAAAACCATCAAATAAGTGAAAACCCGTAAAAACCATTTCTAAAAGTTTTATAAATTCATGAAAAAATTACTAGAGATAGGTATAGGCATGAAATATATTCATACCAAATCTTAAGTTAAAACTCAACTTCATTTGAGAGAAATCTCTTAAATGAAGTTGAGTTTGGACTTAAATTTAGTATGAATATATTTCATGCCTAATTTTTTCATGAATTTACAAAACTTTTAGATATGGTTTTCACTTATTTGATGGTTTTCACTGGATATTCCCCAGATGGATCTGTGCTACAATGTTATATGATCATATTATTTCGCTTTAGTCGGAGTACGGAACGGCTGCGTATATTTGACTGGATGATCCAAGCGCTTGAGCTGCACGCGCATGGCCACGCATGGCATGGCAAGGCAAACATGCTTATCAGGGCAATATAGTACAATTATTATATAATTACATTGTAACTTGTATATAGCTACAATTTAATTTGTATGCAAATTTTAAAAATCCTATGGTACCACGCTATTTTCGTGAAGCGAAAGCCATGGGACCGAATCGATCTCCTCACCGGCGTGTGCACTATGATTTTTTTTCTTCCCAACATGCACGAATCTTGAAGCAAATCGACGCTTCAAAACCATGTGAAAGCCACATTATTAATTATATGCGAGTTACAATATAATTACACTACAATTATAGTTTATTTACATTTGATAAATTTTTGAGAGAATTTACTGAGAAATATATAGGAAAATTGTTTTAAAAAAAATTAAACCCCTACTACCTCCGGCCAAAGAGGTTGTCTAAATTCGTAAAACTAAAATATGTCTAGATTCGTAAAACTAAAATATGCATGTCTCATCTAGTATCCGGTAGCAACATCTTAGTAAGACGGATGAAGTACATGATACTGCACATACCAAACATCGGCAATAGCAATACTTATGATACCTAGAAGAACCATGATAATGGGCGACAGAGATAATATGTTTGTTTTCCATTGTACCAGGTGTAATCTGTTATTTTCATTTTCTTTTGGAAAAAGTACGAATTACCATCTTCCCGAACTATTGCGGTCAGCCGAATTACCCTCCTGAATCACAAAACCGGACATCTTTCACCCCCAACTTTGCAAACTGGATAATTAACCCTCCGGCTCAATCCGCGGTGGTTTTGATCCTACGTGGCAGTCCAATCAGCAATTCTTTTATAAAAAAGTAGGTGGACCCCACTTGTCAGTTTCTCCCTCTCTTCTATCTCTCCCAATCTCTCATTCTCTCTCCTCTCCATCACGGGCGACGGCGGAGGCAGCAGCGGGGTCTCTCCTCTCCATCACGGGCGACGGCGGAGGCAGCAGCGGGGCGAGGTGAGTGCGGCGGCGGAGGAGGCAAGGTGGCAGTGGCGACGAGGCAGGGTGGGTGCGAGCGGTGGCTGAGTGGCGAGCGGCGGCGGCATGCGGGCGTGGTGTTGCCACCAGCTGAGGGAGGTGGTGCTGCACTACCACTGCGACGCGTTGCGCGCCATGGTGGAGGTGCTCGTCGAGGAGGAGGCACCGCCGATGTGCAAGAAGGAGGCCATGGCCGCCATTGTCGAGGGGCTTCCCGGGCGGGACGAGTGCGACCTCGAGACGCTGGTGGTGGTGGTGGTGTTAGTGGTGGTCGAACCTGTCGTCGCGGCGGTGGCAGCGCGCGCGGCGGCTGGGTACGAGTCAGGGCAGGGCGTGGTGCCGAAGGACCGGTTAGGTGCGAGCCGCGAGCGTACCTGCTGCGGTGGTGCGCTGGTGGCGACCGGCGCAGCCGTGCGGGCGCGGTGCTGCCACCAGCTGCCTCGCCTCCTTCGTCATCGCGCTCCCCTCGCCGCCGCTCGCGCCCCCCCCCCTGTGCCGCCCTGCCTCGCCGCCCAGCCACTGCTTGCGCCCACCCCCTGCGCCGCCCTGCCTTGCTGCTGCTGCTGCCTCGTCTCCTCCGCCGCCGCGCTATTGAGCCGGAGGGGGGGTATTTGTCCGGTTTGCAAAGTTGGAGGTGAATTCGGTTTTGTGGTTCAGGAGGGTAATTCGGTCGACCGCGATAGTTCGGTGCGGTAATTCGTACGTTTTCCTTTTCTTTTTTGTGGAGGGTGTTGCTTTTAACAGTCTCCCATCAGCTTCGTCAACCTCTTGTCTCTCGTCGAAGAGAGGTTTTCTTTTTTTTTTCTTTTTATTATATAAACAACTCAACAACCTGGTACTGAATGGCACAATAACACAAGTTGTTTACATATATGCGACTTAATTAACAAGAAACACATTGCGCAATCATGCATTCCTCTCGCGGGACAAATGCAAACATAAATTATCAATAGCGTGCAAAAAATGAAGGACAGCAAAACTGCAAAATTAACAGATCGAGAAGCACAATAATGTACTTCCGGTTTATAGGACTTCCACTACGCATAAGTTATAAAAATTTCTTAGAGTGGTAATATATGCCGCGATGTAATTCATTTGCTAAATCAACCTACGTAATATAGCTGCATCCATGTAGTACCCTACACAATTTACAGCTAGTTTTTTCTTCCTATATATAGATCGAATAACATTTAATTCGTCTAAATGTTTTTAGACTGAAAAAATTCATTATATTTTTTTAAAAAATAGAATTATTTAAATATGATCAATAAAGCGATAGGTGTTCACCGATCCGCGACAAATTAAGGCTACGGCATTATGAAATTAAATGCTATCAATGGCACCGTGGGGTCTCCAAGGAGCACCCCGATGACGACACGCATCAACATCACAAGCACCTCGCACACGCGCCTCACCAGCTTACTCTTACTGCTCCCGCCGCCGCCGCCGCCGCCGCCGGCGCGCTCTTGTAGCCGGGCGATCACACGATTCACACGGTCGGCGCCCTCGCCGTCAGCGTCGGCGCCGCCGCGGCAGGAGCCAGCAGCCATGATCTCATGATGATGCATTTTACTGCAGCCCTCGCCGTTGTTGCCGCCGCCGCCGCCGCCGTGGCCCAAGCCAGCCATGATCTCCTTGATGCACTTGACGTGCAGGTACATGCGTTGGTCAGTGTTCTTGGAGCTCGAAGGTGGTGGCGCCGCCCTCCTGCAGCGTGATGGACAGCGGCATCTTGGCGCAGCCCGGGTGCAGGTCCAGGCCGCCGGTGGAGCTGTGGTAGTGGAACCCGCGCCCGCGCACGGCGCCGTAGCAGGCGTCGCAGAGGACGGCGTCACGGCCGGTGGGTGCCGCAGCGTGGGTGCCGCGAGGGCGCAGTGCGTGTGGAGGACGAGGTCGCCGGAGGTGTACCGCGTGCCTTCGCCGGGCTCCCTGCACCCGTCGCAAACGAAGTTGGTGGCGGTGTCGCCATGGCGGTGAAGAACCAGCAGCGTGCACCCCGACCCCGAGCGGGGGTGGGCCTGGTGGGGGACCTCAGCGGGAAGATTATCAGCAGCAGCAGCCATGACAGCCGGCCGGCTTAGTTTTACTTTGTTGTGTTCTCGAGAGCGCTTCTGGCACAAAACACACACACACATATATATATATATGCACATATACATATATGTATACATGTACATGTACATGTACAGTACATGTACATGTACATGTGTACATGTACATGTATATGTATATGTGTGTGTATATATACCCATGTTAATTCTTAAAAAATATATAACCATGTTGGATGGCGAAACTAGCTATACGTAGGAAAAAAAAAATCAACCATGCATGTTAGATGGCAAAGCTAGTTATACATAGGAAGGAACAAAGTATCCCTCCGTTTCAAAATGTTTGACACCGTTAACTTTTTAGCACATATGTTTGACCGTTCTTCAAATTTTCTCTAAAAATATGGGTTTGTTGGAACCATGCCACCCTAATTTTGCAAAATTTGAGATATGCCACCTGTATCTCAATGACATGTAGGACCCATATGAGTCAATGACATGTGGGTCAGGGTGGCATATTACAAATTTTGCAAAATTTATGTGGCATGGTTCAAATTTTCCCTAAAAAAATTTATGAAATATGTAAAACTATATGTGTACATGAAAGTATATTTAACAATGAATCAAATGATAAAAAAGAATAAATAATTACTTAAATTTTATGAATAAGACGAATGGTCAAACACGTACTAAAAAATCAATGGTGTCAAATATTTTGAAACGGAGGGAGTGCTTCCTCCACTTTTTACTCCCTCCGTATTTTAATGTATGACGCTGTTGACTTTTTAATCAACGTTTGACCATTCGTCTTATTCAATTTTTTTTATGCAAATATAAAAATACTTATGTCATGCTTAAAGATCATTTGATGATAAATCAAGTCACAATAAAATAAATGATAATTACATAATTTTTTTTGAATAAGACGAAAGGTCAAACGTTTGTCAAAAAGTCAACGGCGTCATACATTAAAATACGGAGGGAGTAATATATATGATGTCATCGGTTTTTTAAAATAAGTTTAACCATATTCATCTTATTTAAAAAATATGTTATTATTATTTATTTTATTATGACTTAATTTATTGTCAAATGTCATTTAAGCATGACTTTAGTTTCTTATATTTGTATAAAATTTTTGAATAAGATGAATAATCAAACGTTTATAAAGTCAACAACGTTATATATTAAAAAACAGATACGATAATATCCAGATAGTTGATGTCGTACTAACAGCCAGCAATCCCTAACAGCTGGGTTAGCATTTCTGTCTAAGCTAGTGGCCAATATAAACAAATGTTAGTTCAACCACCAGTCACAAAATAATATCTCACCGTTGGCACTGGTACAAAAACGATTTTTGCAAGAGGCTGCTAACCTTTTTACACGGGCATTTATCAAGTCTAACGATCGACGCGCCACGCTAGCTGGAATATTAGAAAATATTATAAGTGCGGCAGATGGGGAGAGCTCTCGGCGTGTCCACGTAGGATAGGAACAGTGCGCGGGGTGGCGATTTTGTGAAAAAGTCCTTCGATTTTGTGTAATTCGATATAGGTCCCTAGAAAATAGTACCTATGAGACGATATTTTGCGTAGAGGTCCTTATAAAGTACGAATATTTCATGTGAAGGAAAGAAAAATCACGAATTAGGACTGTGCTCTAAAAAGTGGAAAACGAGGGGCTTTTTCGCAAGAAGACGCCACTAACCCTACCACCCATAACCCTAGCCGCCGCCGCCCGTTCTCCCTCGTCCTCCCCTCTTTCTCTCCCTCTCCCGCCGCCGCCGCCTCCGGCTTCCCCGTCGCCTCGCGTCGCCGTCGCCGTCGATCGCCCCTCAAACCCTTGCTGCCGCCGCCGCTCGCTCCCCCTCGTCCCCCACTCTCTCCCTCTCCCGCCGCCGCCGTCTCGCGCCGCCACCTCCGCCTCGCGCCGCCACCTCCGCCTCGCGCCGTTGTCGCCGTCGCCTCGCGCCGCCACAGACGTCGCCGCCTCCGGCTTCCCCGTCGCCGTCGACCGCCCCCGCCACCATCGCGGGCCCCCGAAACCCTAGCCGCTGCCGCCCGCTCCCTCTCGTCCCACCCCCTCCCTCGATGCTCCTTCTCCCGCGACGACGTCTCGAGGTCAGCGCCCAACTACTACTCCTCGTCATTTTGGTTTTGGTTTTGGTTTGGGTGGTTGATGTGTGGGTGGTGGTGGTGGTGTGCCTTGTGTAGGTACGTGGTGCTGAGCACGGCGGTGAACTGTTGGGGGAGGTTGGGGGGGGGGTGAGCATCGTGCTGGAGAAGAAGGCGTTCGTGGTGGAGCTGTTCGACAAGTATGTCAAGACGCTCGGCTCCGGGATCGACGTGCTCGCCCCCCTCGTCGACCACATCGCCTACGTCCACTCGCTCAAGGAGGAGGCCATCCCCATCCCTGACCAGTCCGCCATCACCAAGGACAACGTCTCCATCCAGATCGACGGCGTCCTTTGCGTCAAGGTTATAACTCGCTCCTCGCCTTAAGCCGTTTCTGCTTTGCTGCATTTCCAATTGCTGGTGGTGGTGGATTTAATGAGTTGTGTTGTGCGCGATCGAGCTTGCAATTTTGGGCGGCTCAAACTGGTGTGCTCGGTTTAGTGTCAGTAGCGTCGCGGAGGCTTGTGGATTGGGTTGTGGCTGTACCCTACTTTTGCTTGGTGGCGTCGGGGCCGGCAGTTGCGGCGGCTTTAGCTCTGGTCCTCTGGATGACTGGATGCGTCCTTGCATTTTGGTGGTTGCGAGCTGGAATTAGTAACTGCTTTGTTGTTTCTTCGGCTAACTAGGCTGGTCCCTTTTTTCTTTTTCAGAGGTAACTGAAAGATTGGGGTGACTAAATTGTTTTTCAAAACAGTAATTGGGGTGACTAAATTGTTTTTCAAAATTAAACGCTGTCCAAATTGTTTTTGTTAGAATTTTTGGGGAAATTTCAAATTGCATGTTCTAGGTAATTCAATTACCCTGAAACAATTTTGTGGAAGCACATTGAAATTCTTTTATTAATAAATTGTCATTCCTGGTTCTTATGGTCATCCATTTTGCTAAGGTAGAGCTATAAGTGTGTCACAGTGTACTGCATTTGATTATTGCTGCTCTGTTTATTTGATAACTTTGCATGATTGCTGATATGTTCCTGTTTTTACTTACAGTGCCAGCAATTTGCCTCCCTCATCAGGGCCACATCTACATGTGGAGTTCATCTCCCATAAAAGAGGATCCACATAGTATACCTCACACATGAACTCTGTAATAAGCTGAGGTGATCTTTATATGCTTCACCAACTGGTGACCAATGGGCTCTTTTCTGAGAAAACAGCCCAGTTTCCTCTTAATTTTGTTAATTCTGCACCTTGGTGCTCGTGAAGCAAGTGCACTAAGTTCAGATGGTATGTGACAGTCCATAGTTATGGTTGGTATTTGTGTGGTACATTAGACAATCTGTGCTCATTTACTATGATTCTTTTGATGGTTTCCTACAGATGAAGCACTTCTTGCCTTCAAGAAGGCAGTTACAACTTCTGATGGGATATTCCTCAACTGGCGTGAACAAGATGTGTATCCTTGCAATTGGAAGGTTGTTAGATGTCACAGTCACACCAAGAGAGTAATTTATCTGTAAGACCAAAATAAACCCTACATAAATATTGTGAAATACTTAAAATTTCAACCTGGCAATTATTTTTTTCCCTTTTGAATATGGCATTTTCTAATATAAAAAGTTCACCGCCATCTTCGACATTGGCAGCTCCAACCTCTGGGTGCCATCAGCCAATTGTTACTTCTCAGTGAGTCCCTGTTCGATGCACTGTTCAAGGGAAGTTCTCTTAAGAGTCTGCCAATTGCGACTTGTGCAGTTGTGCTAATGATGGATTTTTCCTGGTGATGATTGATGCAGGTTGTGTGCTTCTTCCACTCTCACTACAAGTCCGGGCAGTCAAGCACTTATCAGAAGAATGGTCTGTGTCTTAAAACTTTCCCCAACCGTGCTATTATTTGTGTTGTGAGTTTGCAACAATTATGGCTATCAGTCTATACTATTACATGGATGCACTGAAATCTTCCCCCTGTTTTTTTTTTTTTTTTTTTTTGTTATTTACTCTACAGCTGGTGGCATATCTTGTATTGTATGTTGAAATTTAACCTTTTAAAGCAAAATTGGATTTGGTCGAAATGATGCTAGATGGTGGTTATTTGGATTTAGTTATAAGGATGCTAGATGGTATGTTTGGATTACAGTGCGAATCAAATTAGGAGGTTGAAGCTAAGAGGTTTTTATTCGAGTTAATGTTTTTTTTTATAAAAAAAATCTACCAAAAAGATATATATTTGATTTGCATATATGCATTGAAAATTACACATTTGCTTGGTGGTTATACCGTTTGTCCTTCTGATGTATATGATGTATGTTTACCTGTAGGATGTTTTCCTCCGTTCCTCTATCATCATTCCCTATGACGAGGTATGGCTGCTTCACTTTCTGTGTTGGTCTTGAATGATTCTGATTCCTAATTATTTTGGAAGCTTTTCTCATAAACCAAAATGGTTTTCTAAACCTTTCCACGAGCAAATAATTGTTTGCAATGCCCTTAAGACTAGATGAATCCATTTTTAGCATCTATGTTGCTACATCAATTGAACAATCACCACCTACCGATGCATTTCCTTAAGTTAATGAATGACCGATTCAAATAAAAGCGAGAACTATTGAAATTCTTTTAAATTGCAACCTTGCCACTGCCAGTGAGTGATAGAATCAAGATGATCAATTACTCCAAAGTGATCTTTAGAACATATGTGGCTCTTTGTTCAAACTTCTCCTAATTTCTCTGCAGTCCAGGTGATATCTTCAATAAATGTCAAAATCATTAAGAACAACCCACAGTTGAATAGGCAGGATAAACGGTTGGTGCTCCCATGTGGCGATCGTGGATTAAAGTAGGAACAATGGTTTAATTGGGTTATTCACGGAGAAGTGATATTCGTTGGTTGTCATGGCTGCCTGGAAGGGAATTACAACATTTGATTTTAAGCTTTAATAGCTTAGGTAGCGTTTGGGCTCACTAAAGTGCTTCCTTTTTCTTATCTTTTAGACTTCCACTATGAATTATTTAACACCCATAAAAGAACTTTCCTTGCATGATTTTCTTTATTATGAAATCAACATTTATATTGACAAACCTGCTTAGCTTCAGTTGGACAATGATACGCTGCAGTAAGGCATCTCATTGAAGGACATTGGTGGATTCTGCACTGCTATTCTATTACTTAACTTCAGTAGAGAATATATTTGCCCTTTTGCTTGACTTCATATGGTGTTATATTTCTCATTTTAGATGGACATTCGTCTAATTTATCTGTACCGTGATCTTTTTCTGAAAATATTCTCTGCAAAGAGAGGTCATCTGAAGCATTGTTAAAAAACAGTAAGTAGCAAAAAAAAATCATGGTACAGGAGTCAATGGTACGCAGTAGTGAAAACATAGTTAGGAGTTGCATGTTATGTTGATTTGCTATTCCAAAACGTGTTTGAACTGTAGCAGGATGTTTGTTCCTATTAAAACTAGAGCTTTTAGCCATGTATTACCTTTTGTAGCTTCCCTGCTGATTACGTTCGAAGAAAACAAAAATAATCCTTATTGAAATATGCACATTGTAAAACAGTAAGGGGTTCTTATACTGTTTTCTTTAATTCCACAATACAGTAAAAAGAGTGAGATCATATGGCAACATTCTTTGTGAAAGCAACACATCCATATCTGGATGTAGTGGTTGCCATAATGGAGACAAGGAGCTGTTGAATGTAGTATTGCTTGATGTTAAAAGTGGGTCACAATTTCCAGTGTTGGAATCTAATTCAGTACATGGCAATGAAATTTCATTGACCTCTGAAAGTGAGGTATCAAACTTAAGGTTGGTTTCTATTCATTCAGGGTTTTGACTTTCATTCTTCTCATACAAGTATTTTCCTAGAAAATCATGAAAAAGCATGGTGTTTTAAATAGTGGAGTACTAACATTCCTCTCTCAAAATTCGCTACAGGTATACTCCCATGGTACCTCAGATACATCATGTTCTAGGTGTTGAAACTGAAAGTTGCATTCATTCTGGTGATTCAAACTTTCTGGATCTTGAATGGCTTTCAGCTTCAGGCAACTCAAGCGATGAAAGGTGTTTACTTTTGCATTGCTATTGTATTTTTTTAGCGTTTTTGACTGACAGAATATCATCTTCTCAGTGACAGTCAATTTGATTTACACACATTTTCTTTGCCTTAGTGTAGGAAAAAGTGAAGGATAATTATTAGTTGATTATCCTGTAAATTTCTTACCCTTCATGCTTAATTCCATATCAATCTATTCTAGAGTTCTTTTGCTCTCACTGCATTTCCATGTGATAAACACAAATCTGTAGTATCGTGCTGTACCACTTGATATAACTATCTGTATTGAGAAGTAAAATGGAAATATTATGTTGCCACGCTTCCTAAATCCAATTAACAAGTGTCTTATGAGCTTCCATTGATACTGATTTGAAAATATCCTCCGAAACATTTTTTTTAAAACTCATTTAATGCTGATGGATTGTGCTTGAACAGGTCCATTGCAATTAGTACTCCAGATGTGAACCTTTCAGCGGAGAATGTTATTGCCACAATGTCTTCTTTTGACTGGTAGATTTGTATGATCAAATATAGTTGTACCATCACCATGGACACATTACTCCGATCATTATGTAAAACTTTATTTTCATTTTTTATATGCATTGGTGCTTCATCTTTAGATTGTAATGTGTAAGAGTTTTGTTCTCAGTAGAATCTGTACAACGATGTATGCAAAATTACTCATCAACAGCATCCCCTGCAAATGTATTCGTGGGTTTTTTCCTTACATAATCATTGATTCAGCCTGAAAACAAATGATTAGTCTACAGTAATCAACCAATCTATGTGTAGGTGGCGCGCCATTGGCGCGCCCCAGCATCTAGTATAATATGAAGCCGAGCCTACTGGCGAGTCTTAAAACAAAAAAAAAAAGTACGATGAGTGTGTAATAGTTTCAGAGAAACTTAGTAAAGAATCTATGTAGCGTATGATGCGCATATCTAACATGGCAACAAAAGCTCAGCCAACAATAATTCAGGCTGTGTTTAGTTCAGCACAAAGTTTGGATTTTCGTTGAAATTGGAGATGATGTGACTGAAAAATTGTGTGTTTATGACATGTTGATGTGATGGAAAAGGACTGAAGTTTGGATCTAAACTTTAGATCTAAACACCCCCTCAGCCGCTCACTTGATCGAATGTCCATGTGGAAGCGAATAATGGCGCCACATATCAAAAACCGTTGACTCCACACCAATCAAGCCTGTCAAGCTCATGCACCAGATTGTAATGCACATGTACGAAATCACCTATATATATCGAAAAAAAAAACGCGTCTGTTAATTAGATGGCCGGAGGAATGTCAGCTGGGAAAAATCACATGCCCATGCTTGTCAGACTGTGCAGTGGTGCTCTTTCGCAATCAACTATATATAAATATTTAAGCAACAAGTCAAATTCTAAAAAAGAAATAGTAAAATACACGGCCGGTCCTTAAAGTTGAGCGCGGGTGTCACTTAGGTCCATAATCTTGTAAATTGCACATCTAGGCCCACCATCTTGTTTAAGTGACTCATTGAGGTCCAAAAGACCTCTGACCGGGTTGACTGGCTTACGTGGCGGTCCAGCGTGGCAACATATTTGCATTTTGCCCTCCTTTTTGATTCCCCGTGTCCGATCCAATCCCTTCTTTGCGTGGCGCATGCAGGAACGCGCCGACGGCAACGTGCGCCAGCACGCACACCTGCGGCACCCACCTGTCTCAACCACGCTGCGCCCGCTGGCGTGCCTCGTACCCCTCTGGCAGCCGCTCGCCGGTGTTGCGCAGCGCCCAGAGAAACCGCACACCGTCGTCGACGGGAAGGAGAAGGAGCAGGGGAAGGGGAAGGCCCCCGCTCTAGCCAGCCGTGGGTGCACGCGACAAGTGGCTGCGGCAGCTGCTCAAGTCAAGCTTGCCCTGCCGCCCCGCTGCCGCCATGGAGCTCGCACCCGCCCAGCTCGTGCCGAACTCGCCGACGCCTCCCCCACACACGCGGCCGCGGTAGGCGACCCCTCCCCCCGGGCATGGCCGGCGACACCTCCCCCGCGCGCGCCAAGCTCACCGACGCCTCTAGCACCAACGACCAGCGGGAAGGGAGACCGATGGATCTGGCCGTCAGTGAGGCGTGAGCGCCACCGGCACGCTAGCTACGAAGACAGTGACGGCGCTCCGCAAGCTCTCCTCTAGTTCCCTCCGCCGCCTGCCAACTGCTGCCACATTCGCCCGTCGCTGCTCCGCTCGCACCCCGCCGCCGCGCTTGCCCTCCACCGTTCCGCCCGCCGCCCATTCGTCAAGAAGGATTTGAGGTCCACGACGGCGCGGCGTCCTGATCTTCGAGCTCGTCCGCCGCTCGCTTCGTCCCCTCTAATACTGCGTCGTTGGCAATCATGCGTCGCTTCGTCGAGGTCCACGATAGCGGCGACGGAGGACGCTGATGTTGGCGAGGCGAGGCCGGAGAACGTGACAAGCGAGGCGGTGCAGCCGTGGTGTGCGACTAGGCGCCGCAACAGCTCAGCCATCGGTATGACATGGCCAGCGAAGGGGCTGACGATGAGGATGACGTGCGGCGGCGGTGGGCGATGTGACGACGGAGGCAGCTGAGGGATTTGGGGGTTCTTTTTGGTGCCCAGGGCTCTACTGAATGCAATGTAGATGGTCAGCTTCGGTCAAACCGGGTTTGGACCTTAATGAGTCACTTAAACAAAATGGTGGACCTAGATGTGCAATTTACAAGATTATGTACCTAAGTGACACCCGCGCACAACTTTAAGGACCGGCCGTGTATTTTACTAAAAAGAAATATTAAGCGACAAGTGAGACGTATATTCACAACATTCGACGGTTGCAACGGGGCCAAATTCTACACGGAGCTTTGTATTAATTTTTGGGAACTTTTGGAGTAGTTGCCTTTCGTCGTGGGTGCTGCTGGCTCTCCTCGAAATTCACCAAGCAAAATGTCAAGAATTACACGTGCAGAGGATCAGGTCCAAAGGGCAGATGTTACTACGGTATTTGCCCACTATCAGAAGGGACAAGTGATGTATATGTTAATTCTTTAATAATTATTAGTTAGCCTTATTAGTTAGCCTCATCGAGTAATTTTTGGTGATCATAGTGCCTTGGAGATGTTTTTGTTTGTCATTGATTAGGATGATTTAATTTGTCGCTCCAATGTTATGTGCCCCTACGGATCAATCTCTCTGTAATTGTTTTTCTGAATTTGGGTGCATCTATCAGTTTATCATATCTTCAACCTCGATGTCATCAATTTTGTAATTTTTGTCGATGGCCATGATCTCTTCCAGTATTGATGCACAAATTAGTTGAGAACAGAAAAATGTTTGGAATGAATGAACAAGCATGAATTACTAGGCTCCACTGTACCAGTCCAGGTCACCACCGATTGTCGAAACTGGATTTCGGCAATAATAAAAGGGGGTGGCTATCAAGCTGGAAAAGTGTATGGGTTTGGAGACAAAGGATTTATACAGGTTCAGGCCTTCTTATAAAGAAGTAATACCCTACTCCTGTCCGGGGATGAATCCGCCGAGTGTATTATTGATTGTATGATTTGGGAAAAATCAACATCTGCCCCTAGAGGCGCCCGGACCCCCCTTATATATGGGAAGGAGTCCGGATTACAAAAGATAATCTATATTCCTAACGGAATATGAAGATACAGGTAAAATACAGTCGTAACCGACTAAGTCTCAGGGTGTTTCCTTGATACACAAGTTAAGAAACAAACCCGAGATACAGATAAGATATTCTATCTACATTAAGTATCCGGTACCCAATCCAAATACCGTCGCCGTGTAGATATGGGATACCCATAATCTCCACAGTAGCCCCCGAGTCCTTTGCAGTCGACCATCATAGCCTTCTCAAAGATAGTAATCCGAGTGCTTCAAATTATTCATGCCAAGGCCTGCCGAGTAGCGAAGACGAAGACTGTAAAGGGCGAAAAGATAAAGAATATGGTGCATCGAATAGATGCACCTAATTAGGTGTAGCCCCCAACTATGTGATTAGTTAACAAACTAAACATATAGTTGAAAGACAAAATAATAACACAATTTGTGCATTATATGACAAAAGCATACGCGACACCTAAATAGGCATGCTAGCCGACTGCTTTTTAGCCACAATAAAAGAAATCCGAGTGGTGTACACTCTAAAAGGTTCACGAATGAACACACTTGACAGGCATCCGAATATAAAAACTCTAAAGATTACCCACCAAGTATTATAAAGATTATGGTAATAAATAAGTCAAATAGCCTAGGCCATGACTATTTACCATGGAAACAGGCATATAACACGCCAAGGAAATGACTATAATAAAAACAAGTCATTCCTAGTTAACCCAAACAGCTTTTGTAGCCTAAAAAAGCTTGCAAAAACAGCATAACGCCTTTCTGTCGGGCACCTTTTTAATTTGCATTGCAATAATTCCAAAGAATTATATGACCGCATAAAAAGGATTTGATCAGCATTGGGCAACACTGTTGTGCGCATAATATTGCCAAAGCAAAATATGCCTAAGTCCCTAAGGAACACAATGGGCCACGCTGTTAAAAATATTGGGCTGAGGTACTGTTCAGGCCTAGGCCCATTCGTACCTCCGATACCCTTAACTGGAAAATCCGATATCCAAGCGACGCTTCGTCTTCCCCGCCGGAACTCTCGCCATTTTCCCCACTCCTTGCTACAGTGCAGAACTGCGCCGGCGAACTAGGGTTCACCAATCCACCCAAATCCACCTTCGAAAAGTACATCAAAATCCTTCCCGTGATCCACCGCCTCAATTCCTCACCTCTCCCAAGCCATCCATCAAATCAAATCAGCGCATTCGGGTAAAATCGATGGCGGAGGAGAAAGAAAGCTTTGAAGGCCAATGGGCGCCATCCGACGTAACGGAAGAGAACTTGAAGGAGATGGTGGCGCACGGCGTTCTCCCAGCCAAGGAGATCATTGGGTGGCGGCCAGCGTGCGGTGAGGCTTTTCCGACCCCTGATACACATGAGATCGTGGTCTTCTCGCATTTCTTCTACGGCGGCTTTGCTCTTCCGACCTCAAAATTTTTCCGCGGGATCTTGAATTTCTATGGAATCAGCTTGCATCACCTAAACCCGAATTCCATAGTGCATATCGCCAATTTCGTCCATGTTTGTGAAGCCTTTTTAGGGATCAAACCTCACTTTGCCCTATTCCGCCGGATCTTCTTCCTCAAGCCCCAACCAAACAAGAACAAACCGTGTGTAGTCGGGGGGGCAGGATTCCAACTAAGGGGAACTCTGAGCCAAAAATATTTCTCGATGCCCTTCAAGACTTCGAACAAAGGATGGCATGCAAACTGGTTCTATGTTCAGAATCCCGAGCCTGCTCTTCCCGGGTACACTTGTCTTCCTCCAGTGTACCAAGATACTTGGAACTCTCTTCCAATCGGAGATGAAGCAGTACAAGCCTTGGAGTTGTTGGATCGTATGTTAAATCTTAAAGAACAAGGATTACAGGGAGAGCAAATCACTCGGCACTTCATCAAATGCCGACTGGCGCCAATCAAGGAAAGATCCCGCACAGCATTCGAGTTCGACGGCAAACATGATCCCAACCGTGAAGAACCAGACTCCCTGGATTTCAAAATCATGAAGGAGAGGATGTATAAAATCTTCTCAAATGCAATTGTAGTCAGCTACTCTCACCAACTGCCAGTTGTGCCATATAATGCATTCAATCCGCCTCCACAGGTATGCATCGGAAACCCTCAAACCGTGATCAGAACATAATTTTATCTTCATGCTGAGTTGACTAACTATGGAGGCATCTTGTTCAGGAATATGCATTGATGAAGTCAGATCCACCAGTCACTCATCGCCGGTCTCCTCGCCAACACACCGCTCAGGGAGGTGGAGGGCCAACGATCAGACCAGATCCGCAACCTCAGACCTCCAAATTGACTGGTCAAACAGGTCCTCGCAAGAGAAAGCTGGTACTTGATGATGATGAAGGCGACGATGATAAATCTGGGGATAAGGGCTCGCCTAATAAACCCCCAAAGCGTACCATGCCCAGGAAAAAACTGGCTGGCCGTGCAATGCCAAAGATCAGAACATCTTCCAGGTATCAGACCTCTCAGTATGATTCCGCTTCGGAATGTTTTCCGATGAAAATAATGCTGAATATTGAAAGAACACTCTGCAGGAAACCATCTGATATAGATCCATCTGGGAAAGACCCCGATCCTGCCATGACAGAGCAAAATATATCCAAGGACCCCGAGCCGACTGCTGAAAACCAGCCGACTGCTGAAAGCCAGCCGACTGGCGCCCATACTTCGGGCGATAGGACCAATCCGAGTGACCTGCCGCCGACTGGAAACCAGTCGGCAACAACTGAAACGGCAACAACTCAAGAGCCCCCGACTGGAAATCAGTCGGATGCAGGTCCTGATCAAGAGATCCCCGAAGTAGAAGCGCAGACGACGACTTCGCAAGGACCAGAGGCTGGTAACGACTCGATAATCGGGTCTCCAAATAAAGAACAAAGATCACCTCACGCTCAGCTAGGTACATCTTCAGGTTAGTTGTCTTCTCAAACAATGGCGATTTAAATAACCTCAGTTTATCCGTCTAACGTCTTGGAAACACATCAGGACCATCAGGTGATGACGGAGAGGAAATCCCTCGCATAAAGGCAACCGACGACTCTCGTCCTCCTATCTTGATCAAATGGTGGGACGAGAACTCACAAGCCGCCGGTATAGTCATAAACCGTCAAAAAGAAGATGAAGAAGTGTGCCAGCTGAAGAAAGCGCTCGGAGAAGCCACTCGTATTGTAAATGTAAGTCCTCCGGGTGACGGCCTTCGGTAACTTTGTTTTCTTTTTAGCAGAACCTAACCGTGAACCACTATGCAGAGAATCCATCTTCGCAATGAGGCCAAAACCGCAACTTTAGAAAGGCTGGTTCCTCATTTGGGAACTCTTGAAGCGGTTAGGGACCAGCTACATGAGGCCAAGGAGCACGCCAAGAAGACGGAGAAGGAATTAAGGGACCGAATCGCTCAGCTCCAGGATTCAAACTATGAGCTGAGTGGTTCATCAAAAGGTAATCCCTAGATCCGTTTCATCGGTTTAAACTGGCATAACTGTATCCTCAACCATCTGAATTTCAAACAGCGCAAGCCGCCAGGATGGAACAGATGGCGAAGCAAATTGAAGCCCTGGAGAGAGACAAGACAGAACTGGCTGCGCAAAGGGACTCAGCCTTAAAGGAAGTTGAAGGTACCGCTAGCAGACAATCTGAGCTTCTCTCTTTATAATGCAATAAATCCTCATCATAAATGTGTTTTGTAGATCGCAAAATAAAATCGCAAGCCCAATTTGACGTCTTGGTTGGTAAGATCAAGAGGCTTGAAGGAGCAAGGGATAACGTCGCCAATGCCGCTGCACCAATTATCCAAGCCATGTTCCTCAATAATGGTGGTCCGAGTGCACTCGACGCAACCGAAATATTTGACAAGCTGAGTGTTGCTCCGGAAGTATATTTCAAGAATATCAAGAAAGCTGGAAGTATGGGAGCTGGCATGGCCTTGGCGATGACAAAATCCTTGTACCCGAGAATTGAAGTCGACACCATTGATGGATTTGCAGACGGGACAAGTGAAGAAGCTGCCCTTGATCTTATCAGCAGTGCGCAAAATGCGGCTGACAAAATTGCGAGCGATGTTGTAGAGCAATTTCGCAACAACGACCTCCAGCCGAGTAATGAAGACTCTGATGATGAAAGGACTGATTCTGACTGAGTTTGAATGTAATACATGGAGGCTCAATTTGTACAATACTGGTGTATTTATGCTGTGCTTGATGATTCTTGCGAAGTTTTTGATTTCTTAAAAGTTTTTGCTAAGCTTTGTTGAGCCTAAAACCCAAGGAAGCTATTAAAAACTTTCAGTCCTCGCAAACTAAGTAGAAAAACCAAACAAGGCAATGATAAACCAAGTAAGCAAACTGAATTGATAAAAAATCACACTCCATTATTATGATGATAGCCCCCGACTGACAACTTCAAGGAGAAAACTTGATGTTTGACAGTCAAAATAGGGAAATACAATGATAAAGTTAAGCGTAGAAACGACGAAGATGTTCAATGTTCCAAGAATTGTCGACGAGAGTGCCGTCTTCGCGCTTGAGTCGATATGAACCTGGCCGGGTAACTTCAGAGATAATAAATGGCCCTTCCCATAGAGGAGATAACTTGTGCCGATCTCGTGTGGTTTGAATTTTCCGTAAAACCAGGTCGCCGACTAGAAAGGCACGAGATCGAACATTGCGATTATGATAACGTCGCAACCCTTGTAAGTACCGAGCTGACTGAATCAAAGCTGCTTCGCGGACCTCTTCCAGTCGGTGCAAGTCGTCCACTCGGTCTTCTTCATAGCGTTCTTCTCGGAAATTACGGAAGCGCAAAGATTCGAACTCGACTTCACTCGGCAACATTGCTTCTGCCCCGTAGACAAGGAAAAAAGGTGACTGGCCTGTGGCCCGACTGGGCGTAGTACGCAAAGACCAAAGTACTGATGGTAACTGTGACACCCATTTGCCGGCATAGGGTTTAAGCCGGTCAAAAACTCGAGCTTTAATCCCTTGAAGTATCATGCCGTTGGCCCTCTCCACCTGTCCATTGCTCATTGGGTGTGCTACTGAGGCATAGCAAATCTTGATTCCAAAGTCTTCACAAAAGTCTTTGAAAACTCCGCCGGTGAATTGTGTGCCATTATCAGTGATGATCCGATTGGGTACTCCGAATCTGTGCACAATGTTGATGAAGAAATCGCGAGCATTATCTGCTGTAATCGTGACAACAGGCTTAGCTTCGATCCACTTGGAAAATTTGTCGATGGCCACGAAGAGGTGCGTGTAACCGCCGACTGCCTTTTTAAACGGGCCAACCATGTCGAGCCCCCAAACCGCAAACGGCCAAGACAGCGGGATAGTCTGCAACTCTTGAGCTGGTAGATGAATTTGTCGGGCAAAAAATTGGCAACCTTCACATGTGCGCACAATTTTGTCGGCGTCGGACACTGCAGTAGGCCAGAAAAAACCCTGCCGGTAAGCTTTGCCAACAATAGTGCGCGCTGCAGCATGGTTTCCGCATATCCCAGAATGTATGTCCTTCAGCAATTGTCTCCCTTCCTCTAAAGATACGCAGCGTTGCAGAATTCCTGAAGGGCTTTTCTTGTATAACTCGGCTTCATGCATAACATAAAGTTTGCTCCGCCTTGAAATCCGCTCGGCCTCATCTTTGTCTTGAGGGAGTTCTTGAGAAGTCAAAAATCGTATGAGGGGCTCTCGCCAGTCGGCTTCAACCATAGCTATGTCATGAGTGTCCGCAGCTTGAGTAGCATCTTTGTGAGGTACTGTCGGCGAATAAAGGTGCTCGACGAAAACATCAGATGGCGCTGCCTCGCGCTTGGATCCAAAGTTCGCAAGTCTATCGGCAGCTTCATTGTTGTGTCGAAGAACATGGCTAAGCTCGAGTCCATCGAACTTATCCTCCAGTTTGCGTACCTCTTGTCGATATGCCATCATGTTGTCGTCAATGCAGGACCACTCTTTCATAACTTGGTTGACAACCAGCTGTGAATCACCTCGAACAATTAGACGCTTTATCCCTAGGGAAATTGCAATCCGTAGCCCATGAAGGAGCGCCTCATACTCGGCGACGTTGTGAGACGCCGAAAAATGTATCCAAAGCACATAACTTAGTCTTTCTCCAGTCGGGGAAATTAAAACCACCCCAGCTCCAGTGCCCGAAAGTCTTTTTGACCCGTCAAAATGCATGGTCCAGTGCTCTATTTTCTCCACGGGGGTATCCTCTTGGCACTCGGTCCACTCGGCGACAAAATCAGCTAACGCTTGAGACTTGATTGAAGTGCGAGGCTTGAATGATATGTCCAAAGACATCAACTCCAAAGCCCACTTAGCAATCCGCCCATTTGCTTCGCGGTTGTGCAGTACATCGCCGAGTGGAAACGATGTGACCACCGTTACCGGGTGACCTTGAAAGTAATGAGACAGCTTCCTGGTAGTAATTAAAATACCATATAACAGCTTCTGAACCTGAGGGTACCTCGTTTTGGAGTCGGCCAGGACCTCGCTGACGAAGTAGATTGGTCGCTGAACTTTCTGGACATGACCTTCTTCCTCACGCTCGACAACCAAGACTGTGCTCACGACCTGGGAGGTGGCTGATACATACAGCAACAACGGCTCCTGCGGGTGTGGTGAAGCTAAGACCGGTGGCTTGGTGAGGAGTTGTTTGAAATCTTCGAAGGCCTTCTGTGCTTCGGGTCCCCATTGGAAATTATCTGTTTTCTTCAGTAGCTTGAAGAAGGGCATCCCCCGCTCGCCAAGTCTTGAAACGAATCGGCTGAGCGCCGCCATGCATCCAGTCAGCTTCTGAACATCCTTCTGGGTGCTTGGCGGTTTCATGTTGAGGATAGCAGTAACTTTCTCCGGGTTGGCTTGGATGCCCCTATGAGACACCATAAAACCAAGCAGCTTCCCTGACGGTACTCCGAAGGTGCACTTTTCAGGGTTCAATTTCATCCTGAAAGCACGGATGCTCGCAAAGGTTTCTTCTAGATCCGAGATCAAATCATCCTTTTGTTTGGTCTTGACGACTACATCATCCACATAGGCTTCAACGTTGCGGCCAATTTGTGTTGAGAAGCATCTCTGAATCATACGTTGATAAGTTGCTCCTGCATTTTTTAATCCAAACGGCATGGTGACGTAGCAGTATGCACCAAAAGGCGTGATGAATGAAGTCTTCAAGCAGTCGGATTCCTTCAGTCGGATCTGATGATACCCCGAGTAGCAGTCCAAAAAACTGAGAAGCTCACAGCCGGCGGTTGAGTCAACTACCTGGTCAATGCGAGGCAACCCAAAAGGATCTTTGGGACAAGACTTGTTGAGGTCGGTATAATCAACACACATGCGCCATTGCCCTGTTTTCTTCCGAACTAGAACCGGGTTTGCCAGCCAGTCGGGATGAAGGACTTCTTTGATGAAGCCTGCTGCTAACAGCTTGGTTAACTCCTCCTTGATCGCGTCCTTCCTGTCTTGTGCAAATCGGCGGAGTCGTTGTTTAATAGGCTTGGCGTCTTCTTTGACATGTAAGGAGTGCTCAATCACCTCTCTGGGAATACCGGGCATATCCGAAGGTTTCCACGCAAAGATATCTTTATTATTTTGAAGAAAGGTGATGAGCGCGCTTTCCTATTTACAATCTAACTCGGCGCCTATTACAGCAGTTTTGGTAGGATCAGAAGGATCTAAGGGAATCTTTTTAGTCTCGGCTTCGGTTTCTCCACTTTTTGAAATCTTGGCAGCGGGCACTTCTCCTTCGCTCACCGTGGTTGCAGCCAGTCGGATTTCCTCTCGGGCAGACGCCATCTCGCGGGTTTGGGCCATGTCGCAACTCTCCTTGTCGCATGTGACAGCTTGCTTGATGTCGCTCCGTAGGGTTAGGACTCCTCGGGGACCAGGCATCTTCATCATCATGTATGTGTAGTGCGGGACGGCCATGAACTTGGCTAACGCCGGGCGTCCGAGTATGGCATGGTATGCTGTCTCGAAATCGGCAACTTCAAAGCTGATATTCTCTGTGCGGAAGTTTTCCCGAGTGCCAAAAGTGACCGGGAGAGTGATCTGGCCGAGTGGAGTTGCGGATAATCCTGGAATTACTCCATGAAAAGGCGCATTGCTTGGTTTTAACTCGGAGCGAGGGATCTGCATATCATCCAAAGTCTTGGCGAAGAGGATATTGAGTGCACTGCCACCATCAATGAGGGTTCTGCGAAGCTTGACATTACGGACCACTGGGTCTAGTACCAGGGGGTACCGCCCCGGGTGGACCACTCGGTCAGGATGATCCGAGCGGTCAAACTTGATTGCAATCTCTGACCATCGAAGATACTGGGGCGTGTCGGGCTGAACAGCATTGATCTCCCGTTCAGTCAACTTCTGCTTCCGTTTAGACTCATAAGCCAAGGGGCCGCCGAAGATATGGTTGAGCTCCTTGCGGTGGTCTTGAAATCCAGCCGGGGTGTCGCCGTCGTCCTTCTTCCTTGACGTGCTTTGTTCCTCGTCGGAGTTCTTCCGAGCAGGCTTGGTATACTGCTCCGCGAACTGCTTGTAGATGAAGCACTCTTTGGCCACGTGGTTGGAGTTTGGATGATGCGGGCATTGGGAGTTCATGATCTTGTCGAAGGTGTTGACGCGCGAACGCTGTCGAGAAGAGTGAGCGGCGGTTGCAACAAGTTCCTCAGGCTTACGCTTGCGGTCCTTATGATTGTTACTTCCACCTCCTCCCGTAGCCGGCGTATTTTTCGGCTTCCAACTGGGACCCGACTGCTTCGATGCGGTGACGGCGTCTTCGGCTTTGGCGTACTCGTTGGCTTTTTCAAACATGAGCTTGACTGTTCTGGGAGGTTTGCGCCCAAATTTGCCGACCAATTCTTCGTGGCGAATCCCTTTGGTGAATGCGGCGATGATGACGTCGTCGGTGATGTCGGAGATCTTGTTACGTTGTTCAGAAAATCGTCGGATATATTCTCGAAGGGATTCTCCGGATTTCTGGATAACGTTGTAAAGATCATATTGTGTGCCAGGACGCTCGAAGGTGCCTTGGAAGTTGGCGATGAAGTGGTCGCGTAATTCAGCCCAAGATCCGATCGTACCACGGGGCAATCCATGGAGCCAAGATCGGGCGGAATCTGCTAAAGCCACCGGTAAATAGTTCGCCATGGCCTTGTTGTCTCCTCCTGCTGCGCGGATTGCGAGACCGTAGACGGTAAGCCACGATTCGGGGTTAGTGGTGCCGTCATACTTCTCTATTCCAGTCGGTTTGAAGCCGGCTGGCCAATCCACTCGACGCAGGTCGTCGGTGAAGGCTGCTACTCCGTCAAGGTCGTCGTCGTGGCGGTCCGGTGAGTGATGGTAGCCTCGAGCTGCTCGGCGCTGTATGATTGTGTCGCGAAGATCGATGGGGCGGCGACGAGGTGGTGAGCGAGGCCGTTCCACTCGGCGCTCCCTATGAAGGTCGGGAGGTGAGTGAACAGACCGCTCGTCGTGACCCCTGCTCCTGCGGTTGGATCCTGCGCCGGTGATGCTGAGGCTTGGATGACGGTAGTCATGAGATCGGAAGTGGGGAACTCGGCTGCCAGTCGGCGTGTGGACGCTTTCGGAGTTAACTGGGACCGAGGCCGCAATCATGGTCTTCGTCTGGTTCAAGATGTTGACGACGTGGTCGGATCGATTGAGCTCGTTTTGGTTGAGGAGGGTGTCGAGAAGAGTGATCGCGGCAACCGCATTCTGTTGAGGGGTGCGGAAAACCGGTGTCCCTTCGACGTCTTGTTGGCCGATGAGATCACGCGCTCGGCGCCCTGCTTCCAAAGCTCGCTGACGTCGATCCTCAGCCTCCTTCGCGGTCCGCTCACGGTCCTGCTGCTCACGCCGTAGCCGTTCTTGTTCTTGTGCTTGATGCTCCTCTTCCAGTCGGCGACGTTCTTCGGTCTCCCGGACTTGGCGTTGCTCCTCCGTCTCATTATTGGCCATGAAAACGCCAAAGTAGAGAGGGGTGTAGTTGTCATCTAGGCTTCCGTCGAAGTCGTCGTAGTCGTCGAAGTCGTTGTAGCGAGAGCTAAATTCGTCGTACTCCACGATGTCAGTAGGACGTGAGTCGACGGTGGGAGAGCTGTTGTAGTCATCTAGCTGATCCGTCGAAACCGTGCCGAGTGGTTGGAGGATGACGCCGACTTCCCTGAAGCTAGGCGAAATCGGTGTTGAAGCCGACTTCTGCCTAGGCCTACGGGATGAAGACGCTGTCGTGGTGAAGACGGCCGCTAAATCGTCGGGGAGCTTCATCAGGACTGGTGGGTAAGTCCCATCATCTTGATCTGGTGTCGTCGGAGAAGATGCGATCTCGGCCGAGTGGTTTGAAGCCGACTCGGTTGAGATGGTCTTGAAGTAGCTTTCAGCCGCGTTCGGGAATCCAAACGGGACCGAAAGCCGGTTCTCTCCCGACTGGTCTGATTCCGAGTCAAGGAGAGAAATCTTGCCGAAGTTGTTGGTGACGAAGTCGAGGCTGCCGAACCGAAACGTCTGCCCGGGTGGGAAGACGAGGTCGTCGATGCCGGAGAAAGGACCCATTGCACTGATCGGCGAAAAGCTTGACGCTACCCCTACCTGGCGCGCCAACTGTCGAAACTGGATTTCGGCAATAATAAAAGGGGGTGGCTATCAAGCTGGAAAAGTGTATGGGTTTGGAGACAAAGGATTTATACAGGTTCAGGCCTTCTTATAAAGAAGTAATACCCTACTCCTGTCCGGGGATGAATCCGCCGAGTGTATTATTGATTGTATGATTTGGGAAAAATCAACATCTGCCCCTAGAGGCGCCCGGACCCCCCTTATATATGGGAAGGAGTCCGGATTACAAAAGATAATCTATATTCCTAACGGAATATGAAGATACAGGTAAAATACAGTCGTAACCGACTAAGTCTCAGGGTGTTTCCTTGATACACAAGTTAAGAAACAAACCCGAGATACAGATAAGATATTCTATCTACATTAAGTATCCGGTACCCAATCCAAATACCGTCGCCGTGTAGATATGGGATACCCATAATCTCCACACCGATGCACCCATACCATCACCTCTTACGAGTTTAGCTCTCGTAGAAATTAGGGGTCAGTGATGACTGATCTCATCTCTGACGGGTGAAGGCCCGTCGATGGTGACTGTATAGAACTTGTCACAGATGACTCAATCTCGATCGTCTCATAAGTTGTGGCCCATCAGTGATGAGTGTAACCCAACAAAAAGATAAAAGAATAAGAGTGAAGAATAACTTGTGACCCATCACAATTACAGGTGTGAAAAACCCAGTTAAAAAAATAAAAACTAAAATGATGCTCGGTTGCAACAGGAAGCAAAATGTGTATTAACAGTAATATATCTATGGTTATTAACCCAAAACATTTTACTTCAGACTAACTCTTTCTACAAGAAACAAATGACCCGACTCTTCTTCTATAATCAGCCATCTGCCTCTCCAAACCCCAGCAGCACAAATCAGTGGGCTTCAAAAAGAACACAACTCAATCAGAAAATTGGCATCAAAACTTGCAAGATCCAAAACATGACACAAACACAAAAAAAATACTTGCAAAATCCTTGTTGCCTCGATGACTTGAGACTCCGAAGAACGACATGACAATCCTGAGGAGACCGGAGAAGAGGCAGAGGCCGCGGTGGTGCACACTCTAGGATGGACCTTGGGGTAAAGGCAGAGAGGCGGTGATGGCAACGGGATTATGGGATTCCCGATCTTCCTTCAGGTGAAGATAACTATCGATTTGGTGGAAACTTGACACACACGATCCAACTTCCGATCAACATGATCCAAACCCTACAATCGTAGTAGCACGTCTTCTCTGATTATCAGCCATGCTAAAACCGATTGACCTTGCCGAGAAGGCTAATCCCTGCGTGTGAATCAAAGAACACAAGTAAGAACAAGAAAAACAACAACTTAATTGCAAATGAATGATTATTTAAGAACTCGACGTTGGGGTTTCACAAACCAATCTAGCAGCGAAACTGCGAAGGCAGAAATAATCTAAGCAAAACACAACCCTAACTCAATGATAACTACTGAATATATAGGTTCTAGGGTCGACCTTAGACCCCTGTACGCCTCCCTATTAGACTCCGAGACGACACACGGCCCAATGGGCCCAAAGACGGGGACATAGCACCTGATAGATTCTGAATGCCTTTTTGTTTTGAAGATTCCCATTGATTCGGAAGGAATTTTGACGTGGGATCAGATCCATTGGAAAGGTGGTCTCGTTAGCTTTCCATACATATGTAGAACGTCGAAATCGGAGTCCAAATACAACCTGGATGATGAATTTAGTGTGGACTGCTCCTGGAGCCCGAAGTGGACCTTCATCTTGTCTTGAACGTCCATGATGATCTTGTCCATCTCCTAACCTCTCTCCAAGTGCTCCATGGTTGTCTCTATAGTTCCTAATCATAATTAAATCATTAGGTAGCAATCTATCCTCAAGAGCACATAAAGAAGTACTTAGGAACGAGCTCACTTGTAAATTTAATTGTCGGGCACGAGCTCTAGTGATTGGACCTTACAAAACAACATGAGGAGTAGCATGTGTATCCAAAGGAGTGATGCCTTCATCAGGTGGCCACCGATGATCTTGGAGCGGAGGATGGAGGAGGAGGCGGCTAGAGCTTAGGGGCGTTCAGATCCAGTGGTCCCCAACCTCCTGGAGACCAAATCTGGTGTCTCGTAGCTCGGAGGCGGTGAAGAGGCAGACAATGGCTACCATGCAGGAGAGGGTGGAGGAGGTGGCGGCCGAAGCTCTAGGGAATTTAGATCCGGTGGTCTCCAACTTGTTGGATACCAGATCTGGCGTCCCATTGTTTGTTGGCAGCGGAGAGGCGGCCGCTGACAACCTTAGGGCGAAGGGTAGAGGAGGCAACAGCCGAAGCTTGGGAATGGACGATATGAGGAGATGACGACAGTACCAGCCAAAGCTCAGGGCAGATAGGCAAGCTTGCCGGTGCTTGGGGGTCGACGTGATGAGGACGTTATGGCGGTGACGGATGGAGCTCAAATGCGGAGAAGCGAGCTCGCTGACACTCGAGGTCGATGTGACGACGGCGACGGCGACGGTCGTCGCTTGGGGTGGAGGAAGCGGCCTCTGGCGCTCGGGGCCCGAGAGGACATGGGGGCCACTCAGGGGGTGCTCAGCTGGGGAGGGAGAGCTATGGTTGATTGGTTGCTGAGATAAAAAGAAGGGAGAGAGATGTGTGGATAAGGACTTAGTGGTGTCTTCGATTTCTTTCGATGGGAGAGAGAGAAAGAGCTATGATGGGTAAAAGAATATACCCATATACGAGGAGTGTCCTCACTTGTGACGGTTTATATTTTTTTGTACCTTCACAGGTAAAAGGGTCATCTATGATGGGTCTATAGGTGAGCATGTCAAACGTGCTATGTGTCGGGTGCACATACTGGCCTGCCACAACTGGCCCCTTATGTGTGATGGGCCACATCTAGAATGGGCTCCAATTGAACCCATCACAAATGCGTTCACCTGTGATGAGACACTTTGGCCCGTTACTGATAGGTCATCATAGATGGATCAATCTGGTATAGTTCTCTGTCAAGAAGATAAAACAGTGCGAGACAACATAATGTTCAGAAAATGTATCCAACAAGTACGTCTGGCTTGAACTACTTTTCCCTGTTTTCAGTTTCTTGTTTCAGAAAGGAATGCGATTTAATTCCTAGACATGTTTTCACAATATATATGCACATGAGTGATTAGTCAAGAATGACAACGGTACAGGGTACTGGAACTTCAAATTAAGGAACACAAAACATCTTTCCCTGTAGAATTTAATAACGAAATAATCTCACAACAACCAAACACTACCGAGCTCACACACCCTCCCAGAACAACAAAAACAAAATACAAATCCAAACCAATAAATTAATTTCCATAAATAATTTGCATCGTGAGTATTTATGCAATACATTCGTTCAAAAAAAAAGTATTAATGAAATAGGACAAGCATGCCGGAGGAGTTTAATTATGGCCTCACCTTTGGTCAGAGCTTGACTGAGCTTGGAGGAGGCGGAGCCGAAGACTAAGCTGATCATAAATTCTTTCGATAACAGAATTAGATCTAGACATGTACATGCTAGCTAGTATAAGACGACGATCTCTTTGTTTAATTTTGCGTGTCAATGAATGGATAATTTTGCTAGCTGCTAGTAGGAAGAAAAATCTCTGGGATTTAACTAGCATATATAGGGTAAATTTTGTGGAAGGACACTCAACTTTTGCATGCGCTATTCGATTCATGATTACCTTTGCTGAAATACGGTGAACTTTATTTTGCGTGGTTGCCTGCAAAGTGGCAGTACAAAATATTGAAACCGCTAGTTTATGTCTCTTTGAGCAGGTATTGGGAGCACCCTTATATATGGATGTGCGGCAAGGTCATTTATTTAATAAAACATATTTAATTTTCTCATTAATTTTTATACTAACCCAAAGATTAATAATAATATAATTAATTTACTTATGAGGAATAACAACCCCTCCCAAAAAAGAAAAAGGATCACTCAGTCTTTGTAGATGTTGCTACTTAACCCTTCAAAGATTCACGTTGCATTTCTTCAAAGATTCACGTTGCATTTCAGCATCTTCAGTTTTATTATTCTCTCGATCTATACATAGACGTAATCTTGCATGCAATGTAGTTCTTCAAAGATTCACGTTGCATTTCAGCATCTTCAGTTTTATTATTCTCTCGATCTATACATAGACGTAATCTTGCATGCAATGTAGTTCTTTCTTCCAGCTGAACAGGGCCAAGCATGCCTGCATGGATTCTCCTATCTAATTAACTTCCTCTCACACTCAGTCAGTCAAATGCTGTTACTTATCCTCGCATGATTTACGTTGCATTACAACCTACATCTTCTTCAGTTGGATTATTCTCCCTATAAATACACATCATCATACAGTTAAACCTCATCACTCTCTTGTGTGACAGAGGAGCTTGAAACTTTAAAGCCGAGGTCTTAGTATTAGCCGTTAGCTCTCTCACAGCCAATTAACGAGCCATGGGTGAGAGAAAAGCTGGAATTTGCTTGGTTTTGGTACTTCTTCTGTCAACACTTGCGCAACATGCTTATGCTGGTTAGTTCTTCATGCTCCTTGACCTCCCTTCTCTATCCCTCTCCAATGTATTGTGTTCGAGTATCATTTCATATGTATTATCTATTATTCAATTGTATGTAGAAACTGAAATCTTAATTTAATTTTTATTTCTTATGTGATGACTAAGCAACGGCAAATCTAATGCCCCGAGACCCCGGCCCGGGGCGGCCGCCTGATGTCATCGGTAGTTGGTACATTAAAATTCTATATAATTGGAAGGCCCGAAGATAGAAGTTTTATAGAATATACTAGCTATGGTATAATTAACTATGTTATGCCTATGCTAGCTGTAAAACTGTTATGGATTCACCACTATGAGTAAGGATTCACCACTATAAGTAAGGATAAAAGAGATTATTATAGGTTCTATTTTCCAATGTTTTGTGTGATTAAGATCATCAACCAAGTGAGATTATTGTAAGTTCACTGGCTAAATTAATTTTGTAGAACAATGGTGCTGGTATGAAGTTTCCGTGTCGCCGATCTGTGCCGGTTTCACTTGCAAGTTCGACTGCTGGTTTTTCGCCAAAGTCAACAAAGCCAAAGTCCAGTCTCACAAGTGCTTGGGAAAAGGTTACAAGATCAAATGTTTGTGCCAACTTTGTAAGAATGTTTAGTACCACTGAAGACAAGATATTATGTTATGTTCTATTGTAATTGTAGGAGTTTTATTAATAATTTGCAGAAGTGATCTTTTAGTTGGTTGTTGTCACATCCTGATTTTCGTTTCAGGATTTATAAATTATTTAATAAATTAATAATAGAATTTATATTAAATGTTCATTAATTTACAAGTGAAGTTAAATGTGGAAAATAAAATTTCCTAAATTTAAAGCATGGATGGATTTAATTTTTATTAAATTCTCCATGGTTAATTATACTCTCTGGAATATTCTCGGATTTTTCGGAGCTCAATTCCTAATTTTTAATCTTACAAAGAGCATTTCAGTAATTACCCACATATTAAATTAATCATTAAATGGTCTAATTATAATTTTGTTAAGTACTTTGCGTGTCCAAGTATTTTCAAGATTTTTCTTGGAATTATTTGAGCATAGGAAGTATTTTTAACAATTCAAAGATCATTTCAGTGATTAATTTAATTGGAAAAGTATTTAAAATCCCCTTCTCCTTTTCGGGCCGAAATAGGAAAAGTTCAGCTTCTGTCCTCGGCCCATTCTCCCTTCCTTTCGGCTGGCCTTATCCCTCCTCCAAAGTCTGCTTTGTGTCCCTTTTTCAATCGGGCCAAGAAGTAGAAGCCCAGCAAAAAGTCTAGTTTGCCTCCCTGCTACAGTGTCATCTTCAATCTCCAGCCGGCTGGAGACAGAGCCCGAGCCAGCCGCACAGTACCTGTATAGCCGCGGTTTTCCCCTCCAAATCCGGCCTTTTATCTCGTGTATTTCCAAAATTAGTTGAGGGGAAATACTCCTCTTATCCTCCTCTATCTTTACCCCCAAGAATCGGAGCAAACCGTTGAGTATTTTATCCGAATCGAACTCGTTTTTGAGTTTATCTCCAAAACCGAGTTTTTGATTTCCCGGATCGATTTCTTGCGGGAGGAGTCCGATCTCTTCAATCCAAGGCTATAAATAGGACCCCCTAGTCCTCCTCTTTCGTTTGCCCTCTTTCCCGTGATCTCTCGTGCTCCGTAGCCTCGTCGCCGCGTCGCGCAAGCCGCCGACGTCGCCGGTCAACGTGCAGCCGCGCTGCGCCGTCGCCCTAGCCGTCGCCGCTGCCTCCTCTCGCCGCCGGCGGGTGCGCGTGACCGAGGGCTAGCCCGGCCGCCCCTTCCCCGTCGTCGCCGGCCACCGGAGCCCCTCCGCCGCCGGTCAACCGAGCCGCCGCCGTCGCCCCTCTCGTCGCCGGCCGTCGTCGGTCGTTGTTCGGCACTTCGGTGAGCACCATCGGGTTCGTCTCGTCGTTCTCTACGTGTAGGTGTCCTCCAAATCCGCAGCCGGTCGCCCTAGCTCCGGCGAGGTCGCCATCCGAGCCGGCCGCCTTTGATGATGTCATCATGACATCATCGGTTTTTCTTTTTCCCGTTTTTCTAATAGATTAAATCTTCGGAAATTCATAACTAAATCATCGTAACTCGGTTTTGAGTGGTTCAAGTTGCTAAATTCATCTAAAATCATGATCTACATGTTCGTTTACTTTATATGTATTGTTTTTTTGGTTTTTATTAGTCTTTTTCTTCGTTTTGCGTGTTAGCTTGTCGTTTCCGTCGTTGCGAAGGTTCGTGAGTGCGTCGGAAGTGATCAAGAAGATTAATTGAAGACCGATTATTGCAAGGCAAGTCACACAGATCCTAAACACAATCCTTTGAGCATGTTGATCCTATATTTAAATTCTCTATTTATTTCAACTGTGCATTTATTTTCGAATGTCACCGGGTGGTGTGAACCTATTCCTTTGTTATGGCCAGTTTGCATTGATTACCCTATTCCTTGATACCTTGGGTTATTATAACTTGACTAGTTGGGCTTTATATATTGGTTCAGCTAGATATTAGTTATGATTGCTTAGCCATGCTTAGAAACATTAGCATACTATTGGGATAACTTATGACTCACTATTATTTAAGGATGGCTTAATGATAGTTCACGATGGTTAATCGTGATTGGTTAATTAATTACTTGCCAACTAAAACTTGATAATGGTGGGTTGTGAGCACATGGTTTTGAGAGTCGTGCTCATGGCAATTAAGGACCGGTTCGCGAGCTACTATTGTGAGACATTTACCGTGCCAACCACAAGCCAGCGTGGGCAACGGCTTTATCTTTTGTATAGCGTGATTCATTATAGTGCGCCAGACTGAGAAGTGGCGAGAAGTCCACGGGGGTCGCTGGGGAGTCCATGCCTTGTTTATAAGGGGGTGATTATGATCCAGGAAAGGTGCGCTGTAATGGGTTATGTTGTGCAAGGGGTATTGTCACAACTCCTTTCCGAGGTACCGTGGTGGTATTGAGGCACATGGTGACATGATGTGGGGTTGTGTCTTGTGGGTACAGTGGTACACCTCTGGCCAGAGTAAAACTATTCGAATAGCCGTGCCCGCGGTTATGGGCGGGTTGAGCAATGTTTTTCGTGATTAGTCTCACACCTCTCACAATAATTATGGATGTTATAACTGGTAACAATTTGCTTAGCTCCTGGTTTGGAGTTAGATCTGTACAGCCGGGTATGGTTGTTCAGGATGGTTGGGCCTGTGCAGCATGGGTGTGCTGTTCAGTGTTGATTAAAATTTCTGATTAATTACTCCACTGTTTTACTTCTCTTAAATGTTTTGCTAAATGCTGCTTTTGCAAATGAGCCTATATTATGCCATCCTTTGGTATCCTTGTGCACTTGCATATTTGCTGTGTGGCTTGTTGAGTATGTCATATGCTCATTCTTGCAATAATCAATCAAACCTCAGTTGAAGATAAAGGATCCAGAAGGAGAAGACGTTTGGCTTATACCCCAGTTGAGCTGCCTGTGGGAGTGGAGCTGAAGCCATCGCTAGACCGTAAATTCCGCTGCTGTTTTCTTTTCTTTTGTAAGTGTGTAACGTTATTATTATGATGGATTTGTATATTAAATTGTCAGTTTGTGTACCTCGGCTGATTCCTGGACGAGGATTTTATGCACAAATAAGTTCGGAAATTACTAGTGAATTTCCGGGCGTGACAGTTGTCGATCGTTAGCTAGTAGTGTCATTGAATAATTTGTGCTAGTCATATGTTCGTAAGCTAGCTAGATCCCTAAATTTATCTCTTTGAAGTACACCGTCGTTGTTAATTTGTTTGGCATTATGATTAATTTGACTTCTACCTCCAATGGTGTACTGTCACAATGTGCATCTTATCAAATTATTATATAATTTCGATACATATATAATGATATTTCTCGGCGAGGGCGTTTCAGCCCGAGAGAAAAGAAAATCAGAGCACTGTTAGTCTCCTGTGTATTCCGGCCGGTGGCTATCATCATATCTTATTATCTTATCTTATATAGTGAAAGCAACAAGCTTTCTTACACGAGAACACGCCACATCATCAAAAACATATCAACCGTTGAATAAAGAATTTAGATAAATAATGGCCATTGGATCAAAAGGTTACATATGCATTAAAAAAATAACAATAGCATAAACATATGGGAATTTATAGAGGTTTCTAGTGCCTCCTCTTATAGACACATGGTACAAAGAGAGCGGGGGCAAAGATAATGAAGAAAAAAAAAACCAAGAAGCTTCTAGTGATTTCTCATATAGCACGACTTAGCTAAATCTATAGTTAGCTAGACCAATAGATACTTTGTAAATAAAATAACTCATCTAAAATCTTCTATAAACTAATAGATCCTATACAACAAATAGTTCTTATATGGAATCAAAAGTCGCGCAACGCATGGCTTGTTATCATTGGGGATATTAAAGAGACGTTTCAAAGTTTCTAAGATCCAAAAGTTTCAAAGACGCATTACAAATCGATCTATTTAATTTGTAATTATTTCTGTCATTTCAGTATCATGATATGCAACCTCTGTCCAGGTGATGCCATCAGAATTTGAGTTGATGATCTCTTTCATCGTATCGATCCAATGCAGATTGATTAGTTGAGAATATATAGGAAATGTCGGAATGAACAATCATGAATTATTAGAAAAATGTAAATTAAGGAAAATATATCCAACATGCCTTAACTCTCAAATTAAGGAATGTGACTCAGTTTCAAGATTTGTGTTTCATAACATGTTCCCTCTGCTCAAAAATACATGGCCATGTGTCATTTTTTTTTTCAAAATTGGCTTATAAAAAAAGTAATGAATACTTAGTTTGAAAACATATGGTGTGTTGTACATATGTCATGAAAAGTACACATACAATCTCATAAAAGTTTCTACGGAAATTAGAAATTATAACCACTAGTCGCTAACCCATGCATTACATAGGCTACTCTTTAATATTAAAATTATATTATTACATTGCATGTGTTGGTTGTGAGTTGATATTGATCTGCTCATACTAAAATTAGGGTCCACGTTAGTTACAAGTTACTACTTATGAATTTTGAATTCTAGATTTTAATTAATAAATACTAAATTCAGAGTATAAGATGGATACGATATGATATTTTTAATTATGAATTTTATTACTAAATTAGAGTCTGTGCTATTTTCATTTGTGTCATTTGTTTATTTAACATGACTCTCAGCATGAACTACATTCACAATAATCCGATGCATCAAATCAATTTCTAGCTAATGTGAGAGTTCATAGAAAGTTTTAATTAGCATAAGTGCAAATAGATTGTATTTTGTTTTACTGATGAAATTACAATCATGAAATATGCTATCCAACCTTCATTAATCTCTTCCAATTAATTCATGTTTTTATACTACAATAATATTATTATTTGCAGCTTACTATTGGAACCCTCATATCCAGAGAAAATTTAGTGGTAAAGAAAAATGTCAAAGCACACCTCATTAATAGAAAAGTAGTACACATGGGTAGACAAAGAATGTACATTGAAGAGATAAGATTTCTAAGTTTGCGAGGTAAGCTAAGCTTTCTTCCTTGTCCATGCCCGGTTTAAGTTCAAGCCTTTACACGAATGCTCGTATTTATGACTAATTATTCTTTCAATATGTAGTAGGTGACGATATATCCATCAATATCGAGATATTTGTGATGACTTTGTTTATTCTATGATATTCTAATCCAGTCTTAAGAGGTGCTCATACATTTAGAATTTGTGTGTGTGTGAGTGTGTGTTTATAAGAGTATGTGTTTGTGCGTGTGTATGAGAGTCGACGTTTGTACTGCATGTCAGATTATTTAATTTGCCAAGTGAGGATAGATAAAAGGACATAAATCAAATTTAGAGTTTAAGTTATTTTGGGACGGAAAAAACAGATATAGCAAGTGAAAAGCAGTTTACCAAACAAGAAAAAAATATAGTTTACCAAACGGAAACGACTATATATATATATAGATGATAGAAATTATTAGTACCAGACATCTGACGCAACAAGAAAAATGGGACGAGAAAATTACTAAATCTTGTCCACTCCACACATCCATACATGCTGTAATGATTTTCAAAATATTTTTTTCTTTTGAACTACTTATCCAATCTATGATATAATCACACCATTATATTTGTTATAATTAAATCTCATATTCTTACATTCTGATGAAAGAAAAGATATGTTTCAATCCTTTAAATTAAATGTTTCAGACGTGATATATAGAAATATATTTCAAACATGTGTTTTTATTATGTTTCATAAAATAATTTAAATGTTTCACTAACTGGTGTTTCAGCATGTATAACTTAATGTTTCACCAATGACCGAAGAAGTACAGGATGGTCAGGCTCCTACTCTCTCTCCTGTCATTCTATTGACTCCCTCACCATGCATGCATGCATACATGTATTAGTGATCTTAAAAATATTTTTTTCTTCTAAACTATTTATCTGATGAACGATTCGATCACACCGTTGAATTCGTCATAATTAAATCTTTAAAGATATCCCATGATTATATTCTGATAAAAGAAAAACATATGTTTCAAACAATAAAAACTTATTGTTTCATACGTAATAGCAATATGTTTCACCACGTGTTCTCATTTTGTTTCACAAAATTTCTATATGTTTCATAGGCTGATTTTTCTGTTTCATCGTGTATAACTTAATGTTGCATCAACGGTCAACTGAAACATTTGATTAGGCGGTAGCCGTTAATTAATCACACTCATATCATAAGTTGGTCATGATGTGGTGCATGCGTACATTATATTGGTGAAGTTTTCCGGCTGAACAGGTCCATATGCATATGCATGAATATTCAACTAACTCAGTCACTGCCGTTATCCACCCACATTTCACGTCCCCCATCAATCGAGCGCCTTTGATTTCTCCTCTCTATAAATAGACATCTTATCATCATATCTCTTCATGATAGAACAGTTTGATTCCCATATCATAGGAATTAGTTATCGATTCTGAAGCTAGCTACAAGTCTCGGGTAATAATTAAGCCCGATCAGAGCTAATCAGCCATGGTTGGGAGAAAAGCTGCCATTTGTTTCGTCTTGATGCTTCTGTTATCACTTGGGAATTCTATACCAACACCTATAGGTTATTCTCTCTCACACACACTGTTATACTCATTTTTTTATCAAAGAATCTCATGTATATTCTCATTGTGTTGAAGGATATACATATTTAATTTGTCGATAAGAACCAATTCATTTTTCAGTACTTTTAAATGTTTCTCGATTTTTAAACCGAAAACTTGATTTTTAAATGTTTCTTGTGATTAATTATGGCAAATGAAATGAGATTATTAATGGTATAAGTTACTGATGGGTTAAATTAATTTATGGCAGATACTTGTACGCAATCTGTTTCCATATTGCCGATCTGCGTGGGTTTCACATGCAAGTACCACTGTTGGGTTTTCTCGAAATTCACCAAAGGCAAAGCCATTGATCACAAGTGCTTGGGAAAAGGTTACAAGACAAAATGTTACTGCTTGATTTGCAGGAAATAGTAGCACTGAAGATGAGATGTTGCCGGGGTCAATGATTTGCTAGAGTCTTTAGTTAGGTTATTAGCTAGTCTGGTCGAATAATTGATTTGTGCTAATTTTTTTGGTAATAGGGTGATTGATTATTTCAATTTCAAATAATAATATATTATCTTGCTATGGGAACTCTCTATAAAGTGTTGTGATACTGGAATAGTCTTGGTGATTTTGAGAAGGAGCAACTTACATATGGTGAGTGATAGGCAGGGTTAAAAAAATATTTGGTGACCCATTGCCGCTTGGGAGTGGTTTCATCACTTATCACAGGTTGAGCTCAATAAATGACAAAAAACTAGTGAAATTTAGACAAATCTTGCCAAAACATTGATTTTATTTTTGAACTTGTTGGCCAGTTTTCCAAGCAGTTTATTGATCTTGAATTTATTTCATCAGATCTTAAATTTTCATATTGGATTATTCTATACTTAATTGGAGATAAAAAAAATGCTCAAATGCTATGGCCATGGGAACAATCTTATTATTTGAGTACATGACTGGCTACATCAAAATAAATAGAAAAGATCATCATATCTTCACAATTATGGAAATGTTAATAACTTTACAAAATAACAATAAAATTCTCATATCCGAAGCAACCATTTATTTTAATTTTTTAATTTTAAGCTGCCATTGGATGATCATCGCAATGTACAAATTTCACTAGAAAAATACCCTTTTATCCTAACCAAATAATCTAGCTTGCACCCACCATTTTGTAGCAATTCATCATACACAAGTTCTGCAGCCACGTGCAGGGGATCTCACTAGTAACTCTTTGGAGTTGTGTTTTCAAGTGTTCATTAATTTGTTTGGTACCCCTCCATCCCAAATTATAAGGCCATTCCCAATCCATTGACTGGTATGATATCCATAGCATTAAATAAGCTGCAATCTAAGATGAAAAAATAATGTGGCAAGTGAATAAACGAGTAAAGAGAAGGAAACCAGGTCTTACATGAGACATGGTTTCTACACAACATATTAGTATTGACGAAATAAAAGCCGTGTACAGTGGTGGCAAAAAATCGATGGATCCTATCCGACTCAGAGCGATTTTTTAATAGACGGTATTTTTTTAGCACCGTTTTTTAAAATGGCGCGTTTTTTCTTATAGTTTTTTCCTCCCATGTTTTTTTTAAAAAAATTACCGACGTTGGAAATAATTTTTCTCACGTGTTTTTTATTTTTTTATGGAAGATGGAAAGCCTTTTTTAGCATTTTTTGCGCTTTTTCCTGACTTTTTTCTCACGCGTTTTTTTGAATCATTGTTATTTTCTCGTGCATTTTCTCTTTTTAAATCGTTTTTATTTTCTCGTGCATTTTGAATCGTTTATATTTTCTTTTTACGCACCTTTCAGCTTTTGTTCTCTCTCTTTTATTATTATTTTTTAAAAAAACAACCTCAAGTACCTTATTGCAAGATTATAGGGACTCAAATATAAATATAAAAATTACAGGGACTCAAATGTAAAAGTACAAACCTAAAAAATAAAATCATATAAAAATGGAATGCTCTCGACCTATAGGTTCCGTCTTTTATACAGATCTTTAATCCGGCACATCATTTTGTTTCACCAAGATGTGTGAGATATCACGGTATAGATTAAAACTGAAAGGAGTGGTGGCTAATATCTCGGACTCAGAAGGAGTGGCTCCTTTTATTTTTCGTTTTTAAGGGGGAATCGGATCTATAGTCGGACCTTTTTGTCGTTTATGAGAGGAATCGGATAGGAGTCGGACTATTTTTTTTCGCTTTTTTTTCTTTCGCCCCGTTTTTTTTATCGGACAATTATTTTTGGGGAATCAGACAAATTCTTTTTTCCCCCGGTTTTTATTTTACCACGTCAGATTTGTTTTTTTTTCGCACGTTTTCTTACCCCCGGTTTTTTTATCGGACAATTTTGGTTTTTTTTTTTCGCCCGGTCTTTTTTCGCCCTTTTTTCTGGTTCGGACAGATTTGCAGATTTGTTTTTTCTTTTCTTTTTTCCGCACATTTTCTTTCACCCGGTTTTTTTATTAGATAATTTACGTTTTTCTTTCGCCTGTTTTTTTAGATTGGACAATTTTGGTTTTTTTTCGCCTCTTTTTTCTGGATATTTGTATAAAATATATAATTTAAAAATGTATTATGATCCTATGATACCATGATACTGCAGATCTATCCTATAGCTAGTATCTATACTGATTACCTTGGTGAAGGGGTGCCTCCACGCCGCCAAAGGAATCGTGGCAGCAGAAACGGGGGATTGCCTCCTTGCAATGTGTGTAGGGCAGTTGGATTTCGATAATGATGATGACGAAAGATATTCGGACGTTATAGGATCGATCCGATCGATACTATGGTACTCCCACTATTTACTATAAGTCATTTGACTTTTTATTAGTCAGATTTTGTTAAGCTTAATCAAATTTATAAAAAATATATAAATATTGTCAATACAAAACAAACATATTATAAAAATATATTCAATGTAAAATGTAATGAAACTAATTTTATGTTATAGATGTTGCTAACTTTTTTCATAAACTTGGTCAAAATAAAAAACTTTAACTATGAAAAAAAAAGTCAAATAACTTATAATTTGAAACAGAGTGAATACTACAAATCAGAAAACGGCATTAGCTAAGTATCTACTCCCTCCGTACTCGAATTAGATGTCGTTTTGGCATCGCTCGCGTTTTCGCAAAGGATGTCGCTGTACGCTCGGAGGAAAGGAGGTGGACGTGTTTGCCCCTGCGCATGCGTGCTCGTCGTCCGCAGTAATCACGCGCATTAATCGTGCCTGTTCGTTAAGCTCGCTGCTCGGACTCTGTTCAGCGAATCAGCGCTCGCATCGCCTCGCTGCGCACGCTTGAGTTAATTTCTTCGTAGGCGCATGCTCGAAGAAATTATTCGCTGCGCGGCTTCCTTCCTCGTCGCAGGTCCTCCTCGCCTCGCCTCGCCTCACAGCTCGCCGCTCGCCGCACGTCCTCCTTCCTTCCTCGCGCTCGCGTTCCTCTCCCGCAGCACGCTCGCCATGGAGCTCGGCGCCATGAAGCTCGCTCTAGACATGGAGGAGACGCTGGACTCAGAGGTCGCACTCGACTCAGAGATGACGCTGTGGGACTCAGTCGAGATGGCGCTGGACTCCGTCAAGGTGGATCTGGACTCAGTCGAGGTCGCACTGGACTAGAGTGACGCCTAAGCAAACCTTTTTTCAAATACCTTTGTATCCTAGCTTTGTTTATACCAAGTTTACTAGACACATCTTCTATGGTCATTCTTTACTTGAGAGGAATGTTGCGCAATTGTTTCAAATCAAGAGGGATTGCCTTATGGCCACATCTACCCTTCTTTCTACTTGCAACCACAATTGGACTGACCGAATGTGCAATCCAAATTGATTAGCAACAATTCTTGTATCTGTATTGCCTAGTGTCCCATTCTTGCTTTTAGCCAGCAATACTTGATACACTTGTTTTCTGACTTCTTCTGTCATTTCTTTCTTTCGATGGTTTGGTTCTAGTAAGAGGAAAAAAAACAAGCACATTCAAAATAATATCCACGGCTTACCTAAAAAACAATCATACATGGAAAGTACAAACTGAGAAAGGAAATAATAACCACGGCTTACCAGCGATGTTTTGTACGAAATCAAAATCAAATGCACCATATTCATCTTAGTGGTAAGTTCAAATCAAATCCTGTCGAAAATGAAAGAACACACTGATAATGGAAACTAATTTGCATGAGACTGCTGTGAATATCAAAAAACAAAACTAATTTCCTCATACTCCAACGGAAACAATGAAACAATGAAATGATGCATTACCGTTGCCGTGCTCTGCCGCAGGTTCGTTGAGATCGAACCCAGGAAATAAATCGGCCATGTGCGGATGGCTCAGTACATGAACAAGTGAGGAAGAGGTGGCGTTAAGAAGTGGCGTGTCTTAAATAGATCAAGCAGGAGATGGGAGACCCAAGCGTCGGTCCAGACAGCGTGCCGTGAGCGCGCCAGTGAAAACCAAGGCAAAAAAAAAAACGAGCAGCAACGCGCCAAAACCGAATGCCATGCAAATGAGCCAAACTCGCCCGCTAGCGAAGGGATTTGAACCATATGCCCACAGGCCTTAAGGCGCGGCTGCCTAACCAATCTAGCTACGAACAATTCTTGCACAAGGAAACCCACCTGATCATTTAGAGCAGGTACAATAGGGCTGACCCATCAGCTCCAATAATTGCCACGTCACATTATTTCTACGTGGAAGGGTAATGATTGAGGGGAAAGAGAAGAGCTGGCGACTAAATTGTCGCCAAGCTATAACGCATTTTTTGGGGGCATAGCGCCCGCTTGCAGCGCATTTAGATTGGATGACATGGGGTAGGTATGTCACAAGGTGACATAGTGTAGATCTCAGTCCTTCGAAATAAATCCAGCGGCTGAGATTCGTCCACGTCATTACAAGTTAAAATTTAACTCCAATAAAATTTTAACTCCTGAAATTTTAACTACCAGTAAAATTTTTACTCATACGAGTTAAATTTTAACTCATGATGATGTGAACGAATCTCAGCCGTTGGATTTATTTTGGAGAGCTGAGATCTACGCTATGTCACCTTATGACATGTCTATCCTATCTCACCCAATCTGAATCCGCTTGCAGCCGAGGCAGGCGCTAGAAAACGCGGGTTGTGGGGCCCACGAACGGAAAAACTGATCATGTGCGCGCACCGCTCCTAGGCCGCCGATCCACTGATCCGATCCCCTTTCCCCTTTCTCTTTGCCATGAGATCGATCCCCCTCTCCCTCTTGGCGCGAGCGCGAGAAAGGAGGCTGGCGCATCGATCTCTCCTTCCTGGCGCATCGATCCCCTCCCGCCAAATCGATGGACAGATCTCCCACCCACCGCATCGATCGATCTCCTTCCCGCGCAGTATTCCCTCTCACTCACTCCTTTTTCTTCTCTCCCGGTCCTATAACTTCTCCCGCGCGCGCGAAATTCATTTTGCTGGCAGGTAGAACGATGCCAAAGCCCCAAAATCGCCCCTGAAATCCATCCCCCCGGTGAATTTCAGGGAGGGCCACTGCCCCCCGTCCTCTTCCATAGTTCTACCGCACCAAAACCCTAGTTCCTTTTCACCATGTCTCGTCGGACGAAGAGAGAGGTTGCACCACCGCAAACTCATTTGCAAGCTCGTCTGGTCCTCCCGGTGTTCATATCCCGCCGGCAACACCGTATCCATATGGAGGTCCTTTGTTCCCCACCCCACTGCCATCATGGTTTCCTTTTCCACCGTCACAAGCCATGGCGGGCTCATCTGCATATCGTCCTCCTACTGATGCCAAGACGGACGTCCAAGTTGATTTGGAACAATGGTACATTTATTATTTGGCTTTATCAGTTCTGATTTTGACATGCTTCTGTTTCCCTGTCTAATATTGAGAGTTTCATGGTCGTTATTGTTTTGATCCATAACAGCACTAGTGCAATGAATTGTTTAGGAAAAAAGAGGTGATTTTGGTCTGATAATCAGGTTACCGTAGTAACTTGGCCCATGTAATTTGGTCTGCAATGATTTGTACCATGTATTTATGCAGCAATTTGGCTAAGTAAAAACAAGAGTCCAATGTTACATGTAGGGTAACCATGGTAGGGTAATTAGCAGTGGTGGTAACCATGTATTTATGCAGTAATTTGGCAAAGTAAAAACAAGAGTCCAATGTTACATCTATTACTAATTTGTTTTAGATTCGAGCACTCATTTACCACTATGAACTGAAATAAAATAATTTTGACTGCACATATCAATATACCATTTATACTGGGGTAATATTGGGTTAGGCCTTGCATTGATCAAGATTGGCTTGTTCATTCCTTTTTATATATGGGACATAACTGATCAAGATTTTCATGTTCATGATTTTTATATAGGGGACTAGAATCTCGCCCGCTCGGTGGTTTTGTTGATTTTATCAAAAACACCACGAACCTTATGCACCATGTGACTGAAGGGTGTCAGTTGCAGCCAATTAATGTTGAGAATGGCAACAATGGAAATGCCACTAGGACCGAGAAGCGCCTAGGCTGGTCAACTGAAGAAGACTTGAGGCTGGTAAGTGTCCTACGCGAGTTATTTATTTGGTAGTGGCATTCATAATACATGCAATTTAACAATAGTGAAATATTTGGAAATTGTAGGTCAGGCTTGGTTAAACAACTCAAATGATCCAATAGAATCGAATTTCAAAAAGAATGATAAATATTGGCTGATGTTGCTGCTGCTTACAATAGCACTACTCCGTCAAGCCGGTTTAGTAAGATCAAGAAAAAAGTTAGGAATTTTTGTTGCCCTTGGAAGGAGGCTAATTCATTATATGCTAGTGGGGAGTGTAATGTTGATCTCATGGACAAGGCGCTGAAAATGTATGAGAATGACTTCAAGGATGGGCGATTCTTGTTTATTGAGTGTTGGAATGAACTAAAAACCCAACCTAAATGGCATGCATATTTGGATCAGCTTGACAAGTCGAATAAAAGGAAGCGAGATTATGCTGATGCTACCCCCCTTGATGACGAGGAGATCCCACGTCCAATGGGAGTCAAGGCAGCTAAGGCGAAGCGTATAGGCAAAGGAAAAGGCAAGGTTCAAGATTGTACTGCTGAGCTAGAAGATGACACCCACAAGTTTATGGAAGCACATGAAGCAGCCAAGGAGCAGTAAAGTGAATTGTTGGAGACCCAGCGACGTGTTGCTAGTGATAATCTTGAAGCGAAGAAGGTGGGTCGCCAGACCGCTATGATTGCAGCATATAGAGAGTTACTGAACAAAGACACAAGAGATATGCCTGATGATGTGAGGTCTGAGCTTGTTGCAATGTTGAAATGCATGAGAGAAGATATATTTACAAAAAACCAGTGAGGTATGTGTCATGAAGTTCTTTGCAGTAGTAAAACATGCATATATCTACGTTGATTTTGAGCAGTAGTCAAACTATTGTACTGTATTCATAGCTCTAGTTCCAAACAACCATGCAACCAGTCCCTGTTTTGTGATAATTAATAGCATTCAGTCCAAATAATCATGCATATAGTCTCATATTTTGTGCTGATTAACTGCCATTAGTCTAAATAACCATGCAGTCAACCCAAATTTTCATGATTATTGTAGCTGGTCTAAATTAAATTGCAGTCAATTGCCAACCCATATTAAATTTCCATGGTTGTTGCAGCTGGTCCTAATTAAAATGCAGTCATAGTCCAGACATATTAAATTTTTCATGGTTATTGCAGCTGGTCCTAATTAAAATGCAGTCATAGTCCAGCCATATTAAAATTTGTATGGTTATTACAGCTAGTCCTTTGCAGCATCTATATATTACCTCTCATAACTTGAAACTGCCAACCCAATCTATCCTCCTCCTCCTCCTCCAACCATGTCGGACTCATCCTCCTATTCATCCTCTAACTCAGATGACCTAGACCCATCTAAAGTTCTAGACAAGTACATTTCTGAGCAGAATGTACTAGACTCATTTGCTTCTCGAATCATAGAGAAGATGAAGGGTAGGTTAGGAGCTGGGCGTTCGAAGCGCCAAGGTGGAACAAGGAAGACAATTCATAGGGATCATGTAGATGCCCACAGCCGTTTGGTGGCTGATTATTTTGCAGAGCATCCATTGTACCCAGAGTGGATGTTTCGCACAAGGTTCCGCATGCACAAGCCACTCTTTCTACGTATTGTTGAAGCCTTAGGTCAGTGGTCACCATACTTTACTCAAAGGGAAGATTGCTCTAGCCGCACAAGTCTCTCTCCACCTCAAAAGTGCACAGCAGCACTTCGTATGTTAGCATATGGCACACCTGCTGATGCACTAGATGAATATTTAAAAATTGGCAAGAGCACAGCCTTAGAATGCTTAGAAATGTTTTCACAAGGGGTGATTGAGGTATTTGGTGGGACGTACTTGAGACGCCCCACAAGGGAGGATGTAGAGCATATATTACATGTTAACGAGTCTCGTGGGTTTCCGGGTATGCTAGGTAGTATTGATTGTATGCACTGGAGGTGGGAAAGTTGTCTGAGGGCTTGGAAGGGTCAATTCACCCGTGGTGATTACAAAGTCCCAACAATTATCCTTGAAGCAGTTGCTTCACACGACCTATGGATTTGGCATGCCTTCTTTGGTGTCGCTGGTTCTAACAACGACATCAACGTGCTGAATCAGTCCCCTCTTTTCCTTGACACAGTGAGAGGTGAGGCTTCTCGGGTCCATTATTATGTCAACGGGGAAGAGTACAACCATGGGTATTACCTAGCTGATGGTATATATCCAGAATGGGCTGTATTCCAGAAGACTATACCACTTCCACAAACTGAGAAGCATAAGTTATATGCTACACATCAAGAGGGGGCAAGGAAAGATGTGGAGCGGGCTTTCGGGGTATTGTAAGCTCGTTTCAACATCGTACGTCGTCCGGCAAAGAAATGGAAGAGAAAGAGTGTTGGAAATATCATGCTAACTTGCGTGATTCTCCACAATATGATTGTTGAAGACGAGGGCGAGGATGCAATATGTGACCTAGACCTCAATAGAATTCCTAGGACATCAATAGTACTGCCTCCAGAAGTAACCAGTGGTGGTAACCAATGTTTTCGTGATGTGCTAAGTAGGAAAGCTACTATTTGTGCTCGTTCAATGCATACCCAGCTTAAAACTGATTTAATTTAGCACATTTGGAACCGGTTCAGGAATACGCAGCGTACATAACCATGGTAGGGTAATTAGCATATAATTTCCCCCTTTTTTGTCATATATAGAGCCTTTTAATTTACCCTTCTATATGTTTTATTTCAGGAACAATTAAGCTTTGATGTCTACTGTGTTGCACCTCTGCAACACACCTCTTACAGGTATATTTCCATCATATGGTATATTTATCGTGTGAGTACTTTCAGCTGTAATGAACATCGAAATTTTTGTGTACATGAACCGATTTTGTTCCTCCATATGCTATATATGTTGTATACATGAACTGCTAGCTTCATCATTGATCTTTTTTACATCTCAGTTCAAAAATATGATTCATGAATCCATGTAACTATAGTGTAGGGACTGTGACAATCTTTCAAGAAAATTTATTGGAATGAGACACACCTAATTTTATAGTTTTAGGAAAAGTTTACTGTAATTGGCAGAAATTTGACCATCACTAAGTAGTTAGATTTCTGGGATTAATATTGCATTTGTACTGTGATTGTTCTGCTGATAACATAATTTATATTCTGCAACAAATCAAGATGGCTGATGATGGTCCATATGGAGATCAAGAACTATCTCAGTTTATATCTATGTTTTCGTTAACTGTTATTTTGTTATCCCTAAAAAGTTGCCTTGTGTAGCTTATTATTGTCTAGTTTTTGTGGTCCTTTTGTTTGATGGCATGTTGCCAGGAGATTTGTGAATCATCGTATCTGTTTCACTGTTTGGATTATTAATCCTCTATTTAACTAGCTCTGATGTGATTGTGTATATGTGGTGCAACAAAATGGCCACAAATATGGATGTCAGGACTGATCCCAACAACTGCTATTGGCATGCATGCATTAAATAGTTCAATGTATTAATCTCTGACATTTTACAGCTAATCTATTGTACTTGGTAAGCTATAAGCTAGCTCTTCCTGAGTTGGACAGAAAATTGGAGATGGCAGTGGGCTCTCTATTGACCTTGCTCTTACACGGAAGATTACCCCTTAATTAATGACTCCTTAGTAATTACTCCCTCCGTTTCGAAATGTTCGACACCGTTGACTTTTTAGCACATGTTTGACCGTTCGTCTTATTCAAAAACTTTTGTAAAATATGTAAAATTATATGCCTACATAAAAATATATTTAACAATGAATCAAATGATGGGAAAAAATTAATAATTACTTAAATTTTTTGAATAAGACGAACGGTCAAACATATTTAAAAAAGTCAACGGCGTCAAACATTTCGAAACGGAGGGAGTATAATCCTGTCCGAAATGTCATCTAATTCGAGTACGGAGGGAGTATAATAATTACCTTGGTCAGGGGCTGCCTCATGCCGCCAAAGGAATCGTGGGATCGCCTCCTCGCGATGTGTGTTGGGCAGTTGGATTTCGATAACGATGATGGCGAAAGAAACTCCTACGTTAGAGCAAGTTTAATAGTATAGCCAATCGCTAGCTCCAATTTATCTATAGCCAATTTAATAGCTCATTTATACAATAGTTATATACTACACTATTAATACCTGGTCCCACCTATCATACACACACTGCGTCTTGGAGTCCGTGCTACAGCTGGCTATAAATCTATAGCCCACTGTCCTTCTCTCTACTTATTTATCTTCCTTAAGGAAAAGTACGTTTTACCCCCCTGAACTATTTGGGTCGTTCGAATTACCCTCTTAGACTCTAAAACCAGTTATTTTACACCCCAAAATTTTCAAACCGGCCAAATTACCCCCCTAAGTCAATCCGGGGTGGTTTTGGTTTGACGTGGCGCACACGTGGCACTAGTTTGATTGATGTGGCAGTCCAACATGGAAATAACAATAATAAAAATGGTGGGCCCTACCAGTCAGGCACCTATTCTGATTATACGAGAGAGTGAGAGAGGGCAGAAGGGGTGTGGGCGGCGGAGCTCAAGGCTAGAGGCCATGGAGAGCGGCCGCCGGCGTGGATCTCATCGCACCGGCCACCGAATCTCTCTCACCTCCTCTCTCTCATCTTCCTCTCTCTCTAACTCTTCCTCTCTCTCTCTTGCGCGCGGCAGCAGGCGGGCGGTGGGCGGCAGCAGGCGGGCGGCACGGAGGCGACGGTCTCTCCCGCGCCATCGCCACCGCCACCGCCACCGCGGCTATGGTCGTACACCACCCGCGGGATGGCTTACTCCAGCTCGGTGCAGAGGAGGTCGCCACCCATGATGAGGCCCATGCCGAACGCACGGAGGGCGGCTCGTCAGTCGTCGTGCAGCTGCTCCCACGCCATCTCCCTCGCCGCCTCCGGCCGCCGTCCTCGACTCCTCGCCCGCCGCCCGCAGCTGCCTCCACCCCCTCCGGCCGCAGCTGCCTCCGCCCCCGCGCCACAGCTGCCTCCTCTGCTCACCGAGAGAGAGAGAGGGAGAGAGAGGCAGAGAAGCGCTACCTCTCGGCGACGCCATAGCCCGCTGCCCGCCGAGCCGTCGTCGGCTCCAGCTCCCCCTCTGCCGCCGCCAACCGCCCGGCCCCGCGCGCCGCCATCCCCCGCACGCCACACACACCTGCTCCCGCATCGCCGCCGCCGCCGCCGCCCTTCACCACGGCGTCGTCGGTCGCCCACTCCGCCTCCGCCTCAGCCGCTCGCCACCCGCAGCAGCGCAGCCCGGGAAGCTCCGCTTCCGCTGCCAGCCGCCCGCTCCGCCTCCGCCTCAGCCTCAGTGGCACGACGCCCGCCGCACAGGGACCTCCGCCTCCACCGTCGACCGCCCGCTCTGCTTCCACCTCAGCTGCCCACCGCCCACCGCCCAGGGAGCTCCGCCTCCGCCGCCCGCTGCTCGGGGAGCTCCGTCTCCGTCGCCGGTCGCCCGCTCTGCCTCAGACACCCGGCCGCCCGAGGAGCTCCATCTCCGCCGCCGGTCACCCGCTGCCTTGCCCGAGCGCGTGCGTGAGAGAGATGGAATGGTTGAGAGATTGCCAGATTGGTTTGAGGATAGGTATGACAGGTGGGCCATGTTTTTTTTTATTTTTTTTGCTGGTTAGATTGCCACGTTGGCGCCACGTGTGCAAGGTTAAGTCAAAACCACTCAAAACAGTGTTAAGGGGCCTTATTTGTCCGGTTTCAATAGTTGAGGGTATAGAATGTCTGGTTTTTGAGTTTAAGGGTGTAATTCGGTCGACCGCGATAGTTCAGGGGGTAAAACGTACTTTTTCCTCTTCTTAAATTATGGTTGCAGCTGGCTTATAGCCTGCTATTATACCTGCTCTTATAGGATTCATCCAGTTGAGACAATGATACTCCCTCTTTTCATTTCATATTATAAGTCGTTTGACTTTTTTTAAGTTAAATATCTTTAAATTTAATCAACATTATAAAAAAATATAAAATATTTTCCATACAAAACAAACATATTATCAAAATATATTTAATGTAAAATGTATGGAAATTAATTTTGTGTTATGGATATTGCTAATTTTTTTATAAACTTGATCAGATATAACAAACTTTAACTATGAAAAAAAATCAAATGACTTATAATACAAAATAGAGTAAATACTACAAATCGGAAAACGATACTCCCTCCATCTACTTTTGATAGTAATATTTCATCTTGGCACACAGACCAATGATAAGTGATTGTACTTGTCATCCATTTAAACATGCTACTAGTCATTCCTCGTAAACAAGCGATTCATTAATATTTACATTTCCCGATGCCCATGTAGCCAATCTTGTGTGTAAGAATGGAGAGTCACGCATTAAATCCAAGAAAGCCATTAAGATTATAAGTTGTTGGATTGAAATATGCCTATCAAAAATAAAATTTTCAAATTTAGAAATATGACTATTAAAAAGTAGATGGAGGGAGTATTAGCTAAGTATCTATACTAATTACCTTGTCGGGGGCCGCCTCCACACCGCCGAAGGAATTGCCGAAGCGGAATCGGGGGATCGCCTCCTTAGTCCTTACTAAGTGTGTTGGGCAGTTGGATTTCGATAATGATGACGACGAAAGAAATTCCTACATTAGAGCAAGTTTAATGGTATAGCCAACTACTAGCTCCAAAATATTTATAGCTAATCTAATAGTCCATTCATACAATAGTTGACTATAAAAATATACTACCCATTAATACTCAGTCCCACCTCTCATACACATATAATATCTTGGAGTTCATGTTACAACTGGCGACAAATCTGTAATCCGCTTTCTCTCTCTTCTTTTTTCTTCTTGATATGTGGTTATAGTTGGCTTATAGCCTTAGCTATTGTACCTACTCTTATAGGATTGATCCCGTCGATACATACTCCCTCTATTTCAGATTAGAGCATGTACAATAATAGCAGGCTATAAACCAGCTATAAACACATTTCGAAGAGATAAAAGAGAAGAGAGAAGGGCAGTGGGCTACATATTTGTAGCCAGCTGCAGCACGGACTCTAAGGTACATGTGTGTATAACAGGTGGGACCAGATATTAATTATGTAGTATATGTTTATATGTAACTATTGTATGAATTGGTCATTAAGTTAACTACGGATGATTTGAAGGCAGCAGATGGCTATACTATTAAACTTGCTCCTAAGGTCCATTCGACCGTGCATCTGCGATCCTCACGCGTGCAAACGTAATTAGCGGTAGCGTCCAGGATTAATTAGGCAATGTATTTAGAAAACATCCAACTATCTAATTAATTAAACTTTTGATTTTAATCCCAAATATATAGGGCGATTCGTTATAATTCTTTTATCTTAAAAAAATCGGAAATTTTAATCCTAAAATTTTGTCACCTAAATACGTTGCCAAAATATGCCACTTATTATTTTAGGTATACTTTTTTCATTCTAGTAAAAAGTTGGATAGTAATTTTTTTACTATTATTGTAAAAGTTTCTCAATATAATTTTTTATTTATGTATAAAGTTTATCAATCATTTTTTTACATATAAAGTTTATAAATGAAAATATTTTATCTACATAGAAAATTTATGAATCTATTTTTTTTGTTTATTTATAAAGTATATCAACATAAATGTTTTCTTTTATGTATAAAGTTTATTAATGAAAATATTTTATATATGTAGAAATTTTATGAATATAAATTTTTATTTACATGCAAAGTTTATGATGATTCATATATAATTTCAAGTAGATGGAGTTTACAATTTAAGCTTATTTCTATTTGAAAATAGAAGTTTCGGAATCTAACATATCAAAAATGTTGATAAGAAGGTTTTCGTATCAGGATGCGTCTTCCCTGTCCCGATACCCTGTTCCTGGCGACGTGTCATCTTCTTATTCGCTGGGTCTTTTCTGGTGGGCCAGTACGCATGCGCTCCTCTTTCACTTAAACGGCGTCAACGTCCCGTGTTATACTATCACAATTAATTTGGAAACAACGCAATTTAAGCGCTAACAAAAATATGGCGCCAAGCAAATAAAATTAGTGGCGGGAAAAAGGATTAGAGCGGTACATAAGTACAAATACACAGTTATTTTATTTTCATCTACACAGATTGCGTCTCCACACTAACAAGAACTCTCCCAAATCTTGGCACCATGCTAGATGAACTCCCGATTCCTAGACCAATGCCATCACAATTGCAGAATACAGTAACATGCGGTACGTTCGCATTCTTGGATGATACTTCTGCCCCATCATCATCATCATCAAATCCTGCTGAGTCCACATATCCCTCTGATGGCCTGGGAAGAAATCAATTAGAAGCTGTAAGATCCCTATATATTCTCCTTTACATTTTGTTAAATTAGTTGCATCTAAACTGTAAGATCCGGACATGTGCACGTGCATATGAACAACTATATTCATCGTTCCTTTTTTTTTTTTTGCAATTTTTTGATGGAAACTATTACCACAGATAAAACTAGGATGAAGGAACAAATGAAGCTTCTCATACAATAAAATATCTGGAAGACTTGGTGCCAAAGATTGGCATGAAATTTAGCTCTGAACAAAAAGCTTATCGACTTCTACAATGATTATCTTAAGAAAGGTTTCAGCATTAGAAGAAGCAGCTATCATTACATGGGAAATACTAAAATTATAAAAAACATGACATTTTGTTGTTCTCGTCAAGGTAAATTCTTTGTTTCTTTTTATAGTTACATTAACTTTCAATTAGAGACATTTTGTTTCAATTAGTGCACTGTATTAACAGGAAGTAGAGGTACTGACAAAAGAGCAGAAGCTTCAGGCTATGGCGATAGTTATAGTAGGCCAGAAACTCGATGCAAGTGTCAAGCATGTATGAAGATAAGTCTCATAGATGGATTCTATTCTATCTATCACTTTGTGCCTGAACATAACCATAATCTTGCCACTAGAAGTCAGGCTCATCAGTTACGATCACAAAGGAAGATTAATGAAGCTCAAGTTGCAAGCGTTGAAGTCGCAAAATCCGTAGGGATTTCTACTAAAGCAGCTATTGATTTGATGGCAAAACAAGCTTGTGGATTTGAGAATCTCGGGTTTACTCGTGTTGACATGAAGAATAAATTATACTCCAAGAGGTCCCTACAAACCAAACAAGGTGATACTGGAGGAGTGTTAGAATATATGGAGAAGAAAGCATCAGAAGATGTCAAGTTTTTTTATTCTATTCAGGTTGATGAGGATGACTTAATTACAAACATTTTCTGTGCTGACTCTAAAATGGTTGCCGACTATGAAAATTCTGGTGATGTTGTATGCTTTGACACAACATATAGAAAGTTGGATGACGGACGACCTTTTGGTTTGCTTGTAGGAGTGAATAATCATAAGAAGACTACTGTTTTTGGTGCTGCTCTTCTATATGATGAGACCGCTAATAGTTTTGTTTGGTTATTTAAAACTTTTCTAAATATTATGTCAGGAAAGAAGCCAAAAACAATTTTGACAGATGAAGATGGAGCTATGGCTAAAGCAATTAAAATAGTTCTTCCAGAAACTCATCATCGGATATGTGTATGGCACATGAATCAGAATGCCTGCAAGCACCTTGCTGGGTGTGTTAAGGACTATAAGAAATTTAATGCTGACTTTCAGAACTGCATATATGATCAGGAAGAGGAAGAAGAATTTTTACGTGCATGGGGCCAATTGCTTGAAAAATATGAGCACCAGCAAAATACATGGTTGTAACGGATTTTTAAGAAAAGGGAGCAATGGGCATTAATATATGGCCAGAACATGTTTTCTGCGGATATGAGTACCACCCAAAGAAATGAAAGCCCGAATAATGAATTAAAGGGTTATATTAGTGTGAAGTATGGCATGCTTTCTTTTCTTGAGCACTTTGACAGATTGGTGGGAGATAAAAGATATGAAGAGGTAAAGTGTGACTTTAGAGCAACACAAAGTACACCGAAGCTAAAGGCAGAGTTGAGAATTTTGAGAGATGTAGCAGAAGTTTATACTCCAGCAGTTTATAAGATATTTGAGGAAGAGGTAATGCAGACTTTGAATTGTGACATATTCTACTGTGGTGAGGTTGATGCAGAAAAGGTGTACAAAATAAAGGCCAACGGTAAATGCATCTTGAACATGTTCATCTTGAACATGTTGTTAGATACTCTCCGTTGGAATCCAATGTTAAATGCAGTTGCAAGAAGTTTGAATTTGCTGGCATCTTGTGCTCTCATGCACTGAAGATACTTGACGTCAACAACATCAAATCAGTTCCTCAACAATACTACCTCCGTTTTTTAATAGATGACGCCATTGACTTTTTCTCACATGTTTGACCATTCGTCTTATTCAAAAAATTTACGTAATTATAATTTATTTTGTTATGAGTTGTTTTATCACTCATAGTACTTTAAGTGTGATTTATATCTTATACATTTGCATAAAATTTTTGAATAAGACGAATGGTCAAACATGTGAGAAAAAGTCAACGACGTCATCTATTAAAAAACGGAGGGAGTATATATTAAAAAGATGAACAATTGATGCAAAAGCACTGCATATAAATGGCAACAGCAATATGCATGATGACCCTAGAATAAAGATATCAGATCGATACTCCTCATTGTGTAGAATGTTTGTTCGAATAGCTTCTACAGCTGCAAAATCTGAAGAAACATACTCCATGTCTACTAATTGTGTTGAAAAATTGGCAGAAGATATAGAGAAGTTCTTGAGAATCAGAAGTGATCTAGATTTGGACGATGTTAGCATCGATCACATCATGGACCTTCTAGATCCAAGCTCATGCACTTTGATGCAGCTGGACATTGATTAATTTGCACGAGCTGAACCATGCATCAGCTCCAACTCAGCGGCAAGGCGCTTGATCAGTGGTGGCGAGCTCGAGACAATCGACTGCTCGGGCAAGCGGTGCTCGAGCTCACCCGTAAAGCGGCGGAATCTGGCGGAGTTCATCTAGGTCAAGGTGGGGAATTTTTATTTTGTTGTAGTAATAGTAGATCAGCGGCATGGAGAGAGAGGAATTAATAATGTATATGATACCTTCTGTTGGGGGAGGGAAGGGATATGTTACGCCGTTGTGGGAAAAAAGAACGGAGACGTTGACGCCGTTTAAGTGAAAGAGAAGCGCATGCGTACTGGCCTACCAGAAAAAACTCGGCGAATGAGAAGATGACACGTCGCCAGGAACAAGCGTATCGGGACAGGGAAGCCGCACCCATATCAAATACTAGAAAATTTCACTTTATCTTTGGAATTTTTTCAGTATAATAGAATGAATGTATTTTCTTAATATTTAGTAAAGCAGCCTAACTGTAATCACGCGAAACCCTCAAACTGATCGCACGCTTTAATTTGCATGTATGCAGAAGTTCTTTTGGTCCTCAAACTATTTAGGCGCATATGCATGCGCATTAATTTGTTTTTTCCTGGATTAACTGGTCAATAGCCGTGGTAATTAAACATCAAAATATAATTATCGGCGTGCAGGCTGAAAGTGTACTCGCGGCAGTAGAAATTAACATGCGAATGCGCCTACGTTATAGGGATAGATGGATTGACCAGATCGATCCAGTCGATTATCCCGGCTGCTGAAAAGGGCCGCTCCTGCATTCTCATTAGATAGCCGATCCTCCCTATAAATATAGGTACATCCACACTCATTAGCATCACAAAGTAGCTAGATTTCATTCCTAGCTAGAGTGCATTTAGGGTTATATCGATCTAATCATTTCTCCCTTGCCAATTAAGTCTCCATCGATCGGTAAATCAGCTATGGAAGCGAGAAAAGCCAGTGTTGTTTGCTGCATCTTACTGCTTGTGTTAGCACTTGGAGGTCCTGCTTCTGCCACAGGTTCATCTTAATTCTCCCTCAACCCATTTGATTTCATCTTTCGAAGAAACTGCATGCGTTCTATATGCTCTGAATTTTATTTGTTTTCTTGAGCGGTTCTCTATAGATATCTGTCAGTGATGAGATTATAGGGGACAGTTTACAATTAATGTTTCATGTGATTTAATAAATGATAAGCTAGATTATTTTATAAGCTAGCATCTAATGAGTTCTTTCTCTTTGTAGATTATTGCTACAAAGCCATTGGCAAGCTGATCGTCTGCGTGGGTCCTACGTGCAAGTTGGACTGTTGGCTTGAGGCGAAATACAATAAAGGCAGAGTCAAGCGTCACAAGTGCATGAAACATGGCATATTTGCCAAATGTTACTGCGAAATCTGTGTTACATTTTGAGGGAATCGATCGACAATTTGTAAAAGTCTTTAGTTGATTTAGTCTCGTGTAATAATCTAGTACGTTGTTTGCTAGCTAGTTTCTTTTAATAATTGATTAGTTTTGGGAGTTGCTTTTGTTTGGATATAGGATATGTGATTATTTAATTTCTTCCTCCAATGTATCAGTTATCACTGTACTCTCATTCAAGATTTTTTTTAAAATAAAGTATAAGTGATAATTGCATTATAATTTTAATTAACTAAGATATCCTCATCGTTTGGCATATTCATATGCTTATCAGCCAAAATTTGAATTTTCAACGTTAAATTTGGAGCTGATTTTGGGGTTTTTTCATCAAAGTTTATTTTTCAGCCTTTGCTTTTAGATCACTAAGAACACAATATAAAAGTTTTATTCACAAATTACTTTTCGTTTGCAAATATGCCATTTGGCTTATTCCACCAATATACCAAACGATGGCACCCTAACATTCTATGAAATGTAATTTTGTGAGACATATATATGCCTCTTAACAAATGTAGCATATATAGCGTTTGTCAACACAAGTAAACTGAATTACAATTATTCTTCTTCCCTTACGTTTGACATACCTCTATTTCACAGTATTACAATATTAACATCGGCCTTTATCACGATCATTAAAAGTTTGTGAAATGTAATCCTGTAAATTGTACCTTACATTTGACATAACACTAATTTTGTTGATCTCATTGATCATGCCTCGTAGCCACACAAACAGTGTGCAGATTTGCAGTGTAGTGATAAAATTGCTCGCTACTGATCGAAATTTGCAACATGATAGGCTAAAGTTGTAACAAAATTACGGTTTTAACGAAATGGCTACATTTGTATGAAATTTCACTGAGAAAAAGAATCTCAATGGACTGCGCTTATACTCTCAAACCTGTGGTGAGTGATTGCTTTTTCTCTTGGTGGTAAAGCACGATAATTTAATTAGTTATTCGAAATAAAAAGTATAACAATGCAAGGGCCAGATTGCGATTGTTGTGCTATCCTGTGATTATTTTTTTCATCTGCCACGGAAGAAGTAGTTGTGGAACTTAATCAGTAACTCTGTCTGGCAGATCACATTAAAATCTAACAAGGTAAGGCGAGGAAGGTTAAGAACAACTACATCTGCATGCATGCAAAGCCTGTTGACCAAAGTGATTTTAAATGTGAATTTTACCGATCTTTACAAACATCAAGTCAGATAGTCAAACGGTAAAATACTACGACTAAAAAGTGGTTTCACCACCAGGATTGTTCACCGGAATACTAAACATGCCTTGATAGAGATGAAAGAGCGAGAGATGATAATAAAATTATTATTTTTGTTATTTTAATTCATGGCAATGAATTTTTGTCCGTAGTGCGCCATACGAACGTGTCAGAATTATAATACCTCCGTTCTGTAATTGAAATACTAGAAGCTTATTATGAACAGTATCTCAAAGAATTTGATATTAAAGGGAGTTACCATGGTAACCGTATAAAACCGTGTAAAATCCGTCTTCAAATATTTGAATTCAAAAATCAACGGTTTCAGCGTGGTTTCTCGCGGTAACCGCAATATTTGCGCAGTTATCGTCAAGTGTCTAGCAAAAAATTGAAAAATCACTTAAATGTGTCTAGAAATTGGGTATAAATAAAAGAATATATAGGATATTTGTAAACCTAACTTTTAGGTGTAAAATACAAAAATTCAGCATAACATTTTCTATATTATGGATTTCGAAGCAATTCAACAACAATCTAATGTACTTTCGGTTTCGCTCTCAAATTTGAACTTATCTTACTCCTTTTCAAAACATTTCTTCACCATCTACCACTACAAATCAAGAACTATATCCATAATTTTTTTCGGAATTTTGAATTTGGGTATAATTTATCAAACCCTACTGCCGGTAACCCTTACGGTACCCCTGATCACGATCAATACAATTAACAAAGAAATTAATAGCATGTTCAAACACAAATACACTGCGTATATTCGATAAACTGGTGGTGCTGGGCTCTAGCTAGCTTTCACCGGTAATGAGAAACCAAAATACTCAAGGGATTTTCTTTAGAAAAATGCCACTTGGTAGTAACAACTTGTAGCTGAAAATCTATTATCTATCTATCTATCTATCTATCTTCTATCTATCTATTATCTATTATATACTAAAAGTCCATTAAACTTTCTCGAAACGCTCTCAAGCCGCCACTTGGCGCTCTAATAAATTAGAGAAAATCATAAAAAAACTGAGAAAAAAAATAAAACATCTATCCATCGATTTTCACTTAAATCGGTGGGTCCAATATTATAAACCGTTAGATTAGATCTCTTAAAACAAACAGATGACCCACCAACCTCCTCCTCCCTTACATATCTCACTATTCCTTCCTTCCGTTCAGTATGAACGTACGTACGTATTTGACCTTCTTTTTTTTCTTTTTCCATGTATGTATATGAGACAATAATAATTATTATCAGTGATAATAAATTTTAAATAATAGTTACCTTACGAGCATTCAATATATCAGCATAGAACTCTTCACAAACATATATAGATAAATTAGCTCTATAATACTTGAAAATAAAGTTTAGACCCATTATATTATATTATGTGCCCATTATTTTAGACTACATTTATTAATAAAAGTATTTTTCCATCAATTTTCACTTAAATTGGTAGACATATTATTTAGACCATAAAATCTATCTTTTGTTAGAAAAACAAAGCCTCCAATCCTAAAAGTTTGAGAAAAAAAATAACATCCTGCTAATAATCACTCCTCCTGATCAATCCGGCAAATCACTCATCCGATCTCTAATACGTAAATACATACTCCCTCCGTTTCAAAATGTTTCATACCGTTGACTTTTTAGCACATGTTTGACCGTTCATCTTATTAAATAAATTTGTAAAATATGTAAAACTATATGTGTATATTAAAGTATATTTAACAATGAATCAAATGATATGAAAAGAACAAATAATTACATAAATTTTTTGAATAAGACGAATGGTCAAACACGTACTAAAAAGTTAACGATGTCAAACATTTTAAAACGGAGGGAGTAGTTCGTATGTACGTGTTGTGTGTCAAAAAAGATTAATACGTTCGGCCGACAAATTCTCTCATTGGATTATTATATTAAAAAGGCTAATTCAAAAGTTGTATTCCTGGCAATTAAACCAACAATTTTAATACCCGCATATGTTGTGAAAAAGACTAACATGTTAACTTAGATTATTGCTCTTTTTTACACCATCCAATTACTCATAAAAGTATACAAAACAAAATTTACCGTGTAGATTATTAAGTATAGAACTTCATAAATATGCATAGCCAAAATAACAACAATGAAAAACCATGTATATTTTGAAAAAAAGACATGCGGACCTATACTTTGCTTTTGTGTACCATCAAAGAGCCTCAATTATATAATAAAAGTCTATTAAACTTCTATGAACTATGCTCTAATAAATTAGGGAAAATCCTAGAAAGTCTAAAAAACACAAACATCTATCAGATATAGCAAATTGTTTAAATCACTTTACAAACAAGCATAACTCAATTAGCTTTACCGCATTTTAAAACAAAGTTTACATAATTATATTATTTACCATTAAATTAATAATTTATTATGTATATTTACTATATTTCAACTTGTAAAGGGAAATTATATTTTAGATAGCATTTTTATTCCTTTCATGTAATCCAATGCAAACGGATATGAAAATTATGGAAAATATGACAATATAAATTATATCACTATATATCGGTTATCAGTTCACAAATCTTGGTACTTTGCATGGCATTGGAGATTTGACAAATCATGAAAAAAAATAATGGATGTAGATTATATCATCGTATAAGTATGCTTATATATAGGGTCCATACTATTGATCCATATATACCGGGATAACCTATAATGTATCAATCATATTTACCACTACCATTGTTATACGTTTTAGAGACTATATTAATCCTCTAAATAATAACAAAATAATAGACGAAGTACAAGCCATGTTTTCTCTCTCTTTGCTTTCTATTAAGTACGCATGGTATATGGGAACTTCATACTAAGACTGTGTTCGGGAGGAGGGGCACGCAAATCAAAGCTTGTATTATTGCATGATTAATTAAGTATTAACTATTTTTTAAAAAAAAGATTAATATAATTTTTTAAAACAACTTTCATATAGAAAGTTTTTGCATAAATCACACCGTTTAGCAGTTTGAAAAACGTGCGCACGGAAAACGAAAGAGATGGGTTGGGAAAACGGGAGGAAGAACACAGCCTTAAGATTGGTTTATTAGGGAAATCATACTAAACTTATTTATGAGAGTGCATGCAGTAAAACATACTTGATAAAAAGAATTGATCGAACAAAACTGCAATTTAGCCCATGGCACTTAAACCTTTATAAACGCTTTACACATACTAATTAAATTTATATGATTGTGCTATTCTTTCAAATCAATTTTATTTTTCAAAGAAAATAAGAAAACATATGAAAAAAAAAGAGAAGAGAGTAGAAGTAAATTAATAGAAGTTTTTTTAATTAGATGAAACATTCCTATTAGCCATATTGTTTAATAGAAAATATATTCACTTAATATATCCTAACATTCATAAATATATATGGTATAAAAGCAATTTTGTTACTTAAAGCATAGAAACATAAAAAAAACTCTAAAAAAAGATAAGATATGCTAAATATTAAAAAGTAAATACACATAGTACAAACGATAGTTTTATAAGAACAAACTCCATTATTATGACAACATATTTTCTCATAGTTTCAAAACAGCGTAGTTCCAATTAATTTTAATTTAGAATTTAAACTTCCAAGGGTAAATATAAGAAAATCATAACCAAAATTCAAAGCAATCCAAAACAAATTAGTGAAAAAACACGTTTACAATAGTGTCAAAGAATAATTTTAAGAAAAGTCACCCACATAAAACATTCTTAACACAATTTAAAACAACATCAGATAAGATGCCCGCGCATGTGCGCGGGCTATCTTCCTAGTTACATCAAAAGTGCTCTATACTTGGGGCATAAAGCCAGTACTCCACTGCAATTCTGACTACGTAGAACGTTGCATGTTACAACTGAAGATCGTATAAACATGATTTAATTATCTCAATCTCATCTCATGAAGAAGCCACAGCTAAAGTTCCAACCTTACAGTCTAGATTCATAGCTCTCCACAAAAGAACGACTAACCTATAGCACATATGGCAAAAAATGGAGGTACACACAATACATTTAATGCGACAAAAGTTGCGCTATACTCGTATGAATGACAAAATACTGACAACGGATGCAGGGTAAGGCGGCACCATAGAAATCACAGTACCTATCTGACTTTCTTCAAGAGCTCTACCTTCTCAAACTCTGGGGCCGCATAACTCTTCTCTACTTCCCACGCATGATGAGACATCATGTTGAATGATGATTTCACTCCCTTCTCATCAGAGACCTCTCTCGTGAAAGGGATCCGGGCAGCAAAGGTACTTTCCCCGGAATGAACATGCAAGTCAAAACCCAACCTGTCTACCCAAATCATCTTCACCTCTGTCGCCTGTCACCATAAAAGAACACTGTTAGCACATTCAGTAAACATAACGGAACTCAACACTTGGTGCGGTATATAATATCTCACTATCTATGAATTATCACATAGCACATAAAATATTAATCAGCTGGAGTATCTTTTAGAAAAGATAAGATCAACAATTTTTTAATTACTTTTCTTCAAATAAAGAATAAAAAGATGCATAGTTTGATATGCCCCTAACTCATATATATAACACATAATCACTATACCACTATCAGACTATCAGTAAATTACATCTTTCTGTTTTGGTAATTCTCTATAGCTATGTTCCCATCAAAAAAAAAAAATCTCTACAGCTGTGTGATTATAAAGAAACTATGAAAAGACAAACATGTGCTTTATCTTAACATTAGCTATTTTTCCTTTCAAGAAGTAAGAAGCAAAGTTGTAGGAATGACAGGAATAACTTCAGTACCTGGAAATCTGATTCAACATAAATACTGTATATCCTATGTACATCTTCAGCATGTTTGCTGTTCATTTCCTCAACAATGCTTTCCGCAAAATTTCGAAGAGGGTCAGGTTCTGCATCACTGTATTCTGATGGAATTACCCACATGCCATCCTGAACAGAAAAAGTATCCCATGAATATCAGTCTCATTTGAACTACAAAGTTCTAAGGTGTAATTGGCTCACCAGCACACATCCATCAGAAAATAAAAACTGCACAACTCACATAGAACTAAGTACATCAAATGCAACAGATGAAACTTGACAACATTTAAAGCACCTAATATGTTGGTTGAACAAATTTCAGCAGCTGCTCAAGGTTCAATTAGCAACCTATATCAATTCATTTCCGTAGTAATTTGGTCGTGTGGAAGTGATTCAATGAGTGGGGAATAAACTAAATATAGGTGTGGGGGAAAATTGATAAATTGATGATTTTATTAAGTGCTAAAATATCTTGATGTTTTTTTTTCTAAAGTCAGGAAGCTATCCATGAAAGGAAATTGAGAAAGACATTCTACTAAAAGTGATCTCCATATATTTATCCTCGTAAAATACAGGTCAGCCAAACAAAATCTGAATAATGTAAACAATAAATAGGTCTTCTTCCGAATATGAAAGAAGGCAAAACCAGTTATAACAAAAAAAGAAGGCCAGACACTTTCAAGGGGTGCACTACACCTGAAACACAGAAATGATAACTAGACCAATACAGCCAAGGTAATGAAATGGATGTTCCAACTGAAAATATTCTTAGGATAGAATGTAAAAGTTATCTTGCTCCATGCTTTTAATGTACATTTTCACGTTAAGAGGCTATTTTCGTCAGCTAGTTTACTGATCACCATTCAGCGTCATGGATAACTATTTGATACCGTTCTGCACAGCAATCTTCAGCGAGTAAAAAGAAATTCAACCCACATCTCTTGTCTACATATCTTGTTACTGTCTCACACTATGCAAAAAATCATGCACAAATAACCCATACCTAACTATTATATCCTTATTATTAGCAAAACAGAATGAAGTGTGAAGAACACTAAAAGTTCCATCTCATTTTCTCATGAAAATGAGACACCTTCTACTTCCTCCGTCCCAAAATAAGTTCATTTTTCACCCAATACGGTAGATAAAGTAAGGAATGTTTGTATAGAAGTAGATAAAGTGAGGCAATCAATGCGGAACAAACACTGCAGTACTAGAATAAGAACTCCCAAAATGACAAACTGCAGAATATGAAGAAACCAAAAGTAACTAGAAGAAAATAATGTATTTTACCTCATTGAAATCTTCAATGTGCAAGATTCTGTCTACTGATATCAAATACAAAAGATCTTGATCTATCTCCTCGCCAAATTTCTTTTGCCACCTAGTAGAAAGCTTCTGCATAATTCAATTTAGCACATTACGAATCAGTAATCCGACTTAGTATATCATGCTATTCTTCTGCAGTACATAGTTTCCCATTGTAATCAACTTACAATTCACAAGTGTAATGCAAATATGCCTTGAACAAAATGAAAAACCATAAAAAAAAGTTTACCTTTAATTCATATTCATCGTTAGGTTTAGTCAAAGCACCAAGCAAAGTACATTGAGGTGTCCTGGCCCCACTCTGACGAAACTACACCACAAAAGGTAGCGAGAATGGTGAGTACAAGATACAAAACAGTTGTGCTAGTGCTCACATTGTCAGCATTAGAATTTAGTCATCAATGATTCTACACAGAGTTCACAGTGTCGGCGCATCAACTAGGTAATTAAAGTGTTCACCTTTGTTACAAGCACCTGTCTTCCACAAAACCAAAATGCATTTAACATAGTGGAGAGATCTGACATCTTAAGATGTCTAGACTCTAGAACTTTCCAATTTCCAAACAACACAAGTACACAAGAATGCAAACCACAAACTAAACAACTGCAAAGGCAACGCACAATGCAAAGCTTCAGCAATGAAATTCTCCTGCGTGATGTAAGAGTCCAGCGGCCTTCTAACTCAAATTCTACACGAACAGTGCACAAAATCATTACAGCGCCTCGAATTTCCGTCTTAATCTCACGCAAAACAAAACAGTGAAGTCAAAACGCGAGCAATCCGTAAAATTCTATCCCCCACGCAACAGTAAACAGCCTAAGAAATCAATCAATCAATCCATGAGCACGGCTGCATCCCCCTCACCTCGACGTGGAAGCTGGACGGCGCATCGGGCGCGGCGGCGGCGGGCCCGGAGGCGGCGAGGCACAGAGCGGGCGCGCCGGAGCCGTCGGCGACGAAGCGGGCGCCGACGCCGAGCGGCCAGCCGTCGGGGCCGACCACGGAGAGCGTCCCCGACGGCGCAAGCTCCACCACCGTCCGCGCCACCTCGGCCGCCGACGGCCGGGACGCCCGCTGCTGCGCCTGCACGGGCGTCGCGGGCGCGGGCGCGGACGCCGCCGCCGCAGCCACGGCCCGCTCGGCCCCGCGCCTCCCGGCGGCGAGCGGCGGGCGGCGCCGGGCGGGGGGGTTGGTGGAGAGGAGGATGGGCGGAGATGGGAGCGGGGAGGGGAGGAGGGAGGAGGGAGGCGGCGACATGGTGGTGATGGAAATGGAGGTGGAGGTTGTGATTCGTTTGGAGATTTGGGAGGCGGGTGAGATTAGAGGAGATAGGCAGGGATGAAAGCGGATCGGATACGGATCGGAAACTAGCTTTATCATATTCGTTTTCATATTTTTTTTAAGAATCAGAATCGAAATCGAAAACTCGGATACGGAAATGAAATCGAATATTATCGAATACAGATACGGAGCGAATACGAGACGGAACGAATACGGTAGCGGATATTTACCGGTATATAAAAAACCCCTCAAATTGAGTTTCTTGATCAAGAAAAAGATATCGCTTATTATTTTAGTTCAACATCTCCAACATTTATATCGTCAATTTTATAGACGGTCCCACAACCCTATGTGAAAATCAATTTTTATGGCTATTCCTCTTAGAGATCCATATGCAAATATGATTACCATTTTCTATTCTCACGACCTTTTTACTAGATGTATAACTTACTTACTATTGTATAAATTAGAGATGTTATTTATTTTACTTCACATCTTCGAAACTTGTAATGTTTGTTTTATACTTTAAATGCTTTCAAATACAAATGTTATAAACTACAAAGTGTTAGATCTCGTTGAGCTCTACAACTTTGATTCTCCATCAGATGTCGTTTGAATTGTAGATCTAAGATTTTGTAAAAATTAATATGGTATATTATAATGAATATTTAGACTCCTTAAATGACCTCAAATAATAAAATAGTCAATAAGAAAGTTGTAGATCTCATCGAGCTCTACAATGTTGATATAAAGTTTGTCGCCATCTGATTCCGTATGAAAAAGTTACGTATATATACATATTTTTTCTAAACTTTGCTCAATGTTTGCGGATATCCGAAAAAAAATCCGGATAGTTTCCGACCGTTTTCCGATTCCGACGGATAGTACCCTTACTGTATTCGTTTTCGTTTCCGAGAAAAAAAATCCGAATTCGTTTCCGAATCCGAGAATTTCTGGATAGTTCCGACCGAAACTATCCGAATCCGAAAAATGGTCCGGACGGACGGAAATTATCCGAACCACTTTCACCCCTAGAGATAGGTGTGGCATTCGTAGTCAAAATGTGTTCTTGATGATTCGGATTTATGGTTAAGTGGTTCATGCTATTAAAAAATCTATAACCTACGTCTAGAAAAATAATAACTTGAATCTAGATAAATGCTTGGCCAGATTCATCCTAAGAAGTTATTTTTTTATAGGACGGAGAGAGTAGATAAGTACTCATGTATTAGCTGCGAGATAATTGTACGATAGAATAATATTTTCTCTAGGTGCGTTCACATGGGCATAGTCTTTTAAAACTAATTCTTAACTTTAAATTTCTTATATAATCTCTTTTCTACTATTATAAAAATTGAGGATGTTTCCGTTGATATTTTGGTATGTCGTCCGTATTTGAGTCGGATTCTAAATTCGTTCGCTTTTGAAAATACATAAGAAGTTATATAAAAAAATATTTTAAAAAAAACTCACATACTCACCTAGGATGAGAGTCAGACTCCTAATTGCTTTAAAATTTCTACCAAGCTATAAGAAAACAATATATAGGTTATGGCCATCATCCCAACTAGGGATCCGAATTGGATATAAATAATATCTCAAAATAAAATTCATATATATTTTTTAGAAAAAAATCTAACAATAACACAACTAAAATAGCCTTCACCCTTTATAATGCACGGGCATGTTTTCTAGTATACTACATTATGTAGCAATAGAATTACAATAATATAAAAATAAATTTAAATGATAATCCAATAATATTATTTTACATGAAATAAAATTTAATTTATAATAAAATATTTATTGGTCAGTTGAATTTTAAAATACGTGTGGTCATAGTGAGTGAACAGAGGAAATAAATTTTTCTTGCTTAATGTACGATTTTTTTTCACGTGCTTTTCTGTATCTTGTAATATGGGTTGATTTTGTTTTATGGGCTTTCTATATATTATACATTGATCAATTATGTAAATGGTATAAATGATTGGAGTGCATGGTGTGGTTTTATGGAGAAAGATATAATCCATACCATTGATGAATTATTCAAATGCAAAAAATAATTGAGATGATGACGACATCCTTCATCGAATCCGCATGTAACTTCACAAGTTCCAATGACTAAGTTCAAGTCAGTAGCATTGATTTCAAATGGATCTAGCGTCTTCATGCCAACTCTAATTTGGATGATGTTGGATTTGTTGGAGATCTTATCTCATCACCTTTCAAACGTATCCAGTCTAATATCAAAATTCATCTCGAGTCAATAGGAAATTGGGAATCGTCAAAACACAACAATGTTGTTGCTGAAACCGAACTTAGCCCTTGTGCTTTGTAATAGACTAGGGCCATCTCGGAAGTGCCTCTCTCCACCTCTACGAACCAACACCTATCTCTAGCTTTATTTTCCTCTATAAATAGCTTCGTACACCCTAAAAAACAATTGGGTTTTGTTTTGTTGAATTTTACCAAGTGCCATTCACCTAATATTTAATCCTTGCTCGATTAGTCGGCATCTAGAGATAGAGATTCAGAGTCACCCAATAGTTTATGCATTGATTTGCTAGGTCGATTAGATCTACCATTTCAATCACAACTATTCTTTTATACTTAATTACCTATTCGAAATATTTGGATTGCATCTTATCTTGTTCTTGAAGTGTTCTCTCGTTTACATTGCAGGGAACATCAACCGCACATCACGGTTGGTACAATATCGTTTGTGGTGTTGCGATTGCACAGCGTTCTGAACTTGTTCTAGTTGGTAGCCACGTCGCAAACATCACAGCCAATCAAAATGAGAGTTATCCCCTCACCAGAAGATCAGGCCACAAGAGAGACCACAATCACCTCTCCTAACCCTAGTGACTATAATAAAAAAGATACCGGAAACGGTTAGGAAGCTCCCTCACCATTTTCACCCCAGTCCCCCTCTTCCTCTCCAATTGCAGGCCTAAAAAGCAAGAGAAAATTCGATCCATAGCACATGAAAAAACTGGTACCAAAAAATAGCAAAAAAAATTCCTCTTTCAACCATAAGCACACGCCACTATTTTTTCTTCGATTTATAGCACTTCTGTCACATTTATCGTCCAAGTCCATTGGTTAGCGATGATTAGGAGCGTGAAAAGACGAATTTACCCTTTTTTCTAACCAAAGTATGGGTGGATGAGGTGGCCGGAGGAGGCGCAGGCCTTGGTGGCGGCGGTGGGGTGGTTGATAGCGATGGCCCTCGCATCCCGCCACCACAGTCCCAATCCCTAAGCTTGTCCGGCGCCGTCGTCACTACCATCCCCAAGCTCTGCCGTTGCCATCCCCACCCCGAGCTCGTTCGGCGCCGTCTCCATGCTCGCGTCCTATTGCCGCCGCCATCGCATTCCACCACTAAACAGCCATGCCCAAGCTCGTGTCCTATTGTTGCCGCAGTCGTCTTCAAGCTCGTGTTCCTCTGCCGCCATCGTCGCCCCTGGGTTCGTGTCCAGGCGCCACCATGGTCACCCCCGATCTCGCGTTTCGTTGCCACCACCGTCGCCCCTGGGTTCACGTTCCACCACCGAACCGCCATCCCCACGAACTCGCCACGCGCAGCCGCCATCCCCGTCAGAGGCGCTCAGCCGTGCCACACCATGGCTGGCCACCGACGTGGTGGCGAGATCGACGGGACAAAGAGAAGGGGAAAGATGGAATAGAAGAAGGTGACGGGAGTGCTACAAATCGAAGGAAAATCAGAGGCATGTGCTTTGAGCTAAAAGGGGAAAATTTTTGTGCTATTATTTTGTTCCGGTTTTTCTTTTTGTGTGCCATGAATCGAATTTTCTCTAAAAGCAATGGAACTGAGCCTACCAAAGGCCCAGAATGTAGTAAATATGGCCTACAGTTGCGTGGGATTCCGGCCCGTTGATCTGCGTAGTTGTAGGGAATTTCAGCCCATTTGTCTCATCAAATTCAGTCCATAAGCGCGCGTGATTCTAGCCCGTCAATCTGCCAAATTTCAGCCCATCTAAAAGTCAGCAGAGAAGTCCAATTTTGAGGAATATCAATCAAATTTGAAAATATTTCAAAGAGAACTAAATTACAATATGACATTATGACCACACGCTGAGCACCTAAATTCTATTTGCTCTAATAGGACATACTTGATATGGAGTATGATTTTCCCTACTGAATATTTTTTCTTATTTAACTCTAATTTTCCATGCTATTTTTTAAAAACTTGCTGGTGAAGCTGGTAGCCTGATGGACCGCTTTCGGTCGAAAAGAAATAGTAATAAGTTAAAAAAATCAAATTACCCTGAACTACTCCAATAAGGAGCCTCCTGTCTACAGCACCATATATATACCTCATGTATGTTTTTTTTAGATAATGGAATAAACATCCCGACCTTTACTCAAGAGAGCTACAACCCATTATTATAATCTAGCACTCCACATCGAGTGTAGTCCAACTAAGACAGCAAACATCACGGAAAGATAAAAACGAACCAATAAAAGATAAAGAGAATACATTATTGAAGTCTATTTATGAATCTTCACCCATAATTGGCAAAAAGCTGCATAAGCCGTCGACTCAAACTTGTGGCATGCAACTTTTAGGACCTCTTCATCTTCGTCACATCTTTGCAATGTGCCCAACACCGGAGCCAACATGTTGCACCTCATATATGTAAATAGAAGTACTATAAAAAAGACACGGATGAAAATTGTGGCATAGCTATCCAACATATAACAGCACCCACTACCTTCACGCCCTTTGAACATTTTTTTTACTTAGGTTTTTTTTCTGGTTTTTCGAGGATATCTCGGTGTGTATATGATGCAGTATCGGACGGACAACTCCCTCTCGGTGTAGTATAAGATAAACTCACTTTCAAGACTTATCTCACCAAAGTCATTTGGTTTAGAAGACCCACCCCCAAAACAAGTAAATATGAGATGCAATGCAGTATATATTCACACAATAAATTGTCCAGGCTGGAAAGCATCAGTTTAATTTATTTTTAGATAATGGAATATAATATCCCGGCCTTTACTCAAAAAAGCTACAGCCAATTATTACATAGTAGTTTTCATGAACATAGTGTAAATCTAAATGAATAGAACACACCGAAGAGAAAAACAAAGAAACCAGCCTAACGTAAGGAGATCACAATTATTGAAGTCTATTTGTAAATCTCCAACCATAATTGGTAAAAAGTTGTATAACCGTGGTCTCCAACTTTCGGCATGCAACTTTCAGAAACTCTTCATATTCATCACACCTTTGTAGTTGTGCCCAAAACCGGAGCCAATGAGTTGCCCTGAAAATGACCTGCATATAGAAAAATGATGGTGATTTGTCAAAAACCATATCGTTCCTACTCAGCCATATTGCCCAACAAATGGCAGAAGCTCCAATAAGTATCAGTTTACTCATTTTCTTATCAACTCCCAAAAGCCACCTATTAAAAATATGAGATATGCTAACTGGAAGATTAAAACCAAAAGAGAACTGAACAGCTCTCCATAGAAACTTCGCAAAATGACAATCCATTAAAGAGATGTTGAATAGACTCATTCTTCAAACAAAAAGAACAACTCAAGCTGCCATTCCAGTTACGCCTTGCCAAATTATCCTTAGTTAACACAACCCCTTTAAGCAGGTACCACATAAAAATTTTAATCTTAAGTGGCAACTTAAGCTTCCAAATACACTTGTTTCTCTCGATATAGCCATTATTAATTAAAGCTAGGTACATAGACCTCACCGAGAACAAGCCATTCTGATGAAAATTCCATCTAAAACTATCAGACGAATCATTCAACTGAATATGTACTATAGAGGCACAAAACTCATGCCAACAAACAAGATTCTGACCAACTAAAGCTCTCCTAAAAGAAACATTAAGCGGAACAGATCCCATAACAGTGGCAATAGAAGATGTCTTCCTCCGAACAATTGCGTACAAAGATGGATATTTATCCTTAAAAGCCAAGTTACCAATCCATCTATCTTTCCAAAATCTAATTTGTTCCCCATTGTTGACAATCCAAGAACCCATATTTAAGAAAGTACTTTTGACATTCATAACACTAGACCAAAAATGGGAATCATCTTGTTTCTTGTCAACTTGGGTTATAGATTTATTATAAAGATATTTTCTCTTCAATAAATCATGCCAAACCCCTTCCTCATTAATTAACTTAAACAATCATTTACTTAAAAGACATTTATTTTGTATCTCCAAATTATGAATCCCAAGACCCCCTTGGTCCTTAGGTTGACAAACAACATTCCACCTAGTGAGCCTGTATTTTTTCTTATGGTCATCCCCTTGCCAAAAAAAACCGCGATCTATAATAATCAATTTTACGAAGAACCCCTTTCGGCACCTAAAAAAAGATATCATAAACATGGCTAAACTTGAAAGAACAGAATTAATCAACACCAGCCTACCACCAACAGATAAATGCTTGGCTTTCCAACTACTAAGCTTTTTCTTAATTCTCTCTTCTATAAGTTTCCAATATTTATTAGAAAGCTTCCTAAAATGCATCGGAATTCCAAGGTATTTAAAAGGAAAGGTACCTAACTTACAACAAAAATATCAGAATATTGTTCATAACATTCCTTTGCCTGACTAAAGCAAAATAATTCACTCTTGTGAAAATTTATTTTTAGGCCAGATAACTTTTCAAATACCGATAAAATCAGTTTCAAATTCTTTGCTTGTTGCAAGTCATGCTCCAAAAAGATGATAGTATCATCTGCGTATTGCAAGATAGACAAACTATCATCAACAAGATGATGAATAACCCCACTCAAGAGTCCCGCCTCTTTAGCCCTCTTAATCAATAGAGTAAGCATGTCAGCTACTATATTAAAAAGAATAGGAGATAAAGGATCCCCTTGCCTAAGACCTTTGTAAGTTTGAAAACCATTACCAATTTGATCGTTAACTTTTATACCAACATGACCACCTTGAACAAAAGAAGCTATCCACTCACACCATCTAGGAGAAAAGCCTTTCATTCTCAAAGTTTGTTGTACAAAAGGCCATTTAACTTTATCATAAGATTTCTCAAAATCAATCTTAAAAATTACACCACTTTTATCTTTGCGATGTAATTCATGTAAAATAACCACCCCTTCCCTAATATTTCTCCCAGGAATGAACGCTGTTTGAGTAGGACTAATTACCTTTTGAGCGTCATCCATTATTTTATTTGTAGCAACTTTGGTAAAAATCTTAAAGCTAACATTAAGTAGGCATATAGGTCTATGCCTACTTACTCATATATGTGCACGCATAGTAGTGATACGCGCGTGTGCATATATATACATGTGTTTCATGTAATTAAAAATGTTCAAGCTGTGTTATATATTAGCTCATGTTGGAGTAGTTTTGTAGTTCACCTTTTTATCTGTAACCAACTCTTATCTTTGCTCTTGGGAAAACAATTGTTACAATGCTGAGAAGCTTAGCTAGACAAACTGCTGAAGCGAGTGAGCTAAGCATGCCTAGTTATCTCTATAGGATAATTTAAGGTAGGGCAAGTTGCAATAGTGCATTGTGATGTGTTGTCGGGGGAAGGATTTTTTTTTATTCTGCTTTGTTAAAAGTATATATTACAAGTATATAATTATATGGAAGCAATTTTGTTGACAAATATACTGATTCCGTTCTAATTAGACAATCTCAAACACTTATGTGTATAGTAGTACGCTGAAATTTTAAAGGCGACTCTCTCTATCTATAATATAGCAATTTAGTACCGGATGAGATAAATTTTAGGACTATGAATCCAAATATAGTGCTAGAATACATCTCATCCGGTATTAGGTTAGTACGTATATTATAGGATAGAGGTAGTACGTCGCAAGTAGGACAAGTAAATTGTATGTCAGCCACACTTGCTTATGTGAGCTAAACATCTTGGTGGCTTTAACAATTAACATGAAGCTCAAGCTCTTCAAACAATACTAGAAAACTAGTCCAAAATGAGTCTTTGCTTCAATGCAAACGCCCTACCTTAGTCCCTCTTGAGATCTACCCTACAAAAATTTTACATTATATTATTCAAGAAAGAAAATCAGTAGGTGCCATCTTATCAAGACACTCTGACTCACCCACTTCCTAAGCTCTAAAAACAAAAAAACAAAAAATACTTGTATATGCTTACCTTCTTCCAAGTCTTTCTTCTATCAAGTCATCACTATCCCGTTCCTCTGATCTGATCTTAGATTAATAATACTAATATAAATTTTAGAAATATGGACTTCACATTTCTTTTATGCAATGGTGAATAGTGTGCACCTGTCCCATACTCCCAGAATATTTATAAGCAGTCACCTGAGGAAGTCCTAGCTCGCTCGCTCTCTCTCTCTCTCTCTCTCTCTCTCTCCAGTGTTCCTAGCTACAACGAGTGGTTTACTTTCTCATCCTAGGTAGCTTGTCTCCATTGTTTTCCCAAGAGGAGAGGTTCTAGAAGCTTCTAGATAATGGCAGTCGATCCCGTGTCTCTTTTGTGTTCGTGCTAGAGAGTGAGTGATGATGTGTGGGATTCTATGGTTATATATATTGAATTTTTCTTGAGTGTGTTCTCTAGGAAATTCGGTTTTATGTGCAAGATAAAAGGCAAAGAGACGAGATTGGTGGCTGTGGATGAGGAGGCTTAGCTCTTGAGAAAAGGATCGATTGACAAGAACATGAGGTGAGTTCAACATATTGTTTGATGATGTGTCAAATGATCTCGAGTTATTTCGCTGAAATTTGATGTAGTATTGAATCAGGAGTTTCATGAGACGTTTTGGGGGATAAATTCAGTTTGCTCTTGAGCTTGAATCTTTCAACAACAGAGTGCAATTTTTATTTCCAAAAGAATTCCTCAAGTACTAGTTTGTTTCATCTTCTCTTTTTTTTTTTGTCTTACTTGTATTTTACTTCCTCCATCCTAAAAAAACAACTTTTGGAATTTAAACCTAACCAGAGGTTGGTTTTCTATGGGATGGATGGTGTATGTTCTATATAAACCGAATAAGTTGAGCCTTGACGCAAATGAGTGTAAAGTTTTTGAAGTGTCAAATCATGCACCAGCTGCTCGCTTAGCGACTTATTTTCAAATTGATATTTTTGCTAGAATGAGAACTTGCTCGTTATTTACAAGCATTAATTAAGTTGTTATTTTCCTACCGATAATTCTGTTTTCTTCACCTTGAACATTAATTTTAATGAGGTTTTGTTGTCTTTTTAAATCATTAATTTTATCACTGTCTGATACTTCAGTTAGGTGTAAATAGGGATCTCATATATTTAACGCAGTTCACCTTCATTTGCTGCATCGTACTAGAGCTTAAAAAATGTTTGAGGTGGTACTACACTTCTTAGCGTTGGATAGGTATATTTTCTACACAGACTAACGTATTCAGCACCTCGTGGTGCTTCTAAGGAATATAGGAATCTCTGTGTTATTATCGAACAGATCATATACATACAAGGTCTCATGTATAATCATTTAAAGAATTTCCAAGAGCAAAGAGACTAGGATGAGCTTGTCATTTGTAAAAGTGTAAGATTAGGCAAAGTACTGTCAAGAGTTAAGAGGGGACTCAGTTGGATATAGCGTAAGAAAGAAGAGCCTAAAAGAGACAGATTGACCTATGAGGAATCGTTTTTGCATTGAATTATAGAGAAACAACATTGGGCTAGTACATTAGTACGGTATAATCACAGTTAAGGTTTCACAGCGGGGAAAATAAAACAGTAACCCCACAGACCGACAATATACTGATACAAGTTTGGAATGAATGCATTTCACGAGACCGTTTAATTATAAAAAAAAATGCATTAATCAGGGATTACTAGAAAATGTTGATACTCACCTTTTAGTACTGACAAGATTGATTATAAACAATTAGGTCATTACAAATGTAGCAACACATGAGTTACTCAATGACTATTATTAATTTACTGCCAATTGTCAAGTCACTGGCAACTACCTCCAGTCTTTAAGTACAATGATTGCAGAATCATATGTTGACCAACATTGCTGTAACTATAAACATCTCCAGGAAACAAAAAAGTAAAGTTCTTTGTACTTAGGTCGTATAATTTTTCATTGATTTTTTTTACTCTGCAGGCTTAATCTTATTGAGAACGAAGCAAGACACAGACAGAATAACTTGGCCACAGGTTCAGTTAAAACAATGAGCAGCAAGATAGTGCTCAAGTTAAAGGATTTTACCAGAATCTGGATAAGCCGCGAAGAGAGTATGCTAGACCCTGGAGGCAATGTTGTGCTGATGTGGAACCGTGTCTTCCTCGTCTCATGCGTTGCTTCTCACTTCATTGATCCTCTCTTCTTCTTCCTGCCAATTGTTGAGCGCAGAGACCGCCAGTTGTGTATGACAATGGACCATCATCTCGCCATTATACTCACTTGTCTACGGTCTTTTCTTGACATATTCTTCATAGCTCATATTGCTATAAGTTTCTCCACTGCACATGTTGATCCAAGCTCCAAAGTGCTTGGCAGGGGTGAGCTTGTCACAGATCCTAAAAAGATTGCAAATAGATACATCAGAACAAACTTCTTCATTGACCTAGTAGCTGCATTGCCAGTTCCACAAGTATGTCTCTTTCATTTGAAAGTTGGAAATAGTACAGCAGTAATCAGAAAAAGGTGTGATATTTTTTGTGCTGGTAAATTATTTCTTTCTATGTGCAGGTTCTTGTTTGGATAGCCATGCCATCTATCAGCTTCAAGCATATCAATGCCCCTTTCTTTCTTATAATATTGGTCCAATCTGCCATCAGATTATACATCGTAATTCTTCTCAGCCTTAGTATCATGGAGATGGTGGGTTTCATCGCAAAAAATGGGTGGGAAGGAGCTATCTACAGTCTAGTTCTTTATTTGGTGGCAAGTCACGTAAGTGTTAGTTATTTCGCCTGGATTACAAAAACAACTGTCATATAATGATTTTATAAGTACATAAATAACGTTGAGCATATTTGCAGCAGATATTGCTGCAAACAGATAAAATGACAATTTGGTTAGGATCATGGCCCATTTCAAAACATAAATTTTAGCCCCATACAACCTGGCTAGAATTAATGTCGTCAATATTTCACTAGGCATTTTTAAGTCAAGACACTTCATCAAATAAACGATTGGAAAATATGCCAAACATAAATCATCCTATAGAAAAAAAGTTGCAACTTATCTCATTAAACCATTACTTGTGCCATGTTTCCACCAGGTGGTTGGAGCAATATTCTATCTAACTGCAGTGGATCGACAAAAGACATGCTGGGAAACACAGTGCTCTATTGAGGACAGAATGGCACACAAAGGACTGTGTGATTTACACTTCCTTGACTGCAAATATGCCACATCAAGTAACAGTCAAAGTTGGGCAAATAGCACAAATGTGTTCACACATTGTAACGCCAACAGCAATAGTGTCAGTATCAACTATGGCATATTCATTCAAGCAATACAAAATGGAGTGACCACAGCTTCATTCTCTGAGAAATATTTCTACTCCCTGTGGTGGGGACTTCAACAGTTGACGTTCGTATTTCGATACTTACTGAATGCATTTTCAATTTTTCAAGCTCCAAAAAGGCATTACACCCAGAAAGCAATTATTATCTAGCATCAACCTCATAATGACCTGTTCTTACAAATTCTTTCATGCTGCTTGCAATATTTGTAGCAGACTTATCATGGTTTGAGATTACTGAAATGTTATTTTGTATATATTTTTGGTGACAGCACGTATGGCAATCCTTTGGTGACTAGTTCCTTCATTGGTGAAAACCTATTTGCAATAGGGTTAACCCTTCTCAGCATTGGTTTGTTTGCACAACTAATAGGCAACATGCAGGTAATTTATCTTGTAAAACACTTTCAGTAACACTTTATATACTTATGTAGTACACAAAATAAGAAAAAGAAATGCTTCACAGATACACATGAGATCTCTTTCTAAAAATACTGAAGATTGGAGAATGTGGCAAACAGAAATGGAAGATTGGATGATAGATCATCAAATACCTGATGAGCTGCGATACCGCATCAGTCAATTCTTCAAATACAAGTGGTTTGCTACGCAGGGAGTTGAAGAGGATTCAATCTTGAGACAACTACCAGCAGATCTTCATCGAGATATAAAACGGTACCTGTGCCTTGATCTTGTCGAACGTGTACGTGAGTCCTGTTCCTGCAAATATCTTCTGCAATCACAAGCATCACCTTTACTCATCCTTACTCTTCATGTTTAAGGACAAAAATGAACAAAAACTAATGATAGACAGTAAACATATATCCTAAAATAATGATCAGCTAAAGTATGCTCCCTTCAATTTTAATTTCAGGTGCCATTTTTTTCTGCAATGGACCATCAACTACTCGATGCCATCTGTGAACGCATGACCTACTTCCTTCGCACTGAAGGCACCTACATAACCCGTGAGGGAGACCCTGTCAAGGTGATGCTCTTCATTATTCGTGGCAAGCTAGAGAGCTCCACAACAGATGGTGGCAGAACTGGCTTCTTCAACTCCATCATCCTAAAACCAGGTGATTTTTGTGGTGAGGAGTTGCTTACATGGGCATTGCTTCCCAGCTCTAGAGACAGCTATCCATCATCAACAAGAACTGTTAAAACAATTGCCGAATTGGAAGCATTCTCCCTCCAAGCCGATGACATTAAGTGCGTAGCCAGCACATTCAGGATGATGCATTCCAAGCACCTGCAGCACACATTCAGGTTACACTCATACCAGTGGAGAACATGGGCCGCTCGCTTTATCCAATCAGCATGGCGAAGGCGCCAGAATCGACAAAAAATGGCAGAAGTAGGTCTAAGCAACAGGTGGAAGTCATTCTTCTCATTGGTCAATGACTTCAATGACACGAGATGTGAGGACATTAATGGTTCTTCTAGCACTGTATCACACAGAGAAACAGTTACTGTCTCAAAAATAGCATCAATATTCAAAAAAGCACAGAAGGAGCGACCTGAAGAACCTGATTTCTCTGAAGATCATCATCCAGAGTAACACAAACTGCATTCAATATAATCAAATGATGCAAATAGTAACGTACTAATTATACAAGTGGTGATCGTTTCTGTATGATAATTATAGTTCCTGGATGTTTACTCTCATTCGCCAATAACTGTTCACTTAGTTATCTTAGTGCTCACTTAAATTATTAAATACTGTATCGCAGAAAAGGCTACCAAATGTGGGGAGGGTCACGTCCACAAGTAAGCATATGCCAGCTATATTAGAGTTTGCAATAGCCTCATATGTAAAACAAAAATAACTGCTTCTCATCGTCTCAACATGTATTAAGTACTCAGCCAATTCTACTATAGCTGATGAGGTCTGAGCAATATGGTAGAAAGTTCATATTCTGAGGTAAATAATTCTAATATATTTATGTACATAAGGATGTATGGTTTCTGCTCCTCAAGTAAACATACAAGTGATATGCACGATAGAAGGAAAACGGGCATAAAATTGAACAGTCTTAAATGCTACCACATGACCCAATTATAATACAACAGAACATTTGGTACAAGTTGAAAAGAATGATCAGTGTCATTAATCATTGGTCAAAACGGTTGACATCATAGAACTCAATGTTCTTATATTTCTGTGAAATTATTTCTGCCTGAACTTTCCGAGCTGTGTCTGTTGCACATCCAACAAGGATAAGCACTGATGTACCAGCAAATCCCCGAAATGCCGTTAAGTGAGTGATTTGTTCAACCACAGATGGTCCAGCAGCTAAAACAGCAAGGAAGGCAGATCCTAGGACAGATATATTACTAAGAACCTGCAATGAGATAATTTAATTTCAGTGCACAATATAGAAGCTAATGGTTTGCAGTACTTGATATACTTTAGTTGTGATTGGATTTCTTATTGAATTTGAGATTTTTATGTTCAATTTCTCCAAAATGATACGCAGCAAGAAAGTAAAAGGTGCCCCTCACATGCATAACATATCAAATGTAACTGTATGTCCCACTGTCTTGCGCAGCAATCAGTTCTGGCAAAAAAGTTACTGACTGTGATCTTCAAAAAGATAGAAGTAGTAAGGATGCCCGCTAACAGAGGGAAATGTTGTCCAGTCCAAGGGATGGCATATTTACATCATACAGTTTATGAATCACATAACCAACATAGGAATATCTATGATTTATATAAATCCAGAAGGATGAAAGTCTTGACTATAAATTGCATCCTAAATTCTCTTGTATGTGGTTCTGAACCAACTGAATGTAGCAAATGACCTTACCACCACCAAAGACTAGCATTTGGCCATACCACAAGATACTTATAAATAGGATCTAGGATATTTTCTGATGATATGAGCCATGAATGAGTTTAACCAGTCTGGTTGGCATAAGTTGTGCAATTACTACAACTCCAAATTTCCTATGATAAAGAAAACAGAATATCTTCATGAACAGGTGTGCCTCACATGAATCTAACACTGCAGAGGAGACAACAGACTGTTTAGTGGTTACTGACTTCTTTAGAGGATTGCAACCTGAGTTTTGGAGTTCTTTAATACATCATGTCACTACGAAAACAGTTTCCATTGATAACTACACAAAGATAAGGACCATTGCCAATTTCTGTAACAGACAACCATTGCACCGAATTAACCAAGCAGATGGACAAGAATGAGCTGATGAGCAGGAACATATACATTATGCACATAAACTAAAAATTCGGATGCGGTGAAAGAACAATATTTATTCTAATGGAAGAACAATAACTCACTGTTTTTATGAAGGCAGCTGTACTTTTCCCTGGCCGTACAAGCGGTATTGAAGCACCTTGCCGCTTCAATTGCTCACTAAGATCATCAGGATCCAATTGAAGGAAGGTGTAATAGTAATTGAAAAAGGCTATAAGCAGTACATTAGTTGGAATATACAAAGCACCTGCAGCATGAAGTTAACAGAAAGTGATTTACATGCAAACAAAATGTCTATTGCATTGCCATCTCCCATATAAAGACAACAAATTTCAAAAGAATTATAGAAACTCCTTGTTTACCTCCTGGATTTAGGGATATGGCAGCCTTTTTAAGAAACTCTAAGCCAGTAAATCGTGCCAAAGTACCAGGCAAAGCCAAAGAAGATGTAGAAAATATTATAGGCATGACACCAGAACTATTGACCTGCTCATAATGGTAGCATAGTAAGTCATAAGCAATATTTCCTTTGGTAATTTGTAAGGTAGGACATAAAAAATCAAATAAAATGGAAATTAGAACAATTATGACTCCCAATGATGGAGAGAGGTTAAGAAAAAAAATATTAGAAGCTTGATCTTATTTCATTTGCTAAAAAATAACAGAATAATTGTGTGCTTGGTCCTACAGGCTCCAACTCTTGTTAGATCAAAGTTATTTAGATTGTTAAGTCAGAACATATGGGTGATATCCTCTGGCTTTAATTCGTCCATACACCCTCTACAAAGTTATTTAGGGCCTGTTTGGAGAGCTTAAAATTCTGAGAAGCAACTGGCTGGTAGGCAGCTTCTGAGAATCTGGAAAAGCTGAGTTTCCCAGCTTCTAGCTTCTAGTTCATTTTCTAGATTCTACAACTACAGCTTCTCAGAATCTAGACCAAAAGCTGGACTGTTTGGGGGAGCGTCTGATTCTAGGAGAAGCTGCAACAGCTAGAAGCTCCCCCAAACATGCCCTTAGATTGTTAAGTCAGACACCCAAAAGTGCCAATGGAACGGTTTAAAGTAATAAACAAAGAAAAATAGAAAGTGAACCAAAAAGGTGAATTGAGTGTCATTCAAATGAACGGTTAGAAGAGTACAGACAACATATAATCAAGAATAACAACTAGGAGTCTGCATACCAACTTTCAGAATTATCCCTTATTTTGCACGAAACCACAACTATCAAATGAAGATAGGTCATTCTTCCAACATGTGGTAAGTCACAATGCAAATGTAATACTATCAATAAATTTGGAGAAAGTTCTGAATTGTAAGTATTCAAATGAGAAGCATCCAGAGTATCAACTAAAAGCTGAAGCTCAAACTCAACCCTTGCACAAAATATATGGAAATATAGACATTAAATAGAATTAAATGGAAGCACAGCAAACCTTAAATGGTAGATATGCAGATCGTTGGAGCCCTCCACTCCGACTACTGTATCGAGAAGCATAATTTAGCGGAATTTTCCTCTCGGCTTCCTGAAACCACCCAAGTGATCTCAAATAAGCAATGAGCAATTTGAGAGGAATTCCATATGTATCTTGACAAATTAAAACCTGCTTACTTGGACATAAACAATCCCAAGAACTAAGAAAAGGAACGATAATATGATTGTCAGAAGCCCAACATAATTCCCATCTTGAAATGCCTGTGCAACTGTCCTTCCAAACGATGCAGGTAAATACGATATTATACTTGTAAATATAAGAAGAGATGTTCCATTTCCGAGTTTTAAATCAGATATTCTTTCGCCAATGAAAGTTGTAAACACCGATCCAAGCGTCAGTAGTGTCACAGATGTGAGGACCCATTCTGTGCTGAAGTCATTAACATAAGGACGAAGAAAAAGAACTTGCCCAATAGCCTAGCAAGAAGTAAACAAATTAAAGAAACCAGCCAGGAAGGTACTAGAACATTCCGAATTTTCAATCAAATTAAGGAATATTTTGTAACTAATAACCACAAAATACTATGAAGTACTAGGAGTATAGTACAACCAGGCAAAGCAGAACAGAGTTTTTCCATAGTTAACTTAACAGCACAAACTTAATTGGGTAAAACAAAAGGTTGATTTTTATTTTATGTGCTTCAACAGCATATTTACTTTGCCAATTAGCATGTGGAAATAAGTTCCAGAGTATTTGTGATATGTTAAGCATTTGTCCTCTACGCCAGAGCTAGGTCATTGCTGTATAAAAAATATAGTTTCTCAAAAAACTTTAACTTCTCAAAGCACCCAGCATTCCTAAAATCTGGAAGATTCACAGTCATATTTTGTGACATGTTCAATACAAGTCAAAAAGGTTAAAGGTATATTATCAAGTAAAGGTCAGTTGGTATATAATGTAACGACTAGCGACATAATATTCTAGAGCTTCATATAGATATGTTTGCTCAAGTACTCCGAAATCTAGACGAGACTAACTGTACCCCCTTGGCACCCTGGAAACCGACATCCCACGTCTTCCAATTTTCAATCAATCATGTTGACAAATAAATATGATAAGTGCTCCAAGAATCTAACCTGGACAATTGCAAAACCAACAGATGCGTATCTTGTATACTGAAGAACCTTCTTTCTTCCTGCCTCTCCTTCTTTTTTCTGAAGATCTTGCAATTTGGGATAAAGTTGTGCAAGAAGCTGAAACACAATCTGTGCATTGATAAATGGAACAATGCCAAGGGAGCATATTCCAAGTCGGCCAATACCTCCACCAGAAAAAGAATCCAAAGTGCCTAGTAGACTGTTCTGGTCAAGATTACCAGCGAAAGCATCCCGGTTCACTCCACCCAGAGGTATATAAATACCAAGTCGAGACAAGGCCAAATAACCAAGGAGCTTCAAGAACTTCCCAGGTAGAGGACCCTTGAAGAAGTCACCAATGTCAATGGAACTATCTTCAATTGCAGCTGCTCAAAAGGGAACTACTTGGGTTAAGACACATTTTAAATAGGAATTCTAGTTGGTTAAACTTATTAGGCTGCGTTCAGGAGTGAGGGTTGGGAACCTCACTCCCACGCACGGAAAACGGAGCAGCGATTAACGGATGATTAATTAAGTATTTGCTAAAAAAATTTTCAAAAATGGATTAATATAATTTTTTTAAGCAACTTTTGTATAGAATTTTTTTGCAAAAAACACACCGTTTAATAGTTTGAAAAGCGTGCGCGCGGAAAACGAGGAAGGGAGGTTGGGAAAGGGAGGGAACGAACTGAGCCTTAAAGTGGATTCAAGCTGCAGATACATGAACAACATAGGTCAATGCTCGTAAGTAATTGAACAGTAACAGCCTATGAGGCATGCATGGGTAAAATAAGTTTTTGCACTGATAGAAAAATATGAACATAACTTGAGTTAATTTTACAAACAACATGAAAAGTTAGAGTAGTAGTTCCACATATTTATAACAAGCAAGATCCTGCTGATAACATTATGTCAAAACCATGTGTAATCAAGAGGTTTCCTTTCACGCATACTGAAGTCTCTAGGATTTACCATTACCAGATTACATCTGTGTTAAAAAAAATCTAAGTACTACGTAAATTACATGGTAGCTCTCTCAGAACTTCATCATATTACTTAGATGGAAAATTTTCAATAATTTCTTCACTAACAATTTACTAACATAACATCGTCTTCAGCTCAAACTACGCATTTATCCTAATAAGTAATAACACGCTCCTACAATGATGTAGAATGGTACTGCATAGGTAAATTAGTACAGATATTCCAAAAGCATTTAACAACAAATTCTCAAAGTTACACGCACAAAAAATAGGAAGGGGTTAACTTGGCAACCTGCTGCTCCTCGTCCATAGGACTTCTCCTTCCTGCCGCCGCTCGAGCTCCCGAACACCGGCGACAGTACTCCGAAGAAGTTCGACAGCGGGGACTGCGTGTCATTCCTCGAAGGCCCATCGTTGTACAGCCCTAGGGGATCAAAGCCAGGGCCAGCCGTCTCCAACGCGCACCTGCGAAGCGGATAAGCAAAAAAAAGATCGAAATGAAGCGGAGCTCCTCCGCCAATGCGGGATGAAGCGCGTACGGCGCAATTTTACTCTCGAGAAGTGATGCTGGTATGCTACCTGGGGGAGCAGGGCAGGGAGGCTCCCCTCCTCCTCCTCGCCGCCGACGCCGACGCCGACGCGGCGCGGCGCCCACGGAAGCGGAGGGAGGCGGGAGCTCCGGAGACGGGGGACGCGGAGGAGGGTGCGCGTGGAGGAGGAGGAGGGGGAGCGCGCGCGCGGGTGGGGAGCCAGCATTGCTGCGGGGTGGCCATGGCCGCCATGGGTGGAGGGAGACGGACGAGTGGATTTGGGAGGCGATAAGCGAGGTGAAATGAGGAGGTGGCAGCGGCGCAGAGGATGGGCCCTGGGCTCTGGGCCCTGGGCCTCAGCCGGGCTCGTGGTCGTGGGCCGTAATTAGCTTAGGCTTAGCCGCTAAAGCACATCTCTGTTAGGAAAAAGTACATCGAAGGTCCCTCAACTTGTCCTCGAGTTACAAAATCGTCCCTAAACTACAAAACCAGATACCCGGCGTCCCTTAACTAATCAAAACCGGTCACAATAGGTTCTTTAATGGTTTTGACTCCGGTTTTAACCTACGTGGCAGTTGAGTCAGCGTGGAACCCACATGGGGCCCACGTGTCAGTATGCCACGTCAACTCTTTTTCCCCTCTTCTCATCCTTCCTCAGATGGGACCCGCTTGTCAGGTGTCTCTTCTACCTCCTTCCCTGCGCCAACACAGAGAAGAGAGGTGTCTCTTCCTCAGAAGGACGGCGAGGCTCCAGCGGCTCGGCAGCAGCGGCCGGCCGGCAATGGGGAGGAGGTCGTCGGGGCGAGGAGGTCCACCTTTCTCCACCAGCCGCCGGCGGCGGTAGAGGAGCTTCGCCGGAGATCAAGCGGAGCCGCAGAGGCACAGCGGGCTGCTCCTCTCCCCGCCCCGTGTCGCCTCTTCCTCCTCGTCGGGCCACCGCCGCCACCGCCACCAGATCGTCGATCCCGTGCCTCTCCTTCCCGGCCACCAAGAGACCCACGCGCCCGGAGCAGGTGGATTCGGGGCCGCATCGAGGTAGAGGTGGCGGGTGGCGTCGCCTCCGAGCTCACCGATTTGCGCCTCCATCCTCTGGTCTCACCGCCCCGCTTCTACTTCTACCCCCATTTTCCTTGTTGCTCGTTGGAATCAGCTGCTTAGATTCGATCCTTGCTTTCTTTTTCCTTTTTTTTTTCATTTCCTAACCAGTTGCTTGCAGAGTAGAGTATAGTAACTTGTTAGAATCAATTGGTGTATGATTTGCTCAGAGTAAATGGTATGCGTAGCGTAGCGCTGTCAATTAACAACAATGGATTTATTATGTCATGCGAATTGTACTGTGATTTCATTTCGTTTTACCTGAAATTAGTATCACCGCCTATTCTATTTCTACTTCCTCCGTTTCACGATTTAAGTCATTATAGCATTTCTCACATTCATATTAATGTTAATGAATCTAAATAGATATATATGTCTAGATTCATTAACACCAATATGAATGTGGAAAATGCTAGAATGACTTACGTTATGAAACGGAGGGAGTATATCACAACCGGTATGGATACTCGGCAGTGTCACTGATGCCTGTCCATCTACTGCTAATTACCATGACAGAATATCACAACCGGCGAGCAGGCGGCGACGCAGGGGACGGAGCCGAGGCGGAGGTAAAGGAGCGGGCCGTGGCACGCGGCGAGGCGGTGGAGCGCCTGGTGCGGCAGCGGCGTGAGCAGGTGGAGGTGGCCCAGGATGGGCAGCCCGAACGGGCTCGGCGGGAGGCGCAGGCCTGGTCCGGCCGGTCGTCGGATCTCCTCGCCCCGATGACCTCCCTACCGCCGGCCGCTGGAGCCACGTCGTCCTTCGCTACTCTTCCTCTCCTCTCTGTGTTGGCGCACAGGGAGGGAGGTAGAAGAGACACTTGACAAGCGGGCCCCATCTGAGGAAGGGAGAGAAGAGGGGAAAGAGAGATGACGTGGCATCATGACATGCGGGGTCCACATGGGTCCCATGCTGACTCAGCCGCTACGTAGGCCAAAACCGGAGTCAAAACCACCTAAGGACCTGTTGTGGCCGGTTTTGATTAGTTAAGGAATATCGGATATCTGGTTTTGTGGTTGGGGGATGATTTTGTTTCCTCTCTGTTAACGCAGATCGGCCTGTGATTGATTAAGACTTGTTTTGTCGATTTAGGTTTGTGGTTTGGGCTGGGCCAAAATTCACTTCAGTTTTCGTTTTCCCCAACGAGAACACTTGCCATAGTTTCTAAAAGAGAGAGAGAACATTTGCCATGTCGATGGGCCTGTTTAAATTATAACCAAAAATAAACCTTACCAAATTTTGGAAGGATTTCTTCTGTATTTATTAAATTTGGTAACAAACTATATTTTTTTTTGACAACTTTACTTAAAAAATAGTATGGTTGAAAATTGCATTAATTTGAACAGCCCCGATGTTGACAAGAGATCGATCTCATCTACGATCTTTTGTTAATTTGATGTCAGAAATCATTTAGCCATCTCCAGATAGAAATTGAGATATCCTAATGTAAGACGAAGAAGTCTAACATGGGACAAAAACAACACATAAATTAAATTGATCAATGGGTATGTGAATATGAGATGTATTTTTTTTTCAATTCGTAGCTCCTTTATAAAACATACGGTCTGCATCATCCAAATTATTTGGCATGAATTTCTGAATAAATGTCATTTTCATAAGAAAAGAACAACACAAATAAACAAATTTCATGAAAAATTCTGATACGCCACAAAGTTGGAGAGCATACTCAACATCTACCACAAAGTTAAGTGGCATTACAGATTTGCTACAAAGTTCAGCAGAATACCCTCGTTTGCCCCCCACCTTCTTTTTCTACCCTAATCTTCTTTCATTTCCCATCTCTTCTTGGATTCTCGACGAAACGACGACATGCATCCGTGAGTAGAGCACTGGCGAGAGATGGTGGCTGAGTATCGACAAGCTGTTGACGTAGAGCACTAGCAAGCGCCTGCCGCAAGGACGAGCGGCAACGGACTGAACATTGGCGAGCACGCGTGAGCAATCGGCGCAGCGAACGACTGACGGCAAAGCCAGCGGCCGAGCATACACGCACAGTAGATTCACCGATAGGCAAGCAAGCACGAGAGCAAGCGAGCTCTAGTAGCGGCTACGGAGAGCTCGGAGAGGGTAGACAATGGCATTGAGGCAGGTTGACAAGCATCAAAAGCTCAGTATGAGAGCAGTGGCGGTGGCAATGCCGTAGGAGTTGAGGATGATATGGGAGTAGTGGTGGTGGCAATGCCGCAAGAGTTGAGAACGAGAGGGGATAGATAGAAAGAAGATGGAGAAGAAGACGAGAGTAATTCTAGTACTTAAAGGATGATATGGCATTCCCACTCAACTTTATGAATAATCTGCAATAATCGTCAACTTTGTGGTAAAAGTGAGTACGCCACTAAACTTTGTGACATACTAGCGAATTTCGTAATTTCATATAGAACACTCTTCTTATTATCTATAAGGTAATACTCACAAACTTAAAACTTCACCAGCATAAAAAAAAGATCCCAAAAACCAAACTAGTAAATCCCTTGTTCACATATCATAAACCATTTTCAATAATATGCATGTCATCAATATTCACAAACCAAGCTAGCAATCCAATTATCCAAAATTTAATGTAACGCGCGCGTGACATGCAACAACAACTCAATTCAAAGAAATGCAAAGCTCAATGTTGCTGTGACGCGTTAGGCAACCTGAACGACCCGCCAGAGTAGAGAGCCATGTAAACCGGCTGTATCCTTGCCGCCAATACCAAGCTCACCGCCGTCCCCACCGAGCAGGCACCGGCGAGCACCACGAACGCGGCCCTGAAGCATCCTGGGCCAAGGCACACACCACCAGAATGTTGTTGCCTCGCGGCCTCCTCGTCGTATAGTCGACCAGTGAGCTCACCGGAGAAGAGCGCTGCGCCGAGCGGGTTCGCCAGGGACATGAGGTTGTAGAAGAGGCCGAAGTTCTTGAGCCCGAACAGCTCTGAGGTCGTTGGAATCATCACTGAGAATTGCACGCCGTAGCAAAGGCCAACGGTGGCCGTGCAAGCGTAGGCGACGGCTGGGCCGAGAGTATAGGCCAAACAGAGGTAAGCGACGACGAGGACGGTTTGCGTCAACGCCATCCATATTGGCCTAGGAACCAACAATGTCGACCTAACCACAGAACAGAATAACACTTCTTTAAAAAAGAATTGGTAATAAATATTTGGACTGTTCTGATTTTCTCAACTACTTAAAAAAAAAAGACCTTCCATTCCTCTCCCGCACTTCATCCTCTAAAAATACTTCCATCTTATAAAACCGATTTCTTAAAAACCCAACCATAGTATAGAAGACCAATCAACCCACTCTGTCCAAATCCTTTTTACTAAACCGAATAAAAAAACCGTTACAATGCACAGGCCAATAACTCTATAAAAATTTCGGTCTCTTTTCAACAAAATTTTCTAAAAATTAGCTATTTTTTTCCATATAACACACATACCTGACAAATTTCTCTGAAATTGCACCTCCACCAAGGCGGCCAAAGAAGTTACCAAGCGCAAACAGGGACAACAAAACCGTAGTGTCACCAATACCAGCAGCAACACCAATCTGTGCCAGATTGTTCAGCACGGTGACACCCGTTCCAACTCCAATGAAGTATCCAACGAACAGCAGCCAGAAATCAGCCTTGACAAGCGCCTCACTGAACTCGAAGTCCTCCCCTCTCCTCGGCCGCCGCCTCTTCGTCCTCCTCACCACCGCCCCCTTCCCTTCCGCTAGCAGCAAATCCACCTTGTCAGATTCCTCCTCGTCGCCATCGCCGCCGCTGTCGACGACCACATGTGGCGGGATCAGCAATGGCTCCTCCGTTGTTTCTGTACTCCGCCGCCGCGGCGAACTCCTGAACAATGTCATCTTCACCGGGATCGCGAGCGGCGCAAGAAGCAGAAGCACGGTGACGATGAAAAGCGTGTAGCTGGTTGCATCGGAGAGTTTGATGGCGTTGCCGAGGACGGTGGTTGTCACGAGGTAGACGGCGAGGACGACGCTCACGGCTTGGGTGAAGGCGAAATGGCCGTCTTCCTCGGTGTCGGCGTCGGTTGTGGCGGCGTCGAGCGTCGCCGGCGTGCAGGGCCTGACGAAGTACATGGTGGCGAGGCATATGGTGGGGAGGCCGGTGGCGAGGAGGAGGAGGAGGCTCGTCGGCGAGCGGTGGAGCACGCCGGAGAAGACCTGGGTGAAGAGGGCGGCGCTGACGCCGATGTAGCCCTTGAGGAGGCCGGCGACGACGCCGCGGCGGAGCGGGAAGTTGCGCATGTTGGTCACCAGCACGGCTGTCAGGAACCACGCGTTGCTGTTTGTTGCCATTGCTAGCACAATCCATAGCTGTTATGTGATGTCATCAATAGCATCGGAATTAATACAACCTTTGTTGCACTTAATTGAGATTTTGTTAAGGTAAAAGATTTGATCATAGAAAAATTGATGATTTACTCTTTATATCATTAAATTAAATTAGTTTCATTAAATCTAATATATTGACTATAGTTTGATAGTATATTTGTTTCCTACATTTCTTTATAAATTTAATCATACTCAAATAATTTTTTTTAAAAAAATAAAACATCTTATAATATAAAACGGAGAATTATTTTTAATAGTTAAAAATGGTATGGCTAGATTTGCTAAAATAGTTTCGTTTGTACTTATATAGTCTTATTTTTATAAACTTGCTATAGAAAATAAGAGTGATTAATATTTCTCGAAAAATCATTTAAAGAAACTATTTCATGTAGTTTAACCTGATGGAGTTGGAATCAGGGTCTGAAATTTCGGTCATATCACCATCCTCGATATGATATTATTTCGGCCAAAATTTTTAATTTTTCATGAATTTTGGTAATATTTGTTACTAAATTTTGTTTAAAATTTTGGACCAAAGTTTTGAAAATATCGCCATATCAGCATCCCAATACAAGTTTTGAAAATACCAAAGATTGAATTCTGGTTGGAATCAGATGAGTGCTTACCAAACAGTACGGCATGGCGACGACGGCGCCACTGACGGCGAGCCAGAGCGCGCCGTAGCCGACGAAGCAGAAGGCCGCGCCGACGAGCAGCACCACCCAGGGCGGGAAGCTGTTGCAGAGCACGCCGGCGACGACGCCGAAGTTCTCGCCGACGTCCTTGGCGACGCCCAGCACGGCGAGCTGCTGCTGCGTGTACCCCAGCGCCGCCTTGATCGCCGGCGAGTAGAGCGGGAACGTGTACGCGTTCCCCGCCGCCATCTGCACCCACACCGCCGCCGCTAGCCCCACCCACGGCGGCCGCGTCCCGGCCTTCAGCCTCACGCCGCCGCCGCCGCTCGCCATGGGTCACGGTCTTTCTCTGTTTCGATCTCTAGCTGATCATGCGATTGTTGTGTTTGGTTTCGCCGCCATTCTTCTGAATGTTCTTGAGCTTTAAATAGGCAGATGCAGCATGTCGATTTTTTTTTCATTTCTTGACATCGTCTTGAGTTTTTAATCCATTTTGACCAAAATTGTTTGGGAGATATGAATTTTGTTCATTTGGATTTAGTAGCTGCATGCCAGATGCATCTTTTTTGTTGTTAAAGTTATCTTTTTTATTTGGGGATTATGATAATGTTGACCGATATATGTTATATGGTGCGTATTCTAGTTTTCCAAATTCAACCAATAATATACTGCACATGCATGCTCTGGTGGATGCCTCAGCTATACAGATTAACATACACAGGGTTATGTTTTTTCTTTGACATCAGGTAGTGTTATGTTGTCCACATATACCATGTTCTTTGATCTAAAAAGATAAAAAATTTCACCTTAGTTTTCCTCCACAGCTGGTCCATTTTTATTACTAGTGAGCGTGCACGTGCAAGGCACGTCACGGATAGACATATATAAAAGTTTTTGTTATGTAGATCGTGCACAAAAGTCATGTTAAGCATTAGGAGTGCCAATTGGTGTTGCAAATCCCTTTTTATTTGCCTAATATTTTGTGTGTTCATTTGCCTCTTCAATGGCATTTTTAATGTCATGGACACTCCTATGGAAGAATCATTATTATCCGTCGCTATTTTAAATTTAGTACATGTACAGATTGGCTACATCCAATCCAGATAGATATATTTATGTATGGATTAACATACATTCTTGTTGTTGATTTTAAGTATACATGCTAGTTCCCAATGTATACACATTCAAGAAAACGTTGTGGTAGGCGTATTATCTATCTAAAGATTCAAACAAATAAAAAGAATATCGGCATTTATAGATAGACCACACAGGGTTTGTATATCAGGATAGCTTCAGGTGCTTGTTGGTTGCTTGAATGTCAATTGACAAAACAGACAAGTACAAATAATTCAGAATTGATGGTTCACCATGCAAGCTCGAAAAATACATAAGTTAGCAAGAAACAGTTTAACATTTAATTATGGGATGCCATTTAAAGAAGAAATGTTTGGGCTGCAAATTTTCAGCTATGCAACCTTGTGAAATATATAAAAGAAATATTATCAGAGAAAAGATAATACGATTGCGAGACTTTCCAAATAATTATATTAGCATAGGAAAGATAAATGGTCCAGGAAAAAAAGGTGTGATAATTTGGAAAAATAAACATATTTATCGGTAGTTCCCTAAAAGTGAAAACTATTCCCTATATCAGAAGTGCCAGGTATAGTATACAAAACCGTGGCTTTATATTACCTTGATCCCTTCCAGTGAATAACTAAAGTACCTTGGATATTATACAACATGCTTTAAGTGGCTTTTTTTATGATTCTTTATGGAAATTCAAGCTTTGATTTTCATAACAAGCTCAATACTGTAGCCCCAGAAGTGGAGAGAATCTATATAGATCATTGAACACACATTTTTCTCAGACGATCCCATATCCAAGAGGTAGTTGATTCAATAAACATTCAAATATTGTCAAACACCTCCTGGGGCTAGATTGATCTCATAGTTTACAATGATGAAATAAGAAATAACATAAGTTTTTATTCATGTACTTTTATCAGATTCAAATTTCACAAAATAAAATTAAAGCCATCCAAAAGCTAATACTGGAGCAATGCCTGACTTAGACCGCCAACAGAAAAACGGTCCAGAGCATGGGAGAGGAATATTCAATGCCTTAACCCCATGCTATTCCTAGCATTGAGTCCTTCGAACAAAGCTGTTTTGCTCCTGCTGCCTCGATTCAAAATCATGTAGACAAAATGCAGAGTATTAATTACAAAATGATATCAGCAGCAGTTACATAGTTTAGCATAGGATCTAATAAAATAAAATGTTTGACACTTTGGATAAGCAAAAGAAATCATGACATGTCTTCCTAGGTAGTGATAAACAGCAAAGCCAAAATACTCATTTAACTATTTCCTGAGAAACAACAAAATTGGCAAGTTCTAAAAGACAAGAGAAAAAAAAATCCAAAAATGAATACCAAAATATACCAGTGGAGACGTACTTAAATTGTTTATCTGGAAGGTTTAGAGGACAGAATGGCCATGACCGGGGTGTGGGCCGGACGCGATCACGATGCGGAAGGGATCTCAATATAGATAACTATGCTCACCTGAACAATGCATGTTCAGGACATCATATCAAGCAGAAGAGAGTCAACTTAGGCATGCTACTTCTCATAATTTCATAGCTTCCCTGTAAAGAAACAAACAGAACAATTAAATTTTACATGAACCAATAAAAGGTCAACTGTATTGTGTAGAAGAAATTCTTCTAAGTTTAATATATACATAACACCGAAGGAAGCAGCACATGCATAAAAGTGCTGGTATTTATCTATTAAAAATGCTTGTGAATCAGGGGAGTTCAGGGGAAATTTAGTGCACTCCGCACACATGTAAGAATTGTTCATCTAGTATAGAAACTTGCAGCTAACAATGAATTCATATGGAACGGCAAAAACTCAAATTATTTTGAGGTGTACATCGAATGCAGAGCTTTCTTTCGGCCAATTACTTTCTTCTTATTTCACTATTCTCTCAGACCATTTGTGGCAACTTTCGAGCAGATTTTGTTCAGAATCATCAAATATTCGAGAAGAAATTCAACTTTGCAAGCAATTAACTTCTGATGATAAATTGAAGAGAAAGGGGAGATGATTTAAAGGATTCACTCAGATTGGCCATAGAAATTATGTAGAAACCTGTAGTGAGTAATAGATTGGATTTAAATATATCTTTGTGAGGTATTTAACTTCTAATGATGAATTGAAGAGAATGGCGGTGATTTAAAGATTTCACTCGGTGAAGGTTGGTCTTGCAAAATTATGAGATAGGCCTGCAATAAGCAAGAGAACATTTATTTGGGAAGAAATTCAACTTTGTAAGTATTTAACTTCTAATGACGAATTGAAGAGAAAATGGTGGTGTGCTTCACTGAGACGGGCCATAAAAAAATTACTCCTATTCAGAGACCTACAGAGAGCAAGAATATTATTTTGGAAGAAAGTAGCCTAAGTACAGAAAACATGAATTAAAGATTGAGTGCATAGGGATAAAGCCTGTCTTGAGCTCGTAGACCGAGGCAGGTTTGGGTTGCAAATTCCATCTTTGTTATGTGCTATCTGCAAGAACTAAGAATTACTGACGAAAAACATGGAAAATTTGATTAAGGGGAATTGTTGATCACACAAAAAGAACTGCCAGCGGCCTGTATGTATGATTCCAATTCATGCAGCAAATAGGACTCACCATGAGATGCAACTCCAACAATTCTGAAGAACAACCAACGGCCCAAATCAGACTTTTCAGGCATAAATCAAATCGCGCGGGGGGGGGGGGGTCAGAATCCAAACAAAGCATTGCTATTCCATCTGACAATCTCTCGTACATCTATCTCGAAACCACTTAGAAATCTGCACATTTTGAGGATCTGACCAAAGGAAATCCAGTGAGGGTTGTCACGGCACCACAAACTTTCGTGTCAGAATAATTTCAAAACCATCATGAACTAATCAAAAGAACCATGAACCATAACAAGCAAACCTCCACCACCCCTATTCATCATGAATCTAACTAATAATCAAAGCAACCATGAACCTGGACCATAATAATCAAACCTCCACCAATTCGGTTCATCTCAACAGGCACTCTCCTTCCTGCATCATCTAGAGGAGCACAAACACATACCACAAGCCAGATCAGCGGTTACAAATAACAATCAACCCAGGGTATCGAATCACCTCGTGTAAGGACTGATAGAAACCGATGATCATCCATCCATCGATTGAAGGTTGTAATCAACCACTCAAATCTGAAATCAATCACCGACCCAAGTGACTAAATCAAACGACCGGACTGTAGACGGGAAACTGACCTCTTCCTTGAGACCTCGACTTGGGAACTTCCAATCAAATCCGCTCCTGCAACAACCGAACACGGCGAAAGGACGACCACAGGGAACAACATATAGAACACAAAAAAAATCAAAACCAACAAAGGATCAGATTGAATTTGAATCGAATCACCGGGGACAAAAAAAAAATCAAACACGTCACAAGCGGGCGGATGCAGGTGAAATTCAGGGCGGCGACGGATCCACGGCTCCGATGGCGACGGTTGCAAGCGGAGTAGGGTACCGGCCGGCGGCGAGGAGTTGAGGAGGCAGCGGGGGGAAGTGCGGCTCAGCGGTGAGGTGAGGCGGGCGGCGCGGCGGCGTGGCTTCGGTGGCGTGGGAGGGCCGTGGAGATGGCGGCGTGGGGGAGGGCGGCGGCGGTGAATTCAGGCGGGCGGAGCAGTGGCGTCTGGCGGCCGGCACGGCGTGGGTTAGGTCCGGCGGGCGTGCGCGTTATTTGTTTTTCGCAGCATTTCCTTTTTTTTTTGGGTGCACGCGGTGCGGTTTCTTTCTTAGGGATGACAGGTGGGTCCCACGCGACAGCGGATCTGAAGGATTGCAGTATAGATTAGTTCCCACATTCCACTATGACTAAGCACTTGCTTGATGATCTATTTTTAAAGTAATTTTGACAAAGTACAGGTATTTTAACCAAACTATTACAAAACCTATAAAACTATTACAAAACTACATATTCCGCACTAAAATTGTTACAAAACTATGGATTTAAAGCTGAGTATCACAAAAACTACAGTTTTAACATTGAAATTATCACAAAACTACTATTTTATAGCTTTACAAAACTACATATTCCGCACAAAAAATCGTTATAAAACTACATATTTCACACTAAAATTGTTACAAAACTATGAATTTAGAGCTGAATATCACAAAAACTACAGTTTTAATATTGAAATTATCACAAAACTACTATTTATAGCTTAAATTCCTAGCACTACTATTATGTTAGCTATAAATGTTTAGTTTTACGATTAATTTGGTGCTAAACTTATAGTTTGTGATAATTTTGTTACTAAAATTATAGTTTTGTGATATTTTTGTTACTAAATCTGTAGTTATGTGATACTTAGTTTTAAATTTGTAGTTTTATGATAATTTTAGTATCAAATCTGTAATTTTGTGATTCAACACCTTATAAATCTTATTATTTTACGTAGTTAAAATATTTGTAGCTTTACAAAATTTACTTTTTTTACTGTAAATTTCATTCTACCTTACCAACGTCAAGGTGCTAGACTGATAGTAGTAGACAAAGGTACCTTAAATTAAAACTACGTTAACTTAAATAAGAGGGACATGGATCCCTGATAAGTGGGACCCACCCTCATGGAACCACACGTCACGAACACACGTCCTTTTGACTTAAGTTAGAGGGAACCTCGTTGACTTGTCATGAACACCTTAGCTTCCTTGTCCTCATCTCTTCAATGTTGACCAAGGGAGGAATCAATGATTGTCCGCCGATGAGGTGGAAGGCCTGGCATAGAGGCTCGCCTCCACTTGCCATCTAGACAGTTGCGTCCTGCTTCCACGCTGTGGCTGCTTGGGGTCGAGCTTAGCACCAATTGGTTCTCCTTGCGTCGTTGTCGAAAGGACCCATCCTCGCCTTGACAAACCTCGACCTCCAACTCTCCATGCCGGCTCACCATGGGAGGAAGATCGACGGGGCGGAGTAGACGATGCCTTATGCACTAGTGGATCTTGCGAGGTCACCACCCTCTCGGTGTTTTCTTCCACACCCCCTTCCCCTATCAAGCTCCACTCCACCTCTTCCTGAGCGGTCGTGGCTGCCCTCCTCTCCTGCTCCCTTCCTGCCGTAGTGGATGTCATAGAGCTAGAATTGGAACCTCTCTCCAACGATGACGTCGATCTGTTCTTTTTTCTGACTGAGCTTGGGAGAGGAGAGGCGTTGATATGGTCAAATGTTCCCCAGTGTTGGCCACGCACACTTGGCATCATGGTCCAGGTACATCATTGCGGCCGCCTAGCTCTGCTTTTTAATTCGTTACTGCCAACAGTGGTGCACTACTTAAAAAACCCTCATAGGTACCTGCTCATAGGTTCTAGTTTTTAAAAAACGGGCACCTATTGACAGTTTCCCACCTCCATGAGAGAGAAAAATATGAAATCGGCACCTTTGAACGACTATTGGTGCCTGTTATAAATTAAAATCGTACCTATAATATATTGTAGGTGCCAGTTCTTTAAAATAGCGGCATCTATTATAGGATCCAGAGAGAGTGGGTTCATATTGCTTGGGTACAGTGTCAGATTTAGAAATTTTTTTTTAGCCTAGGCAAACCTAACGATAGAAAACAAATTAACACGTAAACACAAATACATATAGCATTTTATCATGGATAGAAGTAAAATTGGGGTATTAGCTAATGACTAAGTATGATAATTAGTGCTAATCTAATGGTGCATGTACGCAGCTAGGTTAATGGCTAGGCACCATAGTTAGTTCTAATGCATTGATGCATATGCGGCGGAGCCCGGGCACCTGCCCGTGCTGGCCGGGCCTTGGCTCCGCGACTGCTTGGGTAGTTCTTCATCTTGTGTAGTTCTTCATCTTACTAGTGTTGACCTGTGATGGATAGGGATGAGGATTATTGTTGTTAATCTGTGATCTGCGATGGTTGGGGATGAGGATTGCTGTTGTTGATCTGTGGTCTTTGATGGATGAGGATAGGGATTATTGTGGTTAATATGTGATATTGATGTATGGGATTAGGGGCTGCTTGTAGGAGGACGCTCGAAAGCACCGGCTCAATGAGCCAATGCTTCGAGCCGGCTTCTCTTTCTTTAAAAAAATTTTTGGAGAGAGCACAAAGGTGTTGGTTCTATAACCGTCACCAATGACATTAACCAATGATCTAATGTCATTGGTGTCGGATGTGAAACCGACATGTATGCCAGTTTTGCAACTGGCACCTTTAAGGTGTTATGCAGTAGTGGTGAGGATGGAGTTGCTGACGGTGCTAGAGGTCGGTGTTGCTACTGCGGCGCTAATGTAGGGAAGAGAGAAGAGAGGAGGGAGAGAGTTAAAAGGGCATAGAGAAAAGAAGATGACGTGGTCACTTGCATATGGGTCCCACTAGAAGAGTGAGAGTGTTAACAGTGAAATTTGGTAATCGGCAAAGACGTCATCGGCTTAGAATCATTATCGGCTGCAGCATCTCGGAATCAGCCGATGGGAGTTATCAAGTCGCCAATAGTCGGATTCCTGCTATATTCGGTTAAGGAAATCAATCTACTAAAGGAAGCTTATCCCTAAGTGACCGAGTTTAAAGAGGATGCGGCATGGTAGTTTATCTATTAATTAGGAATAGTTTGTTAGCTTCCTTTGTGTTTAGTGTCCGATAAGGACTTTATGTTTTCCTTTTATCTTTAGGAAAGTTTCTTTCTTGTCCGACAAGGACTTGTATCAACCCATGGGTATAAATATGTACACCCGGGGTCTATGTAATCGATCTTCACGATCAATACAATTCGGCGCATCGCCACCTTTTACCTTTTCTACTTTTGTTTTTACGTTCCGGCGGAACTTGGCACCCGATGCGGGGCTGCATCGTCTTCGATCTCTGGCGAAGGGATAAGTCCAATGTTCTGCCGGCCCAGGCAATTGTCTCATCTACATCGGTGTCGTTAAAGGTTGCATCAATACATTCGACCTCTTGGATTGCTCTGATTTGGATGATATATTTGTCTACCTATTTATCATATGTCTCTGTTAGTCTAGTCTTAGCATATCAATTTAGCACTATCGGCTGCTTCTCGTTTTAGGGTTTCTGCCGGTATCGGCTAAATCGCTTTGCTAGATTAGATTAGCTTAGACATCTACCACCCTGAAAACACAATCAATGGCTTGATTGTCTAGATATTATGTTTCTTTTCATACTTAGTGCTGCATCAGTTAAGTTTGATCTACTAAGTCGTGCTTAGAACCATAATCTCTAGCCTGCTTTTGATTGCCAATAAGGGTTTCATCGGGGTTTCAGCCGGTGAGTTATCTGGACGTTGCATCGACTCATAAGGATTGCATATACATATAGGTTGGATTTAGCCGATGACAACAAAGGTTTCATTGTTTAATCTAATCTTGTAAATTTCATGACATCGGACCTCCAGCCGATTTGTGCTTTAACCTTCGGATCGATGCTTATTTATCATATCATTATCTGCCGATTGGTTTATACTGAACTATATTATTGTTATATTTTATTATCAACAGCCGATTGCCTTTATATCATCATCTACATTGGACATATAGCCGATTGCTTACACCCTATCGCTATCGGCTGGTATCGGCATCGGCTATTATCGGCATCGGCTGGAACTACTCCATCGGCTTATCAGCCGATCGACTGTTTTGATCTACTATTTGCATATCTTGTCAGTTGCAGGATCAAACTGACTGGCACGCCCGCATCTCATCAATATTTGGACCTACATAGGAGCTAAGCAGATCTCCCAGGCCGATGTGTTCGATTTTTTTGTCAACAGAGAGAGAGGATGACACTTGCGTCCAATTGTTTTTTTTTTTCTGAAGTGAACTGAAGAACAGGTTAATGTGCCAAATAGACGCAAAAAGGCTAAAGGGCGATGGATCACTTGGAGCGATCAACTTCCCCTCCTCCACGTGGTTTTCTTTTTTGGCACCGTATTACTTTTCTATTTTAATAAATTTATGCACCTAAAGTTTATACACCTCAAGTTTACACATCTAAAGTTTAGAGATCCAAATATAAGTCAAAAGTTTATATATCAGATTCAAATTTGAATTTGAATTCAAATATTTTTTATATATAGTAGTTCTATGCATTTAAAGTTTATACACCTAAAGTTTATAGACCTAAAGTTTATAAGTCAAAAGTTTATATATCCCTTTCAATTTAAATTTGAATTTAAATATTTTTTACATATAGTATTTCTATACATAATTTTTTCCAACTTTATTTTTTATTTTTTTTAAAATTTATGGTGTAGTAGGAAGAGAATAAGGTGAGGAAGAAGAGAGAGAGGAGCGTATTGGGGGGGGGGGGTGAATAGGGGGTGATCACTCCGAGCGATCATAGGCACACCCCAATATACGCCGACACTAAAACGTAGTCTAAACTGCTAGGGACACAAAATGAACCGGTGAAATAAAACATCTGGTTTGTGGTTCAGGGAGACAAAACAGACTTGCCCATAATTTAGGGACACAAAGCTAATTAGGATATCGGGCCGGCCTAATATCAGCAAAGCGGCTTCCAGCTGCCCCTGGCCAGCCCAGCTTATCCCCGATGACGTCTGCAGCCTGCTAGGTAAAAGCCCAGCATGCCTGCATCGCCTAGAAGTAGGAATAAGTTCACCAGGGGTCCCTAAACTTAACAGCGAGATTTTTTGAGGTCCATTAACCACAAAACCAGAAATCTCCACCCCCTAAACTATAAAAAACCGTGTAAAAAAAAAGGTCCCTAGGCAGTATTGACCTAATTTTTCTACGGTTTCACTGACGTGGCATATGGTGGGACCCACATGTCAGCGTCCTCTCTTCTCCTCTTTTCTTTTTCTTTTTTCTTCTTCTCTTTTCTTTGTCCTATCGTCTCCTCTTCTCTTCTTCCTCCCTCTTCTTTTCTTCCTCCCCGAGCCTAAGAGGCCGGTGGGCGGGTGGGGCAGCGGGCGGAGCAGGCAGGCGGCGACGGGCGAGCACGGAGGGAGACAAGGTCGCCGCCGCCGCCACTCCACTCTACTCCGTCGGTCACTACGTGTCGGAGGGCGGCTATGGACAGCACTAGCCGCTGCTGCCATTTGGCGAGTCGTCGTGCGGTCCCTTCAACATCCTGGATCAGAGGCCTAGGTTCGCCAACCGCCACGGCCGCCTCTATGAGGCCAACACCCGCAGCTTCCTCGACCTCGCCGAGCATGACATTCGCGTCGCCGTTGTCAACATCACCGCGGTGTGTTTGCGTCGTCGTCCACGCGCCTCGCCATGCACCCTCGCCTCACTGCGCATTGGATTGATTGGTATATGATCGCGTGGTTTCGTTGCGTTGTATTGCAGGGATCCATGAACGCGCCATTCTACAACACCCGGTCGGTCAAGGTCGCGTATGTCCTAGATGGCGAGGGGGAGCCCGAGATCGTGTACCCGCACATGTTCCCGCACATGTCGCCCGGTGGCCGCGGCGGTGAGAGCGAGGAGCGCCGCCGCGAGCGCGGCAAGGGCAACTGGCGTGAGGAGGAAGAGGAAGAGGAGGAGCAGAAGGGGTAGGAGGACGAAGAGGAAGAACAAGTCGGCCACACCGGCGGTAGCAGCTAGCCGCGGCGCAGCGCACCTTCTGCCAGCCACTCGCGGGGCGCATCCTCGCCACGGCGGGGACCGGGAACGCGGCCGTGTCTGCCCCTGCCGTTCAGGTCTCCCTGGTGCTCGCTGCGGGCGCCACGCGGAGGTAGGTGCTCCAGATGCTCGGCTGCGGCGGCGACAGCAGGGGTGGCACATATCAGAAGTAGCTTCTACCGCCGGCGCCCCCTCTCCTGCCGCTCCTCTCCCCTGCCGCCGCGCCGTGCGCCGCTACTCTCCGCTGCCGAGCTTGCCATCGCACCGGCCGTCTTTCTCCCCCTCTCCCGCTGTCGCCGCCCTAGCTCTGCTGCCGGTCGCCTCACGCCCGAGTCTGCCATCGCGCCAGCTCGAGAGGAGAGAAGAGAAGAGAAAAATAAAAGAAAGGAGATATGTGGGCCTACACCATTTTCTCTCACTTACATGTGGGCCCCGCATATTTATTTTTTTATTTTTTGCTGACTAGGATGCCACGTCAGCAAAATCAGGTGTAAATACTACCATGGGACCTCCTTTGCATGGTTTGAGTAAGTTAAGGGATTAACATTTCTGGTTTTGTGGTTTAGGGACCTCAAAAAATCTCGCTGTTAAGTTGAGGGAGCTCTGGTGAACTTATTCCCCTAGAAGTACTCCTTCCCAGCCCACTGCTTGGCAGAAAGATGAGTTGTTACGCTACTGTTGCAGGCTGCAACATGAATGTAATGGGCTTTGAATGTTGATTCTGGCCTGTTGGAATTTGTTGTCTTATGTCATTATGCAATTGGTCCATTTGTGGCCTAGTTTTGGGCTGGATATGCACAAAGTTGGGCTCACCATGCGTGCGTCCTCAGCCCAACTGATTTCAGCTCAACTCTACTACTCCGTCGTACTACTCCATACTATTGGGGACAGGCCTTTTGCCTTATAATAAATAAATCATTCAATACAAGTGATTGCTAATTAGAGCGCACACTATTTTTCCTTTTAATAGCACTTCCATATGAAACTTTCAACCAAATTAAATCATACAACTTTTAACTTAGAATTATAAGAAACTTTCAGTTGTGCAAACTTTCATCTTGAATTAGAAAAAAAGTTTAACTCAAAACCTGAAAACTTGTGCGGTGGGAACGCAGCTGCGCTAAGGTTGCAAGAGCAAGTTCCCAACACTCACCTCTCATTTTCCACGCGCACGCTTTTCAAACTGCTAAACGGTGCGTTTTTTATATAAAAAAATTATATACAAAAGTTGTTTAAAAAAATCATATTAATCCTTTTTTTTTAAAAAAATAGCTAATACTTAATTAATCATGTGCTAATGGACCGCTCCGTTTTCTGTGCATGGGAAATAGGTTCCCAATACCCACCTCCGAACACACAGCCTAAATAGCAATTTCGTCCAACATCAAGCACAGATATTGATGAACACTTTAAACTTGCATACAAGATTTGATTTATCCATTGATATGTAGTACAGTATCTGTTACAAAATATCACCATGTTGATCATAACATAATGTGGCAAATTAGCAAGATGTGGCTACTGAATTGACACAACTTAATCTGAATGTAATTAACAACCTGATGCGGCCTGCTTGCCTCTCCTAGCAACAAAGCACTAGCTAATTAAAGCACAAAGAAAAGAAGAGTTCTTTGTAACATGGAGACGCACTCTGTTTTTTTTATCTCTGAACAAAAAATATATCAAAGGGATAAAAATAAGGAGAAGAAGGCTAAAAATGTAATCCTCTGTCGATCCATGGAAGTGTCTTGGCTGGCCGTCGTCGTCTTCGCCTCCGGCCAGCCAGCCGGCGCGCTGTGCACGCATGGCGGCGGCAGCGGCGGCGGCGGTGGCTTTTTTTTCTTTATTGTGGTGGTGGTCGCTAGCTGACCTGCTCGCCGATGAGGTCGAGGCCGACGGCGAGGAAGGTGACGCCCTGGAAGAGGAGGAAGTAGAAGTGCAGCCCCTGCGCCGAGAGCAAGCTGCGCGTGGCGGCGGTGAGGAGGAGGAACGCCAGCGCGAGCTCCTTCTTGAAGATCCGGTTCGGAGCCTTCGCCGCCTTGCTCTTCTTCACCGGCGTCCCCGGCGCCGCCGCCGCCGCCGCCGCCGCCGTGGCGTCCTCCTGCTCCTTGTGCAGCTTGGCCCACTCCTTGAGGCCGCCCTCGGAGACGCCGCGGTGGAGCTTGGCCGGTGGCGGCCGGGCGTCGGCGTCGGCGGCCTCGGCGAGGGCGAGGATGTCGGACTCCGACGAGGTCCTGCCGGCCTTCTTGGTGACGACCCACTCGTAGGAGCTCCCCAGCTGGAAGAGGCCGGAGACCATGGCGTTGAACTTGGTGACGGACATGGTGTTCTCGAAGAGGAGGTAAGGGATGACGAAGGGGAACGACTTGGGCGCCGGCAGGATGTTGAGCACCGACATGATCACCGGCACGTAGCAGATCACCCAGATCGGCAGCTCCGCCTCCGGCACGAACATGGTCAGCGGCAGGATCACGCAGAAGAGCGTGAACGAGTAGAATGGCAGGATCAGCTTCCGCAGCAGGAAGAACAGCATAACCAGGTTCGCCTTCTTCCACGTCGAGATCTGCAAATATCATATAATATAGTGTCAGAGCTGAATTAGCTCGAGATCATCCTCATCTCATTAGCAATGGCGGCGGCCGGCGCGCCGGCGTCGATGAGGTTATTACCTTGGACTTGAAGACGGCCGGGAGGCAGAGACGGAAGAGCTGCATGGGGCCGGAGTGCCACCGGTGCTGCTGCTTCCGGTAAGCCTGGTACGACTCCGGCAGCTCACAGAGGACCTAGAATAATACAAGAATGCAACAAATGGCATCGTTCAATCATAGTAGCCATAGCCAATGTTTTAAATAGCAGGCTAAGATATTTAGTGGTTGGCCTTCTCAAATAACTATAGCGGGCTAAATAAATACAGCTATAGCAATTAAATTTTACATGAGAGTAAATAGCTAAAACACTTTTTAGACGGAGATTTAAAACCCTGATTAAACAACCATGGAGCATGGACATGTGGATGGCTGGATGCATGGTTAACATACATACCTTGACGTCGTTGAGGAAGATGAACTTCCAGCCGTTGAGGTGGGCGCGGACGGCGATGTCCATGTCCTCGACGGTGGTCCGCTCCATCCAGCCGCCGGAGTCCTCGAGGGCCTTGATGCGCCACACGCCGGCGGTGCCGTTGAACCCGAAGAAGCTGAGGTAGACGCCATTCACCTGCTGCTCCACCTCGAAGTGGAAGCACAGGTTTATGTTCTGCAGCCGGGTCAGCAGGTTCTCGTCCTTGTTCACGAAGCTCCACCGCGCCTGCACCAGCCCTAGCTCCGGGTTTCCCTATTGTAATACGTACACAAAATTTCATTTCGATTTAGTTTAGTTTGTTTGATTGATCGATCTCCAACATGTTTGACCTAATTATCCGCTTGTTAATTAATTAATTAATTAATTGGTTATTCTAGAAGAAGCAAATTAAATCACAAAATGATTCCATTGACCTTGGGATTCGATATGTATTAGCCTCATCTTTCGCGACTTGTAGATCTCCGATCTAAAACGGTCTAAAAATGTATAATCCATGCATAAAATTAATGAAACATAAGAGACCCTTTATATTAATGGATTGTGATAATGTGTCTCACTGACTGATGGGTCCCATATTTTGCATCATGAAGTTAAGTTTATTCTAAAGATGAGACTACTGTATCGCTAGATTCGGCAGTTGTGCAACATGTATAGTAATGTGAACGCACGCATCAGTTTAGTCAAAAGGAGAGCCAATCTTTGGAGGTCAACTACTGTACCGAATCTATGATTTGGACTTACATGGTCCATGCATGCATGCCCTAACTGCAGAAACGCTTATTACTTGCATGTCCAAAGTCCAAATAGTATACCCCTCTTAACATGTTGTTAGTAGTAGTACTATTATAAATAATCACTAACTAATTAATTAGGCAGAGGTTTATTACAGACCTTGTAAGTCGCCATGGCTTTTATTAGGCTCTAATACCAAAGCATAATCTCAACACATTTGTATACTATACTGATCTCGAGCTCTTAGGGAATATTTCTACCCGCGATTCAACACTGGCTAACTTATAGTAATGCAATCCTCTGGCCATTGAGATCTGAGACTTGGAACTGAAGGCACACATCTTTCAATCCCATTGGACATATACTTATATATATGCACATTTGGCACATATACTATTAGACTAGCTAGTATCAATTTATAAACAGGGTGCAGAAGAGTGTTTCGATATTACTCAATCAGTGTACGGTTTGTTGCAGAAATCGGATGATTTCAGTTGCTCAACGAAATCTCCACATATATATTGCTTAAAGAAGATGAAGAGTGTGACATGTACTATTTACTACTCTGTCTAAAAAAAAAAAGACAAACTCTAGCTACGTCCAGATTCAATGATAGGATTGGACTTTTCTTTAGAATGAAGGGGTATGTATATTACCTTGAAGTGTGGGACGGTGAGCTTGAGGAAGTCGGGGTTAGGCTGGAAGTCAGCGTCGAAGATGGCGACGAACTCGTAGTCGCGGACGTAGTCGCAGCTCATGGCGGACTTGAGGTTGCCGGCCTTGTAACCGGTGCGGTTGAGGCGGTGGCGGTAGATGATGTTGACGCCGCGCTGGCTCCACTTGGTCACCTCCGCCTTGATCAGCATCTGGCACGTCTCGTCGTCCGAGTCGTCCAGCACTTGCACCAGCATCCTCTCCCGCGGCCAGTCGATCTGGCACACATGCGATATCGACGTCTCATACACCTGCAACACAACATTAATTTCATAATCATATGCTCGGAAACAACTCCATATCAATATGTAGTGTACATAGGGTTTTAAATCTCCCGCTATAGCTGTTTTAGAAGGGTTCTAGCTATTTGTTCTTATGTACAATTTAGCCGCTATAGCTCCATTTAGCCTGCTACAGCTGTCGCTATAGCTGTTTGAGAAGCTAACCGCTAAATGCCTTAGCTCGCTATTTAAAACATTGTCAATATAATTGATTACCTCTTTCTCGTTGCACATTGGCATCTGGATGAGCACCATGGGGAAGTAGCCGCCGCCGTCACCGGCGGTGGCCTCGATGTCGTCGTTGGAGATGGAGGTGTCGGCGACGGGCTTGATGCCGCGGAGCTTGATCCAGAAGCAGCCGAGGCAGAGGACGAGGCGGTCGACGGATTGGACCATGAAGAGGGCGATGCAGAAGCCGGAGAGCTTCTGGATGGCCCAGGCGATGTAGTCGATGCGGAAGGCGAGCCACGCCACGTAGGCGCGGTGGAGCCACCCCTCGATCTCCTCCTTCTCCGGCATCCGGAGGTGCTCCGGCAGGTGGCGGCGGAGGTGCTCCGGGAGGTGCTGCAGGTGCTCGGGCAGCCGCCGGAGGTACTTCTCTGGGAGCCCCGCCGCCGAGCGGGGGAAGTGCCAGCCCTTGAGGTGGGCCACCGTCTCGAAGGCGAGCATGGCGAGGGAGAGGAGGAGGAAGCCGCGGAGGAAGCGGAGCATGGCGCGGCCGCGCCCGGAGGCCTCGGCGTCGGGCTCCGCGTCGGCGTCGCGGCTGCGGCGGACGCGGCGGTTCACGGCGCCCAGGACCGCCCAGAACCCCGCGGCGAGCCACGCCACGCAGCCCACGGCGCGGTGCGCGCGGAGGAGGAGCACCCACGTGAGCTGCTTCGCGTTCTTCCCCCGCGCCTTCTCCGACGGCGCCGCCATGCCCGGCCCGTCGATCTCCACCAGCGAGTAGGGGTTGTCCATCTTCACCACCACCGGCGTGCCCCGCTCCTCCTTGCCACCCCACCACGACTCCGAGTACGTGTTCGGAGGAGGCGCCATTGCTGCCTCACCTAGCTCGAGCTAGCTAACTCTTCCTCTGCGGCCGCCGCCGTCGCCTCGGTGTCCGTGTCGCGGCGCCGGAGAAGCCGACGATGAGCTAGCCGTTGGAAAGTGCAGCTTGCTAGGCTTGGTTCCAGCAACTCACCATGTGAGGTTGCTTCCTCCTTAGGTTACCCTTGCTTGCTGCCCTCTTGCCCCCTCAGGTACAAGATCTTGTGCTTTTCAGTGCAGTGTTGCTGTTGCTGCTGATTTAACTTCAATTTCTCAGTCTTACCTCTGATGAACAAACTCACTCACTCACTCACTCACTCACTCACCTGTCAACAAACAAAAAAAGATAAATCAAATGAGCTAAAAACACTACTACAAACAAAACACAACAAGATGAATAATTTTGGCAGAACCAACCAATCAACCATCAAATATGAACAGTACTACTCACCCTGTAATTCTTTGTTCTGTGACCCTGATGATGAGAGAACCAAGAAAATGGTACTCTCCCTGGCTAATTAAGGTGCCTATGAGCTTCAGATCCAAGAAAGGTGCAGACTAGACTGCCTTGGAGGAGACCAATGCACAGTTGCACACACACAAACACACAAACACAAGAGCTAGTAGCACTCACTCTGGTGTCTAGAGATCAGCTCACTCAGTGGCTAGCTGATTTGAGGATAGTAGAGATACAGTGGAGAGTAGTACTAGCTACCAGTTGATCAGTAGTAGTAGAAGTAGCACTAGGGTGTACACACCAATTGCTACTTTGATCTTCTTCTTTTTCTTCTGCTGCTGATGCTAGCTAGCTGCTGCACTACAAGCTCCAGACTCTAGACTCCAGAGTAAGGCATCAGGTAGGCCACTAGTAGGGTTTTATAGAGAGATTAACACTAACACTTTGCACTGGTTAGGAGTAGCTAACACAGTGTAGTAGCTGGCTTGGCTTGTTCTTAATTACTATTATTTTATGCTGGGAGAGTAGTACACTAGCTGTGGCTGCAAGTTTTGACCTGATTTGGGCATTAAATTTCTTGGCAATGGAGGTGTGATCTTGGGTTAAAAAAAGCTTGGGAAGAATTGGGGAATCTGCCGGCACCGTGTGCGTCGATCGAGTCCATGCCATGTGGGACACTTTTAATGAAGAGCTATAGCTATTCTAGCTATTAGCCCGTTGCTGCTTGCTGCAGGGCCAGTGCTGCTAATTGTTGTTAACTTGGACAGAAATGTATACTAGTATTGTGTGTGTGAATTAACCGTTAAGCCAGGGTCTAATTGCGGCTTTGCATGCCTGATTAAGAAGCTTCCTTGGAATTTCTGGGGATTGGGTTTGCCTGCCCTGGCTGTCCTGCTTGCACTGTTACACATGCTCTTAATTTTCGCCAAGCTCGATCGACTTAACCGGGCTTAATTGGGTGGGCTTAAATTGGGCTCGGATTTGACATGACCTAAACTGGAATATTGATTGAATTAATATCAATTTTGGACGGATGAGTTCACTAAAATATTTTTGAGAAATTACAAGTAAACTGGTAATGGCATTAATTTTCAGCACATTTAACTCTAACTTTTGGTTGACAAATTTAATTTGCAAGTAAGCTTTTGAGTTTAATTTGGTTGACTTAATAAAGCTGTACACAAGCGTCAATGTAATTAATTTTGTTCTTGGTAATTTAACAAAGTTTTTTACAATAATGTCTACAAATGAGAGTTCTGAAAGTGCACCATCTCGAAAAAAATCGCTACACGACAGAAAGAACAGTGAACTTGGTGGACCGTTCAAGTTGTGCATTTTCTAATTCCTAATATTTTTTTCCTAAATCAATTGTGTTGTCAATTGTGCTGCTAGCTCGAATTTTTTTTATCTTGCCCACAAGAGAGCTTTTCCCTTTCTTTAGAAGTTGTGGTTTCAAATTTGTGTTCATCCTTGATGGTAATTAAACTTTTTTTCCTATAATTGATATATTTTGCCACACCTATACCATTTTCCTTTAGTCATGTCTAATGTAACTGTTAAAATTTTATTCTTACTATTTTGCGTGCTTAAATATTATGTGAATCCAATATATGCATGAGACCTGATTAATGTGAGTTATAATACTTCATGCTTCCATATCGTGGTTGTTTCTTATATTAGGCGGTGTAACCTCTGGTATCAGAATTTACGTTTCCTTAATTTACTGCTTGATGTGATCTTTGGTACTAGTAATCTAATGTAGTATAATCAGTTTACCTTTTGCATACATCTCGTGGTCGCCGTATCATGTATACATACTCTTGAAACATTTACTTGTCACACATCTCAAACAAGTCAATCAAGCAATCTAACGTTCGGAAAACATGTATCACATGTTTTGACAGAATTTTGCATTACTTTGATCATTGCACACTCACTTGTTAAATACACTACAGGTAGTTTAACCTTAACACTTCCATTTCGCATGATTCTCTTCCCCTCGCGCGCATAGGTATTGACTGAGAGGGGAAATCCACTCATAATTTATTTACATATACACATACACGAAAGTATTTTCCATGAGAAGAAATTAATGTACTAATGTCATTTTGACATATATCAAATCATAGCATTTGTGCATATACAAGAGTGAGATAGGCTTTCATGGTTTGATGTTCTACACACTCTGCAATGACACACCTCTTTTTGAAAACAGAGTTTATATAATAAAATTAGACTTTAATATTATGAAAGCATTCAATCTAATGATAATTTTCATAAAACTAATTTATAAAAAGCATCAAACACATTTCAGTCTAAGAATATATCAATGTTGACATCCAGTGAGGGGAGCACCAGTTGTGTGGTGGAGTACTGCTAGCTGTGGGTGCACTACTTAAATGAGAGTTCAAATCCTGGTACTCACGAATACTACGTTCATGTGAATATATACATTTCTAATTAATAGTATTTTTGTAAGCCTAGGATTAGCCGCTGGTTTTCATATTTTGAAACGTGTGTTAGGATGCGCAATGGCAGATGCGTGAGTGTGGTGTGCTTATGCAGTGGTATGTGCATACGCCTTCAGTGTAATCGAAAAAGAAAATGTTTGATATCCAGTGCATCAAGTAAAAAAAAAAGGGAAATTAATGATACTTCTGTATATTTAATTTTGTGTGATAAACGGGTCATAATGAGTACTTCTCTATTCCCTTAAATATAATCTTGATGCTCTTGCTAAGTGTCGTTCTCTCATTACATATATGTTTGCCGAAGTGAAGGGGGTACACAAGTTAATTAATATATATAATGATCATTTTGTATCACGTCCTAGTTAATTTATGGGGAGAGTTAATTAGTGACCAATACGTGTGTATGTGTCCCTTGCAATGTGGAAATAACCAGATCGACTAGAGAAACTTACAGTTGGTTAACAAAGGCATTGATAAGTTTCATAAAGAAAAAAGTGTGAAACCACACGCAGCTTCACATGCATGGTCAAGAAAAACTCATAACTAGCGAAAGATTTCCCCTCGAAATGCTCTAATAAAACCAAATTTTAGTACAACAAGCTCGCCTCTAATTATAGCCAGGTCAAACCCAGTTGCATTATTAAAGTTTAAGCCTGATTTGATCATAGTCAAATGATGATGGTATGGATCGACGCGGTATCTCAAAACTCTCACAAATTCCTAGGACAGAAGCCCCTCGTGGCCTGGAGCACTTGTCCTTGGTTGCAATTTTTTTCACCTCCGTTTCACAATCTCGATGCAAATTTGGTTCCTACCTAGCTAGTGAAATTAAGGAAATTAAAGAGGGACACCATCAAAAGCTTCAATGTTGCAGTGCGCCAATTAACAATGGGTATTACAGTAGTATTTATGTGAGTGAGTGCCATTGCATGCAAGTGTTTATGCGATCAATCCAATTTGCATGAAGGCAAGATCATGATAAGCATGACACGGCATCAAACGCATCACCTCGGAGTTTAGGTTTCCATTTTTCAATTGCTATGTACATGTACCATTAAACACAACACACACAAATAAGCCCCCTTTATTCACCACTACAAAATATATTTTTTTTGCAAACGGCCCGAAAAAAGTTTTCCCGTGCGGAAGGGCTAGCCGCCGCCCCCATGCCTCCCCACCGTGCGATCCACCGCCGCCGTGTGGGGGGAGGACGGCCACCGTCGGATCCGCGCAGGCAAAGGCCACCATGTCTCATGACCACTAGATCCACCGCTCCTGCGCGTGGGCGATAGCCGCCGCGCCTCCCCAGCGCAGGATCCTCCGCGCGGGGAGAGGGCGGTCGCTGTTGGATCCGTGCCATCGCGCGCCTCCTCTGCCCTCCCTTGCTGCCCGAGCCCTCCGTTGCCGCCGCCGCTGCCCGTCGCCGTCACCTCCCGTGCCCCGCGTGCCGTGTGGTCGGAGAAGAGGTGAGGAGAGGAAGATAGAAAGGAGAGAAAGTCAGAGAGAAAGGAGTGAAAATAAAAGGGAAAGGAAGATAGAGGAGGTGCAAGGTAATAAATAGTGTATAGATGGTTGGTAGCGGATTAGTGTATGGGTAGCGGATTGCGGATAGCGGGTGCTATTGCGGACGCTAAGCTCCAATAGTGGAATTAAAAAAATAACCATAACTTTAGATTGTATATCAATATTAACATCAAGTTTCACTTAAAATTTAAAATTTAGACTGTATGCTTAGTTACTTATACATTTCATAACATAAAAAATTATGAAATAGCATATAAATATATAAGATAAAGAAGGTACACAATGTTAAGTTATTCTTTCCCTATGTGAAGAACACTATTTAAGCATTATAGTGATCCAACAAAGTCAATAGCGGGCTGCTATAGCGGCCGCGAAGCGCTATAGCAAGCGCTATAGCGGTCGTGAAGCTCTATAACGGCCGCTAAGTTCCAATACGCTATTAGCAGTCCGCTACTGTAGAGGTTCGCTACCGCTATAGAGGCCGCTATTTCGGGTGCTACGAACGCTATTTATTACCTTGAGGAGGTGAAAAATTTGAAGTGAGTGAGAGGGAAGAGAGAGAGAGAGAGGAGGGGAGAAAAAAAATCTGTAAAGGAGAATGATATTTTTACGTGTGGTCCACTTAAGTGGCCCACCTGTGAAAATAAGCTCATTTTCACGTGTGGTCCACTTAAGAGGCCCCTCTACGGAAACCGATTTTCCATGTGGTCCTCTTAAGGTGCACGTGAAAATATAGGATAATTTTTACAGACGCGACCAGTTACAGTCCATCTGAAATCTAAAGAGGTCCTTGTACAGAAAAATTGTTTTTTAGTAGTGATTAATAATTGGTTAAAGAAGACATGGACTAGATGTAAAACCCTTAAACTTATTATGAAAATTCTATTGGAAATACACCTACCCACTCAATTAAACTCTGGCAACTCATACACCCCATAAATTTTGATCTAATCATTGTTACATGAAACATTTCTGCCGACGTCTGATAACCTATCTTGTACAATCGTTAATCTAGCAGCCTACAGTCTAGGGCATGTGGGAATCGGATATTTACATAAGCTTACATGGAACATGTGGAGACAACTTCTCATGGGTGGTTTTCTTATACTGCCTATAAGATTTTTTTTATGGGTGGAACACTTAAGCAAACTGTATGTGAAAATACATTTTCATGGGTGAAGCACTTAAGCAAACCATCGGTGAAATTTTTTTTTTATCACGGGTCGTTCATTTGAGTGAACTTTGTACAAGCGTTAATCCAGCCGCCTACAGTCTAGGATCTGCAGAAATCAGCTATTTACACAAGCTTAAATGGAGCCGCATGTGGAGACTCCTTTGCAGGGGTTGTTTTCTTCATAACACTGACTGTGAAAATCATTTTTCATGTGAGATCACTTAAGGAAATTGTCAGTGAAAATATGTTTTCATGGGCAGATCACTTAAGCAAACCGCTCGCGAAATTTTTTTTCCATGAGCCATTCACTGAAGTGAACTGCCCCTATCTCTTTAAACAATTACAGGGATTACATATTTCTCTATACATTAGAACCATATTTCATCACAAGTTATATACTTCATCTTAGAAATCATCACATAATCTCATCATATATATCAAATAGAAAAAGAGGATGCCATCCTCATTTCATAACATATCACTAGAAAATATAATAAAACTTCATATAAGAGTATTTACACCACAATCCAATCACATCAATATTTATAACACCATCCTAAACAGTTTAATTAAGTTATCCACAAAACTAAATGTAGATTGATCGACCTCGCTCTTTCCCATTGACAAAGTGATTCATGCGAGGCAATGTCAGTCTCGGGATAAAAATAGCTATTAGTCGGTTCGCATATACCCTTTTGTGAACAACTTTGAACAACTTTGAATAATGGCGACTCCTTCTGTGAGCTCTGGCGACTCCGTTGGCGACCGCAATGGTGATTCCTTCTGATCGGCGATGGTCATGCCTTCGCCTCCGGGGGGATGGGATTTCTTTCCAGGGAATTCCATCCGTGATGAGGTTAATTCTTGTTTTGGAACGCCGGTGCATTTTTCTTCTTCTTTCAATTCTTCTCCTTTCCGGTTGGTGTTGGATCTCCACAGGGCTTCTTTCCGGTTAACTACTTCTTCTGTAGCTCTCGCCCTTAGGGTGGCTATTGGTGGTTCTCCAGTGGGTTTCATGTGCAGCACCTGGTGGATAGATCTTTCTCTTTTGTGGTTTGTTCAAAGGCTATTGGTCTTTGGATTTTTGTGTTCATTTCTTCCTTTGGAAGAATGGGGGCCCTGATTGGTGTCGTGAGTTTGATCTTTGGCAGAAAGAATTGGATGATGAATGGCCTGTTGTTCAGCGTCGGCAGAAATCTTCAAAACCACATAAAGACATTCCTATTACCACAGTCTTTCAACGTTTGGAATTCCCTTCATCATCTTCTTCTCCAGCGATCACCGGAAAGAATTTTGGTCAATGGAAAGGTATGCATGATGATCCTCCTTTTCCGGATTGTAATTTGAATTCCAAATTGGGCTCTTTGATTTGCTTTCGATGTTTGAATCATGGCCATATTGCTCGGTTCTGTAAAGTTGCCTGTTAGATGTTTCGGTTGTTCTTCCTTGGGTCATGTTGAACGTTTTTGTCCCAAAGCCCATGATAAATCTTCTAATAAGCCTATAGTTAAGTCCTCGGCCCACAAGTCTGTTGGAACAGGAAAAGCTAAAAGTTTGGCCCGTAATAATGCGAAAAAACAGGTGGTTGTTGTTAATAATGTCTCTCAATCTCGGAATAAATTTGTTTGGGTTAAAAAGAAAAAGAGGAGTTCTTCTTCTCCGAAGCAGGACGTCCCTTCCTCTTCCGCTGTTCTTCCGCAACCGAATCTGATTATTTCTCCCGAGATTGTGCCTATGGCGAACACAAATCCGAATCCCCTTCGTTTTCTTCGTGCGGGCCAAGTGGTGCATCAAGGAAGTGATTTGCGCATTTCGAGAGTTGATCTCACTACTGCTACGAGCCCCCCCCGATATCATGAGGAGTTTGCTTTGGCTTTGGTTGAGCCTATTCTTCCGGAAGAGCTCTGGGATGATCATCAGGTATTGATTACTGATTTTCTTGAACAAGCTCAACATTTTACTGTTCGACGTAGCTTTCCTCATGCAACTGCGGTTGGCCTGTTCAAGTTTGCGTCTGCTGTAATCCGAGACCTGTTAGTGTTGTCTCCTCCTTTTTGTGTATGATGGAATCTACCAAGTCAAATTTGTTCGTCACGACCAAGGCCCTAATTGGCGCGCTGCTCCTTTTAATAGAAAGGGTTGGTTTCTATTGCTTGACTTTCCCTTGGACTACATCATTACTATGCAATATATTTGCCTGGTGGTTTCTACTTTTGGTCAGCTTGACGTTTGGTGGGAGCAAGATCCTATTCAGGGACGTGTCTTTGTTAGATTTATGTACAGGGATCTTGATTCGGTTCCTAGCAAAATAGTTCTTCAAGATCCAACAGCTGGTGTTGGAGAGTCTTGGACAATTTCTGTCTTTATCTTAGATGGTGAGTTTGCAGATATGTTCCCCCTGAAGGGGTGCTTCTGGTTGGTCTTTTGCTGTTGTAGACTAGGTTATGCCTGGTTTGTGTGTGACTCTCCTTTATCTTAAGTTTAAATGAATGCAAGTTTCAGGAATTGGAAGGTGTTGTGTTGGAATGTAAGAGGCATAAATTCCGACGATAAGTGGTTGGCTATTCATAATAAGGTGGAGGAAAGTGGTTGTGCAGTCTTTTGTTTACAAGAAACTAAAAGATCTCTTTTTGATCATTCTTACATCAGGAAGTTTGCTCCTAGACATTTTGACAAGTTTGCTTATTCTCCCTCAAGGGGTGCTTCTGGTGGTATTTGTCGATGGGGGATACCCGTAGACCAGATATAGAGGGTATTGGGGTACGCTGGTACGAGGATCTACATAGTACGACATCAAGCAAACAGGAAACAGGGATTATACTGGTTCAGGCCCCTTGGTAGGTAATAGCCCTAATCCAGTTGATATGGGATTATATGATGGAAACCAAAGATTACAAAGGGAATAGTGAAGCTCGACGAAACCGACAAGATCGTAGTCGAGTTGATCCGACTAGATCTCCCGGCGACTTGGCTTCGATTAGCTCCGGCTTCGTAGGCTGTGGTGGATGTGTTGGCTCTGAAATTCGATGCCTTAGGTCCTCTCGGGGGGTCCCTTTTATACCGTAGGTTAACTGGTCTCCAAGTAGGACTCGGAGACATTGGACCCGACACGATATAATGACGACCCAGTTTTATCCGAGTAGGACTCTTTCCATCTATAGATTCCATGATGGACTTCCTTAACCTATGCTGAGAACGTCCGTATACGCGCAAACATACCATATCGATACGTGACGTATATCGAAGGGTAGAGGGTATACCTTACCCGTAACCCTGACAGTAGCCCCCGACTTTTGCTTAAATGAACACGTGAAATCGATTGCGACTTCTGATGTCGAAATTGTCGTTGTTCTCGGTGTGGGGACCAAGAGACAAGGAGTGATCGACAACGTCGAGTGAAGTTCAACGGTCATGAGTGAATGTAAATTGAAGTCCGAAAAACTGCCGTGTGTAACGGACCTAGAAATTTCCGGCGGCCATCTCTCTCCTTTCCTTGGAATTCGCACCGGCGGAGGTGCGTCTATTTAAGGGAGTTTTGGGGATCCCATTTGAGGTCCGCCTGTTGAAAAAACTCTCCAGCTTCCAAGCGTCCCTCGTCTTCTTCGCTCCCGCAAAAAACCCTAGCCAACTCGTCTCGGTCTTTTCTCCGGCGATCTCCGGTGGCCATGGATCTCGACAAGACTACCTCCACCAGTGCGTCACTGAAGAAACTGCAGGAGGATGGCGCCCTTCCCGGTCGCGGGACCGCGGAGAGGGAAGTAGGAGGTACTGAACCCCAACCTGTCCTGGGTCGCATGGTTGCGGTTGAGGACTTTATTCTCTGTGGTTTTCTTCCTCCGCCTTCTGAATTTCTCCTTTTGGTCTTGAATTTCTATGGTCTTTTCTTGCTCCATTTGAACCCCAACTCCATCGCCTTCCTGAGTATTTTTACGCATCTTTGTGAGGCCTACATTGGGGTGGAGCCGTTTCTTGACCTCTTCCGCTTTTACTATGAGTTACGCTGGATGGAATCCAAAAAGGTGTCCAGGTGTGTTGGTTTCCGACTTCGGGATGGCCTGAAGTCGCGATACATCCCCTTTCAGTGCCCCTCATGTCACAGCAAATGGCGGGGGAGGTGGTTCTATATTCAGATAGAGGATTTGGATCCTGTCTTCGTTGTACCTTAGGAACAGCCAGACAAGATTCCATCTTGGACCACCAAACCCGCTTTGACCCCGTCCCTCCAATTTTCATCGATATCGTTGATGACCTCCGAGAACAGGGGTTGTCAGGGTATGAAGTTGCTGCCGACTTCATTGGTAGGCGGATCCAGCCTCTTCAGGCTCGAGCCCATTCTGCCTTTGATTATTCTAGGCTAGAGGACGCGACCCAGGTTTCTCCTCGGGGTATTTCCTTTTTAGTTAAATTGACTCCCTTATGCGCGTGTTCTTCCCGGCTTATCGGATTCTGTTCTCGATCTACAGGCTTGAATAGCGCAACTGTGGAGCGCCGCATCGGCCAACTGATGATCAGCGGCCCGACAACGGCGAGCAACACCCCCGTCCCCGGGGCAGCCGAGCGCGACGCTGCCATCAATGTAAGTGTACTTAGCTGTCCTTTTGCATTTTTCTTCCGGGATCGCATTATGACTTCATGAAACGTAGGCTCTCCCTCTGACTGATATCATCGGGCCAGTCGTGGACCATCAGGTGGCGGCGTCGCTGAAGGAGAAGGTCGCCAAGGAGGCGTCTGACGCTGCTGTTGCCGCTGCCACGACGAGTGGTGGCGACGTTCCGAAAAAGGGGAGGAAATTCTTCTCTGTAGTCGGACATCGTCGGAAGACACCCACTCCCTCAGTAAGTTCTCTCGTTTTTTGATCACGTAGTCGGAAAACTTCCACCTCACATCATATTGATTGTACTCCAGGCCTCGGACGCGTCTCCCCCGCCTCCGCGAGGGCAGCGGCTTGTGACGCTCAGCGAGAAGTAAGTGAATAAATTTGAGGTTTCGTGATTTCGTCGAACTTTGTCTCAATCGCAGCCTTTCGCAGGCCTAAGAGTTGGGTCCCTGTCTGTAATTATGTGGCTAGGTAACCCATTTATGGCTTGTGGTATTTCTGCTTATGACGTAGCACTATTCTGGCGCGGGCGAAGGCGACGCAAGATGGGTCTGGAGGGACCTCCAGCACATCTCCTGCCGTGGCCTCGACGGATGTCGTGGTCGTGCCCAGGAGCCGTGAGGCGACACCTAGCGGCCCAGCCAGCGATCTCGTGGCTGGTCGTGGTTCGCCGGCTGCCGTCCTTACCTAGGAGGAGCTCCAGGCTGAGATGGGGCGCCTCCTCGAGGCTGGTGCTCGCGGTGTTAGCCGCGAGATCGTGGAGGCGAGGGCGGCGGCTGCGTCATCGGCGAATGAGCGCGCCGATCGGCTGGCGCGCGATCTGGCGGAGGTTCGCGAGGACCTCCAGAAGATGAGGGAACTGGTGGCCGACAACGAGTGACAACGGCAGGGGCTCGAGCACTGCATGTCGGAGCTTGAGAACAACTTGTCGGAAATCCATGGCTCGTTGCGGGTCACCTATACTGGTCTGCACCAGCTCGCCGGGAAGTGCGGTATCAAGTCCACCATCCCGGCGAATCCCGATGAGTTCTTGCTGACGTCTTCTCTTGCGGAGCTGGTGACGGCGATGGAGGAGATCCCCTCCAAGCATGCGGCCAGGATCGGAGAGGAGACGTCTAACGGGATCTACACCAGGGCGTGCCACGTCCTTGCGTGTGTGAGGCTGGTGCATCCTGAACTCGATCTGCGGAAGATCTTGGATCAGGGGGCGGCTAGCGACACGCGCAAGGATGTGATGGAGGAGGTCGGCGATCTGGGGGAGTCCGTCCTCCTGCTTTTTGAGGAGTAGGGTCTTAGCTCTCTTGTACTCTTTAGTCATGCCTTGTAAAACTTTTATTGGTCCCAACCGCCCTAGTGTGTGCGGTCATTGCCTTAGCTTTGTTAGGCATTTTGATCTCGAGTACTTTGTTGTCCTTTGTAGAGATGTTGATGTCGAGGATGTCCAGCAGCGTGGGCAACCTGAGTTGCCAGTAGTCATTTCGTTACTTGCGTCCGAACCATATGTGCCAGAAGGCGATGTAGATCGAAGTTCACCTGTGGAAAAGCATGGCGGCGACTCCCTTAGATTGGTTGTCTTTGTTACCATTTCCTTTGCCCTTCCGTCTGGATCGACTTGATTTGTTGTGTTCTCATGATAGAAGAGCAGCTTGACTTAGTCGTTTCCATGCTGAGCAGATCTCGAGAGTGCGCTTGTTGACCTGGATCGTCGCATCCAGTATTGGAGGACGAAGTTTGAGGTCGCGGAACTCGAGAGGACTATACTGGAGGTGAGAAAGGACCAGGCCGTAGAGACACTCCGGGGTCGTGAGGTGTGGTTCAACTCGTATCTGAAGAGTTGCTGCACATCCATGTTGAGAGTCTGTAGAGAGCTCTGAGTACCCCGTGCGGATCCCGAGGAATCGGCGGCCGGATACATCTCGTGGCTGAATGGGGTCTGTGCCCAGCTCGAAGGCATCGGTCAACGTATCGACGAGACCTTGAAGCAGGAGTGTCGTCGCTCAAGCCGATATGCTGGGGGGTACGTGCTGGCCTGTATACGAGATCATCGTCCGCAGCTGCACCTCGAGTTCCTCCGCGAAGGGTTTTCTCGTTCTTGGAGAACTCCTACGGAGATAGATGGCCTGGCGAAGTCGATGGACTGGCGTTGGCCTTCCTGGTAGTCTCCGTGTCCTGTGACAAATGTCTTTGGAAAAAGTGTAATATAGTTTTGGATTTTGATGGAATTGTAAGAAATACTTGTGGAATAGAAAAGAAATCTAACTAAGTGTCAGAGTTATGGATACCACATACCTAATAGTAGTAGACTAAATCTCGGTAGGACCCACCACATACCATGTCTTATACGGAAACTGATCTCGAGGGAGTTCTGGATAAGGAAAGAAAACCAAAGTTCTACATGGAAACGACAAGGACTACTTGGATTGTATCCATATTGGTTTCTCTAGTTCTACTTGGACAAGGGGACACCTATGGGTATAAATACAAGCACCCCTAGGAGGACAGGGGGACACCCACCATGGGACACCCACCATGAGACGATCAATACGGACGGACAATCAACAGACGACCACCTCAATCAACAACCACCACAATATACAGAACAACAGAAGCCACAACATACAAGCCAACATACTTCAAGACAAGACGTCGGATATCGACTTCATGGATAGGCATGGCTAGTACCCTACGGTGTCTCCGGATACTGTCAGGAGAAACGAAAGCGCTATCTCTGATCTCGCCGGACACGGATTCGAGGAGGAAGGCTACCCTGTTGTCGACTATGAGTCAGATCGTCAGACCGCCATGTCGACAACAGTTAGATAGGCTACCCCAAACATTATACTGGTGTGATTATCATGAATAAGAGCTATACCGGCTCTGGCCAACAGGATGTAGGGTCATTACCTGACAATTCAGGGGCCCGAACCTGTATAAAAATCCTCGTCTCCATCTCTTTTACCTCAATCTCGCATAAATCCTAGCACCGACGATCCCCATACTATGTAAATACCATAATGGCGACATCAAACGTCGACAGTGGCGTGCCAGGTAGGGGAATTTTGGTGCTTCAGGATTTCGATGAGATGGGTTTAAGAGATGGACTCTCCGACAACAAGCTACTCGACGACTTCGGCTGTGGGGAGATCCAACCTGTCCAAGTACATCTTCCGATTAGATCGGAACCATCATCGTCATCAACAACTTGGTCTATCGAGATCAACCAAGCCTCAAGCTTCGCGGCGTACCAAAAGATGTCAGATCGTATGATGTCCAACGAGTACGCAATAAGGTAATTGGTAGATTGGTTTTTCAAATTGATCTACTAATTTCATATGCAATTTATCATACATATTCAGATCATACATCATTATCAGATCCATGATTTATTATGTTTACCCAGAGCATGTTCTTTATACAATAATATCTGTTGCGCGAGTATCCCCGATGTTAAATCGACTACGGTCTAACGTTGGGGGCTCGCTCTATTTTCTTCTGTATAAATCATGCTTGTTTACGGTTTACATAATGCCTGATATTTACATCTGCTCGTTATATCCTGATAATACTAGAAGATCCATGCAGTTTTTGAGTACATACTCGATTTTATCTGCTATACATCTTGTCTCCTAGAAAATATTTTTCAGGAACAATTGAGCACTCGAGTAGCTCGTGGTCGAGTACACCGCATTATCGAGAACGATCTCGACAAATGCAGAGTCGTCGCGCCCAACCTACCAAAGAAGACCGACGACCTATCTCATAGCGCCGGCCATCGCTGGACTACTCGAGAAAAGGTTGTTAACGGATAATTCCTCACGAACGCCGTCGGCTTGATCACCCGACATGATTGCGAACGGACATCCGGATATGCTACAAGTTGGGTGTGTGAGTCATGCTGGCCACATGATATGCACATGTAATAAACCAACTTTAGCGCCCCTATAGGTGATTAAGAGACTCCTACTCCTGGTTCTCGAATCAGTAAGACGCAGTGATCTCTAACGCCTCACTTTAAGTGGTCGAGTTACGACTACTGCCTAGTCCTCGACCAGCGATGTAGCGTTTCTCCCACTACTTTCACTTTAAGTGGTCGAGTTACGACTACTGCCTGGTCCTCGACCAGCGATGTAGCGTTTCTCCCACTACTTCCACTTTAAGTGGTCAAGTTACGACTACTGCCTGGTCCTCGACCAGCGATGTAGCGTTTCTCCCACTACTTCCACTTCAAGTGGTCGAGTTACGACTACTGCCTGGTCCTCGACCAGCGATGTAGCGATTCTCCCATTACCCCTGCTTCAACAAAGTTGATATCAGGTGCACAAGATCGCCAAGTGTCTTAGCCAGAGATCCCTTACCACAAAAGACACCCAGCGTTGAAACCTATCCTACTGTCCCTTTACGCCGTCTTGACAAGGCCTCCGAGGAACCTGAGGGAACTTCGGCTGGGGACTCCCAGAGCCGATAAGGCCTTGTCGGATCCTTCAGAGACGAAAGACCATGTAAGATCTGGTTGTGTAAGAGTTCTCGCCGTGCGTATTAACCAAGCCGTGTAATCGGAAATTGAGTTTTCCAACTTCATGGCTGGGGGCTAGGATCAGTGCTTGTTCGACCGAGGCAGGTCAAAGGTCCAAGAGCCTTGTCATCCGAGAACGATTCTCCGACGACAAGGCTGGGGGCTAGGGAGAGTGTATGACTCTATAAACTGACTGTTCGGAGTCGGTAAGAGAGAAGACGCTCATATACAAAACACTGGTCTGTACATTCAATTCACTAGTCTGTTATATTATAACATGTTACCCTTTGAGCGTTCGCTCGGGGGGCTATTTCTATCTAATATTCTTTTCTGAGTATTGATTTCAGGAAAATTCTATTCGACATTGACGAAGGCTCCATGTCTCTATGGTTCTACACCAAGATCGACTAAGGCGAGTACGACAAATGTCGACAAGGCTCCGTCATAGACTCTACGCCTTCTCGATCACTCGAGAACGGTTGCTGGATCTCGACAAGGAATACGGAATGAAGAGATGGTGTACCCACCGAGATAAAATTTCTTGACTTCAATCCAAATCCTCGATTACAGCAAGGCGGGAGACTAAGTTGTATGCTCTGTACTTTCTCGGTCGACATCAGAGATTGACTTAGACAAACCCTTTCGGTGCCTGCACAAGGCTGACAAAGGAAGTCTAACGTTATCTCTGAACTCACCAAGAACGATCACGTTAGCTCGATAACAGTTCCTCCAAGATCTGCGGTTGAGAATATGAACTCGTTCATTTTTATTGAAGTCGGGGGCTACTGGCAGCGTTATGGATACCACATACCTAATAGTAGTTGACTAAATCTCGGCAGAACCCACCACATACCATGTCTTATATGAAAACTGACCTCGAGGGAGTTCTGGATAAGGAAAGACAACCAGAGTTCTACATGGAAACAACAAGGACTACTCGGATTGTATCCATATTGGTTTCCCTAGTTCTACTTGGACAAGGGGACACCTATGGGTATAAATACAAGCCCCCCTAGGAGGACAGGGGGACACCCACCATGAGACGATCAATACGGATAGACAATCAACAGACGACCACCTCAATCAACAACCACCACAATATACGGAACAACAGAAGCCACAACATACAATCCAACATACTTCAAGACAAGACGTCGGATATCGACTTCAAGGATAGGCATGGCTAGTACCCTACGGTGTCTTCGGATACTGTCAGGAGAAACGAAAGCGCTATCTCTGATCTCGCCGGACACGGATTTGAGGAGGAAGGCTACCCTGTTGTCGACTACGAGTCAGATCGTCAGTCCGCTATGTCGACAGTAGTTAGATAGGCTACCCCAAACATTGTACTGGTGTGATTATCATGAATAAGAGCAATACCGGCTCCGGCCAACAGGATGTAGGGTCATTACCTGACAATTCAGGGGCCCGAACCTATATAAAAATCCTCGTCTCCATCTCTTTTACCTCAGTCTCACATATATCCTAGCACCGACAATCCCCATACTATGCAAATACCAGAATTGCGACATCAAACGTCGACACTAAGCTTTCTTACTCTAGACGTAGTGTGTATGAGTGTCTTCTCACTTCGCGACTTCGATCAGTCGTTTGAGTTATACACTCTCCCTAGCCCCCAGCCTTGTCATCGGAGAATTCTTCTCGGAAGATAAGGCTCTTGGACCTTTGACCTGCCTCGGTTGAACAAGCACTGATCCTAGCCCCCAGCCATGAAGTTGGAAAGTTTATTTCCGATTACATGGCTTGGTTAATACGCACGGCGAGAACTCTTACGCGACCAGATCTTACATGGTCTTTCGTCTCTACAGGATCTGACAAGGCCTTATCGGCTCTGGGCGTCCCTAGCCGAAGTTCCCTTGGGTTCCTCGGAGGCATTGTCAAGACGGCGTAAAGGGACATGAGGATAGGTTTCAATGCTAGGTGTCATCTGGGTAAGGGATCATCGGGAAGGAACACTTTGATTGTCGTCTGTACCTGAATAATAGGCTTTATTGAGGCTGTAAGATGTCTTACAAGTATGGATACTATTGACTTATACATAGAATTTACGTAATTGATCAATGTTCCAGGAATTTGCCAACTCGCGGCCATCGCCGTCTGCGATTTTGAATGCGCCTGGCCGCAGAACTTGGGTGAGAGCTTGTTGTGCCCTGCTTGGTTTTGAACCCGTCGGAGGACGTTGTCGCCGATCGAAAGCGTGCGTGCTCGGATGCGCTTCTCATGGTAACGGCGAAGGGCTTGTTGGTAGTTGACTGCTCGAACGGCAACTCGTTCGCGATGTTCCTCGAGTAGATTCACATCGTCGTATCGCTGCTCCTCCTGATCCTCATCGGAGTACTTCTGTACTCGTGTACTTTGATGTCGTAGCTCGGTGGGGAGCATGGCCTCTTAGCCGTACACGAGGAAGAAGGGTGTGTCCTTGTTGGACGTTGTCGGTGTGGTACGCATGGCCCATAGTACTGATGGAAGTTCCTCGACCCACTTCTTGTCGTGTGACATGAGCCTGTCGTAGACGCGGGTCTTGATTCCTTGTAGTACTATGCCGTTTGCCCTCTCGACTTGTCCATTGCTCTGAGGGTGAGAAACCGAGGCAAAGCAGATCTTGACTCCCAACCTAATGCAGTAATCCTAGAAATCGGCACTGATGAACTAGGAGCCGTTGTCTGTTATGATACGGTGGGGCAATCCGAATCTGCAGAATATCCCTTTGATGAATTTGATGGCGTTGTCGGCCTTGTTTTCCCCCGTGGGTGTCGCTTCAATCCACTTGGTGAATTTGTCGATCGCTACGAATAGGAACCTGTAGCCGCCTTGTCCTCGTGGGAATGGCCCGAGTATATCTAGCCCGCAGCACGAGAACGGCCAAGTGAGAGGGATAGTCTGGAGTGCTTGTGCTGGCAGCTTTGTGTGTTTACTGTTGAATTGACAGGCTTCACACTGCTGAACCATGTTGCAAGCGTCTTTGAGGGCGGTTGGCCAGAAAAACCTTTGTCGGAAAGCTTTTCCAACTAATGTCCGACCGACGGCATGTGACCCACAGACCCCTTCATGTATGTCGAGCAGGAGGTGTCTGCCGTCGTTGGACGAGACGCATTTTAGGAGTACCCCGTTTAGTGCCTTCTTGTATAGATCGTTGCCGATCATACAGTAGACTTTTGCTTTACGGGATATTTTCTCGGCTTCTGCGTCGTCCTCGGGCAACTCTTCGTGGCTGCTTGAATTTAATGAGTGGGGTGCGCCAGTCGTCCGTGGTCTCGATATCGGCAACGGCACGCTCTGCCTCTGTAGCCCCCGAGCTGGTGTCGGGGGCGACCGGGCTATCTTCGCCGCTTGCCTCTTTCACTGATGGCCTCGTCAGGACGTCCAGAATGGTGCTAGGTTTAAGTGGTTCTCGTCTGGACGCACGTCGTGCTAGATCATCCGGTTCGATGTTGTCTTTACGGTATACATGTCGGACCTCGATCCCATCGAACTTTTTTCCAGCTTCCTGACTTCTGCGAGATACTTGGATAACTCAGGGCTAGAGCACTTGTAATCTTTATGCACCTAGTTCGCGACTAGTTCGGAATCCCCTTTCACGATCAGTCGCCTGACTCCGAGTGCAGCTGCAGCTCTTATCCTAGCGAGTAGTCCTTCGTATTCGGCTGTGTTATTGGTTGCCCTGAAGTTGAGGTGAATTGCATGCTTGAATTGATCTTCTGAAGGTGATGTCAAGATGAATCCTGCCCCTGCTCCCTGGCTGTTGAGTGCGCCGTCGAACGCCATTGTCCATATTTCATTGTCGATTTGGTTGTCTAACTTGTTATCAGGCATGGTCCAATCGGCTACGAAATCGGCAAGTACCTGGGACTTGATGGCTGTTCGTGGCACGAAGTGGATATCAAATTGGCTTAGCTCAACTACCCATTTCGCAATGCGGCCGACAACGTCTTTGTTTCTCACGACTTCGCCGAGAGGGAAGGAGGAGACAACTGTGACCTTGTGGGCTTGAAAGTAGTGGCGTAGCTTTCTTGATGTCATGATTACTGCGTAGAGCAGTTTTTGGATCTGTGGATATCTTGTCTTTGCGTCGTGGAGAGCTTCGCTGACATAGTAGACTGGTCGTTGCACCTTCTCTCTCTCGACAACAATGACAGTGCTAACGGAATATGGCGTGGCAACAATATAGAGAAATAATTCTTCATTAGGTTAGGGGGCAACAAGTACAGGTGGATTTTATAGGTAGCGCTTGAGTGCAATGAATGCCTCTTCGGCCTCCTGTGTCCATACAAATTTGTCTTGCTTTTTCAGCAGAGCAAAGAAAGGTTGTCCTCGCTCTCCCATCCTAGCGACGAACCTGCTTAGTGCTGCCATGCATCCGGTTAGCTTCTGTACTTCCTTGAGTCTTGTAGGCGACTTCATGTTCTCGATTGCCTTGATCTTCTCGGGATTTGCTTCTATTCCTCTGCTAGAGACGAGGAAGCCGAGTAGCTTGCCCGATGGTACTCCGAACGTGCACTTCTCTGGATTGAGCATGAGGCGATATCGTCGGAGGTTGTCGAACGTTTCCCGCAGATCGTCAATCAATGAGTCGCTTATCTTGTTCTTGACAACAATGTCATCGACGAAGGCCTCGACATTGTTTCCGAGCTGGTCGCTAAGTGCACCTTGGACCGTGCGCTGGAAAGTGTTTCCTGCGGTTATTAGTCCGAATAGCATCTTAACGTAGCAGAATACCCCGAACGACGTGATGAATGCTGTCTTCTCCTTATCCTCTTTTGCCATGCTTATTTGGTGGTAACCGGAGTAAGCATCGAGGAAGCTCAACAACTTGCAACCAGCTGTTGAGTCCATCAGTTGGTCTATTCGAGGAAGAGAAAAGTGATCCTTGGGACACGCCTTGTTGAGGTCGGTGAAATCGACACACATTCTCCACTTCCCATTGGCCTTCCGTACCATGACTGGGTTGGCTAGCCACTTTGGATGGAGTACCTCTATGATGAAACCGGCTTTGAGAAGCTTGTCGAGCTCTTCTCGTATGGGTTGTTTTCGATCTGGTGCAAATCTCCGCAGTTTTTGCTTTACTGGCTTGGCATCGGGTCGCACCATGAGTTTGTGCTCAATCACCTCCCTGGGTACCCCCGGCATGTCGGACGGCTGCCAAGCGAACACGTCAGCATTGTCGCGGAGGAAGGTGATGAGCGCGACTTCCTATTTCTCGCCTAGTGATGCCCCGATCTTGATGGTCTTGTCGGGGTTGGCATTGGAGAGTGGAATGATCTTGATTGCGCCGTCTGGTTTCGGCGTCTTGTTTGTCTTGCTCACTTTCTTGGGTGGCTCTGCTGTGGCAGGCAGGCTGGGCATGTGCTCGACCATGTCGAGGCTCCGCTTGTCGCATTGTACTGCCAGCTTAGCGTTCCCTTGAATAGTGATTGTTCCCTTCAGTCCTGGCATCTTGAACACTTGATACGCATAGTGAGATGCGGCCATGAACTTCGCGAGTGCAGTTCTCCCAATGATGGCCCACCTGTCAGGGCCGTCGTCTACCTCCCGCCGTAGCCGCGCCCAAGAGCGCGCAAGCCGTCGCCGCCCCCTTCCAAAATTCCGTCGACCCTTTAACGATCCGATCAAATCAATGGAGGGGAAATGATCCTCGAGATCTCCTCTTCCTTTTCTCTTTTGGAATCTTCGGCTAATTTTGTTTGGAAACCGGTGGATTTGATCTCGATTCGGATTCGTTTTTCCCTCCTAACCCTAAACCTTCCTTCTCGCCGCCGGCCGCCGTGGGCCTCCATCGCCGCCCCCTAGCCCCTATAAAAGGCCACCTTTGCCTTAGCTTGCCGCCGCTTGTAGCGCCGCCTCCGTGTTAGCCCGTGCGCCGCCGTCGCCGCCGCGAGTCCAGCCGTGCGCCGCCACCGCTCCGGTCGTCGTCGTCCCTCGGGAAGGCCGCCGTCGGGATCGCCAAGTCGTCACCGTCCTCGTCCCGTCCTTTGTTTCTGTCGAAGACCGCCGGAGCATCGCCGTCATCGTCGACCCGAACGTCTCTGCCGCTTCGACCTCGCCGCCGTCGCCGTCCGTTGTCGTCCGCCGTCGTCCGAGCCCTCGGTGAGTTCGCCGCGTCGCCCTCTACGCGTAGGTGCCCTCCGTTTGCGTCGCCGCGCCATCATTCGCTGGCTAGCACGAGGTGCCGAGCCGCCGCCGGTGATGACGTCATCGTCGACATCAGCGCCACGTCAGCCGTAGACCCGTGGTGGATTAGATCGATCTCGGCCGTTCGTTTGGATTAGATTAGATCCTAGCCGTTCGATCCGTAGACCGTTTCCGTGCACTCGGTCCACCGTGAACCCGAGCCCGCTGACACAATAAATCCTTTTTCCTTTCAAATATAATTCTTTATTGCGTCATAATCCAATTAAAATCTAAATAAATAATTTAATCCAGTTTAATCTTTAAAAATTCATTACTAATTCATCTTAGCTCAGATTTAGTTGGTTCAAGTCTCTAAATTTTTCTAAAATTGAGATCTACATGTTAAAAATATCCACATGTGCTGTTTATGATTGTTTATGTACTGTTTTGGTGATTTTGGTCTTTTCTGCTTAGATTCCGACGTTCCCGGAGAGTCCGATTTTGCAGGAGAAGACTTTGAGGAGTTCCAAGGCCAGCAAGGCAAGTCACACAAATCCCAAACAATCCTTTGAGCATGTTGATCCCGTTTAAAGCTATTGTTTCTATTCAACTATTGCATTTATTTTTGAATGTCATTGGGTGGGAATAACCTATTGCCTTTGTTATAGCCTTTTGTTATTGATTACCTATACTTTGTCCCCTGGTTAATAATTTGATTAGCTAGAACATTATATGGTTTTAGCTGAAGTAATTAGGATGCTTAGCCATGCTTAGAGACACTAGCTCATATGAATGGCATAATTAATGATTCACTATTACTTAATGATGGCTTAATGGTAGCTCATGATGGTTAATCATGATAGGTTGATTAATTAAGATGCCAATTAAAATATGATAATGGTGGGTTGTGAGCACATGGTTTTGATGGTTGTGCTCATGACAATTAAGGACCGGTTCACGATTTTCGGTTGTGAAACATTAACCGTGCCAACCACAAGCCAGCGTGGGCAACGGCTTTACCTTTTGTATAGTGTGGTTCATTGTAGAGCACCAGACTGTGAAGTGGCGGAGATAAGCCCACGGGGGTCGCTGGGGAGTCCATGCCTTGTTTATAATGGGGGTGATTATGATCCAGGAACGGTGCACTGCTTTGAATTATGTTATGCGAAGGGTATTGTCACAATCTCTATTCAGGTACTTGTTAAGTATTGCGACGCATGGTTGACATGATGTTGAGGTTGTGTCTTGTGGGTACAGTGGTACACCTCTAGCCAGAGTAAAACTATTCGAATAGCCGTGCCCGCGGTTATGGGCGGGTCTAACAATGTCTTTTGTGATTAGTCTCATACCTCTCACCATAATAAATGATGCTGTAATTGTTAATAACTTGTTTAGCTCCTGGTTTGGAATGGTATATTCCTGGTTTGGAGATAGAACTGTGCAGCCGGGAATGGTTGTTCAGAATGGTTGGGCCTATGCAACGGGTATGTTGTATAGCGTTGGATTAATATTGTTTAATTAAATACTTTACTGTTTTTCTAAATTCTGAAGTATTTATTGAATGCCATTTATGCAAATGAGACTATATTATGCCATCCTTTGTTATCCCCTGCATTTGCATATTTGCTGCGTGGCTTGTTGAGTATGTCATATACTCACCTTGCAATCATTCATCAGAGGAGGAGTTCTACAGTGATGCTGATGGTGTGGAGGATTAGGCGTAGCCCTGGTCAAGCTGCTTGTGGGATGGAGTCGCCTGCGCTGTTTATTTTATTTTCCGCTGCTTAGACCTTATTTGTTTGAGAGGAACTATCTACCTCTGTAATGACTTTATATTCGCTTATTAATTAGAGTAATAATTGTACTCTATTATCAATTTGTTATTTTGTGCCTCGGCTGATTCCTGGACGAGGGTTTATACACATGTAAGCGTTTGGAATTTTGGATAGAAATTCCGGGCGTGACAGCCCCCTGCCACGTCGAACAGACTTTACGTTCCACTTTCTTGTATTCTCGCTTTGAGGAGTATGCCGTGGAACCTCCAAAGATGTGTGAGACATGGAGATCGGAATCTGGGTATGCTGAGTCCGATTCCTGAGTAGGCGCGTCAGCGTCCTTCTCAACCACGCGTACTCGCTTGTCTTTTTCCGATGCCATGTGTTTTGCGAGCGACTTTTTGAAGACGAGGCAATCATCAAGAGAATGTCTGTCCGTCTTGTGTATAGGGCACCATGCTTTCTTCATGTCGCTGCCTTGTGGGTCTGGGCGCTAGGGAGGGTCCACGTATTCTGTTGCGAGAACTTCTGATTGAGCTTTCCTTTTCCCACTCTTGCGATTTTTCTTTTTGCTTGACTCAGGTGCGTCCTTGGCTGGTTTCTTCTCTCCTCCGGTCTTCGGTTTGTCGTTCTTGCGTTTCAGTGCGTCATCCACATGAGCGCATCGGTCGACAATTTCGAATAATCTCCGAGTAGTCGTGATGCGCCTCGTTGCCAACTCCTGAGTAGTATAGCGATCTCTGACACCGGATTTGAAAGCGCGAATTACAGAAGCATCGGTGATCTCGGGGATTGTGTTTCTGCACTCGTTAAAGCGCGGAACATAATCCCTCAAGGATTCGCCCGGGTTCTATGTCAACGCATGTAGGTCGTCTTCGATCGCGTGGCGCTTGTAAGTTCCTTGGAAGTTGGCTACGAACTGCTGCCATAAGTTTGCCCACGAAGAGATCGAGTAGGGGGGAAGAAGCATTAGCCATGAACGTGCAGAGCCTTTCAATGCGGTTGGCAAGTAATTCACCAACGCGTTGTCATCCGCTCCGGCAACGTAGAGTACCGTGGAGTAAACCTGAAGGAACTCTTCCGACTCGGTGCTCCCATCGTATTTCTCTATTGCTCCAAGTCGGAATCTTTCGGGCCATCGGACATCCTGAAGTGAACGACCGAAAGCTCTACACCCAGCGCTGGGGGCGGTGGGTTGTCGGCGATCATGCGTCCTTCGTGGATGTCTATCCGATGATGAAGATGACGAGGATGATGACGATGACGATGGGTCGCTTGGTTCCGGCATACGATTACGGGGACGTCGGCTGGGTTCTCGAGAATCCTGTCGTCGTCTCCCGCTGTTGTCTCGGCGCCGATCTCCATCATCGTCGTCATTATTGCGACGTCCTCGACTAGTATCGCCCAACACCCGCCGTTCACGATCGTCGTGATCGTGGCGGTTGTGGCGGTTATCACGGTCTCGGTCTTCGCTTGAACGGCCTCCTCGATCTTCGTTATCGTGACGCCGTGAAGAGATATGACGCCGGGAATGGTTCTCGTTGTCTTGTGTGTGTCGTGCCTCTCGGCGGCCATTCAGGTGATCGCGGAGATCACTGGTGCCGCGAGGTGGAGGGGTCGCTCGATGAGGTGATTCCCGCCGTTCAGGGTCTTCACCATTTGCATCGCCAGTTGGTGGCTGTTCCGGGTGCGCTGCAGCAGCGGCCTCTTCGAACGCGTTGCTGAGGTTGGTCACTGATTCCCGTAGTCATTCTGTCCAATGTGTGAGATCGTCATTGAGAATGGGATCGTAGGGGGTTTCCCTCAGTATTGCGTTGACGGCTCTGATGTGCTGGGTCGGAGTAGTCACTTGATTCTCCGCTTTCGCTTTGGTGCGCGCTGACGTGCCGACATCGTCGATAGACAATACCTCACGCGGCGTACTCGTCGATGATCCATAGTCTTCGAGTAGGTGCAAGACTGATGGTTCATGGGGATCGATGTCGATTACCCCAACAAATCGATCTGAAATTGGCGTCGCTCCTTGTTCCTTGTCCTCATCCCTGATGGGGATGCGTGACTGCTGGACCTTAGGAGGTGGCGTCTTCATGGCGCTGAGAAAGACCTTGCAGCTCGAGAGGTCGTGATTCTTTGTCTTGTGAATAGGACAATAGACATCACGAGTTGGAGAGGTACGCTGAATTCCACGCTCTTTGCAGGCACGAATTTCAGAATGGACGTTGAGAAAGACCCAGCAGGCTTGCAGGGTATGTTTCCTGGTTTTGTGGATAGGACACCAAGACTTTGTCACCTCAGAAGTAATCCTCGTCGGCTCGTGATTCCTGTCAGAAAGACAAGGCTTGGCCGCACTAGGATCCTTCTCGGGTTCGGATGTCGTCGACGTTCCGATCTCCGCTTTGGCGGGAGGAACCTTCAACATGGAGTCACCCCGGGTTGTAGCCGCTGCGTTCTCGTTTCCGGCCATTGGCGGACCAGCTGAGATCGGCATTGTGGTGTAAACCAGAAAGACGATTTCGTCGACTTGAGTCCACACCAGTGTTGTTGAAGTTGGAACTCCTTGGTTGAGGTTGGTGTTGACGCTGTTGTCGACGAAGCTGGATGTCATAGTAGTAGAACCTTGAGCGCCAAGTCCCCCTACCTGGCGCGCCACTGTCGACGGGGGATACCCGTAGACCGGATATAGAGGGTATTGGGGTACGCTGGTATGAGGATCTACGTAGTACGACATCAAGCAAACAGGAAACAGGGATTATACTGGTTCAGGCCCCTTGGTAGGTAATAGCCCTAATCCAGTTGATATGGGATTATATGATGGAAACCACAGATTACAAAGGGAATAGTGAAGCTCGACGATACCGACAAGATCGTAGTCGAGTTGATCCGACTAGATCTCCCGGCGACTTGGCTTCGATAAGCTCTAGCTTCGTAGGTTGTGGTGGATGTGTTGGCTCTGAAATTCGATGCCTTAGGTCTACCCGGGTGGTCCCTTTTATACCGTAGGTCAACTGGTCTCCAAGTAGGACTCGGAGACATCGGACCCGACACGATATAATGACGACCCAGTTCTATCTGAGTAGGACTCTTTCCATCTGTAGACTCCATGATGGACTTCCTTAACCTATGCTGAGAATGTCCGTATACGCGCAAACATACCATATCGATACGTGACGTATATCGAAGGGTAGAGGGTATACCTTACCCGTAACCCTGACAGTATTCTTGTCTGTTGGAATAGCTCTGTCGTTACTGCTTCTCAGATTGAAATTTAGAGTTTTGCTGTTAAAATTTGCTTTTCCTCTAGTCATTCTGGGTTATCCTGGACTTTACTGTCGGTGTATGGACCCTGTGCTGGTGTTGAAAGAGAAAATTTTGTAATCTGGCTCCATAGCTTGCAAATTGCAGATGATGACATTTGGCTTCTCCTTGGAGATTTCAATTTTTATAGGTCAGTGTTGAATAGAAATAGGCCAGGGTAAGATATGAATGATATTTTTCTTTTTAATGATGTCATTAGCGACCTGGGTCTAGTTGAATTATCTATTAAGGGCAGGGCCTATACTTAGAGCAACATGCAGCAACAGCCTTTGTTAGAGCAACTTGATTGGTTCTTTACTTCAACTAGTTGGACTATCACTTTCCTAAACACTTTGGTTAAGCCTCTTGTTAGATCAATTTCGGACCATACCCCCCCTGTGTGGTTTAGATAGGTTCCAATATCCCAAGAGCCAATATTTTCAGATTTGAAAACTTTTGGATTGAGCATGAGGATTTTTTTGATCTTGTCCATTCTATATGGTCTAATCATGGTGTTCTGGCGGATTCGGCTAGGAATATCTCTGCAAAGCTCAATGCTTTGAGGAATGGTCTTAAGAAGTGGAGTAAGAATCTGTCTAACTTGCAGAAGCTTATAGCAAACTGTAATGCTATCATTCTCTTTCTGGATAGTATAGAGGAGCTTAGGGATCTGTCCCTTCTTGAGTGGAATTTCAGAGTGTTTATTCGTTCTAAGCTTCTCTTATACTTGAAATATAAGCAATTATATTGGCAAAAGAGATGAACTATCCGTTGGGCCAAATTCGGAGGAGAGAACACCAAGTTTTTTCATGCTATGGCCACTGAATCTTTTAGAAAGAATACTATATCTTCTTTACTGGATGTGGATGGTACATTTCTAACTAGCCATGATGACAAAGCTGTGGTTGCTTGGAGGGCTTATAAATCAAGAATGGGGGTTTCCATGTTTGAGGATATGCCTTTTGATTTAAATTCACTTATTGATGCCCATGAAGGTTTGGATATTCTGCATACCCCATTCCTCAAAAAAGAGATTGATCAGCTCATCAAGGATTTACCTACTGACAGGGCTCCTGGTCCTGATGGGTTTAGTGGTCTTTTTATTAAGAAATGTTGGCCCATAATCTGTCATGACTATTATAAGCTATGTGATGATTTCCATTCTGGTTCTTTGTCTCTTGATCCTTTAAATCATTCGTTTATTATCTTAGTGCCAAAGAAACTAAATCCAGAGATTATAAATGATTACAGGCCTATTTCTTTAATGGGAATATCCTTGAAAATTTTGACAAACTTATGGCAAATAGAATTCAAAAAGTGATCCTTTCTATAATACACCAGAACCAGTATGGCTTTATTAAGGGCAGGACGATTCAAGATTGTTTAGCTTGGAATTTTGAGTCTCTGCTTCAATGTCATCAGTCAAAGAGAGAAATCATTCTTTTAAAGCTTGACTTTGAAAAGGCCTTTGATACTATAGAGCATGAGGCTATACTAAAGGTTATGGCTGCTATGGGATTCTCTGATAAGTGGTGTTGTTGGGTGAGGAAAATTTTGTCTTATGCATCCTCTTCAGTTCTTTTAAATGGTGTCCCTGGTTTGGACTTTCATTGCAAAAGAGGAGTAAGGCAGGGTGATCCCCTCTAACCTTTGCTTTTTGTGCTTGGAGCTGATCTCTTATAGTCTATAATAAATATGGCACATCAAAAGGGCTTGTTATCTAAGCCAATTCCCATGGGGGATGACCATAACTTTCCAATAATGCAATATGCTGATGATACTTTGTTGTATGTTAAGGCTTGTGGTAAAGAACTTTTTGTGTTAAAGGCCCTGTTGCAAACCTTTGCTCAAGGTACAGGTCTTAAAGTGAATTATCATAAATCCTGTCTCATCCCTATTAATGTGAATGATGATAAGGCTGAGATGTTGGCTGGAGTTTTTGGCTGCAAAATTGGTACCCTTCCTTTCACTTACCTTGGTTTGCCTTTGGGTACCACAAAACCCAGAGTGATTGACTTTGCTCCTCTAGTTGATAGAATTGAGAGAATATTGTCTGCAAATTCAGCCTTTCTTTCTTATGGGGATAGGCTTACCTTGGTTAATTCAGTTTTCTCTTCTCACCCTACATATTATATGTGCACACTGCAGCTTCCTAAAACAGTTATTGAGAATATTGACAGGGCTAGGAGACATTGTCTTTGGAGAGGAGGAGATTTCAATTCTAGTAAAAAGTCTTTGGCTGCTTGGGACAAGGTTTGTAAGCCTAAGGTAAAAGGGGGTTTGGGTGTAATAAATTTGTCTATCCAGAATCAGGCTATTTTACTTAAATATTTGGACAAGTTTTATAATAGAAGACAAGTGCCTTGGGTGTCTCTTATCTGATCTTCTTACTATGACAAGATCCCTCATCTGTCTCCTCCAAGGGGGTCTTTTTAGTGGAAGGATGTTCGCAAGTTAATGGACCTTTTCAGAGGAATATCAAGGTGTACTCTGGGTAATGGATTGTCTTGTTCTTTCTGGGATGATGTTTGGTCAGATGGTCCACCTCTTTCTTTGCATATGCCAAGGTTATGCTCTTTTGTGGTGAATAGGAATGTATCTGTTCAGAATTTCTTAATCTCTCCAATTGAGGATCATTTTCATCTGCCGGTTTCTCATCAAGCTTACTCTGAGCTCTTGATTTTATCGGACCTAATGTCTAGAATTGACCTTTCTGGAGATTGTGATAGCTGGTCTTATATTTGGGGCAGTTTGAAATTTACATCGCAGAAATTTTATGCTTTCAATTTCAGAGCTTTGAAGTCACCACAACACTTTGTTTGGCTTTGGAAAAGCAAATTCACATCTAAGGTTAAAGTTTTTGGATGGCTTATGCTTATGGACAGGCTGAATACTAAGTTTCTGTTGGATCATAAGCATTGTGCCCCCCCTAATTGTGATCTGTACTGTATGCTTTGTCAGCAGCAATGCACTGAGACCATGCTCCATTTGTTTTTCCTCTGTCCCTTCTCTACTGTTTGTTGGAACTCTTTGGGTATTTCCTGGGATACCAATCTGAAACTGGATAACATGTTAGTGGTGGCTAAAGCTAATTATTCTGGATATTGTTTCTTTGAGAAACTCCTTCTTGCAGCCTGGAATATATGGAAGCAAAGAATAGTTTCATTTTTTATAATAAGAAGTTTTCCTTTTCTTCTTGGAAAAATCTCCTTAAGAGGGATTATCTGTTGTTGCTTTTTAGATTAAATGAGAGAGATCAAGATGTAGTTAAGAATTGGATTCTGCTGTTGTAAATTCTTTTTATTCTTTTTAATATATTAACAGTGGGGGCTTCCCCTGCTGTGTTTCATTCAAGAAAAATAGCTATCAGTCCCGTGGCAGCATTGTGTATAATAGCTATCGGTGGATAATCTAGCAACATCAAACTTTGTATATTAGCAATATGTGTTCCATTAAGTTTGAAAGAGGTTGGTTGTGTGGGCCGTTGTAATAAAACAATAACTAAAAGAGTTAGAACATTAAAAATCAATATAATTAAGAACCACACTATTTGTTCAATTATAAATATTGACTTAACTAGTTGGGGTTCACTATATACCTCCCATCCAACCTAAGGAACTCACAAATGTTGTACTCACAAGGAAATAACTAATCATGCCTATTTAAGAAATATACTAAAAAATATGAATCCGCCTTGCCATTGTCTTCACGGTTCCTCCTTGAATTCAGCTTTATCTACACAAATTTCCATCAACCAATCGGTTTCTTTCCTTAGCCGAATCTACTAAAGAACCATACCAAATTTTGATGTTAACTGTCTCCCGATCCTTTCATCCTATTTTTTTCCTCCTCCATTCATCGGCTTCCCCATCTTACTTACTAGATCCCAAGCGACGGGGGAACTAATTTCTCTTGGGGAGTTGGTTTTTCGCCTCGCTCAATTTCTTGGCTTCCTCCATGGCATTCTTTTGAGCAAACTCTATGAAAGCCCAAGGTGTAGCCTAGAGGGAGGGGGGGTGTGAATAGGCTTTCCTGAAGTTTTCTTCAATTGACACAGTTAGATGACAGGCCCCGAAATTTCCTGGCAGCTCGCGACAAAAGACTGAGAGGGCTGCCCGGAACTTTCGGTGTTCTTTTGTGAAACTTTTGGGGTTCTTTCTTTTTGAGACACAAATATTGGTTCTCAAGGATTCCCAATACTTAAAGAAGCTTAGAAGAAAGTAATGAATAGCTAAGAAAGGTAAATCACAGGTGAAACACAAATTGCACACAAGGGGAGACACGAGAGTTTTTTCTCCCAAAATTCGGATTACAAGAATCCTATTCTCCGTTGAGGCACCCTTGGGTTGGGTAGCTAAGGGAGGGAATTTTCTTGCCTCGACTTTCGACAAGTTTATCTTCCATCGATCCAGACCTATAAAACATTGATAGTTGTTATAAAGAAATAGACAATGGAAAATGAAATGTAAAATGCAACGTATCATGTTAATATATACTTCCTTGGCAGGGTCAAAATCAATGTCGTTCTCCCCATATCAGGGTGGCTGCGGGCATGGGACATGGCTCGGCAAGTTGTACTCAATTGGTTTCACCCCCACTCTCATCGGATGATGATATCATAGGTCTTATGGTTCTTTCCTGCAGTTGAGTGCCACTATAATGTCACACTTATCCTTCCTCCGACGATTTTTGGACACATGTTGTGATCCATCCATTCCACACCCCCCCCCACACACCCCCTTTACTTGAAGTGGGAACCAAATGTGTAGATGGATTGGCCTTTAACATTTTTTTTTCGGGAGCATGTTCTAGTTGCCCCAATTTGGTGTAGAAGTTGTTCGGATATTCTACGTGGACACCCTGTTATGTCGGTTGTGGAATGTAAATCTCTAGTTGTAGTCTCCTCTTCAGTGTAGGGCTCAAAACTATTATTGTTATCCTCCTTAGAGTACCTAAATCGCAACGGTTATTCAGTTTCCTTTTACCACATTGGTCTTATCATTACATTCTAAACTATATATATACACTTATTTTAAATCACATACATATATTCTAAGTATCATTTTAATTTCACATTTAAACTATATTCATTTATTTTAACAATTCACACTAACCGTCGGAGACAGTGTATCAGGATTAAGGAAGGTGGAGGTGGCTAGCGGCGTTGTCAGGGACGAACTCGGTATCACCGACACGTTTGGAAGGAAGACCAGGTCGCTACCGGCGGTGGCGGCATCTAGGAGGTGCGGCGGTGGCCGGGTTGACCTCTGGATTGCCGGCGTGTTAGGGATAATGAGCAGGCTGGCGGCAGTGGAGTGGATGGCTGTGTCGAGAAGGAGGTTGCGGTGGCAGTGTCTTCGGAGTGTGGTCGTGGTCGAGCTCATGCCTGTTGAGTGTTGACGGATTAGGAATTTCAGCAACATGACGGCATTGGTTTGGGGTTCTCTAGGACATATATACCTTTTTTTCGTGAAGGCCCAAATATATAAACAGACATTTACATGGGCAGTCGTCCTAACAATCTACCTGAGCTATTTTGCTTTGAAGACCAACTGCACTAATATTTACATATGGGCGGTACGTCTTCATATCTAGCCACCTTTGTTGATTAATTTGTTTCTACAGGCGATTGTTATGACACCCGTATGTGGAAATCATTTTTCCTTTATTGATTAAAAATGCCTAGACTTATAAAATTTATAGAGAAATGATTTTAAGTCTGATGAGGTGAACAAAACATCTACATGCATGATCCTAACAAAGTTTACTTTACGATGGCTAATGCAATAATTCCCATCCGAAATAGTGTTTTCATGTGGTCCTTCACAATAGACAACTTCCATTCCATAACATTTCTGGAAAAAGGAAACTATGTAGTTGCGAGGTGAACCATTTGCCCATGTGTTTTCCTTTTGATTGCTCCAATTATGCAGGTTAATTAATTAATCTCACTCCCTCCTATTGGTAAATTGGTGCTCATTATTATTTCATAAACGTGGTAGTAAAGCTTCCAACATGAATTGGTGCTTCTGCCTCTATAATTGTCATCGGTAGTCCACATATGACTTGCTTAATGTACTGTCGTCCTCCTTTGGCTCCTTCTGGGCAAACACGTAACTGATTAGGTATCTCAGTGGATCAGATCAGTTCTTGTGCAATTGTGCCACTTGGGCTAGCTTTAGTTCATCACATGTGTCAACGTACCTCGATCTAGCTAACAAGTCAAGCTAGCTCTAACAATAATACAATTAATTAAACAACTCTTGCTGTCTAAAATCTTTGTTTTTTCTAAGTAAATCTTAGTCAGCAAGTTTCATCAAATGGTAGTTCCATTATCTAAAAAAAATCAAATGGTAGTTTTAATTGCTAGTAGTTTCTATATGTCCTAATGGCCATATAAAAACTATTACAAAGCTTTGACAAAAAAGTCCTTTTTCTAGACAAAGAGTTCCTAGTCTCCTATATATAATATTTGTTGCCATGTCCCAAGATATTCAACCCCTTTTCCGTCCCAATAAAATTCATGCTAGCATGTCAAATATAAATACAATTAAAATAACTTCAAGTATTATAGTTTAGTAATGTTCAGCATCCATCAAACCTGTGTTTTGTTATTAATTTCCATCCGAATGTAATTATTTTAATATGTTTAGCATATTTTTAGATTTTCTAGAATATAAAGTGTACAATTTTGCAATTGCATTAAAAAGACGGAAATTAAAATAAACTTTAAGAAAATATAACATTTACAAAGGCGAAGCAAGCCAAAAATGACACCCGGCGGGTTAGCTCCATTGTACAGCACAGTGATCTACAGATCTAAACAATGTTTTAATTTAGAAATTTCGACGAATGGGGTTAGCTCCGCCCGTGTAGACAAACTCTAATGGTAATCGGTTGTACTTGCTAACACAACGTTATTGGAATTGAGATATATTGGCTGTTATTATTTCAGTGGTAGGAAATATTTTTGTCGACAACAAGGTACATACGGTGACTTAGCCAATAATCTCACGATATACCGACCTATAGCCTTCGAAGGTGCCGTCTCTATATGCCCTTGCTACCCAGTGTTTGGCTTGAGTACATTTCTTTTCTTAAGGGAAAATACTATCAGGCCTTGTGTCCAGTAGTTGATTTTAGATTAGGATAAAAAGAAAACAACTACAAAAGGTCCAACTCCAAGATTACAAATGTCGTACCCTGATAGAAACCATTGAAAGAACAGATTCATTCATTATGTAGAGATATGGAAGAATCTCTCGCTTAAAACTTCTAAACCAACTATCCTTCTTTTGGATTAATATTTTGAAAAAAAATGAAACCATTTCTTTGCTTCCAAAGGTGCCAATATGCTATGAATATAATCTTGAAGAACCCTTTGTTTCTGAATCTGATCTTAGCAAGAACTATCATATGAAAAAAAAAATCCAGATTGCAATTTCAACTTATGCCAATTCTCTTCTAGCAAGCTCCACTAAAAAGATATATGAAGAACATGTATCTCAAAGTTTCTCTTTCTTCCCATGTGGAGCAAAGCACACAACTGTGATCTGCATCCTCTAATGTGCAATGCCTTCTATCATATATGTCTTGTGTTTAGTCTATACAGAAGAGCAGCGATACGAAGGCTTAAGTATATTTCTTCTCTACTCCCTCCATTAAAAAAAACAACATAATATTGGAGGTGACATCTATTATATCTATAGAGTAAAAGAAAAAGAAGTCTCCATATTCGCTCTCACGGTCTAGAAAATCCCATGTTAATCGAAAAAAATAAGAAAAAAAGAAAAATAGAAGGGTATTACGATTAGGTTTTGTGTAAACGGACAAAACAAACAAAGAGTAAACAGACAAAAAAAAAGTTGGAAACGGACAAAAAAAATTCCAATAGGACAAGAAAGATAGAAAAAAGTGAAAACGGACAAGAAAAATAGAAATTCCAATGTTGATAAAAAATGTTGTTGCGATTTCCGAGGAGGGGGGGGCGGGTCAATTGCATGCTGGTCTTTTATCTGGACCGGACCCCATCCCACGTACTCTAACCGGTTCATGGCCGGGGGGAGGGGTCAATTGCATGCCGGTCTTTTACCTGGACCGGACCGGCAAGGGCTGTGGTTCCGGTTTTTCCCGGTCGGGTCTTAATAACTAGGTCCCTCGGCCCTTTATTCTTCTCTCTTCTTTAGTGCCTTTTCTTTAATGCCCTACTTATGGATGCTAACACCTAGTATGCAGGATGCAAAGCTAGCTGCCACGTGCTCAATCTCCTCGGCAATGGCTGGCGGGAGAAGGGTGGTAGGTAGCTAGGCCGGCTCCCGAATTCAGAACCTCACGTGGGCTGGCGCCAACGATCATCTGAAGCTTCCATCGGCCGCAACCCACGATGCATACACCGACCTCTCACATGTGCAAATCTAGACGATGGCCGGTACAACTGTACGAGAGGTCGCCCAGCTAGAATCATATATACAATTGTGTAGTACCAATATAAGTATAGTTACTCCTTCCCTTTTCATTTTCTCTCCCTTTTTATTTTAAGTGTAGTTATAAATTTTCATGTTCAATATTTGATTATCCGTTCTTTTTTTAAAAAATATGATTAGTATTTTTATTATTAATAGATAATAAAACATGAATAGTATTCTATGCATGACTTATTTTCTTAAAGAAATTTTATAATTTTTTCAAATAAGATGGGTTGTCAAATATTGGATACGGAAAACTTACAATTGCACTCAAAATGGGACGGAGGGAGTATTAATTAACCAATCCCTCCATCTACTTTTGATACTCATATTTCATCTTGGCACACAGACTAATGATAAGTAATTCTACTTATCATCTATTTAAATATGCTACTAGTCATTTCTCGTAAACAAGCGATTCATTAATATTTACATTTTCCGATGCCCATGTAGTCAATCGTGTATGGAAGAATGAATAGTTATGTATTAAATCTGAGAAAGTCATTAAGATGATAGGTTGTTGAATTGAAATATGACTATCAAAAATATTTTTTCAGATTTAGAAATATAACTATCAAAATTAGACGGAGGGAGTAGTAGCAACCTTTTTTTTTAGCCCGTGGAGTAACTACTACTAACCTTTCTTGAGCATGGTACTCTCCTCCGTGTAATTTCGAATTAATTTACAAGTGGGTCTGTATTAAGTGACTCCACTGGAGAACTTGGGTCAAAATTGGTCAAATCAATGATTTCTTTGCTCCTCTCTTATCGATCTCTGCCATTCCATGTCCTTACACATTGTCCTCGCTGGCCAAACGATTTCCTAGCTAACTAATTGCATTCATACGCATCGATAGAATTTTTAAATTTCAAACTTTTGTTCAAATTTTCTGAAAGATGAAGAGAGAATATAATAAAGTAAAAATCCTAATATATATGTTTGTAAAAGATTGTGAAGGCAACATGTCAAAAAATATTTATAAAAATCTACTAATTAATTAATAATACACCTTTCTAGCAACAAAATTTCAATCGCAACAACATTTCTTTAATTTTAATTTCAATCGCCTTTTTTTCTCTATGTGATTGCTCTATCTTCTATGTGTAAACAAGTGTGCTAATTCCATCTCTTCTATCTCCTTTTTCAAATTGATAATAATACTCATATACATTATGTATTAGAAAAATTACCATGTGAATATTCAAAACTTACAATGTTTCAGAGGAGTAATTACAATGTAAGTTCTGAAATTTGCAGCGTATAATGTAAGTGTAGGTAATTCACCGTGTAAGAACGACTGTTATTTTGGAAAATTCGTTGCTATAAACAGTCACTTCAGTTATTTAGTAAAATTAAGCTTACCGAGTTTGAACTGACGTAAAAAATCGATCAACGACAACAATCATTTGAGAAACGGAGCAAGTCCATGCTAACCTGCGGTCTTGGTATATTCATCCACATAATTATATTATTAAGCTCTTAATTATTGGTTGATCAGGCCCTAATTCCGTTGTAGGCACATTCATTAGCGCAGATCTCGAGGCAAGCACTTACCTGGGGTCCGATCGTGTTGTTGGAGCTAGCGAGACCTAGAGCCATCAATAATGCACATCTAGCTAGTAAATAGGGGTATATATATATTAAGTTCGACACACGTACGTATATGTTGCTCGTTTATCCATGTGTATGTATACTTATATTGTACGTACGTGCATGCTCTCTCTCTCTCAAGTCTCAAGAATATACTTCAAGACAACAGAGCTACAGAATTATCTAACGCCTCTGTCGTAAAGAGATCTTATTTTTAACCTGTCATTGACACATATCAGCCTGCGTTCCAAGTCCACGCACGAAAAACGGTGTTATCAATTAGGTGTAATTAATTAAGTATTAGCATAAAAAATTTAGAAAATGGTTAATATGATTCCTTAAAGTAATTTTTCTAATTTTTCTATATAAAACTTTAGTAAAAACACACCGTTCAGCAGTTTAGGAAGCGTGTGTGCAAAAACCATTAAGCAAATGTAGGAAAAGTTAGGAAAAGAACACAATCTTAGTATGGATGAGAATGAAGATGTATGTCTCTCATAATGACTATAACCTCCATTTCAAAATAGTTATCTTTTTATAATTTAAAATTTATCCTAAAGTATTTATCACTCTTAAGTTCTACTTGCCCAATTCATCATCGTTCATTCAATTTTTTTCCCTATAATACCCTCCAACTATCACACCGTACATCATTTAATGAAGGATACTAGTTTTTCTTTCTTGAATCTTAATTTATGCTAAACATTTAGAATGATTGATAAGTATTTTGGAATGGAGAGAGTACTAAGTTTTTTCTAGGCTTGTATACTTGATTAGACTTTTGACATGCCTAAACTAAAATTAATGGCATTTGCACATAACGATTGAAGGCGGGGATGGTCTCTAACCACAAGAGAGAAAACAAGCATGAGTATCAATGAACCACACGTCTAAAGATAATTACACTGTTTTTTTTAACAATTGCTTTAGTCTGAAAATAAGGTCTTTTATTAAAAGAGGTAGAACTTGTTAGAGAAGTGAAGATGCTGCGGTAATTACTCCCTCTATTTCAGATTATAAGTCATTTTGATTTTGGTCAAAGTCAAACTACTTCAAGTTTAACTAAGTGTGTTTAGATCCAAGGGTGAAAATTTTTGCCGTGTCACATCAGATATACGGACACACATTTGAAATATTAAACATAGTCTAATAACAAAACAAATTACAAAATCCGCCTGTAAACTGCGAGACGAATTTATTAAGCCTAATTAATCCGTCATTAGCAAATGTTTACTGTAGCACCACATTATCAAATCATGGAGTAATTAGGCTTAAAAGATTCATCTCGGAAATTAGTCGCAATCTGTACAATTAGTTATTTTGTTAGCCTATATTTAATACTTCATGCAGGTGTTTAAATGTTCGATGTGACAAGGTAAAAAATTTTGAGGTGGGATCTAAACTGGGCCTAAATTTGTTGACAAAGATAGTTAATATTTATAACACCAAATTAGTTGCATTAAATCTATCATTAAATATATTTTCATAATATATTTGTCCTGGGTTAAAAATGTTACTACACAGTTTTTTTATATAATCTGAAACAGAGGGAGTAAATTATTTGTAGTTGCAGGCATTTATAGAGTCCATGGTGAAATTAATTTGCAAGCTAGCTATATTTAGGATGGTTTGGCATATATAGCTCCATTTCCATAAGTCTTATGGAAAATATGAAATATAGTTTGTATATATTTAAATCTATTAACTATTGTCTTATTTTGGACTACAAATGTATAAATCGTCCTACCTTGATAACCTTAATTGACCAGTAGCTCTAACTCGAAGAATTTCTAATGCTAGGAAACCAGCTACACAAGAACCTGAAGAACCATAGATCACTTGATTGAAGAATTTGGGTGTTCTTATATCACATCAGAATGGTACATTAGTACAGAACACCACGTCCGTAATGTCTTTATAGGTTGCAGTTCACTTAAAATTAACACCTATAAGAGGTTTTTCCGCACAAACAGGTCCTTCTACAAGATCTAAACTTTGTAGTTGACTTTTTCATTTAAGATCGTTTAGATATCACAAAATGTGTTAAGTTCTCACTTCTCAGTTCTATTTGAACAAGCGGATTTTGGAAATTTCTAAGCAATCTCGGACAGAGATAAAATCTATACGAGTTTGGTTGAAAAATATTTTCATTTGAGCTTATCTATGGTGATAAATATGTACTATAACTTTCATTTAGTAGTAGTGTCGATTTGCTTACAAGACGACGTGTGTGTTTGATAGGTGAGATGGTAAGAAGGCTTTGGAAATTGAGAGATGTCCTGGGTTTAGATTTTGTGAATCTCTTGTGTGTGAATATTGCGTGAAAAAATCTTGTGAATTGTGAGAATCAATTTGCGACCGTGCGTAGATAGAAACCTAGTTAAATGCAAAATATTTTTTATAATTTTTTCCGCATTTGTAGAAATAAAAACCGGGAGCACCCATTAGAGGTGTTCGTTTTAATCAGAATTAGCATCAATAAGGGTGTCATCAGTATCGGTTTTAGAACCAACGTTAGTGACTACCCTCATAATTAGTTCCGCTATAATGGTGCTGCCTCTAAAACCGGTATTGATGAGTGGTTTGAAACCGGCAATTTCTTCACTAGTGGTCCTTTTCCGTCACCCAAAAGAATGTCGATTTAGGCATGTTATAGTCAAACAGACACATGATTTTGACAATTTAAGTCTTCCCCGTAAATGCAAAAACAATTACACAACAGTAACATCATTAAATTAAGCACTAGTTATAATATACTTGGCTATAGAGGTCCAAAACATATAGCCTAAACAATAATATAATAAAAAATAACTTGCGCTTAGAGCGTATGCATATTCTAAAATGACATTCTCTTATGTCCGGATAAGTATATAATTTTGATTCTACTACGCTAACTAGCTAGTAACTAGCTAATGTCTAAAGAAATCTCTATTGAAGCAGCTCTTATTTGGTAATCCAGCCTTTTCTTATATGAATTCTGGTAGGACTTAGGAGACTGTGCAATGATTGAAATGTTCAAAAGATAAACTAAAGCTTGATTGGTTGCCAAAATTTATTTGATCTGTAAATCACATCTACATTTTCTCTCTCCAATTTCAGATGAAAATTTCAAGTCTAACTGTAAATTGATCAGACGAATCAATCATGGTTGATATCGTATTGCACATATGGGAGTTACTAGTTGTATATATCTCTGTTCCGAAAGAATACCTATACCAACCTTTATTATCCTATTTAGAAACTCAATTCATATCTTTGGATTGAAGGAAATTCATAGGATCTTTGGAGTATTGAATCCTTGAAAAAATTTCACACACATATATAATTTGAAGAAAAGGAATTGGATTAAAAAAATTATTATGGATTATTTTCCTATGCACCAGTCCTAGTTTATAATTAACATGAGCTTATAACTTTGTCTAATTCACTACTACCAAATCGATTTTTCATGGCGTCACCCTATCATTTTCTCTGACGGCCATACATCAAAACCATCGGCAACAATGTAACGAGGGATGAGGGGTTATGGGCCGCCAGCGAAAATGGATCTCTGCTAACAACGTGGTTAAGAGCGCCGCCAATGAAAATGTATCCCTTTTCACTGGTGGCTCACCTAAACGACCACCAGCAAAAATCGATTTTCGCTGCTGGTTGCTAAAGAGGACCATCATATTAAAAGAAAAGCTCGATCTCCACCGCATCTAACTCTCCTTCCCCACCGATAAGTCCTCCCTCCCTCCTCTCCCTGCCATATTCCTCCCTCCCTCCCCCCCCCCCTCTCCCTCGTCCTTGGCGACGACGGCGTACATGGCGGCGGCGATGGCCAAAACGATTGTGGGGGCGACGGCGACGGCTACGGCTGCAATGAGATCAGGAGGAGCGGATCCACCACCGGCAGGCTCGAAAAGGGCGGATCCGCCACTGGCGGTCTTAGGAGTGGCGGATCCGTCGCCATCGAGCTTGACAACGGCGGATCCAATACCGGCGATCTCAGGAGCGGCAGATTCGCCGCCTGGTCCAGCCGCTGTGAAGGGGAGGGTCGACGGTGCTCTTGCGGCCATGGCGTTGAATAAAGGGCTCATTGTGGAGGTGTCGCTAGCCGACGAGCCCAACCTCCCGCCGGGTCAGAGCTCCAATGAGTGCACTCCGCCCCCAACGGTGGTGGAGGGGGATGGTGAGGCCTCAAGCTCCAGCGGTGCCAACCCTCCTCTCTCAAATCCACGGAGCTCGCCGACTTTGGTGCCGATGTTCGCACGTGTCTCGGTGATGGCAACAACCGTGGATCGGTGAATGCACCAGTGACCTCTTCTCTCTCATCTTTCTTGTGTATTGCTAAATCTTGGATGAAATTGTGAATGTTTTCTTACAAATAATCGCTGCATATTTGCTTGTACTTCTCTGTTCACAATTTTTGTAAGAAACAGCGATGAGAACAGACTGATTGCTAAATCTTAGAGTAGCTATGAAATTGTGAATGGATTTCTTGTACACCTGGGATGAAATTGTGATGAATTGTTCTTCCCATATTTGCTTGATTTGTGGTTTGATGTGGAAATTGTGAATGCAATTGCATGTGGGTTTTTTATTTTTCGTTTGCCTAAAATAATCTTTGTTGGCAGTCAGAAGCGAGTTGCATGCAAGGGTTTTTTTTTTCTTTTTTTAAAGGCAAAAATGATTTTCGCAGGCGGTTGACTTAACCTAGCTCTGTCGGGGAAAATCATTTTCACTGGTGGTCGGCTTAACCTAGCCGTCAATGAAAATAAATTTTCGCTAGCGGTTGTATGCCCGCCTATGAAGATTGTGTATTTTTTCTGGCCTATGGTCGCTGACGGCTAGCCTAACTGCTTGTAAAAAACTTATTCTGACTGTCAGCAAAAACCCATTTTGTAGTAGTGATTTTTCCATTTCGTTTGCTAATTTCCAATGCACACTCTCTCTTTCTGGCTCAGCTCTTTTTCTCTCTCTTTCACGTTATCTGCTCTAAACTTACTATAAACCATCCAAATATATTATGTTGGTAAAGTGGTAACCAGAGCCCCTCTATCAGATGCTCGGGGGCCTACCAACTCGTCATCTGATCGATCAGTATGCAACGAAGGTGAGCCTGGGCCACTTCATATGGCAGCGGGCTAGAACCCGAGCTCATGGCAATACCGCTGCCTACTTCCGGGCTTGGGGCGCATATACTTCCGAGCTTGGGGCACAGTTGCCTTCCGCCTCTGCGGTTAGGGCACAGCTGCTGCCCATCCCACTCTGGAGCTTAGGTCCTCATGGACTGTTCAACATCCCTTCCATCTGCTCCTACCACCGTGTGCAATACTCAATTACCCTCCTATCCTATCTCTAATTATATAGGTCTGACCCGTTACAATGTACGGACAATGTAGAAAATTTTCACCCCCATAACCTACTGCTGACGGAAAATCCGCGCTCGGCCGATGGTGTCGGGTCTGTGTTGGCGCGAACTAAGTCGATGAACACAACGGCCTGGGAGATCTGCTTAGCTCTAATGTAGGTCCAAAAATTGATGAGATGTGGACGTGCCAGTCTGTTTGATCTTGCAACTGACAAGATATATAAATTGAAGATCACCAGTGAGCCGATGCCGATAGGGTTTTGAGCAATCAGCTATATGTCCAATGTAGATGATGATATAAAGACAATCGGCTAATGGTAATATAATAAAGCAATAATATAATCTCGTAGAAACCAATCGGCTAACAATGATATGATAGAATAAACACTGATATGAAGATCAAAGCATACATCGGCTGGAGGTCCGATGTCATAAAATCCACAAGATTAGATAAACAATGAAACCTTTGTTGTGATCGGCTAAAACCACCTAATATACAATTCTTGTAAGCCGATGCAATGTCCAGAAAACTCATCAGCTGAAACCCCGATGGAACCCTTATTGGCAATCAAAGGCAGGTTAGTTTTTATGGTTCTAAGCACGACTAAGGTCGATGCAACTCAAAGTATGCAAAGAAACATAAAGCCTAAACAATCATGCCTTTGACAAATTTTAAGAGTGGTGGATATCTTAGTTAATCTAATCTAGCAAGATAATTTAGCCGATACCGACATAAACCCTAAAACGAATCTCAGGTGATCTGATCAAATTAAGATGCTAAGCTAGATTAACTAGGATATATGATAACCAGCGGCTGTAGAAGATAGATTAGAACATTTAAAGCGATGCCCTAATCCGCCAGCGCAAACCGCTGAGACAATTCATACCTCTTGTCAGAAGATCGAAATCGATACCCTAATTCGAAGTAAGAACTCATCGAAAAAGTAGAAAGGTAAAAGGTGGCGATGCGCCGAAATTGTATTGATCGTGAGATAGTTTACAATGACCCTTGGTGTACATATTTATACCCATAGGTAGATATTAGTCCTTCTTGGACAAGAAAGAAACTTTCCTAAAGATAAAAGGAAAACATAAAGTCTTTATCAGACACTAAACACATTTTCCTAAAGATAAAAGGAAACTAATAGACTCTTCCTAATTAATAGATAAACTGCCATGCCGCATCCTCCTTTAAACTCGGTCACTTTTGGATAAACTTCATTTAATATATTAATTTCTTTAATCGATTCTACTTAGAATCCAACTATTGAAGACTTGATAATTCCCATCGGCCGATTCCAGGACTCTAAAGCCGATACTGACTCTAGACCGATGATGACTTCGGGGCTTACCAAATTTTGATGTTAGCACCTACCCTCACGTTCACAAGATCTGGTGAGCATGATACATTCATTTGTACCCCTAAACTCTTTTTCTAACGGATATTTTATTAGTACTTCCTCCGTTTCATGTTATAATTCTCTTTCACTTTTGTAAGGTCAAACTTCTTGAAAATTTGACCAATATTATAGAAAAATATAGTAATAATTATAGCACTAACTTAGTTTTATTAAATCTAATATTGAATATATTTTTGATAGTTCCTTTGTTTTATGTTAAAAATATTGCTATATTTTTCTTAGAAAAAAATCAAAATGACTTATAATATGAAATGGAGATAGTAATTAGTATTACTATATACGAAGGTATGCAAAGGTATCTCTGCTTCAATATGTTTGTGAACCACGAGTTCATCCTTGATCCCTGTTCCTGTTGATCCAAGAGGACATGCATGGATGACCTTCCATTGGTAGAGGAAGCTAGCTGCAAACTACTTTTGTGCATCCAATCCAATTAATTTTATCCTTGATGAAGAAGAATGCAATGAGCTAGTTGAGTTCTCTTCCCAACTGTAAGCTCCATGCAGAGCACATCGGCTTGGAAGAAGAAAATGAAATACAAACAACTGTACTCTTTCTTCTGGTCATAATAGATCGACTTGCACCTCTCCTTTTGTGTTTCTATTGAACCTTATATATATGTATGTAAGGAACTTAGTATCTTGTTGATCCCTTCCCTGGTTCTTCATATTCTGGAGACATGAGGCTAATTGAAGGTAGTCCAACATCGATCCGAGTAGATGGGCTTGTTCATGAGTATGAATTAGTGGCAAGGTGAACATCATGGTGATATCACATTCTCAATATGTGCAGAGGCCTGGAGTAGTGTTCACCGTGTCAAGAAGTTGTTTTTGGATAATACTATTGGAAGTGTGTTGTTCTAAAGAAACCTGGAGCACCGTTCACAATCTTTAATTTGTTACAAAACCGTAAAAGCAAACCTGATTAATTAATACATTTATGAGTTATTACAAAAAAATATTACGACCTACTGTACTAAAAACAGTTTACCATGCATCGATCTGGCCTGAAAACACTAAGTTCAGCTTCACAAAAGGAATTTCCAAAATAATCAGTTCAGCTCATGCCCAATACTGCAAAATCAAGAGCTGGACAGAATTGTGAGTTAATGAGCTAGGTTGCTTTGTAGTTTCTTTGCTACTGAGCAAGCATAAGCTTCCTCTAATGTGGTACAGAATTGGTCCAGCTAACTGATGAGTAATTTGCTCGACACATCACTAATGAAACTGATCACTATTGACTGCCATCTACTAAACTGATCACCATCTAGGTGAACTTGCTGGATGCTTTTATAGTGAGCACAAGACACCACTACTGCAGCCTGATCGAGCAAGTGTCCTTGTACACAAATGTTATCATATTCGTAGCCTGAACCCCAAAACCCTAAAAGTAGAATAACCAAATCCTGCCATCAAGCAGGAGCAGCAAGAATCACTCATCAAGACAAACACCAACCCCAAGTGTCTAATCAAACATAACTGTGCATAATGTATCTGGGTTTATATAAATTAATTAATAATTAAGTTATGTCGGTGTTGTGTCCTAGGTGATCTCAATTAACCATGTTACTTATGCTTTTCCCCTGACACTGTTTTCATGCTATAGCATTTGTTAATCTGTGTAGGTCAAACGTTGCCTCCGCTATGTGCACCGCCCTGCTCACGCGCAATGCAAATAATTGAATATTTCTGTCACAGTTTGATTCTTTGATTTTTACCAGGACGGTTAATATTTCTCGTCAAATTATATTCTTAAATTTTCCCCTGCAAAATATTAGGGCCTTGTTTGGTTTGTAGTCTAATGCGAAATATATATATATAATTGCGCAATGCCGAAAAACTAGTCATCCATTTAGTTTGGGAAAGAAAAAAGTTAGCATCACCAAATTATCTGGCCTAGTTGAATTGAACCCACAACTTTGGTAGCCAACCTTTTCCAGAATTTTGGGTAATGGCCAATTCTTGTCATTGTCAAAAACAAAATTAGTAATGTTGTAAATGGTAAAGAACCAAACATGCATGCACTACTTTCTCGTCCCTTTTTTTTTCTGTTTAAACCATTTTTCCACTTAAATTCCGCCTCTTTTCATACACCCACACACGACATTATTTAGTGGAATTTATCATATATATCCTTCTTTTGAAGTGGTCGTATACACATGCACTAATAAATGGAACAAAATCGCGACGTTTACATTTTAATTAAGTCTTTATAGTACAACACTGTGATAATCTTCTGACGGAATACAGATCATTTTGTAGTTAGACTTTTGCCATCCACCGACGCCTACAGCATCTAGACATGCATGCAGCAGAACGATTTATGAAAACTAATTTGGAATTTTCATGTCGTCACTGCCATTCCATACTTACACATAATATTAGGCGGTCATCATCATCACATGAACACTCGCCCTATATTATCAAATTTAATAATCACCACCGTCCCAGACCCAGATCCTGCCTGCATGCCAGCATTGCATGCAATGCAAGTCAACCCTTAGCTCTAGCAGAGACACAGGAGAGACGCATATATCTGAACAAATTATAGGCATTGCAAACGAGATTAGTTAATTATTAATGCAGCTTTTGACCGCCACTGGATTCTAAACGAAGCTACTAATGCTTGCCTGATTAGTTTTTCTGCTGATCGATCAGGGAGAGCGTGAGGCTCATGTGACGGATCTTGATTCTTGAGGACACGCACGAGCTGATCGATCAGAAAATGGCACTGCAAATTAAACGAACCCTAATTAACCCTAACGTTCGGCTCATGCATGTGTACATGCATGAGCATCAGCAACGGATCTAGAGGCAGGGGTGCGACGCGTAAATTGATTATTATACCTATAATTTAAGTAGAAGCAGTGGTAATTTTCAAGGCATCAATTTGCAAGAGCATGCATAAAAATAGATTTCATAGCTCTGATCAGTACTAGTAAGTCTCGATAGTTTTGGTTGCGTACATTCGCTCTGTGGATGTGGAGGTCGGTTTTAATCCGTTACTTAAAAAAAGATTGTCTCGGTAGCTATCAGTATAAGGAACTGTAATGTTTTAATATTAGGTGGTAATAAAGCTCGTATGAGCATCAACAGCAGATCTAGAGCATGTTGGCTCATGTATGGCATGCTCTGAATGATCTCCTTACTCATGTATCTCTAAATAATGCTGATCACTAGGGTTACAAATGGTCACATCCTGGCTTTCAATCAAGATTGGTCTACTCGCTTTTCTTTGATCATCTTACAGTGGAGTTACCCCTCACCCTCATTTGGAAGAGCAAATGCACTTTAAAATTAAAGTTTTTCCTTTTGCTTTTGATGGTAGACAGGCTGAACACAAAAGATTTGCTGCAAAGAAAAAAAATAATCAAAGTATCCCTTCCGGACCAAACTGCATCCTGTGTGGTCTCTCAGTTTTGGAGGACTTCATGCACCTTTTCTTCTGTTGTCCTTTTGCCACTAGATGCTGGAATTTTGTGGGAATACAATGGCAATCAAACTTGGGATTCATGCCTATGGTTATTGAAGCAAAAAGGAATTTCCCCCATGTCTTTTTCATTGAGGTCATTGCCGTAGCTCTTTGGAACATCTGGCGAAGAAGAAATGACTTCATCTTTAATAACGTCCAGCCTTCCTTCAACTCTTGGAAATCTCTTTTTAGAGATGATTTTACCCTACTTTTGCATAGGGTTAAAGCTCAGGATAAACCTTTTTGGAAATCATGGCTAGACAGCTTATAATTTGTGATATGTAATCTCCCCCCCCCCCCGCCCTCCTCCCTCTTCTTTGTACAGTTTGTTTGTCAATATTTGTTTGGCAATTCATTTCAGTAGGAGTCTCTCCTGTTGGTTTTCGTCAAAAAACAGCAGATCTAGAAACATGTTTTAAAATATATTTTATAGCTCTTCGCTAGTAAGTCCGTTCGATGGCGCGAGTCACTACAAGAAATAAAGATTTTGGATCGAGTTGCTTATAAATTAAGTAGAAATACCCTATTATTTTCGGTGTCCATTGATAGCGAGCTAGGATTCATGCACTTGGTTTGACAGCTCTTCTTCAGTGTCAAGTCTAACTAGCCACCATTGTAAATTGAACCTCAATGTTTATATTAGGCATGCTGTAAGGTCAAGTATGAGCGTTAGCAATGGATCTAGATGCAATGTGGTGGCATGTGGAATCACCTATGATGGGTTAGTTTGATCAGTGACTTGGTTAAGAAATTAAAATTTTGGACCAACTTACAAATTAAGTAGAAATATATACTCTTAATTTTGAAGGTGTCCACTGGCGACAAGCTTGCACCGAGTTTGATATCTTTTATCACCATCATAAGTTGCCACAATTCAAAGAAAGGACGGATATTTTGAGTTACATTTGGCTGGTATCAAAGTATAGGTATATTTGTTAACAAAAAACAATATATGCATCCTTGTTATCAAATTAAGTTGTGTCACAGAATTATTGCATGATAAATCGCTTCTATGAAACCGTACTGGCATGTAGACCTTGGCTGATATGAACATCTAGGTATGGGGCCTGTCAATGGCTACCAAGGACTGGGGTTTTGTCTTTGTTTTTCTAAAATGTGACTTCCAAGAATTTATATCTATATACAGGTGGGGGATCTTTGCACCTTTCTAGGAGAGATTACTAATTGCTGATTACCAAGATGTAGGTCAATGGAAAGTACAACTCCAGCTAGTATGTGAGCAGGATATTCTATCCCCAGTGGTTTGGATGCTTTGGTCTGACTTTGGTACAATGGTGCATGCTTTGCTGATTGTTTTGAGGGGAAATAGCAGAGTGTAATTTCTTTAATTTTCATTACCCAAATGAAGTCATGAGTCATCGTCATACTCTATATAAAAGCAATATAATATACAGTTCTTTCAAGGTATTCAGCCATGTTCTTTATTTTGTGAGAAAAGTACAAAGTGATTAATTTCTTAGTTTGAGAGAGACAATAATTAGGTCAATTGACAGTACATCAAGTGTGCTGAGCTCCTTGGGTCAGATTTTCCTCGTCCAAAGTCCAAAATCTACAGTAGTCTCAAGGACAATGCCCAAATGCAAAATTTGAACAAAAAGGAACCTAAACGTTAGGCTGTGGTGTCCATTTTGAAGAAAAAGGAGCCTCAGGCTGTTAGTGGCTAATCGATCCAGTTTGTTTCACCCCTGGTATTTGAAAGAGCAAGTTTTCCCTAAGAATTTGTCCGGAAATGCTAATTAGCGCAAACGCTCTACTTATCGATCTAGCGCGCATTTCTAGCCCACTTCGCTGCGTTCTATTCCGGCCCACCAGCGAGGAAGCGAGTCCAATTTTTTTTTCGCGCAACAAAACGATGGGAGGTACACGCGCACGCGGATTCGGAGGAAAAATCGTGATAAGTTTTTTTTTAACTTCCGATAATCACGGTATTAATTAACATTCTCTTTTTCAGATTTTTTTCCCATTTTCACTACAAGTTTAAAATCTACGTGAAATTTGGAACTTTCAACTCGAATTTTGAAAACTTTCAACCCAAACTTTGGAAACTTTCAAGTCAAAATTATAAAACTTTCAACTCAAATTTGAAAACTTTCGACTCAATTTTTGAGTCAAAAGTTTTTAGAATTTTAATTAAAATCTTTGAAGTCCAAGTTTGAAAGTTTTTATAATTTAAGTTGAATGATTTTAATTTTGAGATGAGAGTTTTTAAATTTGAGTTAAAAGATTCCAATCTTTAGTTAAAAGTTTTCAAATCTGAATTAAAAGCTTTTAAATACGAGTTGAAAATTTTTAAATTTTGATTTGAAAATTTTCAAATCTAAGTTGAAAGTTTCAAAAAATCCAAATCTTGACTTAAAAGTTTTCAAGTCTAAGTTAAAAATTTTAAATCTTCGCTTTAAAAGTTTGTTACAGTCAACTCTCCGTTGCTATCATAATTTACCGCATCCTAAAATAAAGGAAAAAAACGTGTTTTTTCCAAAAAAAAAAAGAAAGGAAAACAGAAAAAAAAACGAAACGTGCGCGCGTGGGAGAAAAAACTGGAAACATGCACGTGGACCCCGCTATCGCCGATTCCTATCCAATCCGTGGGCAACTTATTCTCCCCCGAATTTATCAGGATTCACCTCAAAGCCAAAATTTTCAAATTAATCTGTTTCAAACTTTCGTTTTTTTTCTGATAGAGGACTTGTTTCAAATGCTTAGCAGAAGCACATAATAGCTGTATATATAAGTTCAACCAGCCCAGAGAATTGTTGGAATTGACAGAGACGCAAAATGGGCCGAATTCGCTAGAGGAGCAGATCCACTAAACAGAGGCAGATAAAAAGCCCATGAAAATACTCCAATTATGGGCTTTCAGTTTCTACACCAATAATTCCATGGAGTCTATTTTGCATCCCTCATGTCTTGCCCTTGGTCAAATCACATCCCTCAACCACAAAACCGGGTATAACACATCCTCCATCACCGAAAATAGGCGCAAATCAACTCCTCAGGTGCTTTTGTAAGTGGTTTTGTCCTACATGGTGTTTAGGTGGCATTTTAGATAGAAAAAAAAATAACAGTGGGCCGCACATGTCAGTCTCAATTTCTCCACCTCTACCCTTTTCTCTCTCTCTACCCCTCTCTTTGGTCTCCCTTTCTTCTCCGGGGGCTAGGACTGACGGCCGACGAAGCCCGCGAAAAGGAGGAGAGGGAGAGGTCGGGGGCGGCGGATCTGCCTTCCCATGCCCCCACACCTCGGTCTCCGCCTCCTATCCGTGACAGTGGAGCTTGGCCTCCGCCTCCTATCTCACCAAAAATATCCAAAATTTAAAAGCAAACAGTCAACAAAACAGTTTGAAGGCCAACATGATTGATTCACGATGCACAGATTATCTCGACAAGCCTGGCGAAGTTCTTCCTGCAGTTTCCATTTGGCTCGATAAACATCGTTGCCACCTTCGCCTGCAACTCCTGCGCCCGCGCCCTCATCCGGCACCCATCCTTCCCGCCAACAAGCGACACCACTACTGTAGCCACGCCGTCGCACGTCATCACCCTGTCGAACGCCATCCCGAACCCCCAAACGTGGGACACCAATAGCGCGTTCATCTTCTGGTTGCCGAAGAATGGGCGGCACACCATGGGTACGCCGCTTGACACGCCCTCCATCACCGACGCCCACCAGATGTGCGTCATGAGCGCGCCCACCGATGCGTGGCACAAAACACCTACCTACAGTGCCCACGGGACAACGAGCCCCACGGCGTGCTGCTTGGTCCTCCCTCAGGACCAGAGGAACGGCGCGGCGCTGGCCTCGAGCCCCGTGGCTAGCTCGCACAGCTCGTGGAGACGTATTCCCTTCACACATTAGTCAATTGATATTTTGTGATATTTTGCTAACTCACAGAGGAGACATGGCTGGCGCAGGACTGCCTCGAGGAGAAGCATGCTAGAGCCTAATCCATAGCAAAACCAGATAGGAGGCGGAGGTAGAGCTCCACCACCATGGATAAGAGGCAGAGGCCAAGGTGTGGGAGTGTAAGAAGGCGGATCCACCGCCCCTGACCTCTTCCTCTCCTCTTCGCCAGCCGTCAGTCCTGGACCCCGGAGAAGAAAGGGAGACTAGAGAGAGGGTAGAGGTGGAGAAAGTGAGACTGACATGTGGGGCCACTATCATGTTTTTATATTTTTTTTCTATGTAGAATGCCACCTAAGCACCACATAGGACAAAACCGCTTACAAAACTACCTGAGGAGTCGATTTGCACCGGGTTTCGGAGATGGGTGAGGCGTTATACCCGGTTTTGCGGTTGAGGGATGTGATTCGACCAAGGGCAAGAACATGAGGGAGGCAAAATAGACTTGTTTCTAAGAAATCCAAGTGAACGTACGGCCCAGTAAGTAAAAATTATGCGGCCCAATTGATATATCATACGTAGCATTGTTTAAGAATTAATAATGGTCCATTAGGCCCATGATAACAAGACAGTTTGTTTGGATGGGCTGAGCTCTGAAAAGTGTAAATAGTTTCTCTTTGATGCAGTTAAGTCATTCCTTTGTATTTCCTAATGGCAGGATATCGTCTTGTTTTAAATTAACTGAGATGGGATGAATCTCCGTTCTTCTCTGTTCTTTTTTGCTGGGAGTCGAATATATTTTCATACAGAGGCAATTACAACAGTTGTGCCTGCCTAATATGTTCGAGCAACATGTTTATCATTTGATACTATTATTCTATTTTTAAAATGATTAATCTCCAACTTATATTTTGGGGCAACCATTTTGGTCATGCCATTGTAAGTCCGTAAAGGAATTACTGCGGCATTGTAAAAGGGGTTAATTTGGTAAAATTTGACGACCTTTCAGATCAAATTAATCCTGGGCACTTGTCGGGGTTCCAACATTGACAAAAATCCAGGAAGCAAACCTGTCAGTCAAAACCAGCAATGATTAGCATAACCAAGTCCTTTCTTCTGTTTCTCTTTCTAACCAGAAGCAGGGGCAGCAGCCAAACAGTTCATAGTTTCATACTCCTCCTGCAACACAACAAGAGATTCTTGTCCAGTTTACAAGCAGACAAAATCTTTTTCAGCGTTGTACACACACAGAAAGAGATAGAGAGAGGATGGAGTCAGGTCAGGTCATGGACCATTTCCCAGTCATTAACTGAACAATTAATCAGGGGCCCTTGTCATATATGTGAGACTGGGATTACTAATTATTATTGTGGGGATGCCTCTCTCTGGGACCTTTTTGATGGGTCGCTTTGTGCATTCAATCCCCCCCCCCCCTCCCAGCTGCCCCAAATTGAAAGCATGCGATGGAGCTTAATTGAGGAGAAGATCACCATGCTGCATTGCTGATGATGATGCCCCTCCATCTGACGATGGTTTGCTCCTACCACTGTTTTCAAATACTCCTATATGACATTGTTGATTTTTTATATGACTTTTGACCAATTGTGTTGTTTACAAAGAATTACTATCTCCGTCTTAAAAGGGAGTTATGGTAATGCACCGATATTTTCAGAACCCCTTATATTGTAGGATAGATGTAGTATGCGAATACTATTTGTTACGTTGTCACTTGTTTTGTTATCAAAGATAGCATAACTTGTATTTTTCTTATGTACACTATATTCTTTGAATGAAAACAAATCGTTAAACATCATATCTAAAAGTGAACAACATTCGTATTTAAAAGTAAAGGGAGTATTGTCTTATATAATCTTTGAAATAGAACTTTGATCGCTAATTTTGTTATAAAACATTTGAAAACTGTAATATTGTATAATATCTTTCAAGGTAAATATGCATGTATGGATATCATATATCTATATACATATTTAATATTTAAACAGATAGTAATTAATGTTTAAAGTACTTATTTGAGATATCAAAAAGACATCTTTTCATGGTGAGAATACTGAGTAATCCTTAAGAGTGAGCGATATATAGACACGGACAGAAAGACAGATTAGGATGTACTGATGACATTGCAGCAGCACCAGAAACATTTAATTAAGCCAATGTCTTAATTTCTTTCGACTGTTAGATGGTATGTTACTGTATTAGTGATGATTAGTGATCAGCGTGTGGTGCAGGGCACAAATCTTGTGGTGGCCCACCGGCCTGTGGGTGTGGGGCCTAACCTAGCTCCGTGCATGTGTGAAAAATATCGATCGGCAGCTATTTTTCAGTTTCAGTTTCGGCAGCTAACTGGCTTTGTGCTTGTGGACAGAATGTAATAACCGGCCAGTGAAATGCCCCGTTCGAACGGGAATTTGATGACCATTTGAAAGAGACTTTTAGTTCAGATTTTTATCGTGTTGGATTTCACCGACATGATTCTCTATACTTAATACTATCTCCGTTTCAGGTTATAAGACGTTTTGACTTTGATCAAAGTCAAACTGCTTTAAGTTTAACTAAGTTTGTAGAAAAAAATAATAACATTTTCAACCGAAGACAAATTTATTATGAAAATATATTCAATTATTGATTTAATGAAACTAATTTGGTATTATAAATATTCTTATGCTTGCCTATAAACTTAATCAAACTTAAAGTAGTTTGACTTTGATCAAAGTCAAAATGTCTGATAACCTGAAATGGAGGGAGTAGATAACATATGTACAACCTCCTTTTTTTAATGTATTTTTTTGCGGGGTCCTTTTTTTAATTGTATAACACCGTTGACTTTTTTTTATTAACGTTTAAACATTTATATTATTTAGAATTTTTGTGCAAATATAAAAATACTTAAAGCATGCTTAAAGAACATTTAATGATAAATCAAGTCACAATAAAATAATTAATAATTACATAATTTTTTTTAATAAGACGAATGGTCAAATGTATTTTGAAAAATCAACGGCGTCGTACATTTAAAAAACGGGAAGTAGTCCATATATTTTGTTGAGAGTCAGTCTTTTGTCAAGAGACATAAATGTTCATACGACCGAAAGCGACGAGGTATCTTGACTTACGAAGAAGCTTCAACAAAGAGATGTAATACAAAACCTCACGTAGATCCATAGTTCTACTAGAGTGTGCAACATAACAATAAAGTATTTCTTCTTTTGAAAAACACTTAACCAATAAGCAGACAATAAGAGGGAGATTTTAGTGCAGTCCACCCTATGAGAACCTACAAATGATAAACCTAGTCTAGGAAACATATGAACTCCCAAAACAAGAACAACTTTTGCAGTCTATAACCATACAAAAGAAAAAAAAACTTTTTCAGTCTATATAACCTAGCTAGAATATATTTATTGTACAAATTAAAAAATGGAAAAAAACAAAAAAAAAGACTTTCTCCCAGGTAAGCTAGGACATGTACTAGCGACTTAATTAATGTCATTGATGTGAACATAGCGAAAACACACAAAAAGACCAATAGAAAAATCCAGTACGCTCTAATTATTGGCTCTACATGAGTTTCTTTCAAGTTGAAAGGGAAAAAAAATCAGCACTCCAATGGAAACACTCTTTTGCATTAATTTGTTGGCACTATTTTTGTGTGGAAAAAATGTCTGCTGGATGCAAAGGAAATTCTGTTGGCCCTAGGTGCAAGCTAGAGAGATATATGATATAACACACTAAGAACTCTCTGTTGGATGGCTCTCTCTATTTGGTAGCCACAACTGGATGTACAAATTTTCATGAAGGAATTTATATAGTGGAGGACCACAAGAGAAATGATCATCTCTGGTTGAGGGCTATCAAGCTGAATGTATGCACTTATGCCCCCCATGGCTGATGGCTTGCTTCTTCCTCAAATGTCACAAGTTACAAGCACTTCACTTAATTTTGTCCCCACCACTTTTCCTGTACCTTTTTTTGTGTGTGTGTGCATGAACCCACCATTTTCCTTGATGATTGGAAATAAGAAAGTATGGAACATTGAGGTTATGGAAAGGGCCAATCCTTTCCTTTGGTCCTCATTTATTCCATCTGAAAATTTGTCCAAGCCCCCTTGGGCAACGCAGGATAGCTGCAAAGCTCCCACTACTAATTCACATCTGAATATGTAAATGCATGGGCATGCAAACAAGTTTGCTGGCTGGCTGGCTTCAGGGCAACCCTCATCCATTCTTTAGATTATTCCAGCCCCTCAATTGGTTTTGGATCAACATGATTGTATAGCCACTAACTAGCCTTTTTGCTCATCTTTTCTGTGTGTATGATTGTACCTTAGCTTTTATTGTTCAATGTGGACATTTGAATCAACATCCACCAAGAAAATGACAAAGAAACATGTGTCTGGTCAAATTTCGTTTAGTGTCATCCTCGCATTTGTTTGGTTATTTCGTTCAGGTCCATTTTCGTGTCTTTAAAAATTATATGACACTTATGTCAACAATTGGTTAAGTAAACAAAAACTATGAATGTGGAGTGATGTGAACTAATTTATTAAATTAGGAAACCTATATTTTTTTAAAAAAATAATTGATGTGCAAGTAGAGATAGTTCATCAAACAATGCATCTAATGCTCCTTATGACGACAAATACTCCATCTATTTTCTAATATTTGACAATTTTACAAGCAATTGCTTTAATTTCACCATTACTGTCTTTTAAATTGTTTGGTTACCATGAACTGGATTCATTTGTTAATTTACCATGTAATTAATAAGCTTCAGTAATTTGGCATATTTTTGAACTTACAAGTTTATTTCAAAATAGGAGTGGTCAAATTAAAACAATGCCAAGTGAAAACTGTCAGGTATTATGAAACAAAGGAAGTATATGATGTTTTGGAATAGTATATTGCCAAACCTCAAAATCTTAAACCAGTTGTATATATATAATAAAATATTATGATTTGAGATGTGAAAATGACACTAGGTGGATTTATCATGATAAATACTTTAAGGTGGTTACTTTTTTTAATAATTCTTATAAATATATAATTAGAAAAAAAAGGATCAAATATGGCACGAGAGATTGTGTCGATGTCATAAAAGACAAGTAAAAATATATACAGAAAAAATGGCTTTCATTAAAAAGGAAAATTTTAAGCGGAATCATTTTCACTGAAAAATCTATTAAAATTGACATTATTTACCTGAACCTGACATTTTTACCTTCCAATCTTAGAATCAAAGCCTCACATCACTTGGCTCTATCTCAATTAATTGCCTTGATTATTTTCTTTTTATAAATGTCGTTATGCACTTTGATCAATAATACAATCAATATAACTCAATATAGGTCCTCACAATCCTCAATTAGAAATATCACTTTTGTAGTTAACAATTTGGTTTTGGATTGATAATCTTTCTTGATAATCTTTATGTGGTTAAAGTCATGCAGTGGTAGTTAACTGAAAAGACAATGGGTGCAAGAAAGTAGAAGGGGTGGAAGACAAAAGGAAGCTGCATCAAGACAAGATTTACCCTCCAAATCAACACATGTCATTGTAAATATCAACATAAACTTGTGTGTGCCAGATAATGATGCTTTCCTCCTCACTTTAGGACAACTTGCCATTACTTGTGATCACTTCTTCAGGTTCCTTTTAGACATAAAGTAGCTGATAAGGCACTTAAGTGGAACAAAATAAAAGCAGGCATTATGCCTGGTAACTGAATCTACATTTCTAATCTGTTTTCTTTTCCTTCTCATATTGAGATGAGTACACAGTAGTGCTGAAGTGCCACTACAAGTTGGTAGTACAACTTTTGGGGCCTTGGATGTGCATTTGTTTTCCACTGGTGAAAGAAGCTTTCTGAGGTATCCTAAAGGGACTTTATTATTAGGGAGCATGGCCATATTGTACTAGCTTTGCCAGCCAACCTTTTGGAAAGCACACTCCACTGCCCACTGGATGTTTCTTTCTACTCCACTGTTTATGGCCTTTTTGAGTGACACTTGAGACATTCCTGCCATGATTGATGCATCAAATTCCCAAGGAAAATTCTCCCAAAAAGCAGCTAGCTAGCACCCTCCCATCCACCCTCAAAAGTGTTTGGGTGGAGTCTTAAGTGCCAAAGGGGTGTTAATTGGGGATCCTGCCAAAGGCCTCTGCTTCCATTTGCATACTTTTTTTGCATATCAAAGATGGGATGACTTTTTGTTGTTGCTTCAAGCATGGCCTACAATTATAATAGAAAAGGAAGTATGCAGGCACATACATAACCGGTAATAATTGATTGGAGAGTTTACCTAGGAGTTAGGGCCTGTTTAGATCAATTTGCTGTGGCAAAAAAAGGCAAAAGTTTTGGTGACAAAAGATTTGGTATTGAAGTTTTGCTAGTTAGTGTTTAGCTGCATGGTAAAGTTTTGCCATTTTACTAGTAAAGACAGAGAGAGCACGGCTCCTAACGCATTTTTTGGCAAAATTTACTACTCTGGACTCCCAAATGACAAATACTAAATTGCCAACTTTTGCTACTAGTGTTTATATCCATTTTGGCAAAAAGTGCTCCAAAACAGCAAAACTTCTATTTTGGAGGACCTTAGCTTTTGTAAGGATCACATTTTCCTAAATTTGAAGCATATAAAAAAACACTGATATGTTCTACAAGATGGCAGGACAGAGAAGAATGCATTTCAATAGCCACTATTAGGAAATATTTTTTTTCTATTATTCTCCTGTTTTCTAGACAGATGGATGCAAGGTAACAATATTTTATTGGATAATTCTTTTTGTCATGAAAAATTTTGAGCTAATTTTGTCGGTACCATAGAAAAAAGTTTAGAAGTTGAAAATGCCATTGCATAAATAACATGATACCAAATATAATTGCTAGAAAATTTTCAATCCAAATGCTGCAAAATGGACATTTTGTCCTGACTCTCCTTTCTTCCCCTTTCCCTTTTATTTCTCTGTTATTTGGTGTTCCCACATGTCATTGTATCCCTTTTCTTCCTCTTTTCTCTTCCAACTGTTCTCCATGGCTCATGTGTCATCACAAAGAGACAAGTGGCATTGTCGATTTGTCTCCTTCATTGGCAAGAAACAAAGCACATAACAGAGAAGGGCATGTAATTGCGTTCTCGTGATGGCAGTACCTAAGATCGGGGCATAGGAGAGACAATCAGTCGGTAGGCTATTTACCGACCACCCAGCAAATTCATTTGTCAAATTTTGAATTCTGCGTGGTAATACACAGCATGTTGAAGCTGAACAGATTAAATTGTGGAAAAAATTGTAAAACATAGGAAAAATTATTGAAAATTGTGGATATCTCATAATTTTTTTTAGCATAACCTTTTCTATATTTTTGACATTTAAACAAAATAGGAGTCATACCCCAACCCAACTCTCTTGTTTTAATTGTTTTTCCACCTTTGGTGGAGCTCCAAAATATGAAGTAAACTTTGTCATTTTCACAAACTTGTTCACCGGATAGCAAGAGAAATTAGGTATAACAAGCACTCCCTCCGTTTCAGGTTATAAGACATTTTGACTTTAGTCAAAGTCAAACTGTTTCAAGTTTGACTAAGTTTATAGACAAATATAGTAATATTTATAATACTAAAATTAGTTTCATTAAATCAATAATTGAATATATTTTCATAATAAATTTGTCTTGGGTTAAAAATGTTACTATATTTGTCAAAACGTCTTAACTTTTTTCATAATAACTTTTTTTACAAACTTGGTCAAACTTAAAGCATTTTGACCTTGACCAAAGTCAAAACATATTATAACCTGAAACGGAGGGAGTAGGATTTTTTTTAAAATTTTTCCATCGTTTTCTTTTTCAAATTTGAATTCACACAACATTCATCAAACCCTACTGGTGGTTACTGTTGGGAAATAATCTCTCAGCTAAGCAAACCAAGAGAAAATCACACATTTTTGTTTCCACCCGTTAACCAGCATGATTAGCGAAATTAAAATGATGATTAAATTTCCTTAAACCCACATGCAATAATTGATAGCTAGCGCTACAAATGATTCCTTTTGGAGCAGCCCCCGATTCCCTCAGTGCAAAATAAAATGGGGGGGGGGGGGGGGGACCAGCCCTTGAGAAAGGTGATGATCTCTCTCACGGTTCCAATCTCCCTGACATCTCAAACCCTAATCCCTGATTCTTAGTTGCGTTGGAAGGGAATCGTAGTGTTGTCCCAGGACAGTGCAGGTGGAGGCCTGAAGAAAGCCGCCACATCGTTTGCACGACTACCTCCCCTACGCCGACGAACACTGGAGCGGTTCGAGGGACTGCTACGTCTATATCCACTCCGGCCATCGACAACCTTAGGGCAACTACGGTATCCATGGCTTCAAACAATTATCAGTGACCCTAACTATTCCGCATTAAGGTGATCATAAATGGCTAAGCACTCATGTCAATAGATCACACAATCTACAGTTACGCCTAACTTGCCCCCGCGGTAAACTCGATTCACAGCTACGGTGCAGTAACCGCCGTGGGGAAACACTGGAGACCATGACTGTAAAAAACAGAATGGTAGGATCATGGGGGATTCTATTGGTGGTAATTTTGTTGAAGTTTGAGCACAAAAGAGCTTCCATCATGGAGGATGAAAGATACATGAAGCTTAAGTAAATTGAAAATGGATGAACTATGGTGATTGGGTGGGTAATGCCTTGACTCATTCTACATGGGTCATCACAGCAGAGGGCCCCGGTGTAGGAATGGAAGTTTTTCATGGAACATGGAGTGGAACCAATGCACAGTTGCCTTATCCAGAAAGTTTAAGAGATACAATAGAAGTCCAAGGCTAGCTAGCATTGCCTTTGCTGCTCTTTTCACTCTCCTATTAATATGACAGAAATCGTGGATGTGGATGGAAAAGGCTACATGCCAATGCATGGTTTTCTCCATATTATTTTATTTTCGATAAAATTTGGTTCAATGTTCATCCTCTTTCGCATTTTTAAACATTGTTTTTTGATAGCACCCAACAGTTATTTTCTCAAATTCTTTTGACATAATAAATTATTTTTGGTGTTACTAATTATTTGGGAAGTGTATCTTTGTTTTTGCATGTGTTTTCTTCAAAAATATTCCTTGTTTCTATATTGATATATGAAAACAGATATCCAAAAACAAGAAATAGATTTACACATTTCTGAAGTCTCACATTGTTAATAGTTTTATTACTACGTAAAAGTTGATACCTGATGGTTGAATTGTTTCGATAGCTGGTGTCTACTCAAATATAAATGATGAAGTTCACTTGTAAAGTTCAAGAATAAATCAGTTGCCGACAAGACATAGTTGAACTAATGGCTACTAAAATGACAACACCATGCACTTTGTTTTTGTTTTTGTTTTATTAATAAAGTACAATGGGAGAATGACATGGTGAGAGAATCACCAACAAGGGCACAAGGGGAAGTAGTACCTTTTAGAGGAAACAGTCATGGGGCCTTGAATTTGGACAGATGAGGCAACCATGATCCTTTTAGGGGTTCAGAAATGGGGATCATAAAAAAATAATGCAATTGGAGCCCCTTTGATTTGTCAAAGTTCAGGAAAAGGGGAGATGTGATGAGTTCAGGGGCATACACTCCTGTGTAGTAATATTCAAAGCCAGCACTACCAACAGAGTTATGTGTAAAGAACTATGCTTATGTGTGCTAGTGCATTAGTTTGGCGTTTGGTCCTGGCCTTTCTGGTCTTTTTACTATTGTTGTTCTTTGCTTGGATCTCATGCAAGGTGCTAAATTAATGGTAAGTTAATAAAGGTTCGCACTTGGTGTCTACACAGTAGATAGCAGAACAAAAACTACTTAAGATTTTAGGTTAATCTTGGATATATGTCACAGCAGATGCTTTTAACATGGGAACAATGACAAAAATAAAACGCTAAAGCACAGGGCAAAGCTAGTTTTAATTTATGAAAAATTAAAGAGAACACCAGTGAGTGTGTGCTTTTTTTTTAAGTGTATCAATTCGACCCTCATACTAGTACATAATAATCCATTTGTCCAAAAAAAATAAACCTAGTGACGTATTCTAGTACAACGAATCTGGACAAACTATTCAAATTCGTTATACTATAATATAATTTTTTTGGGACGGAGTAGGTACAATTATAAATATTGAATGCTCACATGTGTGTACACTCCTACTAATGTGATTATTATCAGTGTCAAATCTACTCCCTCCGTCCCATTTAAAGTGTAATTGTGTATTTCTGTGCCCAATATTTGACCGTCCATCTTATTTGAATTTTTTCATGATTACTATTTTTATTGTTAGTAGATGATAAAACATAAATAATACTTTATGCGTGACTTTGTTTTTTTAATTTTCTCAAAAAATTTTCAAATAAGACGTATGGTCAAACGTTGGTCACGGAAATCCGCAAACTGTATTTAAAATGTGACGGAGGGAATATGATTTAAATCTCAATAACCTCAGTGCACAACCCCATACCTGGACATATCTGACCACACGCAAGTAACTTCCTGGCGTGTTCTCTGTTATATTCTTGTGTATGTGCGTGTTGTATAAATTCGCTATTCTCAATATATTTCTTTTGGAAAATATGTATGGCTCATTGACCTGTTTGAAATGGGTTATTCATCGTATTATTGCCACATACTTTTTATATTATTATAGGGATAAGTTAAAAAATAGAAATAAACAATACAAATAGCATAGAACAAGTGGTCTAATCAATATAGTAAAATATTTCTTTTAGAAAAGAACATATTTTTAGATGATTTGAGTAAATAATCAGCAGCAATAATCTGGTGAAGTAGTTGAAAAGAATACTGAGACTTATTCTTTTTTGTGCAGCTTTTGATTTTTATTATCATCAAAGCATGGAAAGGGAAATTTTAATACCAACCAGAGCAACCACTCGGTAGACAACAACTGGTCGTGTACCTGTATTCAGAAATACAAGGCATAGTTTGACTATATAAAAAGCAAAGTTTTGAATGCAAGTTTCTCTTTCAAAGGTTACACAATCAAAGGCATAAGAAAATAGTAATTTCCAACAATAATCCAATGGTATGTATTCTTATGCAAAACTTGAATATTATTGGAGTAGTTGTTCGTCAAAAATTAAAATTGACAGTCAAATTTTATTTCTCCACAATTAATATATAATTGGACATTCAAAATTGCATTGCTAGCTGCGTACGTACGGTCTAGCAAGCATCGGTTGTCTTTTCTTCAGAAATGATATAAGGGAGACAATAAACCGTACGTGCCGCTAGCAACACAATTCTGACTAATACAAATACAGTACGCAATTTTTCCACTCACTAATAATTATCCTAACCCCTGTTGAATTTTCAGCTCAACAACAGCCACGGCTTTGGCATATAAATAAAACAATATACATAATAAAACGACGCTATTTATTATCCCCAACTTGCACAACAACACAGTTACGTGTCAGATGCAGCATCGCAGAGATATTCTTTTTTTCTTCTCACGAAAGATTAATTAAAATCTTCCACTGGAAACTTAAAGAATATGCAAAATTAATATTGAATATGTACACCATGTTCGAAGATGATTTTCGGAATCTTCTTTAATTCAGTTTGGTGTGAAAACAATTAATAAGGATCACGCGATCTTTTGCATTGGTCGGTCATGAACATACAAATTTGTTTTTTTTTTCAAAATTAGTGGCTCGCTTGCAGTGAGATTTACGTACGCTCTCGCTGACTCGTATCCTCCTCGATTTGTTGCAATAAAAGTAATTGTGACATTGAAGAATAATTCAGTCGATCGATCAATCGATGTGATAACGAATTGTTGATCGATCGATTGATGAGCTGAATAAAGGTGATAGGGAGTACAGGCGTCTGTTTATCTTTTGGAATCGCTTTTTTTGTTTCGCTTTTTGTGTACTTATCAAGCCGAAAATTTGATGCATATATCTATTCTTAAATTATTGGATTTGTAAGAGCTGGTTTGTAGATAGAGTTTCCACGGTGGCAGTGACAGAGCCAATAATTGAAGAGTTCATTTGCTTCCGGGGGCTAATTGTAAGACATGTTTCCACTGAGGTCAAAGAATAGAAATAAGGCCCTGTTTAGATCCACCCGAAAATTTTACACTGTCACATCAAAGGTTTGAACATCTATATATAAAGTATTAAATATAAGCTAAAAATAACTAATTACACATATTGTGACTAACTTGTGAGATGAATCTTTTAAGCCTAATTGCTTCATGATTTGACAATGTGGTGCTACATTAAACATTTGCTAACGACGGATTAATTAGCTTAATAAATTTGTCTCGCAGTTTACTAACCGATTTAATTAGTTAATCTATTAGTGCATGAACACCCTATGCGACATCCTATATAATATCTAATGTGGCACGCCAAAACTTTACACCCCTAAATCTAAACACACCGTAATTACTAAAAGAAATTTGGGGCATAAAATAGTTGAATAAGACTAATTTGGGGCATAAAATTGCTAAACGAGTTGAATAGGACTAATTTCTAACTTAAAATGGACAGAGTAATTCAACTATGTTTTTCCACTAGATCTGTCGACAGATTCAGCTTTCACAGCGGAGGACGAGAGCTGTAAGTCATCGGTACGTATGGCGTTTAATCGTGTGAAGGGAAGAAAAAAAAAGAATTTCATCAAAACAAAAAGAAGGATGAAGAAGGAATATTAATAGCAAGTGGTCTGTGTCACTGTGTGTTCTGCAGCCGCCAGTTGAAAACAAAACACGATTCGGACAACACGACAAGGAACGGATCACACAGATACTAGTTCATTTGTTAAGCTAATTATAACGACCTTACAAGATATAAGGGCAAGGTGAAATGAAAAAAAGTTATGGCAAAACCATGCATACAAGGCTATTTTAAATCTTACGTTCCTCCGTCCCAAAATCAGTCACCACTTGATTCAAATTTATTTCAAAATAAGTGATCAATTTATCGTTTCTCATTCAAATTTCTTTTCACCTTACCTAAACTATCCTCCGACTCATAAACAACCCTTATATAATAAATAAAGGACATCTAAGTCGTTATTAACCTCCCAACATAATTGACTATAAGCGATAAAGTGGTCACTTATTTCAGAAAATAGAAAATATGTAGGATCGAATCACAAGAACTAAGCCTACCAGAGAGAGTGAATGGTTGGTATACCCAAAAACCGAAAACTTTTAGCGGAAATAAAAGTTACCCTCGAAATCAATGGAGATCGGTCTGACCGGAGTAGATTGACCGGTCTGACCGAGTGGATGCCGCTGGTCTGACCGGTGTTGAATCTCCGGTCTAGCCGCCGAGATCGCCTGCCGCGCCTGTTGCCGCCGCCAGTCTGACCACCGTGCTCCCGTCGGTCGGACCGCCTCGTGCCGCCGATCTGACCGCTGGTATATCGCCTGTTAGACCGCCGAAACCCGGTGAAACACAAATCGAAGAACTCTTAAAGTGGATGACGACTTTATTACTTCTCTCTGTGTTTACAAAGTGCACCAACAGCACTCCTTACAAAAATTTTGACTAAACTCGAAACCCTAACTCAAAACTCAACTCAATTACTCTCAAAAGCGATACCGGGAAGCCTCATGCTCCCCCTCTATTTATACCCGAGGTAGGCAGCCTAAAGCCACGAACCAAACTCATACTAGGAGTCCTATACACCTTAGGAAAACCCTCTAGTACAAGAAGAAACTTTACATAACCAATCGTACCAAATTTGTACTCCTTCCAAATTCGACTTCGCATCCCATACGCACACAATAACTCCATCGTATGCCATATGGAATCTCCATCAACCACGTGCATCAACTCTAGCCTTAGTATCCCGCATGATCTCTAACCACCACGGACGTCGTCTTATCCCTAAGCCGACTTCCGGTCCATCACCGCAAATACTCTCCCGAGACATCGAGTCACCTACACATGGAACAAACAAAGAAACCATATTCCGAGACCAAGCTATCTCCAACTTGACTCATTAGTAGCAAACAACAGTATTACATATGTATAGTATCCATCTAGAAGCCATAATCATGAAACAACCACGGATATCCAAACAAACAACCCGAAACCGAAACCGACACAGCGTCGGCCGGTCAGACCGCGGGCTGTGCCGGTCTGACCGCGTAATACATGCCCGGTCTGACCGGTCACATAAAATAATAGATCCTGCGATTCACCTGTAAATCCAATCATCTTCAAAACCATTTCGTGAGTAAATTCCAAATAACAAAACCAATAATCTCCAATGCCCAATTGTTCATCACAGAATAATAATAAAAACACCCCTAATACGTGACGCCGACAAGAGATCATAAGCAAAAACAATCAGAAAGTTGACATGAATAACGTGACTGTATATAGGCAAGTACAAGGTGCCAGGTGCCCGATTATCCTACAGGTCCTAAATTTTAGATTTCAGTCCAATGCGTTATAAGGCTGTGTTTAGATCTAAAGTTTGGATCCAAATTTCAGTCCTTTTTCATCACATCAATCTGTCATACACACACAACTTTTCAGTCACATCATCTCTAATTTCAATTAAAATCCAAATTTTGTGCTCAACTAAACACAGCCTAAGAGTAGGTACAATATCAGCAGGCTATAGTGTTGATTTTTGCCTAGTTGGAAGAGAGAGAATGGTAGGAGAGAGAGACGGCTGCACGCGGCTCCCCATGCTACAGGCCCAGCTCTTTTTTCCCTACATGTGTGTGACTTTGTGCATCCTTTGTGAGCACCCAATCAAATGATACTACTTGAGATTAAAAAAAATAAAAGTTGTGCATGAGAAATAGGTAGAGATAATTATAGAGCTCATTACTGTATTTATTTGCCTTTTTGAAACTAGCTATAACAGGATTATGTGTTATTTTTGGAGCCAATAGCGAGCTGTAATATTAACCTTGCTCTACCATGTTTGAGGATATTCTCATCCAGTTTTTTAAAGTTTCATTCATCCTTCTTCACTGATCTAACTTGAACGGGCTTCTTTTCTTGGGTTTGATAAGTGTCCTTGAAAATTATAGCCACCTCAAGTACTCGTAGCTTATGAAGATGATATGAACACATGTTCCAGATATTGAATATTTCATTTTTATACTTCATAAAGAAAATATAGAATCATTTTAATGATTTTTTTCTAAGTTTAAACCAGAGACAGCGTCAATTGATTTACTCTTTTGCTTAATAAAGTTTTCTAAATAGTGAGTCTCATTGTAATTAAGTTTAGGACTGGGGCCTCCAATTTGTAGCTACGGCAAATCACACATGAAGAAGGCATACATGCGGCCATCACACACATTCACACTATGTACTCACACACTATCGTGAGGACATGATGTTAAAATAGATGCCAATAATATTTTTTTATGTTACTAAATTTCAATTGAAAGTGCACTAACGTGTGTGCAATGTTAATATATAGACAAATGGATTTAAATCCTATATTATGTTAGCCCTCTTTAGAATAAGTTAAGATTTTGAAAAAAATAAAACATTTGGTGAGTACACTACTAGAAAACTCATTTTCGGCGTCGTAGGGGGTTCGATTTTCGCAGGCGGGCATGTAATTCGGAGCCAAAACCCCGCCGGCAAAAAATATACCCGGGGTGGAGGGGGCGGTCCGCCTGCGAAGATCGATCTTTGCAGACGGACCATATAAGCGGCGCCTGCGAAGATCGATCTTCGTAGGCGCAGACGTCGTGCGCCTGCGAAGATCGATCTTCCCAGGCGTCGCTTATATGGCCCGCCTGCAAAGATGCCCCTATATAGTCTTCTTCCTCCCCGAGCCCTGTTCATTCTCCCCGATATTTCTCTCCCCTAAAGTGACTTAAATATAGGGGGGCGGGAGGTTTTGAACTTCAAATCTTCGGGGGATTTTTCTACGGTGCTTAGATCTACTCATTTCCACACTAGGTATGCAATTTTTTAAGCTTTTAGACCTCAATTTGTGATGGATTTATGCATGCAAAATTGTGAAGGAAAAGCTCCACGTTTTTTAATTTAATTTCTGTTGATATGTTGATGTTAGATGTATGTGTAATACTTGATGCCTCTTGTTGTAGTGGTTTAATGTGGTAACATAAATTCTCAATTTTTTTTATTTTGCTATCACATCCACCTCCTAATTCTAGATCTAAATCTAGATCTTGTCATATATAGAGAGAATAAAATTTTTAATTTATATTTATTTGGTGCAATCAAAAAATAATTATATTAGTTTGTAATATGCCGATGATATGATTTTGTTAGATTTTCCTAATATACTAATTTAGCATGTCTATGTAAAAAAATTGAAATAAACTTTGTTTTTTTATTAATTTACAATTAACCTTTAGTTAATTAGTTTTGAATAGCGATAAGTTTTTTCAATAAACCCTACAAATTTGGTATTAATTGTGCAAATAATTTATGTTCATTTTTTTGAGATATGGAAAGTCGGGAATGGATGTATCATTTGCCGAGGTTTTTGTCCCCATATAGAAACGAAGTGTCTAAATTTATTGGTATTGCCAAGGCACACGCTGACAAGAACAATATGAGGAAGATAATTTGTCCATGTGCTGACTGTAAGAATGAAATAGCCTGGGACTTCGATGATGCTTTTAAAGTGAAGGAGCACTTAGTAACTCGTGGATTTATGGACAAATACGAAATATGGACACATCATGGCAAAGAACAAGTCGACGGGCCTGAAAATGTAGTACCGACACAAGTTGAAGACATGGTGCATGACGATGGTTCTGTTGAGGATAAAATCGACCTAGAGGAAATGTTATGTCATGCAGAACCCGAGGTGCTGATGGGGTCGGCTAGAGGTTTAAATAACTTTGAAGCTTTACAGAAGGCAGCTAAGGAAGTTTTGTACGATGAGTCGAAGGGCTGTGACAGCGAGTTCACAACACTACGGTCAGTTCTTGAACTTATGAGGTTAAAGGCGAGACATGGATGGTCTGATACCAGTTTCGATAGTCTGTTAGAACTTCTGCAGAAAATGCTCCCGAGGCCTAACTCACTACCATCCAGCACATATCAAGCGAAGAAACTCATGTCCCCTTTCACTTGGTGTGGAAAAGATTCATGCGTGCATTAATCACTGCATACTGTACAGGAAATAGTACGCTTCTTTAGATGAATAGCCAACATGCGGTGCTAGCCGGTACAAATCGAATAGCAATACTGGCCTAGAACCGTCTGACACAACTGAGGGAAGACAGAGAAAAATCCCGCAGCTTGTGATGTGGTACCTTCCTGTCAAAGACCGCATTAAACGGATATACTCAAACCCACGAGATGCGGTACTAATGCGCTGGCATGAAGAAGGGCGCAAGAAGGATGGGATGATTCGACACCCGGCAGATGCTCGTCAGTGGATAAACTTTGATGCTCAGTATAGAGAGTTTGCTAAACACCCATGGAACATTAGATTTGCCCTGAGTACTGATGGAGTTAACCCTTTTGGAGACATGAGCAGCTCACATAGTACTTGGCCAGTGCTTCTCACCATGTATAATCTTCCTACCTGGCTTTGTCAAAAGCGAAAATACGTACTACTCTGTATCCTCATACAGGGACCCCGTCAGCCTTGTATTGATATTGACATATTTCTTGAACCATTGTTGGAAGATATGGCTGATTTATGAAAAGAAGGATTGAAAGTGTAGGACGAGTACCGAAGGGAATACTTCACAGTGAAGGCCATCATCTTCGTGACCATTAACGATTATCCAACAATGTTTTCAGTTTCAGGTCAAATTAAAGGTAAAACAGGATGTGTGATCTGCTTGAATGGAACGTACTATAGGTATCTCCCGGGTTCCAACAAGCTTGTGTACATGCGGCACCGACGGTTCCTACTCACAAATCACAAGTACCGCAAGATGAAGGCGGAGTTCGATGGCACTGAAGAGACTAATCCTGCACCAAAGCCTACATCGGGGGAAAAAGTGTGTGCAATGACAAAGAAAATTGTTTGCGAGTTTGGAAAAGTGGCTAAGAAACCATCAAAGGGGACAAAGCGCAAGAAACCCGAGAAAACTACGAAACCAGGGGATAGTAAGAAGCAAGATGATAAACTCCCTCCCCCATACAAGAAGTATTCCATATTCTTTAAGTACCTCCCGTACTGGAAAGATCTAGAAGTTCGGCATGCCATAGACGTGATGCATCTAGAGAAGAATGTGTTTGACAACATAGTTGGAACATTGTTGGACATGCCGAAAAAGACTAAAGATGGTCTGCAATCAAGGATGGACCTAGTCGAGATGGGAACCAGGGAAGAGTTACACCCTCAAGAAGGAGAGAAGAATGGCAAAGTATATCTTCCACCGGCCTGTTTCACACTGACTCCTGAGGAGAAGAAGTCATTTTGCAAGTCACTCCGTGATGTCAGAGTGCCCATAGTTTTCTCATCAAACATCAGTCGACTAGTTTCCATGAAAGATTTGTCGGTATCTGGTTATAATTCACACGACTGTCATGTCTTGGTCACCATGTTTCTTGCAATTGCAATAAGGGCCATAAAACAGGAGCATTTAAAGGATGCTATCACAAGGTTGTGCTACTTTTTCAACGCAGTGTCACAGAAGGTCATTAGTCTTGAAGAGTTAGGAAATCTCCGTACATTCGCACATGAGAAACAGTGCCAACTTGAGATGTGTTTCCCTCCGTCATTTTTTGATATGATGGAGCACCTCATTGTTCACATAGTGCCGCAGATGGTTGCGCTTGGCCCATTGTACCTCCATCAAATGTGGTCATACGAGCGTTACATGGCGGTTTTGAAGGGTTACATCCAAAATCGTGCACATCCAGAGCGATCAATAGTTGAGGGTTATAGTACTGAAGAGGTTGTCGAGTACTGTATCGATTACCTCAAAGATGGATATGCAATTGGAGTACCTGTGCCCCAACATGAGGGCAGATTGAGTGGCAGGGGAACGATAGGAAAGAAGAGATTCGTCACCCATGATCACAAATCATTCCAAGAAGCTCACTTCAACGTCCTTTATCAGTTTGCTATTGTTGAGCCTTACACCGATCAATATATCGAACTAATACGAGCTAACAATAAGGGTCACACCACCGAGTGGATAATGAAAGAACACAAGTGACTCTTCATAGATTGGTTGCGAAACCTAGACTTACCTGAGGGACAAACTACCGATGAAATAACTATGAAGCGGTTGGCTTGTGGTCCATCAACTACAGTAAATTCTTGGCAGGGATATGACATTAATGGATACTCGTTTAGTACAAGGGCCCGAGATAATAACACCTATACACAAAACAGTGATGTCCGTGTGGAGGCAATTGATGAAGCCGGGGAAAAACAATCATACTTCGGGTTTATTGAAGAAATATGGGAAATCGACTATGGGCACACAATGCAATTCCCCATATTTAAGTGCCAGTGGGTAAAATACCCAAACGGGGTCAATGTTGATAAGTTCGGCCTTACTGTTGTTGACCTGGCGAGTGTGGGTAACAAGGATGACCCTTGGGTACTCGCCAATCGCGTGGCACAAGTGTTTTATGTGAAAGACCCTTCAAATTTGAAGAAAGATATAGTGCTACCCGGGAAACAAGAGATATTGGGAGTGGATGGGGTTGAAGATGTCGAAGATTACAATCAATACGATAGTATGCCACTTTATAGTCAGTTTGTACGGAAGATTAAGAATGTCGAGACATCTACTCAGAAGACCGTGAAGCCTTACATGCGCACGGACGGTGTGGGAAAAAATGTTAAAGGGTAATGATTGTTGTCGCATTTAAGCATCTAAGAAGTTAGTAGTTATGTAATGGTGGAATGTAAGGTGATGTGTGATCATATCGCAAATTGACGAACAATTGCACTCAACATTTTGCATATTAGTTTGTACTATTTTTTATGTGCATTTACCATTTGTAGGGTAACATTTACAGTTTTTTATATTTTAAAAGTTTTATTTAAAAGAGGCTTAAAAATTTAGCCCGAGCAATATTTTTATGTTCACTTACCACATAAAAAATTGCTACTATATGTTTTTTTAAAGTAGTAATATTAATGTTTCAAACATTGAAGTAATATTTACATTTGAAAAGTAGTAATCCTTAGGTTTGTCTATTTGTATGTACAATTACCATTTTTATTACAACTACTGTAGACAATTTGAAATCACAAAAATGAATTAAAAATTATGCCGAGTAGGGTTTACATCTTTGGAGGCGGACCGTCCACCTGCGAAGATCCTTTCCCTATATAAGGGCAAGACCACGGCGCCAAAATTTCTAAGTCCAGGCGGGAACCCTAGAAATTTTGGCGTAGTCAGGCTGCCAAATTTTTTCGCCGCCGCACGCCTCCGCCGTCCTCCGCCGCCGCCCGCCTGCGACCTTCACCCTCCAACCATCGTCCTCCGCCGCCGCCGACCTTCGAGTTCGCGCCGGCCTCGCGCTCCACCGCGCCGCCGGCCGTCGATCCAGCTCCACCGCCACCTGCTCCCGCCGCCGGCCACATCACCGCCGCCGGCCGCTCCACCGCTGAGCTCCACCGACCGTGCGCCTTTGCCGCCGCTCCACCGCTCCGTCGCCGCCGCCGTCCACCGCATCGCCGCCGTCGGCCCATCAACCGCCTCCGGCCGCTTCCCCCCAGGCCCCTTCACCGCGCCGCCGGCCTCTCCACCGCCGCCAGCCGCTCCACAGCCACCGCCGCCATCTCTCTCTCTCTCTCTCTCTCTCTCTCTCGCAGTCGCGGTCTCGCGGCCGAACGGCTTCATCGGCCTATCGTCGTCCACGAGCGAAGATGTCCTCGGCCGAATGGCTTCATCAGCCGGTCGTCGTCCACGGCCGAACCTCGTCATCGGCCTTTCGTTCGTTGTCCACGACCGAAGCTCGTCGTCGGCCGTTCGTCATCTACGAACGTGTGTGCATGTGGGTGTTTCTTTTTATATTTGTGTGCATGTAGGTGTGAGGGGGTATATATGTGTGTGCATGTGGGTGTGAATAGGAATGAGGGGTGGGAGATATGTGAATGAGGGGTTATATGTTGATTGTGAATGTGAATTTGGGAATGTGGGTGATATGTGAATGAAATTGGGAGGGTATGTTCAATTTTGCAGGATATGTGAATTTGTCAAATTTGTTTAATAACATGTGGGAGGGTATGTTAATTTTTTTTATAAAATGTGGAGGATATGTTTGCCCTTTTAATTTTTTTTAAACAACATGTCGAGGAAATGTAATTGGGAATTAGTGCACTACTTAATAATAACATATCAAATTTTGTATAAATTTGTTTGTACTAATTAATTTAGCAAATTAGTTTGTACTAATTAATAACATTTCACAATTATGTACACAAGTTTCGCAATATGTCATAGTACAATACTTAAATTTGTGCATATTGTATATTGTTAATATACAGTTTATTTTTTTATTTAAACAACATGTCGAGGAAATGTTATTGTGAATTAGTGCACTACTTAATAATAACATTTCAAATTTTGTACAAAGTTGTTTGTACTAATTTGAGTAATTTAAAATGTGGAGGATATGTTTGCAATATGTCATAGTACAGTACTTATCAATTTTTTAAACTATTTTCTCTAAGTGTTAATATATGGCCTATTGTTAATATACAGTTTATTTTTTATGTTAGAAGTTTGAAACGATGGCAGATAGTACTAAAGGGACTGAAGAGAAGGGTTTAGGGGAGGAAGAGTAGTCCCTTGCTGTTGTAGTTGCTCCAGAACCAACGGTCCCACCGGAAGATAGTTCCGACAGCGACGTAGCTGACGAAGACGATGAGTACTCGTCGCCAAGCGATCCTTGTCCAAGCCCAAGCCCGAAGAGAAGGAAAAAGGGCGACAGTGAAGAAGGCGACAATGACTACATTCCCCCTATAGAAGGGGTAAGTAAACTTAATATGTAAATAGTTCACCGTGATAACTATTAGCCCGAGCTAATTCGAAACTTTGATATATACCTTCTCGTAGGAAACGGCGCCATGGCGATCAAAACGGCAGCCGAAGAAAAAGGATCCATCGAAAGACGATGAGGTACCAGCTAACATAACCGGCTCAAAGAAAAACGAATGGTCAGCAAAGGCGAAGAAAAGGAAGGGCGAGAGAAGCGTGAATAGAAAGGATGAAGGGTTCCATGTTGTTACCCATGTTCGCCAAAAGGAGAGCCGCTCACCCCTAAGACGGCATGTGCGAAATTCAGTTCACAGTGTGGCATAATAGTAAGGGAAAAGATCCCCATCACGGTCAAGGACTAGGATCATGTATCGAATGGGGATAAGGAAGTCCTATGGAAAGAGTTAAAGAAAATCTTCCAGTTCCCAGATGGATCAGAGGCAGCAGTGAGGAATTGTGCTCTGCAAACAATGGCCAAGTCTTGGCATGGTTGGAAAACCACCTTGAACAAGAAATTTGTGAAGACGGGACGTACACCGTTTTCGACGTATGCCAACATAACCCCGAATCAGTGGGAGGACTTTCTGACGTTGAAGAACTCCCCGGAAGAAATTCAAAGGAGCCAAAAGTATTCAGAGTTGGCCAAAAATAACAAATTTCCTCATCGCTTAGGCTTCACGGGATACGCACCAAAGGTGGAGCAGTGGACAAAAGAGGGTGAGGAAATGAGGAAGGCGGGGCTTCCGGTACCAATGGAGAAATGGACACAGAGATCAAGGAATTGGGTAAGAGCTAGAACTCCGAAGATCATGGATGAAGGCAAAGTATCGTTTCAAGATCCGAAGCTGCAGGGTGTTGCCGATAAAATAGAGAATTTATCTAGTTCACAGAAGAAAGGATTTTTTAAGCCTAAGAGGGAGAAAGATGTGCTAAGTACGGCGCTGGGTACTCCTGAGCATGGGGGTAGGGTTTGAGGTGTGTCGTCCAAGATGAGTTGGAAGGAAGGGTTCAAACATGACCCCCACAAGAAGCGTGATGCGTACAAGGATAAACTTAGAGATGAAGGGGCTGCGGATTTTGAAAGGCAAATGATGGATTTCTACGTCAAGCACATGCTTTTGCCTCGCCCCGAAACCAAAGAACCAGAGCTAGATTACCCCTTCGATGACCTCAAGGAGAATACACCCTGCAGATTGCACGTTCCCATTGGACGCTCCGGGAAAACTCTTGAACTCTTGAGGCCGTTACAGCCATTGCTATCCCTGAGAGAACATATAATGAAGAGTTCATACCCGATGCGTATGCCAAAGTGCAGCAACAAGTGGTCCACGAAGGGTTTGAGTCCTATGACATTGACTTCCCTACTGCAGATGGTGTATCCGTACTTGGGGATGCGGTCGATATTGTAATTATCTGGCACAAGAATGACATATCCTTTGGATTGGGCACCGACGCCACGCGAAAACCTCTGGTGCCAAAACCGGGGTTGGGAAAACCTCCAAGACCTCCTAAGAAGAAGGTGACTGATAAGGCGGAGGAACCCGAGATGCATAAGGAAAATCTAGTGCCAGAAGTGCCACCGGAGATTGAAGTGCCGGAGGTGCCCATGGAGATTGCAGTGCCAGATGTCCAAATGGAGATTAAAGTGACCGAACCAGAGGTGCAAGTTGTGGCATCAGTCGGGACAGAAATAGAAGAAGTACTAGGATTGGAATGGGATGTTACAGAGCCAGAAATATTTGAAGACCCTTCTCCTGCGAAAGACCCCGAGGTGCAAGAGACCACGGTCCCTGAGAAGGCCACTACCAGTTCTGAGGTGCCTAGAGTGGTTAGGAGCCACGACTCCAAGTCCAAAGATGAGAACAAGGAGAAGTTCATGGTAACCGTCTGTAGAGGTGGTAAGGAACGTGCCAAGCTCAGAGATGATGAACCCCAGAAGGCCGCTGAACTAACCGGGCCAACATACTTCACAACTGATGATTGCCCGGAAAAGTACGAACATGGGAAATCACTCTTGCCGAAATGGGCACTGAAGGAAGGACCATGGGAGATGAGAAGGTTACATACCTTCTACATGGAGGCTAGCAAGAAAGGCTTGGGCAATATAACAGCTTGATCACCGGCAGATTATTTCAGCGAACAAGGTTACGTATGGCTAGATTTCTCAGATCTCCACGCCATATATCGTCGGGGTAAGATGGACATCAACTATGTTGGTGTTTGGTGCATGTGAGTACGAGTTTTAATTAATTATATGAAAAATATGTACAATACAAATCCATGTAATTGTTACTAACAAACTTCTTCTGTAGGATGCAATACATGGATGCTAAGAAGAAAAAAGAACCTATCGACTTCTTGGATCCAACTCGGATCTGCCAAACACAGCATACCGTGAGGTTAGCACCAGGGTCTGACCAGCTGAAGGGCAAGAATCCAAAAGAGATAGCTGAATACAAGAAGGGCTTGCACAAGGAGAAATTGATTAGTGTCACACAGTACATTGGACGAGCCTTCTTGCACTTTCAAAATAAGAGAGTCGTCATGGCCGCTTATAATTTTAAGTAAGTCCGGTACATTTATCTTGTACACATGTCTTATTTTAGCTGGTACTAACTAACTATACTGTTGTTAGTATGTAGCGATCATTATATCTGTTTACTCATCCACCCTAAAGACGGAACCGTGGTAGTCTTGGACCCTCTCGATTACAGTCACAAGCAATACAAAGAGTTTCTAACAATCTTATAGTAGTAAGTGATTATGACTCTTGCATTTGTATATAAGTGTATTATAAATAAATATTCTCCTTAATGTGAAACGGTACGACATCCATACAGTGCGTACCAATACTACAAGTTCAAGGGTGGAGAACAGACCCGAACAAGGGAGAAGCTGCTAGTACGTACCTATTGGCCGGTAATACTCCACTCACTTAATGTATTCCAATTGTTTCACTAATTGCAAATTTTAACTATTTTTTTCTATGATACGTCCTGAAGTGTCACAAGCAACTGCGAGGAACGGTCCGTTGCAAGTATTATGCGTGCGAATTCCTTAGGGTTAATGTGAGGTACAAGACTAACGCGGAGGATGTAAGTCTCTATACTATGTACTAGACAGCTTCACATATTTATGATACTAATATATTGATTAACTTCAATGCATGCAGTTGCCAAGATTAGAATGTCGAACAAGCTTTGACGATACAGGCATCACAAATATCCAGCGTGATCTGTGCCACTTCATCCACCATAAGTACTGTCATGTGAAAGGAGATTTCTTCGACCCAGAGGTTGCCCTAGCGGCAAGTGACGAATTCAAGGATCTTTGGGAGTGGAACACTGCTATGCCATAATGTAACTACATGGCGTTATTTGAAGTGACAATGTAAAAAAATATTGTAATATATATATATTGGCAACACTTTTGAGTTATGCAATATATGTAGATTTCTCAGTACCAAATGCTTGATAATCTTCCAATATATGTACATAATAATCTACCTGCAAGAATTTCTAATAATGGGCAAATTATTAATAAATTTACGAGAAAATTATTATTAAATTTCAATATTTTCTACCTATTTTCACAAGCGGATATTTTTTTTTGCAAGCGGCCGATTCCTATTTTCGCAGGTGGACCGGACTAGCCAACGTCCGCCTGCGAAAATTATCTTCGCAGGCGAACGGCCGCCCCGCCTGCGAAGATCGGCGGTCTTCACAGTCATTGGCTTACGAGCGGACGGCCGCCCCGCCTGCGAAGACCGTTTTGGCCCGCTTGCGATAATGCTTTTCCTAGTAGTGGTAGCCAGCATGAGAATCTAAAGGAACACACTTTTCTAACATCTAGTTCATTTTTTTTAACTTATAACTACATACTCTTAGGATCTATACTCCCTCTATTCACAAATGATCTACATATATGGGTTATGCAGCAATACCAACATATACACTTTCGTATGCCACTTAAATTGACATGGATAAACATGCAACGTATTGTGAATATAATTGATTGGAGGGACAGAGATTGAGCGAGAGGGAATGTAGAGGGAATGAATGAACGGATCCTTTATTGATAACAGTGGTTACAATATATAGGGGGGAGAGAGGCGGTGTGGAGATTATCGATACTCCATACCCACACGGCATGTATATCCGACTGGGTATGGGGGTACCATATGTAGATAGAATATCTTTAAAGGACTCGGGTTAAATTCCTAAACTTGTGTATCAAGGAAATACCCGGGTTCCTAGTCGGTTACGATTGTATTTTATCTTTACTTGCCTATTCCGTTAGGAATATCGGCTATACCTTGTAATACAGACTCCTTCCCCTATATAAGGAGGGGTCCGGGTGCCTCTTGGAGCATAATTTTTTCCCCCAGATCATACGATCAATAATACACTCGGCGGATCAATCCCTGGACAGGAGTAGGGTATTACTTCTCATTGAAAAGGCCTGAACCTGTATAAAATTCCTTGTCTCTAAACCCATCCACTTTTCCAGCTTGATAGCCACCCCCTTTTAGTATTGCCGAAATCTTGTTTCGACAGTTGGCGCGCCAGGTAGGGGTTGCGGTCAAGTTTTTTGCCGACTAGTGCAATGGTATCCATCTCCGGCATCGACGACTTTGTCTTCCCTCCCGGGCAGACGTTCCGGTTCGGCAGCCTCAACTTCATCACCAACGACTTCAACAAGATTTCTCTCCTCGACTCGGATCTGAACAAGTCAGGGAGAGACCAGCTCTCTGCCCTGTTCGGTCTCCCGAACTCGGCCGAGATCTACTCCAAGATCATCTCATTCGAGTCGGCTTCAAACCACTCGGACGAGATCCCATCTACTCCAACACGACCTAATCTTGATGAAGCTCCCCGACGACTTGGCCGCTGTCTTCACCACAAGGATGTCTTCTCCCCGTAGGTCTAGACGGGATCTGGTTTCGGCCCCGATCCAATCTAGCTTCAGGGAAGTCGGCGTCATACTTCAGCCTCTCGGGACAGTTTCGATGAAAGAATTGGACGGCTACCTTAGCTCCCCCGGTGTCGACTCTCGACCAACGGAGATCCTCGAGTACGACGACTTCGGCCACCGCTACGACTATAGCAACCTCGACGATTTCGACGAAGGCTATGAAGACAATTACACACCTCTCTTCTTCGGAGTTATCATGGCTGATAACGAGACGGCGAAACAGCGTCAAGCCCGAGAAGCAGAGGAACAAAACACACGTCTGGAAGCCGAGCGTCGCCGACTGGAGGAGGCTTGTGGCGACAAGCACAAGAATAGAAACGACTACAGCACGAGCAACAGGAGTGCGAACGTGATGCGAAGGAGGCTGAGGATCGGCGCCAACGCGCCCTAGACGCTTGACGCCGAGCGTGCGATCTCATCGGACAACAAGACATTGAGGGAACAGTGGATTTCCGCACCCCACAGCAGAACGCGGTAGCAGCGATCACCCTTCTTGACACTCTACTTAAGGAAGACGCACCCAACCACGTCGTCAACATCTTGAACCAGACCAAGACCATGAACTCCGTGAGCGTCCGCACGCCGACTGGCAGCCGAGTCCTGTCTCTTCGATCTCAAGACTATCATCAACCAAGTCTCAGCATCGCCGCTGCAGGATCTAGTCGTAGGAGCAGGGATCACGATGAACGATCCGTTCATTCACCCGCCGATAGGCATAGGGAGCACCGGGCCGAACAGACTCGCTCCCCACGTCGCAGGCGTCCCATCGATCTTCGCGACACAATCAACCAGCGTCGCGCGGAAAGAGGCTATATACCACACCACTCGTCAGATCGGTACGATGACGATGTGGATGGAGTTGCAGCTTTTACAAGCAATCTACGTCGAGTGGATTGGCCGGCCGGCTTCAAGCCAACTGGAATCGAGAAGTATGATGGCAAAACAAATCCTGAGTCTTAGCTCACCGTCTATGGTCTCACAATCCACGCAGTAGGAGGAGATAGCAAAGCCATGGCTAATTATCTGCCCGTGTAGCATACTCTGCCTGATCCTGGCTTCACGGGTTACCCCGTGGTACAATTGGATCTTGGGCGGAGATTCGCGAACACTTCATCGCCAATTTCCAGGGCACTTTTGAACGTCCTGGTACTCAGTTTGACCACTACAACGTCATCCAGAAGCCCAGAGAATCCCTTCGAGACTACATCCGACACTTTTCTAAACAACGCAAACCGACGACGTCATCATCGCCGCTTTCACTAAGGGTGTTCATCATGAACTCTTAGTCAGCAAGTTTAGACGCAAGCCTCCCAGAACAGTCAAGCAGATGTTCGAAAAAGCCAACGAATATGCCAAAGCAGAGGATGCGGTCACTGCGTCCAAGCAGTCGGGCGACACTTGGAAGCCCAAGAAATATGCGCCAGCAACAGGCGGGAGTGGAAGCACCAACCATAAGGACCGCAAGCGTAAGCCCGAGGACCTTGTGGCAACCACTGCACCGTCTTCTCGGCAGAGATCGCGCATCAACACCTTCGAGAAGATCATGAACGCTCAGTGCTCACATCACCCCAATTCCAATCACGCAGCCAAAGACTGCTTCATTTATCAACAGTTTGCAGAACAATACGCCAAGAAAGCGCGGAAGCCGACTAACGGAGAGCAGAGCACATCAAAGAAGAAGGATGATGAAGACGACGCTCCGACTGGCTTTCAAGACTCTCGCAAGGAACTCAATCACATTTTTGGCGGGCCCTTGGCTTACGAGTCCAAGCGGAAGCAAAAGTTGACTGAACGAGAGATCAACGCCGTCCAGCCGGATACACCCCAATATCTTCGGTGGTCAGAGACAACAATCAAGTTTGACCGCTCGGATCATCTCGATCGAGTGGTCCACCCGAGGCGGTACCCCCTAGTACTAGACCCAGTGGTTCGCAACGTCAAACTCCAACGATCCCTCATCGATGGTGGCAGCGCACTCAACATTCTTTTCGCCAAAACTCTGGACGACATGCAGATCCCTCGGACTGAGCTAAAGCCGAGTAGCACGCCCTTTCACGGAGTCATCCCCGGGCTATCTTCTACTCCACTCGGCCAGATCACCCTGCTGGTCACCTTCGGCACTCGGGAGAACTTTCGCACAGAGAACATTTGCTTCGAAGTTGATGATTTCAAGACAGCGTACCACGCTATACTCGGACGCCCGGCGTTAGCCAAATTCATGGCGGTCCCACATTACACCTACATGATGATGAAGATGCCAGGACCTCGAGGAGTCATATCTTTGCAGAGCGACATCAAGCAAGCCGGCACCTGCGACAAGGAAAGCTACGAGATGGCCCAGATACGCGAGATCACACATGCTCGGGAGGAGATCCGACTGGCTGCATCTACGGCAACCGAAGGAGAAGTGCCTGCACCCAAGATATCAAAGAACGGAGAAAGCGACGTCAAGACCAAGAAAATTCCCCTTGATCCCTCTGATCCTACCAACACTGCTGTAATAGGCGCCGAGTTAGAATGTAAATAGGAAAGCGCGCTCATCACTTTTCTTCAAGCTAATAAAGATATTTTTGCGTGGAAACCATCTGATATGCTTGGTATTCCTAGAGAGGTGATTGAGCACTCTTTACATGTTAAGGAAGACGCTAAACCCGTTAAACAACGACTCCGCCGTTTCGCACAGGACAGAAAAGACGCAATCAAGGAGGAATTAATCAAGCTGTTAGCAGCCGGCTTCATTAAGGAAGTTCTACATCCCGACTGGCTGGCAAACCCAGTTCTGGTTCGGAAGAAAACAGGACAATGGCGTATGTGTGTTGATTACACCGACCTCAACAAATCTTGTCCTAAGGATCCCTTTGGGTTACCTCGCATTGACCAGGTAGTTGACTCAATGGCCGGTTGCGAGTTACTCAGTTTTTTGGATTGCTACTCGGGTTATCATCAGATCAGCTTAAAAAAATCCGACTGCTTGAAGACCTCATTTATTACGCCTTTTGGGACCTACTGCTACATCACCATGCCCTTTGGATTAAAAAACGCCGGAGCAACTTATCAACGCATGATCCAGAGGTGTTTTTCAACTCAGATCGGACGCAATGTTGAAGCCTATGTTGACGACGTCATTATCAAGCAGAAGGATGATTTGATTGCAGATCTAGAAGAGACCTTTGCCAGCATCCGCGCATTCAGGATGAAGTTAAATCCTGAGAAATTCACCTTCGGAGTATCGTCAGGGAAGCTGCTTGGCTTTATGGTGTCCCGTAGGGGTATCCAAGCCAACCCGGAGAAAATCAACGCCATCCTCAACATGAAACCGCCAAGTTCCCAGAAAGATGTCCAGAAGCTGACTGGGTGCATGGCGGCGCTCAGCCAGTTTGTTTCACGACTCGGCGAGCGGGGGATGCCTTTCTTCAAGCTCCTGAAGAAAACCGACAATTTCCAGAGGGGACCTGAATCCCAGAAAGCCTTTGAAGACTTCAAGAAACATCTCACAACTCCATCAGTCCTAGCCTCACCACACCCGCAAGAGCCGCTGTTGTTGTATGTGTCAGCAACGTCTCAAGTTGTGAGCACGGTCTTGGTTGTCGAGCGGGAAGAAGATGGCCACGTTCAAAAAGTCCAACAACCAATTTACTTCATTAGCGAAGTTTTGGCCGACTCCAAGACAAGATATCCCCAGGTACAAAAGCTGTTATATGGAGTTCTAATTACTGTAAGGAAATTATCTCATTATTTTCAAAGTCACTTGGTTACGGTGGTCACATTGTTTCCACTCAAGGATATACTTCAAAATCGCAAGGCAAACGGGCGGATTGCAAAGTGGGCCCTAGAGTTGATGTCTTTGGATCTATCCTTCAAGCCACGCACTTCAATCAACTCCTAGGCCTTGGCACTTTGATGGGTTGAAGAGGTTTTCAGGCACCGGAGCAGGGGTTGTCCTGATCTCCCCGACTGGAGAAAGGCTAAGCTACGTACTGTGGATACATTTTTCTGCATCGCATAATGTGGCAGAATATGAGGCACTTCTTCATGGATTAAGGATTGCGGTATCCTTAGGGATTAGGTGTTTGATAGTTCGTGGAGACTCTCAGTTGGTTGTTAATCAAGTCATGAAAGAGTGGTCCTGCCTCGATGAAAACATGGCTGCCTATCGAGAAGAGGTACGTAAATTAGAAGACAAGTTCGATGGATTGGAGTTAACTCATGTTCTTTGGCATGATAACGAAGCAGCCGATAGGCTGGCCAATTTTGGTTCGAAACGAGAAGCAGCTCCTTCCGATGTGTTTGTTGAGTATCTTTATGGACCGACAGTACCAAGAAAAGAACTAATTGAGACGGCAGGCACCTAAGAAGTAAGCATGATCGATGCCGACCGGAGAGAGCCCTTCGTCAAGTTTTTGACTAAACAAGAGCTCCCTCAAGACAAAGACGAAGCCGAGCGGATTTCTCGACGTAGCAAGCTTTACATCATGCATGAGACCGAGCTATATAAGAAGAGCCCTTTAGGAATTCTGCAACGCTATGTGTCTTTGGAGGAGGGAAGGCAATTGCTGCAGGATATTCACTCAGGCATTTGTGGGAATCACGCTGGCGCACGAACCATCGTCGGCAAGGCTTATTGGCAGGGTTTTTTCTGGCCTACCGTAGTATCCGATGCTGACAGAATCGTGCGAACATGCGAAGGTTGTCAATTTTTTGCCAGACAGATTCACTTACCAGCTCAGGAGTTGCAAACCACCCCATTGTCCTGGCCGTTCGCGCTCTAGGGGCTTGATATGGTTGGTCCTTTAAAAAGGGCTACCGGTGGTTTCACTCATCTTTTTGTAGCTGTGGACAAGTTCTCCAAGTGGATCGAAGCCAAACCAGTCATCACAATCACAGCTGACAAGGCCAGAGATTTCTTCATCAATATTGTGCACAGGTTTGGGGTACCCAATCGAATTATCACTGATAATGGTACTCAGTTCAATGGTGGTGTGTTTAAAGACTTTTGTGAAGACTTTGGCATCAAAATTTGTTATGCCTCCATAGCGCATCCCATGAGCAATGGACAGGTTGAACGCGCCAATGGTATGGTACTTCAAGGCATCAAAGCACGAGTTTTTGACCGACTGCGTCCCTACGCCGGCAAGTGGGTTCATCAGCTACCATCAGTACTTTGGTCTCTGCGCACTACACCCAGTCAGGCTACAGGGCAATTTCCATTCTTTTTGGTTTATGGTGCGGAAGCAATGTTGCCGAGTGAGGTAGAATTTTAGTCCTTGCGATTTTGCAACTTCAAGGAGGAGCGCTACGGAGAAGACCGAATTGATGATCTCAACCGACTGGAGGAAGCTCGCGAAGCAGCTTTGATTCAGTCGGCTCGGTATTTACAAGGATTGCGACGCTACCACAACCGCAATGTTCGATCATGCGCGTTTCTGGTCGGAGACATGGTCTTGAGAAAGATTCAATCTACACGAGATCGGCACAAGTTATCTCCTTTATGGGAGGGACCGTTCATAATTTCTGATGTTACTCGGCCAGGTTCTTATCGACTAAAGCGCGAAGACGGTAGTCACGTCGACAACTATTGGAATATTGAGCATCTTCGTCGTTTTTATGCTTAGGCATTACTTTTGTACATTCTTTCCCTCTTTGACTGCCAACATCAAGTCATCTCTTGAGTTACCAGTCGGGGGCTACTATAATAATAATGGAGTGTGATTTTTATCAGTTCAATTTGCTTACTTGATTTATCATTGCCTTGTTTGATTTTTTTGGTTTAGTTAATGAGGACTGGGAGTTTTTTGACAACTTTTGCGGGTTCTAGGCTCAATAAGGTTCGACAAAAACTTTTAAGAAATCAGAGGCTAAATTTAAATTGTGAAGCACAGCATAAATATATCAGTATTGTACAAATTGAGCCTCCATTAAGACAGATTACATTGCATGGATTCAACCAGATTCAGTTTTTTCATCATTGGATTCACTAGACCCAGTCAGACCGAGATTGTTGTCTTGAAATCTTTCGACAACATCAGCAGCGATCTTGTCGGCGGCCTTCTGTGCGTCATTGATGAGGTCAAAGTGCATCCTCCTCACTTGTCCCATTTGCAAAGCCGTCAATAGCGTCAATGTCGATCTTTGGGTACAAGGACTTGGTCATCGCTAGCGCCATGCTCGCTCCCATGCATCCAGCTTCCTTGATATTCTTGAAGTATGTATCCGGAGCAGTTCTCAGCTTGTTGAAGATTTCAACAGCGTCGAATGAACTCGGACCATTGTTATTGAAGAACATAGCTTGGACGAGTGGTGTAGCAGCATTGGCGACCTCATCCCTAGCTCCTTCAAGTTTCTTAATCTTGTTGACTAAGACTTCGAATTGAGCTTGAGATTTAATCTTGCGATGTGCATAAAAGGAATACATCAATATCTGGGTGCGAAGACAAGATTAATCTTGAAATATAAACTGCAATTACCTTCGACATCTTTGAGAGCCGAGTCTCTTTTCTTGGCCAGTTCATCCTTCTCTTTTTCAAGAGCTTTGATTCGCTCCTTCATGATCTTGAATTCGAGGGACTCTGGATCTTCACGGTTGGGGTCATTTTTGCCATCGAACTCAAAAGCGGTGCGGGATCTCTCCTTGATAGTCGCCAACCGGCTCTTGATAAAGTGTCGAGTGATTTGTTCCCCTTGCAGACCTTGCTCTTTAAGCTTTAGCATGCACTCCATCAGGGTAAGCGCTTGAGAAGCTTCATCTCCCATTGGAAGCGAGTTCCAGGTTTCTTGGTATGTCGGAGGGAGGCAAGAGTACTCGGGAAGCGCTGGCTCTGGGTTCTGCACATAAAACCAGTTTGCGTGCCAGCCTTTCTTCGATGTTTTGAAGGGCATGGAGAAATATTTCTGGCTCAGGGTGCCTCTTAGCTGAAAATCGGCTCCCCCAACAACACATGGCTTGTTTTTATTTGGCTGGGGCTTCAGGAAGAAGATGTGGCAGAATAGGGCAAAATGTGGCCTAATCCCAAGAAAGGCTTCGCAAGCATGGACAAATTTAGCGATATGAACTATGGAATTAGGGTTCAGATGATGCAAGCTAATCCCATAAAACTCAAGAATCCCCCTGAAGAATTTTGAAGTTGGGAGAGAAAAACCTCCGTAGAAGAAATGGGAGAACATGACGACCTCGTGCGTGTCCGGGGTCGGGAATGCTTCGCCGTATGCTGGGCGCCAGCCGATGATTTCTTTCGCCGGAAGAACACCGTGTGCCACCATCTCCTTCAAGTTCTCCTCTGTTACATCGGAGGGAGCCCATTGACTTTCAAAGATTTCTCTCTCCTCCGCCATGAGTGCGAGATGGGTGATGGGATCTGAAGCGAGGGCAGCAACGAATGAGAGGGAGATTGATGCGGTGGTTGTGCGGAAGATCTTTACAAAAGCATGAAGTTTCGGGAGAAGTGGATTGGTGCGGATTTGCGAACCCTAGTTCTCGCCGGTGCAATTTTTGCACTGTAGCGAGGAGTGGGGAAAATGGAGGAGATTGTGGCGGGGAAGACGAAGCGGCGCTCTGTTTAGCGATTATTTCGCTAGGGTATCGGAAAACACTAATGGGCCTAGGCCTTAATAGTGTTTTCAGCCCAGTTTCATTTTTAGCGTGGATGGATGTGATCCTTAGGGACTTGGGCATATGTTTTTGCTTTGGTAAAAATTGCTCACAACAGAATAGCCCGATGCCGTGAAAATCCTTTTTGAGGCAGTTAGATAATTCTTTGGAATTACTACGATGCACATAAAAAGGTGCCCAGCAGAAAAGTGTTATACTAACTTTGTTGACCTTTTTAGGTTACAAAGCTGCTTGGGTTTTATTAAGATGGCTATTTTAAAAATGGTTATTCTCTCAGCATATTATATGCCTACTTTGATAATATCATAAGTCATGGCTTAGGCTATTTGGACTTGTCATTTAACATCTTTTATACAACATTTGATAAATCCTTTATGAGTTTTTATTCGAATTTTTATCATATATGTTGGTTTATAAGATCTGTAGAGTGTTTTCACTCGGATCTTTCTATGCCTTTTTGGAGTGTTCAAGCTAAAGCAGTCGGCCGGATGTTTTATCAGATGCCGCATATGCTTAATTATATAATCACTTTGGTGATTCAGTTATAAAACCACTCGGATGGATGTTTAATATACCTTGACTATATGTTTAGTTTTTATTTAACTAATCACATAGTCGGGGGCTACACCTAATTAGGTGCATCTAGTCGATGCACCTGATTTTTTATTTTCAGCCCTTTACAGTCTTTGATTTAAGTACTCGGGAGACCAAGGTAGGAATAATTGAAGCACTCGGATTATCGCTTTGAGGATTACAAAAGAAGAATATTCCGTCGAATGTAAAGGTCTCAGGGGCTACTGTGGAGATTATGGATACCCTATACCACACGGCATGTATATCCGACTGGGTATAGGGGTACCATATGTAGATAGAATATATTTAAAGGACTCGGGTTAAATTCCTAAACTTGTGTATCAAGGAAATACCCGGGTTCCTAGTCGGTTACGATTGTATTTTATCTTTACTTGCCTATTCCTTGTAATATCGGCTATACCTTGTAATACGGACTCCTTCCTCTATATAAGGAGTGGTCCGGGTGCCTCTTGGGGCATAATTTTTCCCCCAGATCATACGATCAATAATACACTCGGCGGATCAATCCCCGGACAGGAGTAGGGTATTACTTCTCATTGAGAACGCCTGAACCTGTATAAAATTCCTTGTCTCTAAACCCATCCACTTTTCCAGCTTGATAGCCACCCCCTTTTAGTATTGCCGAAATCTTGTTTCGACAGGCGGCAACCGAAGACGTGATGGTTTGGGAACCATCATGTCCGTTGCTAGAATCGTTGTGAGGGCGAGAAGATGTGAGGCACGACACAACCGTTGTGTCCCTGAATTGGTTGCTGCTCTATCCATATAGTTGGATGAGATCACCCGAATATTTCATAACAGTTTTGTGTGTCCTGCTCATGCATTGAGGACAGTTTATACCAATAATATCACTTGCATACATGCATGTACTATTATTACAGTTAGTTGAATGGTAGATCCAACAATGCATACAAATAATCATTATTTAATACCATACAGAAAACGAAAAGTTACATGGATAAAGTAATAATAAATACGTTGATCTCATTTCTGAATAACAATGGGATGATGATCATTTACAAATGAAGTAATTTAGAATGTACTCATTCTGTTTTATAAAGGGAAAAGTCCATTTTACCCCCTCAAACTCTTATGCTTGTCTAAAATACACCCCCGAACTATAAAACCGGATATAATACACCCTCGAACTGTCAATACCGGACACTTAACCCCCCCGGGCTGTTTTCACCGTGGTTTTTGCCACATCGGATGCCACGTCGGATGCCACGTCAGCCCTCGCCACGTCAGCGCACAACATAACATGGGCCAAGCCCATATTCTCTCCCCCCTCTCTCTCCCTCTCTCTCCTTGCCGTGTTTGTTCTCCTCTCTCCCACGACCGGTGGCGGCGGCTGCATCGGCGGCGTTGGCGCGGAGCTGCGAGGGCAATGGCTACGGTGGCTGCGTCGAGCTGCGAGGGCCGCGGCTGCTGCGTCGAGCTGCCAGGGCCGCGGCGGTTGCGGCGTTGGCATCGGCGTGGAGCTGCGAGGCGGCGGTGGTGGCGGGGAGAAGTCCTTATCACTCTCCTCTTATCGATGTCAAGCAAAAAGAGAAGAGCAAAATGTTAGTATGCACAAATTCAGGTATCAGATTCAGATGATGTAATTAACCTACATTGACTGTATCTTGTGAAGACTTCCCAGATTGTACACCAAGAGCAGTGCTCGTCGTTGCTTCCACCACGCGTCGAGCTGCTTCTTCCTTGCTAAGCCAAATCCAAAGGCGCGTGCGGCGACGACGCCCGAACCTTCCGCTGACGACTACGCGCAGAGGCTTCAACTGGCGACCGTCCGCGCAATCGGGACAGCGCCGCCGCCCTCACAGTAGCTCCCCGCCGCCGCCGCCTCGCAGCTCCACACCGACGCGGCAGCCGCAGCCCTCGCAGCTCCACGCCGTCGTCGACGCCGCAGCCGCCGCGGCCCTCGCAGTTCGACGCCGCCGCCGTAGCCGTCACCCTCGCAGCTCCGTGCCGCCGCCGCTGCCAACGGTCGTGAGAGACAGGAGAGCGTACAGGGCAGGGAGAGAAAGAGAGAGGGGGAGAGAATATGGGCTTGGCCCATGTTATGTTGTGCGCTGTCGTGGCGAGGGTTGACGTGGCATCCGACGTGGCAGCCGACGTGTCAAAAACCACGGTAAAAACAGCCCGGGGGCGTTAATTGTACGGTATTGCCAGTTCGAGGGTGTATTATATCCGGTTTTGTAGTTCGGGGGTGTATTTTAGACGAGCATAAGAGTTCGAGGGTGTAAAATGGACTTTTCCCTTTTATAAAAAACAAACCTAGTAATATCCTTAGTTTAGGATATGATATCTATTTTTTTATGGGATGAGAAATTATGTATCATACGAGTATATCCCGACAGGTAGCTGAAAATTATAAAAGAATCATATCTACAATTAAGTGACGTAAGTTCCCAAACAAGATCATAGGCAGAGTAGTCTTTGTGGCGGGCGGCGGCAGCCGGGTGGTCATGTAGCTAGTCTGTGCACACATGTCATGCACATATTATGTACGTCATGTAGTCTATACCGTAGCTGGCTATAAATCTGTATTCCGCTTCTCTTTTCCCTATTTATCTTCTGGATATTTGTTTATAGTATGCTATTGTACCTGCTTTGATTTAAAAGGAGGGCGGCCGGGTGACCTTTCCGGCGACCTCCCGGCCAGCCGGAGGCAGCACGTTGGGTCGGTCGCTGGAGAGAGTTCCAAGCATGCAGCGATCACGACAAGCATGGTCACACGTTCGTGTTTCCTGTGTGTACGTAAGTGCCATGTCGTCATTAATCGTGTCATCTCTCATGCGATCCGTATACTTTTCTTCGCCATGGCTTATAGCTTAGCTAGCTACTGCTCTTTCTGTTTTTATACTATATAAATCGTTTTGATTTTTTATTATTCGAAATTTCTAAGTTTGACAAGCTTATAGCTAGAGAAATTTAGCATTTCTAACACAAAACAAATATATTATCAAAATATATTTAATGAAGCTAATTTCATATTATAAATGTTGCTAAATTTATAACCTAAGGCAAATTTAAAGAAATTTGCTTTGAGAAAAGTTTTAAAACGACTTATAATATACTAAAAAAAGTATATTATAGGAAAAAGTATGAATTACCCCCTGAACTATCGCGTCGATCGAATTACCCTCTAAACTCAAATAACAGACATTTTACACCTATTTATACCAGACTAATGACCCTGAACACTGCTCCGAGCGGTTTTGATTTGAGCTAGCACACGTGGCGCCAACGTAGAAGACCAATCAACCAAAAAAGTTTTTAAAACCCCTGGGCCCACCTGTCATCCCTTTGTTCAACCCAACTTCCCTAGCCCCCCGCTCTCTCTTTCTCTCTCTCTCTCTTGCGTGCGCCGGTGCGCGCACTCCGACGGCCAACGATGGAGATGTGCGGAGCGAACTCGCGTGGCTAGGGGCGGAGGCAGAGGCGAGCCGGTTCCCCAAATCCGGCCGTTGTCGCCGCCCTCTTCTCCTAGAGGAGGAGGCAGCCGGAGGTCGCTCGTGGAGGCGCGTCAAGGTGGGCGCGGGCGAGGAGCCAGGCGGGGGCGGGCGGGGGCGGAGGCGGCTGTGGGCGGCTGCCGGCGGCGGGTGGGGGTGGAGGCGGCTACGGGCGACGGGCGAGGAGCCAACTACAACAAAACAACCCAACGGAGACATATTATTTGCTGGATAGAGACGTTTTATTTCGTCTCCCACAGATAACCGATTTTATAAAGCGTCATAGGAACGTCTCCGTTTACACCGTTTCAAAATTATGGAGACGCTTTTTAAAGCATACCTATATTATTTAAGACGTTGCTAGAGACGTGTAAATTGCATCTCTACAACATATAGAGACGCTTTTATAGAACCATTAATATAGGCACGTACGTCTTAATATATTTGATATTGAATAGAGTAAATTGCACCCACGGTACAACAACTTGATGGGTGGGTGCGATATAGTGCAAGAACTTGAGAATTAAACGTTCGAGTACAACAACTTGACAAGTGGGTGCGTTCTAGTATAAGAACTTGACAATTTAGTATTTTGGTGCATCAACTTAGCTAAGCATATGCTAAGTGAGTTTTTCTCACGATGTCAATATGCCATTACATAGCAATCCTACGGATATTACCTTGTAATATTAAATGATTATACTGCATATCCAATTTACATCCAACTACCTTTAAGAAATTTTGTTTTCTTCACATTCCCAAATCTCAACCAAAATATAATAATTTCTACATCCAGTTTAATTGTATTAGAATAAAAATTATAAATATGCTTATATACAAATCCACGCTAGTATATTGTCAAAATAAGTACTTAAAAATTAAATATGTATAAAAAAAGTGCTCCAAATAATTAAGTTATCTCATAACTTCTTAACTTATTGTATCAAAATCGTACATTTCTTGCAAGTTGTTGCATTTATGAAATCACTTATAAAGTTCTTGTACTAAATTGTACCCACCTACCTGCCAAGTTGTTGCACTAGAACACTCATTTCTTAAGTTCTCGTACCAAATTGCACCCACCTACCAAGTTAATGTACCATGGGTGCAATTTACTCTTGAATATTTAACGCTTTCATCCAGGCTCGAACACAGCACCTCCAGGCTTCTTAAGTTCTCGTACCAAATTGCACCCACCTACCAAGTTGATGTACCATGGGTGCAATTTACTCTTGAATATTTAACGCTTTCATCCAGGCTCGAACACAGCACCTCCAGATTGCAAAGTTCAGGTTCAGGCACTAACCAAGTCGTTAACGTGAACAATCTTGAAGGTAAAGACACAATTTTTTTTTATATTCCAACTCTGCAAACATGCGTCCTGTAGTAGATACTCTTATTTTTTTTATCTGAGATTGAATATTGAATATCCATTTTTTTTCAAATAATTATAATATTATTATAATGGTATTTGATGATGACGATTAGAAACATTGTGTTTGTTTTCATCTTTCTCTATATAATTAATTATATATTGACTAATAATGATGACACGCATATAATAAAAACGTCTCAAAACTCATCTCAACCTATGAGACGTTCCAAAACGTCTCAATATTCACCTCTAAACGATTTAATTTTGTGCTAACATGTAAAACGTCTTAAACTATGTCCTCAACTAATAAAGCATCTCAAACATTGTCCCTATTTCAATTTTACTTGTAAAAGAGATATGACTTATAGAGCGACTTAAGTGAAACGTCTTAAAATAATGGTTTTGTTGGAGTCGCGGCTTCGGGCGGGAGCAGAGGCGGCTACCAGCGGCGGGCAAGGAGCCGAGGTCAGCGACTGCGGGTGACGGGCGAGGAAACGAGGCTGGCTTTTGGCGGGGGCAGAGGCGGCTGCCGGCGGCGGGCGAGGAGACGAGGTCTGTCCCGCCGCATCCGCGTTCCTGCGGGTTCGTCGAGCTCCGCGTTCCCGCGGGTTCGTCAAGCTCCGTGTTCTGGCGGGTCCGTCGAGCTTCGCGTTCTGGCAGGTCCGTCAAGCTCCACGGCATGCAGCTGCCGCCCGGCGGCGCCCTCCACCGCCGACACCACCGGCCGTAGGTGTCGGCGCATGCCTTCTCCAGCCCAACGCCGCCCGTCCTCGCGCCGTCGCCCACCTCCCCGCCCCTGCTCACTGTCCCCGTGAGAAGGAGGAAGAGGGGTGAGGAGTATGAATGGTGGGACCCATATTTTTTTAATAAATAAAATGCTGACTGGATTGCCACGCGTATGCTACGTAAGACAAAACCGCTCCGGATTGGGTCGAGGGGGGTAATTCGTCCGGTATTGAAAGTTCAGGGTGAGTAATGTCTGCTTTTTAGGTTTAGGGGGTAATTCGGTCGACCGTGATAGTTAAAGGGGTAATTCGTACTTTTTTTTCCTATATTATACTCATACATTAAGTACATATAGTTTTTCTTAAGTCATCGTGCCATATCTGATTATTTCTATTTATTTCAAAAATACTTGTCGTGTAGGGGTGTAGCTAGTACAAGTAGTATATATATGCACTAACTTGATTGATACAGTTAGCTGCAAGTATGGATCGGTTGTACTACTGGTGTTAATTTGGTCGTTCCGTATTATACATATGTACGCTTTTGTTTCTCTCTGATCGAGTCGGCAGCTAGTCTGCACGCATGTTTTCATCTCATCTCAACGATTTCTCTGCCAATTTAATTAAACGTACGTGCCAATTTAATTTACCAGTACATACAATTTCTCTGCAGATCGCTTTGTGCCGATTTACTGATAATATTTACAGATGATGATCACACCAATATCGATCATTGGAAATATATTTGCGGTCATTTACAAGCTAGATATATGTTTTGATGGTTACAGCTTAAGAGCTGAAAACACATCACCTAGGGAAAAAAAGCACTTTTGTCATGAAAAGCACTTTCATATGGTTACATTAGAAATTGCTGTAAATATATTAGGAATTGACATGGGAAAATATTATTGATAGATTTGTCATGAAAAACACTTTTCCATGGTTATACTTTAAATGGTTTTTTTATAAATATATAGTTAGAAGAAATATTTATGAGACATGTGCATTGGAGACTATGTATACTAAGAGAAAGTTTAATAGTATAGCTAACTATTGGCTATTAGCTTATACTAAAACTAACATGTATAATAGCTATATTAACTATAAGGTTTACTATATTTTTTCTCTCCTCTCTCTTTCTCACTATGAATTTAATATAAATATCTTGGAGCAAGTACTTTTCACCTTTTAGTCCTTTTGAAAAATTTATTCTACAAATAGACCTTTAAAAAAACTTATTTTAGAAATTATTCTTTTCGTTGCGCCAACGTCATTGGCACCAATGACGTTGACATCGTCTCCCTATCTCTCCGGTGGAAGCTAAGAAACTAATATAAAGGGGGATAGTGCTAATATAGCTGGCATCGAGGACCAATGTGTAAAAAAATTAAAAGTACCTATTTGTAATGAAAAATTTACAATTAGGTCCTCGATGCCAAAGATATTGGCGTCGTCCCCTTATATTAGTGACTTAGCTTTTAGTACTGGAGTTGAAAATTGCATTAATATATTTTTTTAAAACAACTTTCCTATAGATTTTTTTTCAGATAAATATAATGTTTAACTGTTTGAAAAATGTGTACGCAGAAAACGAGTTGGGAAAAAGAACTCAGCCTTAATCTTGCTCTTATACTCATATGTCTAAAACAGATTAAAAATATATAAGGTCTCTTGAGGGTCGAGGGAGTAGTGAGATTTTTATAGTTTACACTTAATTAACAGCCTAGAAGAACAACAAAAACAACGAAAACCACTCTAAATAATTTCTAAAATTATGTTCAAAATTCAACAACGGATCACAGCTTAAACAATTAATTAATATTTCTTTAATCAGTCTCCAATGTAATCGTAAAATTACTACACCCTGTCCCATAATAAGTTAATTTTGTGACATATTCTATTTCTACGAATCAACATATGAATGTTCAGATTCATAGTATTAAAAAATACCACATCTTGTACTAAATTAATCTAAATAAGAACCTACTCCCTCCATCCCCTCCCAAGACGATGTATGTGGATATACCCTATGTCTATATACATTGTACTATAAGGGATCACATCCTCCTAGTGTGTGTATAGTTCACGTCAAAATTGAAAATTTGATTGAAATTAAAACGATGTGAAGGAAAAGTTGGAAGTTTCTGTATAGGAAAGTTTTGATGCGATGAAAATGTCAAAAGTTTAAAAAAAAAAGTTAGAAACTACTCCCTCCGTCCCAAAAGAAATCAACGCCTAGGACAATGTATATGGATACTCTATATATCCACATATATCAATCTAGGAGAGGTTACATTCCCTCTTTGGGACGGAGGGAGTAAACCAGACATTCCTTTGGGATGAAGGTAGGAATAAGTTAAGTCACATCAATGTGCCACCATGTCAGTGCAGGAGCTAGAAATGCAAGCCTCTCGTCAACGTTGCCCATTATGTTGTCCACTAAAATAACTATTCCCTTCGTACTTTAAAATAGTAATTCCCTTCGTACTAATGTAAAGATTTTTTCTAACTAGCAAATTGACAGAAATCTATATCTGAAGTCAAATTTTCAAAACTTTAAACCTAGATTTGAAAATTTTCAACTCGAAATTTGAATTTTTCAAAGTCAAATTTTGAAAACTTTCAACTTTTCATCTCAAATTTAAAAACTTTTCAACTCGAGATTTGAAAACTTTCAACCCAGATTTGAAAACTTTTCAACTTGAGATTTGAAAATTTTCAAATCAGATTTAAAAATTTTCAACTCAAAACATTTTGAAAAAATATGTGTGCTAAAGATTAAAAAACGTAACCAGAAAAAACCGGAAAAAAAGCGAAAAAATCACCAAAAAATGAAAAAGAAAGGCGTGGCCTGGGGAGGAGCCGCGCGTGTGAATTAGCTTTGGCGGTCTAGTACTCCCTTCGTCTCCTAATATAATTGATTTTGAAAGGATGTGATACATTCTAATATTAAAAATCTACATAGGCTTTATGTCCAGATTTATAAAGCCTAGATTTGTAGTATTAGGGTGTGTCATATCCCTTTAAAATCTATTTTATTATGAGATAGGTGGCTAGTTTGGTACTTTTATCGGAGGAGGGAGTACAACGAAATTAATCAAAGGCGAAATTTACAGGGTCAAAAGCTAGGCTGATGCTTCACGCGTAAATTAAACTCCATGCATGCAAACGTCTGCACGATCGATGTATGCGTTCAAAGTCCAAATAGATGTCGTTTTTCTTGTTTTCTGACTGAATAGATGTCGTTTTTCTTGTTTCTGACTGACTGGCTACGCTTTGGTCAGAACTACCTTTTGGCTTTCACAGTGCTTCTGCACTGCACGCGTGTTTGTTCCCTCACTTTAGACAACGCGTGACGTCTTTACTACAAAGCGTTTGGTGAAAACTTTTGATCAACGAAGTCACCACAGGCGCCTCGCTGTCGACGGGTACATCGTCTACCACTGAAAGAATAATTAGCCGTAAATGCGAGCACCTATATCAAATCTAGAATTTGAACCCGGGTGGGCTGGTTCCACTACAAGGAGCCTAACCAGTTGAGCTATGCTCACTTCGCAGGTGAAAACCTTTTTACTTGTATAAAAGTAAATATTGAATGCCAGGAGTACAAAGTAAATTGGATGTTACTTGAAACTAATTTGATTTTTATAGATTTAATTTCTTTTCCCCACAAACTTAGTTAAATCTAAAGAAATTTGATTGAAAATTTTTTGAAACAACTTATAGGGCCTGTTTGGGAAGTTTAAGATTATGAGAAGCTGCTACTGAGAAGCTAGCTGGTGAGAATCTGGAGAAGCCGGGAAACCCAGCTTCTGACTTCTAATTCATTTTCCAGATTCTACAACTACATATTCTCAGAATCTGGGTAAAAAGCTGGACTGTTTGGGGGAGCTTTTGGCAGCTGGAGATTCTAGGAGAAGCTACAGCTGTTAGAAACTTCTCCAAACAGGCCCATAATATGAAACGGTGAGAGTAGTAAGAATTCGAACTTATCTGTGCCAACAATATGCTATACTAACTTATCTTAGATTAAAAAAAATAACTGAAATCACTAAAATAAAGGAAAAAGTCTGAATTACACCCCTCATGTTGGAGTACGAATTACCTCCAAACCCAAAAACTATACATCTTTCACCCTCAACTAGTAATACCGTGTGAAAAACCCTCTAACCCAATCTAGAATTGTTCTGGTTCTACATGATAATCTAATCAGTATTTTTTTAAATAAATCAATGGGACCCACCTGTCAAATTCTCTCCCTCACAGCACCCCTTCTCTCACTTCTCCCTCCCCTAGATAAACAGCACGACTTGCTCGGTGCCCGCATGCGCACGCACGTGGCCAACGTCGGAGCTTGCGCAGAGGTGGCTGCAGTGGCGGCAAAGTCGGACATTCCGCATAGGCGATGACAAGGCGGAGGCGAAGGCTACTAGGGACGGCGAGCGGCGGAGGCTGCTCCTCCTTGGGCTCCATCAGGGCACCTCCTGCATGGTTGCGCCAAATCTCCTCGACCTCCACCAGTGCACGCCTCCTCCTCGGCCTCCGCTGGCGTGCATACCCACACCCTGCATCTCCACTCCACGTGGTGCGCACCTCCTCTGGTCGTCCTGTTCTCCATCCCGGCGTTCGCATTCTCGTTGTTGCGGTTGTCGTCATCCCTACTCCCCCACACACTTTGCGCTTGTTGACGCCGTCACTAGCGAGGTCGTCGCGGGTGTGTGCACTCGTCGGTGTCTTATGCTCCCGTGTCGGGTTGCACCACGGCGACGTGGCGTTCATGCTCATGCGAACTCCGATGTCGGCCGTCCGCACTATGGGATGGAGAAGAGAGAGGAGCGAGAGGGAAAGAATTTGGATGCTATGCATCGAGTGTTTTTCTTTTAAAAAATATTGACTTGACTACTATGTACAACCAAAACTGCTTGCAAAGCTACTCGCTCGGGGTTTTTTTCATCATGTATTAACAGTTGAAAGTGATAGATGTTTGGTTTTCTTTTTAGGGGATAATTCGTACTCACCCAATAGTTAAGGGGGTAATTCAGACTTTCTTTACTAAAATTAATTTTGCATCATGATTTATGTTTAATCTTCATCTGTCTTGGCAATGGCTAATTTAAGGATGAAGCCAATTTTCAATTAAACATGTCATGTACCTATTTTGTTCAACGCATTGCCACGTGCATGTAGAAGCCGGCCGGCAGGCGGTAGCTAGAGCAAAAGGTGCAACTTGCAAGAGTCAACCATATATGGATTGATGGATTAAAAAAAATGTACCACTAGAGATTTGAGAAGAGAGGATGCATGCATGCATGTTGGTGTTGCTTGTCAACTTGGTGTCCTCAACAAACTGAAACAGTAGATCGACATCGAACCATCGAAAAGTTGCCAAATTATTTAGTGGCTGGCATGACCAAAAAGGTGGCCACCTTTCCGTGTCGTAAAGCAGCCGCGTGCATGCATTAGATTTCTTAATTTTAAATTTGTACATGTTAATTATACATATACTCACTCTATTTTATACCCCATTCATCCCAATTTAATCACCCCTAAACAAAGAGCACCAAGATTAAAAATACCAAAATATTTATCATTCTGAAATTAATCTTTATCGATTAAGATGCTACGTTCGTTTGGTGTCCAACAAAAAATAATTCACACTTTAAATGTTACATGGATTGAACCAATAGAAAATAATCTTGATTGGTTGCATGCACGCATGCGTGCAAGGTATTTCACGGCGCACATTGGCTGTGTTCACTTGAGCTACATATTGCAGCTGTTAGGCTGCTGTTGACTTTATCATCAGTACTAGAAGCATGAAATTTACTGCGAGTGCCGCAGCTGCTACGCTGTGCAGCCACAGCCATCTCATACGAACACAACCGTTAACTATTTGCACAAATAGACGAATAGGCACTTTGTTATATAATGATCATTTTGATAAACCTAAAAACTCTTAGGTGGTGATCAAATTAGAATAGAGAAAGTAATATAGGCCGCATTTTTGTTTTGTTAAAATAAGGTTTTAACTAACAATTATTTCTCTAATATTATCTGTGTGATACAAAAGTATAATCATAAAAAAAATAGAGAAAAACACAAATCCCACTGATACATAAAAAAAGGAAAAACAAAAGAAAATAAAAGGAAGGAAAGTCAGACGGTTTGCATCTCGGAAAGCAGGCAGGGAAAAGGGGAGGGGGGAGTGAGAGTGAGGACAAACGGGTGATTTTACAAGGGAAACAAAAAGTGACACGGTATGGCTGAGCAAAGCGAGCGCATACGTCGTCCATCGACCACGCACGCACATCTGATGGATGCTCTCAGGTCTAATCAATTCGTTTCACACGCCTGCATATAAAAGAAGTCAGCCGATCGAGCCGGCCGGCCAACGAATTCCGCCGCGTACGTCACCGCCTTTATAGCTCTCGTTCGGCGACCGACTCCGCCCGCGGCCCCCGTGTGTACGATATGTATGCCACCTAGTTAATCATCAACAAACGCTTTCTAATGAAAAAACCATTGAGCATTTGGTTCTTGCATGGGAAAAATCCTAATGCACGTATATTACATTACATAATACTCCCACCGTCCCTAAATATTTGATGCCGTTGATTTTTTTAAACATGTTTGACCGTTCGTCTTATTTAAAAAATTTAAGTAATTATTAATTCTTTTCCTATCATTTGATTCATTGTTAAATATATTTTTATGTATATATATAGTTTTACATAATTCATAAAAGTTTTAGAATAAGACGAACGGTCAAACATATTTAAAAAAGTCAACGGCGTCAAATATTTAGGGACGGAGGAGGGAGTATGTGAAATCTGTGAATTTATCTCACTCAGGGTTTTCAATTTCGTTTTTGTTCAAAATTTCGGGATTTCAGTGGCACCACACCGAAATTTTTGGAAATTTTCATACTTCTTTCACAAAATTATTTGAAAAGTTAATGAAATTTAAATAAACTTTGACCAAATTTATAAAGAAAGGGAAATTTGAGCCAGTATATTTGCTTACTGGAGGGGGGAGGGCGAAATTTTGAACTGAAATTGCAAAAAACGTTAATATTAAGAAATGACCTAATATCAAATAATTAGAAGGGGTGAGGCTTCAAACCCAGTTTATCTAACCCACCCCCTCGTGGAGCTAGCTGGAAGACCCCTCGGTGTTTCTCGAACTGAAATTGTAAACATGATATGTCTAGACAACCCTGAATTTATCCGTAATTTTAACTGTTTTTTTTCTAAAAAATATACCAACATATACAATAACAAATAAATATATTATCAAGACATACTTTATGGTGGATCTGATGTTAATGTTGCATACGCTAGCTCGTTTTTCTACAAACTCGGTTCAAACTTAAAAAAGTTTGACTAGCTTGTGAAAAAAACAAGATAACCATATGAGATGGACGTATGATAAAAATATATTTGCCCATATGAACGGAGGTGTACTTGTTAAGTTTACTTATGAATATATTTAATTTATATATTTTTATCTTGTACATAATTCGCTATTATTATTATTATTATTATTATTATTATTATTATTATTATTATTATTATTGTAACAATTAATCTGTTTTAAACTGGCTTTTTGGAAGGAAGTACGTAGTCGTTTAGGACAATATTTAAGTCAAACCTTGAGAATATAAATCATGAATAACTCTCAAGTTGTCTCAAGTTGTTAAGTTTGAAAATATAAAAAAATATATAAATAGATTTACCTTGAAAAATACTTTCATAAAAATATACCTATATTATTTTTTAATAAATATTTTAATAGAAAGAATAAATCAAAAGTATGATTGAAAGACCGTGTCGCTGTACTACACAAATTCCTCTACGAACGAGTACTACTACGGAGGGAGTATGCCAGTACTATCGCAAGATGGTTACATTTTGGGGGATGAGGTGGACGCGCAGAAACCGCGTGCGTGCGTGCGGAGGCGGGCGGAAAAGGCATGCAAGATTCCCAAACTCTCTTAACTGCTATTCAAGAGAAAAGAGTTCTAGAAAGATTCATGGAATTAGAAGACCTTTTTATCTTGGACGAAATGATAAAAGAGAAACCGAATACACATGTACAAAACCCCCCTATAGGAATACGCAAGGAAATAATACAATTGGCCAAAATAGATAATGAGGGTCATCTCCATATCATTTTGCATTTCTCGACAAATATAATCTGTTTGGCTATTCTAAGTGGTTCTTTTTTTCTGGGTAAAGAGGAACTTGTTATTTTGAATTCTTGGGTTCAGGAATTCTTCTATAACTTAAATGACTCAGTAAAAGCTTTTTTTATTCTTTTAGTTACTGATTTTTTTGTTGGATTTCACTCCACCCGCGGTTGGGAACTACTAATTCGTTGGGTCTATAACGATCTTGGATGGGTTCCTAACGAGCTAATTTTCACTATTTTTGTTTGTAGTTTTCCTGTGATTCTAGATACATGTTTGAAATTTTGGGTCTTTTTTTGTTTAAACCGCCTATCTCCTTCGCTTGTAGTCATTTATCATTCAATTAGTGAAGCATAAACTCATTTGATCTCCTGATATTAATCAAAATTAGCATCCTTTTTCCTTTAGAAAGAAAGCCTTTTTCCATTTTAGCAAAATTCTTTTTTTCTATTTCTACCTGCTCAAGGTATTCATCATTCCAGTACAACTGTTGCAGTAGAATGACAACAGATTCGTGTATAGGGAACTAGATTAGCTTAGCTACCTATCTAATTTATTGTAGAAATTCCGGGATCTGTGATTGGACATGGAAAATAGAAATACTTTTTCTTGGGTAAAGGAACAGATGACTCGATCGATTTCTGTATCGATCATGATATACGTAATAACTCGGACATCTATTTCAAATGCATATCCCATTTTTGCGCAGCAAGGTTATGAAAACCCACGAGAAGCAACTGGACGAATTGTATGTGCCAATTGCCATTTAGCGAATAAGCCTGTGGATATTGAAGTTCCCCAAGCAGTGCTTCCCGATACTGTATTTGAAGCAGTTCTTCGAATTCCTTATGATATGCAACTGAAACAAGTTCTTGCTAATGGGAAAAAGGGAGGGTTGAATGTGGGTGCTGTTCTTATTTTGCCCGAGGGATTCGAATTAGCGCCGCCCGACCGTATTTCTCCTGAGTTGAAAGAAAAGATAGGAAATCTCTCTTTTCAGAGTTATCGTCCCAATAAAAAAAATATTCTTGTGATAGGCCCTGTTCCCGGTAAGAAATATAGTGAAATCGTCTTTCCCATTCTTTCCCCCGACCCTGCTATGAAGAAAGACGTTCATTTCTTAAAATATCCCATATATGTGGGGGGAAACCGAGGAAGGGGACAGATCTATCCTGATGGTAGCAAGAGTAACAATACGGTCTATAATGCAACGTCAACAGGTGTAGTAAGAAAAATACTGCGTAAAGAAAAGGGGGGATATGAAATATCCATAGTCGATGCATCGGATGGACGCCAAGTGATTGATCTTATACCTCCCGGTCCAGAACTTCTTGTTTCAGAGGGGGAATCGATCAAGCTTGATCAACCATTAACAAGTAATCCTAATGTGGGAGGGTTTGGTCAGGGGGATGCAGAAATAGTGCTTCAGGATCCATTACGCGTTCAAGGCCTTTTGTTCTTCTTCGCATCCGTTATTTTGGCACAAGTTTTTTTGGTTCTCAAAAAGAAACAGTTTGAAAAGGTTCAATTGTACGAAATGAATTTCTAGGTCCCGGGATTTCTTACCATCAAGTTGGTAAAAAGCCGCGATTTATTGGCGATTGCTAGAATTCTCTATGATCCATTTTGGAAATCTTTTTTTTGTTTAGACTATTTTTTGTTTGCGAGATGTCTTGTCTGCAATTCCTTATTTCTATCATCTCATGCAAAACGAGGAGAATGCAAGGCAAGGGCGAGAACAATAAAAGGAACAAATCCTTTTAGGAGGGATTGCTGGTCTTCTTAATCCTCTATTGGGCACAAGAAAAAGGCTTTTTTGCCTTTTTCTTGTGTCGATTCTTCTTGTATCGAAATATGAATCTTTTTTCTTCCTATTCGGCAAAGATTACTATTTCTTCTTTATTTGGGTCTGTCTCTTGAACCTCTTTTGCTTAGGTTCAGGCGATGTAGTGGACAAAAAGAGGGAAAGAAAATATGGCGTGGGACAAATTTTTTGTGACCAAATAGAATTGCTTGACTTGTTCAATTAAGTTCAATTTAGAACTTACAGAAATTTTGCAAAAAAAACGGATACTCTTCCATTGAAGGCTGTTTTTTATTTTTAGGCTAGTTGAGTAGTTTTAATTAAGGTTTTATTAGTTTATTACTCTAAATTAAATCAATGATTTACAAGAGACTTCCTCCGGGGAATAAAATATTGGATCCTCGATTGATCCTTTCTTTCTCCTCGCTTCATAAAAGTGAATTAATTTCATTGGCGAGGGGGTTATAAATCAACTGATGGATTACTTCACTAACATTATTAACAAACAAAATTAACAAACAAAACGAATAAATAGAGGGATTCTGACCATCAGAGCAAAGGCTTTCTCTTTGTTATTTTTACAAATCAAAATAGGAAACCCGTTTGTAGGTTATGGAATAGATTAAAAAAGTCGGGTTATAAGAGTAAGAATTCCGCGGGTCCTTTCCGCTCTAATCAGATAAAAGGGGGTAAGGACCCGCTAAGTTCCTATTTTTTCATGTTTACAACCTGGTCCCTCCAATTACTATAGAGATGAACCCAATCCAGAATATGAACCGTAAAAGAAAACACCTATTAAACCAATCACAGCAATACCGGTTACAGTACCTATCAGCCAAAGAGGAATTCTTCCAGTAGTATCGGCCATTTCCCCTACTTTCCTCCACATTTTATCAAGTGGTCATGCTAGAGACAAAAACAGTCATGGATAGTTATAAGGATGGTATCCTTCCAAATGGGGATAAGAGAATTCTTACTACTCTCTTTCTTTCTCTCAATTGAAGAAGTAATTGGAAAATAAAACAGCAAGTACAAAAATGAGTAATAAACCCCAGTATAGACTGGTACGATTCAATTCAACATTTTGTTCATTCGGGTTTGATTGTGTCATAGTTCTATAGTTGGAATTTGGTTTATCGTTGGATGAACTGCATTGCTGATATTGATCCCAAGAAAAAAACAGTAGGTACAGCTAGTCCGTGAACAGCCAGCCATCGCACTGTAAAAATAGGATAGGTTCGATCTATGGTCATTGAGGGCCTCCTAAAAGGATCTACTAAATTCATCGAGTTGTTCTAAAGAATCAAAACGGTCGGTTATTAACGGAATTCCTTGTCGGCTTTCTGTGAAATACTCGTTTGGCCGAGGACTTCCAAACACGTCATAAGCTAAACCCGTACTGACAAATAACCAACCCGCAATGAATAGGGAAGGTATAGTAATGCTATGAATAACCCAGTATCGAATACTGGTAATAATATCAGCAAAAGAACGTTCTCCCGTGCTTCCAGACATGCTGAGCTCCCCAAATTTTTGTACATTCAAAAAAGGAATTGATTCCGTAAAAGATGGGATCAACCAGTAAATAGAAAATTACTGATATTTCATCCTTGTGAGATTGTCAATTTTGTACCAAAGGTGTATTTTGAGTATACCAAATTAGTATAGCTATCCTTCCTATGGCACAGCAATCCTGTTTCGCTTGGTCTCGAAACAGAATTCTTTTTTTCTCTTCTTTGTTCCTTGTCTATAGGGTAAGCTATATGGTATTCAAGGCATCAATAGAAAACCTCAATTTTGAGGGTCCTACTTAATTTTCACCGGCTTCGGAATAGTAGAATAATTCGGAATAGGGCTCAAGATCTTGGGAAAATCTAAGTTAATGATCAACAGGTTTGGATAAAGAATTTAGGAAAGATATTCTTATACTGACACAATACAAAGAGAAGTAGATGCGAAAGCTATCCCTTCGAATCCAACCTTTCCCCTTAAAGAATTTAATTGGTTAGCATAATATAATATCTAATAAATAGAAAATCAAATAGTAGATAATCTGTTATGAAAGAGAGAAAACATTCTTTGAAGAATCAAGATTCGTAATCAACCCTTGCCTTGTTTACTAACTTTCTTGACCAAACTGCAAGCGTGGAACTTTGCCAGTTCTTAGGTTTCCGAAATAGTGTAATGGAAAAAGAAGTGCTTCGAATCGACTTTGATTGGGGTTCGAAAAAGGAATTAAAAAAAAGTAAATTCAGGAAAGATTTCCTTTTTTTAGGAGACCCTCGAGGGGTCGTGGAATGCTTTTCTTCTCCTCTTATTCCATATGGAATACAATCAATTAAAATAAGAAGGAATAGGGGAATATTCGACTGTTCGCTCCAAAAAGAAGGTTAAATCATCCTATTGAAAAAGACCAAAATAGAAAGAACTTTTTCAAATTCAATTCTTTATTTTTCACTGGGGTTAGCTGATCTAGTTCTTAATATTTTTACTTTACTCAATTGACAGATTACACAGCAAATCTCTTGATTCGGAATTAGGGACTCATGCCCCATCTGATGAATCCATTTTCTTTTACACTTCTGTATCTCACTCTATCTTGTTTTTTAGTATTATCTAAAATAACCGATGAATTATGAATTTTCCATAACTTAGGTAAGTGCTTTACCAACATATGTAGTGTAGTAAAAAAAATGGAATTTAACCCTTTCATGCTTACTATAACTAGTTATTTCGGTTTTCTATTGGCTGCTTTAACTCTAACCCTAGCTCTATTTATTGGCTTGAACAAGATACGTCTTATTTGAAATGAATTGAATGAATAAGGCAGAAAAGAAAAAATCTCTCTTTTGGATTCCTGGTATTCTACGCACTAATTACCAATTCTTTTTTTCTTGGTCATTGAGATTCGTGGATAATTTAGACTACTATTTAGGGATAAATCGTACCTCTTTTTTTTATCCCCTCGAACAAATCGAAATGATTGAAGTTTTTCTATTTGGAATCGTCTTAGGCCTAATTCCTATTACTTTAGCGGGATTATTCGTGACTGCGTATTTGCAATACAGACGTGGGGATCAGTTGGATCTTTGATTGAGTAATATTTCTTTTTTGATTGCCCTCCTCTCTGGTCTGGAGGAGGTCAAATTGGAATTGCAATTTGTTTTGTTAAGTTATTTTGCCCTGCTTCGACATAAGATAGATGGAATCACGCTCTGTAGGATTTGAACCTACGACATCGGGTTTTGGAGACCCGCGTTCTACCGAACTGAACTAAGAGCGCTTTCAAAAATCAAATCCTTTTCTACTCCTAATGTGTCTCACGTACGTATAGTATCCACAAATTCAAGTTATACCCGCTTTAATCGACCTCCTCACTACTGCCTATAAAGAAGAAAGAAGTAATAGGTAGGGATGACAGGATTTGAACCTGTGACATTTTGTACCCAAAACAAACGCGCTACCAAGCTGCGCTACATCCCTTTTCCAAATTGTTGTACAATGTCATTGTACACAATTCCTATCTTGTTTTCCACATCCTAATTTTCTTGTCTTTTTCTATCTATAGAGAATCCTCGTGTCATTTCTTCTTTTTGGTCTCATATAATCAAGGAATGGTATATATCTAAATCCAATCTAATTTCACCTATAAAAGAAAGATTACTATTCCTTGGTAATCTATAGGAAGGGATTGTCTTTTTCGTTTTTAGTTCGGAATTTCGCCTAAACAAAAGAAATACAAATGATCTTGGGCAATAATATCTGATCATATACGTATTCCAATAAGGAAGGAGGATTTTCAATGCGGGATATAAAAACATATCTCTCTGTAGCACCCGTGCTAAGTACTCTATGGTTTGGGGCTTTAGCAGGTTTATTGATAGAAATTAATCGTTTATTTCCAGATGCTTTGTCATTCCCCTTTTTTTCATTCTAGTTGTTGCTATGTGAGGAATAGAGTTCTTCGTGACATGATAAAAAATTCCCACTTTTCAATCCCTTTTTAGTATAGGAAAGAAAAAGAAAGAAAAGATAGATTGGGTTGGACCTTAGAGTCATGAAAAATTTGGTAAATCTCATTTTTGAAAAAAGAAATTCAATTAAAAGCAGTATCCAAGCTAAGTCAGGCCTCAGAAATCAGAGCATAGAAAGAGGCTGGGTTGGCTACTAAAATGAAAGGATTTTGCTTCAAAATCCTTGCTAATTTGACAAGGATTGTATTCCTTAATTATTTCTCTATTTTTTATTACTTAATTGAAAAATTTCCAAAAATTTTTATTCTAATGGATTTTCTTCTTCCTCTTCGGTTTCAAAATAGAGGAATAAAAGAATAAGTAGAAGAATTAAGTTAAGTCAATCCAAAAAGGAAAGGAGGTTCATGGCCAAGGGGAAAGATGTTAGAATCAGAGTTATTTTGCAATGTGTGAGTTGTGTTCGAAAAGGGGCCAATGAGGAGTCGGCAGGGATTTCTAGATATAGTACTCAAAAGAATCGCCACAATACACCCGGACAATTAGAATTAAGAAAATTTTGTCGTTATTGTCGTAAGCATACGATTCATGCCGAAATAAAGAAATAGGAGCATCTTGTGTTCGATCTTTCCAAAGATCAAAAAGAATAAGAACTTCCTATTTAATATATAGAGCATAGATAGAATACAAAATACAAATCAACTTGTCTGATTTCCATTAGATATTATTTCATATGTATCGAGGGTATTCATCTAATATATGGACCAAAGAGAGACTATTTCTTCTGGATCCAAAATTAATAAAATAAACAAATCAATTTTTTTTTCAATTTTAAAATAAGGAATAAATCATGTATACATCTAAACAACCCTTTCATAAATCCAAACAAACTTTTCATAAATCCAAGCAAACTTTTCGTAAATCCAAGCAAACTTTTCGTAAATTCAAACAACCTTTTCGCAAACCCAAACAACCTTTTCGTAGGCGTCCTCGGATTGGCCCGGGGGATCGAATTGATTATAGAAACATGAGTTTAATTAATCGATTTATTAGTGAACAAGGAAAAATATTATCGAGACGAATAAATAGATTAACCTTGAAACAACAACGATTAATTACTCTTGCTATAAAACAGGCTCGTATTTTATCTTTCTTACCATTTCGTAACTATGAGAATGAGAAACAATTTCAAGCCCAGTCAATTTCAATAATTACAGGTCCTAGACCCAGAAAAAATAGACATATTCCTCCATTAACACAAAAGTTCAATTCCAATCGAAACTTAAGAAACTCCAACCAGACTTTAAGAAACAACAATCGGAACTTAAGTTCCGATTGTTGATGTTTTATTCGAAAGGGCCAGACTATATATAAAGAAAGTAATCCAATTTAGATTCTTGGGTTTGTTATAAGAAAGAACAATGGGGAAGAAAAAATAGTTTTTTTATTTATTGCAACATGCTCGTTGATTCCTACCACTTAATCTTAATTTATTGTATCTTCCCGGAGTTACCTCTCCGGGAATTCTTTTTTAATTATTCCTGTATATTACTTTTTTATCCCTTTAATTGATAATCTTTATTTTATTGGAAATCGTGTAAAGATTATTTGAATTTAATACAGCTACTTGTGCAAGGATTTTACGATTAAGAATCAATTCTTTCTTGTAAAGATTGTGTATTAATTTACTATAATTATCGAATACTTTATGTATCCGCGTTGCTGCGTTTATCCGACTGATCCACAAACGCCGAAAATCCCTCTTTTGCCTGACTCTATCTCGATGAGAGGAAACAAACGCTCTTCTTACCTGTTGAGTAATCATTCGATTAAGTCTTAAATGAGCCCCTCTAAAGTTTGAGGCAAATGAACGCATTTTTGCCCGTCGTCTCCGAGCTATATATCCTCGCGGAACTCTGGTCATTGAATCAAATTAACCTTAATGAATAACTAATGATTTCTCTTCTTTTAGCCATCCTTTTTCCCATTAATAACAAAACGAATTATTCCCATATATAAAATATTAGTTCCAATGGCTTTTGCTACTATAACCTTCCCAACCACAATTTTCTCTTCTACTCCCTTCAGTTATTTCGCACGATACTAAAAAATAGTGGGTTCCATCGTTTCTATGGTTCCCTTTTAAACGGCGAGGCCCTCTCTATACACCGGAGCCCTTTCTTTCATTTCATCAAAGGGTATTGTGAACTTGTATAGTTCACATTCTTTGGCTCTACCTATCCATTATAGAGTAAATAGCTCTTTTCACAATAAGAGTTATCCATACAGTGACGGCATTTAATTATGAAAGTTGGCTAAGTAGCTGACCCTCTTAGTCCGTTTTTTTAAGATAAAGGAGCATAAGCCTTTATCTTTTTATTACTATTTCCTCCGCTTAATGAATAGCCGTTTGCTACCAATGGGGGAATTGCTTCTTATTTCCAATCTAGATGATTGGATTTGCACCAAAGGAAACCAGAAATTCCATATACCGTAGAAATCTAGGATAGAGAAGCTCTATCCTATTCATTGGTACCGATCATGGATACTTCAAAAATTGTCTTATTTGTTTGAACCCATGATCCGAACGAGTCGCACATACACCCTAGCACATGTTCCTCGACGCTGAGGACATCCCTTAAGCGCGGCCGATTTTCTAGCATTTCGTATTGGCTGTCTTGCGTTTCTAATAAGTTGTTTAACCGTTGGCATGTCGTATGTATATAGAAAAAATGGATTGGTTTAGATCGATCTTAACCTGAATGATTGATCATTATGAAGTATTTCCATTAAATTGCATAAAACCCGAATTTAGGGTTGAAATAAATTTACAAGAAATCTGGCCACTACCAATCCTTAAACATTTCTGGAAACCACACTGGATCAGTATCGCAGTGCTCGTCAAGCATTTCATCCCCTACAATATCGACAAGTCCATAAGCTTTGGCTTCGTCTGCTGACATAAAAACATCCCTTTCCATGTCTTCGGATACAACCCAAAAAGGCTTGCCTGTTCTTAGTGCATAAACCCTTGTGATCATTTCGCGAACTTTGTGTAACTCTTCCACTTCTAGTAAAAATTCTGGTGTTCTTGCCCGATAATAAGCACTAGCAGGTTGGTGAAGCATAATCCTCGCGTGGGGGAATGCTATACGCTTGGTGGGTTCTCCTCCAAGCAGAATGAAGGACGCCATGGACGCGGCTATTCCGAGGCATATTGTATATATATCTGGTGTCACCGTTTGCATCGTATCAAAAATCGCCATTCCTGAGATTAACCACCCGCCGGGGGAGTTTATAAACAAAAAAATATCGCTAATTCCATCTTCTATACTGAGATATACCATGAGACCTGTAATATGATTCGTGACCTCGCAACGAATCTCTTGACCTAAAAAAAGTGTCCTTTCTCGATACATAACATTGTATAAGTCAACCCAAGTCGCTTCTTCATCTCCGGGAATCCGGTAAGGTACTTTTGGAACACCAATGGGCATATTAGATTAATATTATTAAATTTAAGTAAGAAAACTACACTTTAATATGGAAACGTAAGAATGGAAGAGAAAGAAAGAATCCGCAGTTTATTGTTTTCACTTTTTTTCTTATTCTATATGAATACTATAGATTCTATTAATACGTAGATTGAAATAATACATAGATTGAAAGATTATACATATAAGTAGGATAAGACAGATTGAATAAAGAAAAAAGAATGGGTGATTCGAATACTAAACAAAAAGAGATAGGGATCTATTCTTCGTTTTTTCCAAATAAGCCAAGCTGCCCATTGCATATTGGCACTTATCGAGTATAGAATAGATCTGCTTCTCTTTCTTCTTACGAACAGAATTGGCTTCTTATTTTTAATGGAATGAAATAAATATTCACGCTTTCTGACACAGAATCCCCTAGAAGGGTTAGGTACATAGGATATGGATAGTCTTTGCCAATGCGATAAAATAAAGTGACATCGTGTCTATTTTTCTTTGCTAAAGGGGTATTTCCATGGGTTTGCCTTGGTATCGTGTTCATACTGTCGTATTGAATGATCCGGGTCGATTGCTTTCGGTGCATATAATGCACACAGCTCTAGTTTCTGGTTGGGCTGGCTCGATGGCTTTATACGAATTAGCGGTTTTTGATCCCTCTGATCCTGTTCTGGATCCAATGTGGAGACAAGGTATGTTCGTCATTCCTTTCATGACTCGTTTAGGAATAACCAATTCGTGGGGTGGTTGGAGTATTTCAGGAGGAACTGTAACGAATCCGGGTATTTGGAGTTATGAAGGCGTGGCAGGGGCGCATATTGTGTTTTCTGGCTTGTGTTTCTTGGCAGCTATCTGGCATTGGGTATATTGGGACCTCGAAATATTCTGTGATGAGCGGACGGGAAAACCTTCTTTGGATTTGCCCAAGATCTTTGGAATTCATTTATTTCTTGCAGGGGTGGCTTGCTTTGGCTTTGGCGCATTTCATGTAACGGGTTTGTATGGTCCTGGGATATGGGTGTCTGATCCTTATGGACTAACTGGAAAAGTACAAGCTGTAAATCCGGCGTGGGGTGCAGAAGGTTTTGATCCTTTTGTTCCGGGGGGAATAGCTTCTCATCATATTGCTGCGGGTACATTGGGCATATTAGCGGGCCTATTCCATCTTAGTGTCCGTCCACCTCAACGTCTATACAAAGGATTACGTATGGGCAATATTGAAACTGTACTTTCCAGTAGTATCGCTGCTGTTTTTTTTGCAGCTTTCGTAGTTGCCGGAACTATGTGGTATGGGTCAGCAACTACCCCAATTGAATTGTTTGGGCCTACTCGTTATCAGTGGGATCAGGGATACTTTCAGCAAGAAATATATCGAAGAGTTAGTGATGGGTTAGCCGAAAATCTCAGTTTATCAGAAGCTTGGTCTAAAATTCCCGAAAAATTAGCCTTTTATGATTATATTGGTAATAATCCGGCAAAGGGGGGATTATTCAGAGCAGGCTCAATGGACAATGGGGATGGAATAGCTGTTGGATGGTTAGGACATCCTATCTTTAGAGATAAAGAAGGGCGCGAACTTTTTGTACGCCGTATGCCTACTTTTTTTGAAACATTTCCGGTTGTTTTGGTAGATGAAGAGGGAATTGTGAGAGCGGACGTTCCTTTTAGAAGAGCAGAATCCAAATATAGTGTTGAACAAGTAGGCGTAACGGTGGAGTTCTATGGTGGCGAACTTAATGGAGTAAGTTATTCTGATCCTGCTACTGTAAAAAAATATGCGAGGCGTTCCCAATTAGGGGAAATTTTTGAATTAGATCGGGCTACTTTGAAATCAGATGGTGTTTTTCGCAGCAGTCCAAGGGGTTGGTTCACTTTTGGTCATGCTACCTTTGCTTTGCTCTTCTTTTTCGGACACATTTGGCATGGGGCTAGAACCTTGTTCCGAGATGTTTTTGCTGGTATTGATCCAGACTTGGATGCTCAAGTGGAATTTGGAACATTCCAAAAAGTCGGAGATCCAACTACGAGGAGACAGCCAGTCTGAGGCCGCATTGCTTTGGTATCTTTCACCTCTCTTTTTTGATTTGACATGGGAAACATCTCCCATCCCTTCTTTGACTCTTTTTCCTTTTTTATACGGGAAATGATCCCAAATGACAAATGAATAGGTGTGGAAGTTATAATTGTAAATAAACCACGATCGAATCTATGGAAGCATTGGTTTATACGTTCCTTTTAGTTTCGACTTTAGGGATAATTTTTTTCGCTATCTTCTTCCGAGAACCACCTAAGGTTCCGACTAAAAAAGTGAAATAATTTAATTGAAGTAAGAAGTCTCCCCATCTGGGAGACTTCTTACTTCAATTAGTCCCCGTGTTCTTCGAATGGATCTCTTAATTGTTGAGAGGGTTGCCCAAACGCGGTATATAAGGCATACCCAGTAAAGCTTACAAGTAAACCAGATATGGAGATGGCGACTAAAGTTGCTGTTTCCATTTTTATAGAATTTCAAGATTACAATGGATCTACGAAAAGATCGTGTATTTACAACTACAACGGAATAGTATACAAAGTCAACACAAATCATTAAATGGAATTTATGGCTACACAAACCGTTGAAGATAGTTCTAGACCTGGACCAAGACAAACTCGCGTAGGTAATTTATTGAAACCCTTGAATTCGGAATATGGGAAAGTAGCTCCGGGTTGGGGGACTACTCCTTTTATGGGGGTCGCAATGGCTTTATTCGCGGTATTCCTATCTATTATTTTAGAAATTTATAATTCTTCCGTTTTACTGGACGGAATTTTAATGAATTAGGTTTCTACTAACGAAAACTACGAAGTCATAGTTTTTCCATCCAAAAGAGCCTTTCTACTTTAAGCTCTACATTTCTAGACATTCTGGTAGTTCGACCGTGGAATTTTTTGGTTTCGGTATCTCTGGAATATGAGTGTGTGACTTGTTAGAATTTGCTCCTATTGATAATACATAGAAAGCACCTGTTATCTCTATCAAGATGATTCTAATTCGTCGGATATTATTTATTCTAGTATCTGGAACACGAAATAGATAGAGTGGATCAAGAAAAAAAAATGAAACTATGATTCATATTAACTATTCAGACCTCGCAACCAGACTGAAAAAAATTCAAGTAGTTCTTAATAAAAATAAAAAAAGAAAATTTCTTCCTTCCAATTTTGTTTGCCCAAAAAACAACTTTTTTTCTCTCGATTTTGTCGAGTCATTACACCGATTCAATAAATGATCATCAAGCGGTTCTTATTCGAAGAACCCTTGCCTTTTGTTTAGCTTGAGACTCAATCATCGTGGCTCTAGTATGAATCTAAGGTTTTAATTGAACTGATTCATAGGATCGCAACAAGATAATTTCTACCAGAAAACTACTCCAATTTTTGCTTTATTTATTTATCTAGTAAAACAAGAGTAAATCTGCATTACGCACAAAAAAAAGAAATCCAAAATAGGGAAGAGAAAAATCAAGAGGCCTCTAATGATCAACATTTGGGAAAGAAAGATAGACGAGCCAACTTGAGATTTTTTGGCATTATCATCACAAAGAAGAAATTCTGGATTTTTCTTATTTCATATCTTCAAGGCAAATCGACCCAACCCAGTGGCTGATGAAGTTTTGAACCTTTTTTCTAATATCCGTTGAAAATTTGTGTGTTTCTGTTTGAGCCGTACGAGATGAAATTCTCATATACGGTTCTCGGAGGGGGGTTCGGGTTAGTTACCTATCTCAATAAAGTATATGATTGGTTTGAGGAACGTCTTGAGATTCAGGCAATTGCAGATGATATAACTAGTAAATATGTTCCTCCTCATGTCAACATATTTTATTGTTTAGGGGGAATTACACTTACTTGTTTTCTAGTACAAGTTGCTACCGGTTTTGCTATGACTTTTTACTATCGCCCAACCGTTACAGAGGCTTTTTCCTCGGTTCAATACATAATGACCGAGGCCAACTTTGGTTGGTTAATCCGATCAGTTCATCGATGGTCAGCAAGTATGATGGTTCTAATGATGATCCTGCACGTATTTCGTGTGTATCTCACAGGTGGGTTTAAAAAACCCCGCGAATTAACTTGGGTCACTGGTGTGGTTTTAGCTGTATTAACTGCATCGTTTGGTGTAACTGGTTATTCTTTACCTTGGGATCAAATTGGTTATTGGGCAGTCAAAATTGTGACAGGTGTGCCTGACGCGATTCCGGTAATAGGATCACCTTTAGTGGAGTTATTACGTGGAAGTGCTAGTGTGGGTCAATCCACTTTGACTCGTTTTTATAGTTTACATACCTTTGTACTTCCTCTGCTTACTGCCGTATTTATGTTAATGCACTTTCTAATGATACGTAAGCAAGGTATTTCGGGCCCTTTATAAGGAAGGCATCTCATAGAGAGTTCTAATTCTCATATATCATATCGGGTAGGTTGTGGTATTTCATTGCTACAAACATGGGTTATTCTAAAATAAGACATGTCATTTAGATACTTCTCTTCAACTCCGAACTATTGTGATACAAATAATACAAATAGTTGAAGTTAATTTTACGAAAGAAAAGAAGGCGGATTATGGGAGTGTGCGACTTGAATTATTGATTTGGCCATGCAGATAGAGAGTTGGATCTGCCACATTAGAATTCACGACCAAAGGTGTCTCCATATCCAATCAACACGTAAGTCCCCTGTCTAGTAAGGATAGGCTGGTTCACTTGAGGAGAATATTTTCTATGATCATACCTCAACCATGTCATCCATGAAGAGGCTCCGTAAGATCCCATAGAGTAGAAATGGAATAAGTCATGTGACATGATCCAATTCTCTATTTATTACACTTACTTTTTATTATAGTATGGAAATGCATTCATTTTCTTTGCATCGATTGCGATCTGCAATACTATCGGAGTAAAAGAAGGGATCTAAGGAAGAACGTAGGCTAAACTTTTTGATTTTTTATTAGTAACAAGTAAATACTTTGTTTGGACGTAAGAAACTTGCAATATTGGGGGGGATAAATACCAACTAATCAAGAGACGCGAGACAATCCACAAAGCAATTGATCATGATCAAATTTGTAAGCCCACTTGGATATTGAGCATTTACCCATAAGAGTAGGATTCTTTTCAATGAATAGTTGTAGGTGCAACTTCGGAAAATAGAATCTGATAAAGCTTTTCTTACTTAGAGCCATTGAGCCATTATATACCTTATTCTATTATGGATCTTCTACGGTTTTATTTCTTTCATTCTTGCTCGAGCCGGATGATGAAAAATTCTCATGTCCGGTTCCTTTGGGGGCTGGATCTTAAAGAATTCACCTATCCCAATAACAAAGAAACCTGACTTAAACGATCCTGTATTAAGAGCAAAATTAGCTAAAGGGATGGGACATAATTATTACGGGGAACCCGCGTGGCCCAACGATCTTTTATATATTTTTCCAGTAGTAATTCTAGGTACTATTGCATGTAATGTAGGTTTAGCGGTTCTCGAGCCGTCAATGATTGGTGAACCGGCGGATCCGTTTGCAACTCCTCTGGAAATATTACCCGAGTGGTACTTCTTTCCCGTGTTTCAAATACTCCGTACAGTACCTAATAAGTTATTGGGCGTTCTCTTAATGGTTTCTGTGCCGACGGGCTTATTGACAGTACCTTTTCTAGAGAATGTCAATAAATTCCAAAATCCATTTCGTCGCCCAGTAGCTACAACCGTTTTTTTAATCGGTACTGCAGTAGCTCTTTGGTTAGGTATTGGAGCAACATTACCCATTGAAAAATCCTTAACTTTAGGTCTTTTTTAGGGATTTTTCAGTTTGATTCATTCAATCGTGAAGTACCGTGCATAGGTATCTAGGAAATAGTTACTTCCAAGTGAATCTTCCCTAGATACCTATAATCTATTTTATTATGATCCATTTCGCGAAAATATAGATTGTCCCAAAGATGCAAAATTGTTTTATTTTTTCTTTTTATTCTAACTCGAAAAAGAAGAAGAGGAAAAAATTGCAATGGATTTAAAACTAGAACTTATTCTTAGGTAAATCCATTGGGAGATGCTTCTCTAGAGTGTCCCATATCTGTTTTCCATCTTGCATACGAAAACTGTCAATTCTCATCAGATCTTCTTCCGTCTTACTCAAAAGGTCCAATAGTGTATGGATATTGGCCCTTTTGAGACAATTATACGTTCTAGAAGGCAGTTCTAATTGATCAATAAAAATACAATTCAATGGAATTCTTTTTTTGTTTTTCTTTAGATTAGTTAATCTTTTTTGAAAGCTTAAAAGGGGGGAAGTAAACCTGTTTTTATTTTCTTGGAAACGAGTACCCTCTTCCTCCGTGTGAAGAAAAGGAAGAAATAAATCAATCAAATTACGAGAAGCCTCATAAAGCGCTTCCTTAGGGGTTAAACTTCCATTGGTCCATATTTCTAGAAAAAGTATCTCATATTTTGCATTTCCATTCCCACAAGCAAAAATACTATAATTCACATTTCGAACAGGCATGGATACAGCATCTATAGGATAACTTCCATCTTGAGTGTTCTTTCTGACTTCCGTGTGATATCCGCGATCTCTCTTGATCCGTAACTCAATACGGAAATCCGTGGGTTCTGTCAAGTTAGCTATAGGTTGTGCCGTATCAACGATTTCTACGGAAGGCGGTAAGATAATATCTTGGGCAGTTATGTATCTAGGACCTTTGACGCAAATTGATGCGGTTCTAACTCCATAGAGATTACTTCTCAATACAATTTCTTTCAAATTTAGTAAAATTTCTTGTACCGATTCTTCAATACCTGCTATTGTAGAATATTCGTGCGGCACGCTCCCAAATTTTGCATGTGTGATACATGTTCCTTCTGTTTCTCCAAGTAAAGCTCTTCGCAAGGCAATACCAACGGTATCCGCTTGACCTTTTCTAAGCGGGGACAGAATGAAACGACCATAATAAAGACGCTTACTATCTACTCTTGATTCAACACACTTCCACTGTAGTGTTTGAGTGGATCCTGCTACCTCCTCTCGAACCATATAGACTAGTATTATTATTTGATCATTGAATCGTTTATTTCTCTTGAAAGGGGTTTAATTCTTTTACAGACGTCTTTTTTTAGGAGGTCGACACCCATTATGCGGCATAGGTGTTACATCGCGTATACAACTTAATCGTACACCACTTTTAGCAATGGCTCGTAATGCGGCATCTCTTCCACTACCAGCACCCTTTACCATAACTTCTGCTCGTTGCAAACCCACTGTACGAATAGCATCTACAGCTGTTCTTTGACCAGCATAGGGTGATGCTTTTCTTGAGCTTTTGAATCCACAAGTACCCGCGGAGGACCAGAAAACCACCCGACCTTGCGGATCTGTAACAGTTATAATAGTATTGTTGAAACTAGCTTGAACATGAATAACTCCTTTTGTTATTCTACGTGCACTCTTCCGTAAACTAAAACGCGCATTCCTACGCAAACCAATACGTACTTTCCTACGTGAACCAATTTTTGGTATAGCTTTTGTCATATTTTATTATCTCATAAATATGAGTTAGAAATAACAAAAAGAAAAAAAGATACAAAGATATCCGTTTCAGGGTAAAATATATCCTTTACTTGAATTTTTTTATTTGGAATTTGGACATTTTCGCGGGTACTTTTTTTTTTACTTTTTAGAAAGTCAAGTTCTTTTTTCGAAAGATTACCCCTGTCTTTGTTTATGCTTCGGATTGGAACAAATGACTCTAATTCGTCCACGCCTACGAATCAGTCGACATTTTGTACAAATTTTACGAACAGAAGCTCTTATTTTCATATTTCCGTATTCCTTTCTTAAACTATGAATTTACTCTTTTGGAAAAAATAAGTCTCTTTGTTTGAATTTTAGAACTTTGAATTTTTTACCCTAGAAAAAAAAAAGAAAAACCTAACCCTTTGAATCTTTGGTATCCTTCAAATCTTCGGTATCCTTCGAGTCTTCGGTACGCTTCGAATCCTTATGGGGAAGTCTATAAATTATACGCCCCTTGCTTGAATCATAACGACTTACTTCAATTTTGACCCTATCCCCCATCAGTATTCGTATAGAACTAGACCGGATCTTTCCTGAAATATAGCCCAGGATGATGGTGTCATTCTCTAGGCGAACGCGGAACATTCCGTTGGGTAGGGCTTCCATAACTAAACCCTCGAAAGTAATTTTTGCTTCTCTCGGGTTTTTTTTTTCTCTCCTATTTTTCTTTTCTGTCATATTTTTTTTTCTCCTATTTTTCTTTTTTTATTTTCAAATAAAAAAACGTTGTATTTTTGTTTGAAAAATAGGAAGTTCAAGATAGAATTTGGGTACTATAACTATAGGTGGGGCGATTACCGCTATAGGCGGGGCGATTACCATATATAACATAAGACTTCTCCCCCAATTCTGTTTAGTCGAGCTTCTCGATCTGTCATTATACCTCGAGAAGTAGAAAGAATAGCAATTCCCATTCCGCCCAAAACCTTAGGAATTCCTTGATAGTTGGCATAAATTCGTAAGCCAGGTCGGCTGATACGCTTTAAAAAGGTTCTAGTTCTATATATTCCCTTTCTAGTCTTTCTCTTTTGATGTCGCAAAGTTGAAACCAAGAAATATCTGTTACTTTCCTGATGTTTCCGAACACTTTCAATAAAACCCTCTCGTAGAAGTATTTTAACAATGTTTTCGGTAATATTTGTAGATACTACCCGAACAGTTCCTTTTTTATTCATGTCCGCGTTTCTTATAGAGGTTAGTAAATCAGCAATAGTGTCCTTGCCCATAAGACTCTAATTCTAGGTTCCTCCTAATTTTTCTATAATCAACATGTTCTCTTTTTTCTTTTCGTTTTGGATTCTAAAGCATATACGTGAAACACAATCTACTAATTTTTTATTTGATCTATATCTTGTCTACTAGTATTTATAATACTTCAGGAGCTAATGAAACTATTTTAGTAAAATTCAATTCTCTCAATTCCTCGGCGATCGCGCCAAAAACGCGAGTTCCTTTTGGATTTCCTTTTTGATCAATGATAACCGCTGCATTGTCGTCATAGCGTATTATTATACCGTCTTCGCATTTGAACTCTTTACATGTACGTACAATTACAGCTCGAATTACTTCGGATCTTTCTAGAGGCATTTGGGGCACTGCGTCTTTGATTACAGCAACAATAACATCACCAATACGAGCATATCGCTGATTACTAGCAGCTCCTATGACTCGAATACACATCAATTTTCGAGCTCCACTGTTATCTGCTACATTTAAAAGGGTCTGAGGTTGAATCATATTATTTTGATTTCAATTTGTTATTTCAATGCAAAAGGATGAAAGAAATATTGTCTTTCCAGAAAGAAGAACCTGGTTTTTTATTTTCAATACTACTTTTTTTGGGGGGTTATATTTCTAACCGAAGAAATTGACTTCGTATGGGCATTTTGCTGGCAGCTATGGAAATAGCTGCTCTAGCTACAGTTTCGGATACTCCGCCCATTTCATAAAGTATTCGACCTGGTTTAACAACGGCTACCCAATATTCGGGGGATCCCTTTCCCGAACCCATACGTGTTTCGGTCGGTCTTATTGTAACCGGTTTGTCGGGAAATATACGTACCCAGATTTTTCCACCACGACGTGCATATCGTGTCATTGCTCTTCGTCCTGCTTCTATCTGCCTCGCCGTAATCCAAGTGGGTTCAAGTGCTTGAAGAGCATATCTACCAAAACAAATACAATTGCCTCGGTAGGATTTTCCCTTCATTCTTCCTCTATGTTGTTTACGAAATCTGGTTCTTTTGGGGTTATAGTCGATGGTTCTCTCTTAGTTCCATCTCTACTGCAAAACTGGACATGAGAGTTTCTTCTCATCCAGCTCCTCGCGAATCAAATGAGAAAGTGTGCAAATTTCTCTAATTCCACAATATTCTAAAATATTACGGATAGATACACATTAATAGGAAAGGTTAGGGTTTTTAATATTGAATTTATTAAAATACTAAAATATATAGTCAAGAAAGAGGATCTAGAATATATCTAGATGTGTATGTTTATTTATCTATATTCTATATTTAATGTAATTCTTTTTTTTTTTTTTTTAATCTCCTTTTTTTATTTTACTCTTATTGAATCGCGGTAAAGTATTCTAATTCAATAAAAATTTCGCGGGCGAATATTTACTCTTTCCTGTCTTATTTGTTAATTCATAACCTTATCAAATAAGACAATTTTTTTGGTTTGTTCCGCCATCCCACCCAATGAAGTATTGGGATTCTTTTCAAGAAAATCCTATCCAGTCATAGGTTCTGTCGTTCCCACTGCTTCTCCTTTAATGGTTAGGTTTGAATCTCGCAATGGAGCTTCCAAAAAATTTCTTTCCGAGTCAATTTCTCAGTTTTATTAACTCGGGACGCTCTTTGTTATTCCTTGAAATTTGTATTTCTTGTTTCAATCAAATTACGATTTCGAATTCTCTGTTATTTTTATTATATTGATGCTTTATCACATTGCTTTTTATGATGTAATTCATAGACCATACATATTGGAATCCTATATCTTTCTTATTTCTCTTCCTTCTTTCTATCATCCTTCCTTTTATCTACATCCCCTTTAGTTTTGCTTCACAACTTAGAATCCTATTTTTTTTTAAAGAAAAAATTGCAGTTGCTACACGTATATGATAGATTTACTCATTTATGATAGATGTATTTATTCATATAGTGACTGTTTCTTAGTTAGGATCTCGACAATACGAAGCAATAGGTTGGTTATTAGTTCATTTTCTATAATTACATAGTAGGGTTCATTCTATTTTTTTTTAATCCCCTTTTTGAACCCTAAAAAAAAACTAACGAGTCACACACTAAGCATAGCAATTTTATTAAAAGATTTCTCAATTTTCATTAAATCTTATAGAAAGAGGTAGAATTTCTTCTTTTTTTCAGGGATTTTAGGGAAAATAAGGCTCTTGTCATTTTTTATTCTATTACTGAACAGAATGGGAAGACAGGGTTGGTTATTCTTCGTCTACGAATATCCAAATTTTAACTCCTAATACTCCATAGATAGTTCGAATTGGATAGCAGCAATAATCAATTTTAGCGCGAATTGTTTGGAGGGGAAGTCTACCTTTTTTGATGCACTCGGCACGCGCAATTTCTTTTCCCGCGAGACGGCCTGCAATTTTTACTTTTACTCCCTTTATATCTGTTTTTTTAGTTAATTCAATGGCTTTTTTCATTGCCTTTCGGAATGAAACTCTATTTTTTAATTGGAAAGCTATATATTCTGCAAGAATGTTAGGTTGTCTATAAGGTTCTTTCACTTTTTCGATCCCAATATTAAGTCTCTGGTTTACAGAATTAACTTCTTTTTGTAGATCTTTCTCTAATTCTTCGATTGCTCCTTTTTTCTTTAATAAATTGGGGAATCCAATATGGATTATGACGTGGATTGTATCGATTTCTTTTTGAATTTCTATATGTGTAATTACTTCGGAACTTGAGCCTGAGTCCATTTTTTTATTATGTGTAATTACTTCGAAACTTGAGTCTGCTTCTATTTTTCTATTCGAGCCCTTTTTCCTATTCTTTTGTATATAGTTCTTGATACAATTCCGTATTTTTTTATCTTCCTGTAGACCTTCAGAATAATTTTTTGGTTGTGCGAACCAAAAGGAATGGTGATTTTGGGTTGTACCAAGTCTGAAACCAAGTGGATTTATTTTTTGTCCCATATTTTTCTATTCTATTTTTTTTACCGGGAATCAAATCTTAGATGGATCTAAAGATTATTTCGATTTCTTTACTATATTTAGTACAATTGTTATATGACACATGGTTTTTTTTATGGGAGAACTACGTCCTCGAGCCCGAGGTCTGAATTTATTCATAATAGTACTCCTACTGACTTCGGCTTTAGTGATGAATAAATTTGCTTTGTCGAAATCCCTATAATGAGTAGCATTTGCTGCTGCCGAATAAACCAACTTTAAGATGGGATAAGATGCTCGATAAGGCATGAGGTTCAATATCATAACAGTTTCTTCGTAGTAACGCCAACGAATCTCATCCAGAACTCTTTGTACTTTGAAAACGGACATGTGGATGCGTTTTTGTGCTTTGAAAACCCGTTCGAACTTAAGTAGACGATCGGTTGGTACTTTTCTTGCGAGTTTCCTTAGCCCACTCTTCTTCTTCTTTATCCTAGGGGTATACTTTACCAGTTTGAAACTTGTCATAAATAAGGTTATTCCCCGCTTACCTATTTCTTTTTTTTTTATTTTGAATCTTTCTATTCTGAATTCAGTTAACGACGAGATTTAGTATCCTTTCTTGCACTTTCATAACTCGTGAAATGCCGAGTTGGTACGAATTCCCCCAATTTGCGACCTACCATAGGATTTGTTATGTAAATAGGTATATGTTCCTTTCCATTATGAATCGCGATTGTATGGCCAACCATTGCGGGTAGAATGCTAGATGCCCGGGACCACGTTACTATTGTTTCTTTCTCCTCCTTCATATTGACCTTTTCTATTTTTGCCAATAAATGATGAGCTACAAAAGGATTCGTTTTTTTTCGTGTCACAGCTGATTACTCCTTTTTTTCCATTTTAAAGAGTGGCATTCGATGTCCAATATCTCGATCGAAGTATGGAGGTCAGAATAAATAGAATAATGATGAATGGAAAAAAGAGAAAATCCTTTAGCTGGATAAGGGGCGGATGTAGCCAAGTGGATCAAGGCAGTGGATTGTGAATCCACCATGCGCGGGTTCAATTCCCGTCGTTCGCCCATCCCATTATTGCAAATTCCAAAAATGCAATTTTCCATATTCCTAGTTACGTATTTACTTACGGCGACGAAGAATAAAACTATCACTATATTTTTTCCTTTTCCTAGTTCTTCTTCCAAGCGCAGGATAACCCCAAGGGGTTGTGGGTTTTTTTCTACCAATGGGGGCTTTCCCTTCACCGCCCCCATGGGGGTGGTCCACAGGGTTCATAACTACCCCTCTTACTACGGGGCGTTTACCTAGCCAACACTTAGACCCGGCTCTACCCAAACTTTTTTGGTTCACCCCAACATTACCCACTTGTCCGACTGTTGCTAAGCAGTTTTGGGATACCAAACGGACCTCCCCAGATGGTAATCTTAAAGTGGCCGATTTACCTTCTTTTGCAATCAGTTTCGCTACAGCACCTGCTGCTCTAGCTAATTGCCCACCCCTTCCACGTGTGATTTCTATGTTATGTATGGCCGTGCCTAAGGGCATATCGGTTGAAGTAGATTCTTCTTTTCTCTCAAAAAACCCCTTCCCAAACTGTACAAGCTTCTTCCAAAGCATACGGCTTTCTAGATGTATATGACGATCTCTAGACAGATGGATCTTATATGAATCGTATGATGAAGTACCACATGAGTGGATATATAGGAAAGGAATCCAAATCTGCCGAATCGCTCATGTTATGATCTTCTACATCCTAGGTCTCCGCGTTCCGTCATCTGGCTTATGTTCTTCATGTAGCATTCAGATCGAATGACTCTATGAAATTACGTCGATACTTCTACATATTATGGGTAACGTAGGAGACATCCCTATTTTCCCCCGGGGGTCTTAATTACCACTGCTTAGCTTTCAATTCGCCTCTGACCATCAAATTAAATGTGAATAACCCGTCCTCCTCTCTTTGAAACAAGGGGCGCTTCCGGTTCTGTGCGTGCTTCAAACAATTTTGTCTTCTCCATATTACCATATCTCTAGAGTCAATAATTTTCTATGAGGAACTACTGAACTCAATCACTTGCTGCCGTTACTCAACAGTTTTCTGTTGAGGTCTATCCCGTAGAGGTAGTCAAATTGGATCAGTGATCGATTTCTAGGTTTCGTCGTAAACCTAATTGGTTACTTCCAATTACGTAAATCAATAGTTCAAACCGCACTCAAAGGTAGGGCATTTCCCATTGATATAGGAACTTTTGTACCAGAAACAATAGTATCTCCAATTATAGCCCCTCTGGGATGTAAAATATATCCCTTCTCACCATCCCCATAGTGTATGAGACAAATGTACGCATTTCGATTAGGGTCGTATTCTATGGTTACGATTCTACCAGATATGTCTTTTTGATTCCGTCGAAAATCGATTTTACGGTATAGGCGCTTATGACCTCCCCCTCTATGCCTTGCGGTAATGATTCCTCTGGAATTACGACCTTTACCACAACGGTGCCGTCCATGGATCAAATTATTTCGTGGATTGGATTTCACTTGCCTATCTATGGTTCCCTTGCGTGTGCTCGGGATAGGTGTTTTGTATAAATGTTTCGCCGTATTATTAAGTATTCTCCTTTAGTTTTTTTCTCTATCTAGAAGTGGAATAGAATAACCCGGTTGAAGGGTAATGATCATACGTCTGTAATGCATTGTATGTCCTAGAATAGGGCCCATTCTTCTACCCTTTCCGGGTAGTCGATGGCTATTCACAGCTACTACCTTAACACCAAAGAAGAGTTCGACCCAATGCTTTATTTCTGTCTTAGTGAATCCCGATTCGACATTAAAAGTATATTGATTCTTTCCCAATAAACGAAGACTTTTTTCTGTAAATACTGCGTATTTGATTCCATCCATAAATCGACTTTCCCTCCTATGCTCTGAGTTCCAGTATCGATAAGAATTCGAGTTCTTATTGTTCTTATGTTATGGTATGAATATACCATACCAATTCGTTATGTATGGATGATGGATGAGATTCCATGGATAGAGAGCCAGTTCCAATAGACTTATGGAACGTTCCGGTTCGCGTGCATCCAGCAGGAATTGAACCCGCAAATTTACCAATTATGAGTTGGGCGCTTTAACCATTCAGCCATGGATGCTTAACAGGGATCATCGTACATCGTAAATAACCAATTTTCATATAGAAAGACATATCATAGAAAAATGAAATCGAAAATATTCGGAGATGGCAAATATTCGGAGATGACTATGAAAACACCTCTCTGGATCCTCGAATTGAAAGAGAGATTGAGAGGGATCCAGAATCCTAATTCTCGCTATTTGGAATGGATCCAATTCTATTGAGTCTGACTCATAGTGATCATTTCTCTTTAGCAAAGAATGACCTTGGTTATCAAAGGATTGAACAACCGGGATCCGTTTACTTATGATACCTAGTTGACATTGATAACAAGGATCTAATGAATTATGAGTTTAATAGATCCTCTTTAGCAGAAAGACGTATATTCCTTGCTCATCACTTATTCCCAAACCTCGTATGGGGCTAATCGTTTTCATTTACCATCTCAGGGAAAATCCTTTTCGTTCCGCTTAGCCCTATCGGGTATTTTAGTGATAGGTTCTATAGGAACTGGACGATCCTATTTGGTCAAATACCTAATGAAAAATTCCTATTTTCCTTTCATTAAGGTACGAGGGCTTCTTATTCCACAAGAAAAGAACGAAAGCACCTTTTCATTCTTTCATATACTGGGGGTTTTTACTTGGAAAAGACAATGTTCCATACTAAAGGATTCGGGTCCATAACCACGAGTTCCAGTGCACTAGATCTTGTAGCACTTAGCAACGAGGCCCTATGAATAGACATATAGAATTTTTGGTCGGGAAATTCGAATGAATCATTGAGTGAAAAAGGAGCAAAGAATGACAAAAGACGAGACTCTACTAGTCTTCACTCTTGTGGTTTCCTCGGTTTCTGTTTTCTTATTCGGGATCTTGCTTTTCATGGTTCTCATCTCTGCAACTCGCGATTTTCGCGAGAGAACCAAATCCAAGTTGGTGAAGATCATGATTTGGGCTGGCATAGTAGTGATTACCTTTGCAATTGCGGTTCGAATCTATCCGATCTTTATCTTTTTGCTCAAAGAACGAATAAAACCCCTTGTCGAAGCCCTTTATGATAAGCTTCCCTGGATCTGGGAAGTTTCTCTTTCACGGTATTGGGATCGTTTGATCGATTTCCTTGATCGCTACTTATGGGCGTGCGCTCAAAGGATACAAACAGGGATTCGCAAACAAAAAGGGGAATTCGTAGTCACTTTTTCCTGTCGCGTAAAAAAAAGGCTTTACGCGAGAGCAATAGAGGTTGGGATACATCTATCTCTTCTGAGCAACCTCTTTTGGATTCTTAAGACCACCCTTGCAGTAGGATACCGTCTGCTTTGGGTTCTTTATTATATTATCTCCTTCGAGGGATTTTTAGGATCGTTCAGGCTATATTTAGTCTATTTTGGCTTTTACTGTCTCCTTTTCTCAGGGAAGTGGTTAAGGACCTCAGAAGATAGAGGAGAGCGCCAGGCGCAGATTTCCGG